>NC_059164.1:9375000-10000000 GCF_019923935.1 Bubalus bubalis | reverse complement strand
TTATAGCCACGAGTTGGCCTGACCTCAGCTGTTCAGCATTTATGATAGTCAATGCTGCATTTAGCTTGTCTAAGAATATTTAGAAGAAATACCTATAAAAATTCAACTTCAGACAGGAAAATCAAAATTGGTTTTATCCATGAGTCACAAGCTAAAATGCACATAGATGCCAAGTAGGGAATGAAAATCAATGTGTGGAAGCAACTAGAAGCCAAACAAGAGCACTATTGTGACGATAAACACCATTGACACACAGGCTCAGGGTTGGGAAATAAAAGGGAGTAATGAGAACTGTAGCAAAGCGAGGACCACTCTTTTTTTCTTGAAAAGGAACAGTTGCAGCTTCAGTCTGATCATTTGGTGCCACATCTTCAGGTATTTCAAAGGAAGCTAGGTTTCATTTGCTTGCATCTTGCTGGAGTCCCAACAATGATCGATTTATTTAAGGAAAGAATAGTAAAAGGGATGTGAACACAACCACTAGAACAAATTCATAAATCATTAAAATCGCTGTGTGATTCTGTACAAATCACATGAAAAATGTAATTTTATACAAATGTATATTCTGCTGAAAACACATACATGAATGTATACAGACACACATACCCACACTCAGGGTACATGGCTCAGAGATAAAGAAAAGCTGGCTTGGTTAGTATACAAGACAGTGAAACATGGGCTCTGAGTCCTTTGGGGACTGAGGACAATGTTTTCCTGCCTCATGTTCCCAGACCATTTCCTGCATGTGTGCTTTGGCTTTGCGTTCGGGATATAAGTCATCAAGAGGTCACAGCAAAGGAGCACACGGGATGATGGCTGGCATCTCCTCTGCCTATAGAAGCATTTCTCTATAAGCCGTTCTACCTCAGTCATGTTATTTTTCAGTCCAAAATCTTCCCTTGTTTCCCAGTACCCGTAAAACAAAGAAAGCCCTGACTTCTTGGTTCAGGCCCCAGCAAGCTTCCCGCACGTGGTCTCCTGCTGCACACACCCTCAGCTTTCACCTGACCTTCCCTCCTCATGGTTCCTTGTAACTCACAGCAATGTTGTCTTCATCAGCCTCTGTACAAGGCTTTTTCTCTGTCCCTCTTAAACCCCGACTTATTCTTCAATATCAGTGTAAAGAATTCACTTTGTCCGAACCCCTCCTAGACCAGACCAGTCCAGGACGGCTGCCTCCTTGAAGTTTTACACAGACTCATAGTAATAGTGATGGGGATCCTAACCAATATGTCCTGGACTCTGCTCAGTGCTTGATTTGCCTGATTGCATTTACTCCTAGTCCCTGACTCTGTGCAAAAGATATTGATTTATTTTCTGATTGTACTGAGTCTTCGTTGCTGTACGAGGGCTTTCTCTAGCTGCAGGGAGCAGCGGCTACTCTCCAGTAATGGTTTGCAGGTTGCTCATTGCGATGGCTTCTTCTGTTGCCCAGCTCGGGCTCTAGCTGTGCAGGCTTCGGTAGTTGTGGCACTCAGGCTTACTTGCTCCGCCGCATGTGGGATCTTCGCTGGCCAGGAACTGAACTGATGTCCCTTGCATTGCAAGGCAGATTCTTAACCACCAGACCACCAGGGAAATTGCTGAATTTTACCTCTTAATAAATTTTTAAAGTGTTTCTCAGAAGATAAACTCTTGTAAAGTTTGTTTAGAAATTCTTAATTTGGAATTTTCACTTCAGTGAAAAGTATGAGTGTAATATAAATATATTATGAGATTATCTAGATGACTAGCCACCCCGGATAACATTAGTGCGCATGCTCTGTTCACATTTATAGTCCCATTCTTACCACATGAAAAGCCAAAAGACTCTGAGGTTAATAGCACAAATCAGAGGTTCAAAGTCATTGAAATAGAAGTAGTGGGAAAACCCGGCCATCACACAGTGTATGGTAATAAAGGGGAAGCCAGACTTGAAGAGCTGACCCACAGCAGTCAGGACCACATTTAAAAGGATAAGTATATCATAGTATCATAGGTCCTGTTTGTACCTACCATCTTGTGTGGGAATAGCAATAAGAGTAATGGCAAACCCACAGTTAAGGATTTGTTAGAAAACAATTTTTTAGTATTATTTTTAGGGTGCATTACTCAAATTATTAGCATGAATACAAGATCACTGATTAAGGAGAAGGCTAACGATAATGACTTAAACCATGGCTCATAGTGCCAGGAATCAAGTTAATATAGGTATTTTCTCCATATCTAACCCAAAGTTCAAACAAGACCATTCATCACATCAAGCTTATGCTGTTCATCTGAATTACATTGTTTTGCAGTTTTATTTGTATTAGATCCCTAAATTTCTCTTTTTTAATTTTAGTAAAAGCTCTAAGTATTATAAGTTTAAATCTGGTTCTATCAATGTACATATTATATAAGTATAAAATTAAAAATAACCTCAGGATTAGAAATCTATGTATATTATTTTCTTCTAAAAAGGTTCTGTGCATTTCTTTCTTGTGAGGGTTCAGTGAGACAGTCTGTAAAGTGCTTAGGCAAGAAATGCTGATTTTAGACTTGGACAGAACTAATGATCAAATTCTCATGGTCTGAAACTGCAGTGAAGCTGGACATCAGAGAAAAGAGAACATCAACTAGAATGTTTGAGACTACTCCGCTTGGAATAACCAGATATTTATTTTTTAAGTTTTCAAGTCTCCTTGAATTTAATCTTTATTTTATGACCTAGAAACTGACAGTGCCTCAGGTTCACTTTTCAGCAATAAATTCTTACTATAGATCCATAATTGCAGAAAACAAAAAAAAAAAGAAATTACTCTTTTAAAAATGTAGCGCATCAGAGTTTTCAATTTCTATCCTGTTTCAGCAATGGAGTATATAACATGAGTTTTATCCATGAAGCTTTTCTGTGTGTGTGTGTGTGTGTGTGTGTGTGTATAGCAACATATATATTGCTACTTAGATGTAGGATTGATCAGCCTACAGAGTTGAGGAGGAGGTGAGTCATTTGTCCCTGTAGGCAAAGCAGCCAGGAAAGTTTATGTTCAGTTTTATACACTTCCATTGAATGACTACTCTGAACAAGAAACTGAGGAAGGATCTGGAGACACGTTAAAGAGATGAGTGAGATACTAGTACAAATGTCGTAGAAGTTTATATAGCCAAAGGAGAAGTCAAAACTTTGTAATCCTGTGGCTCCAGTGGGCCTCGAGGCGCAGCCACAGTGACCAGCCCTAAGGCTGAGAGCGTCTGAACGCTGAGGACCCCAGCACCAGCCACGGCCGTCATGGGACATCACCCTGTAGCCCGTCTAGTGAACCGGTCTGTGTCAGGACAGGGCCAGTTCCTGAGGGGGCACCAGCCCCGTCCTGCAGACACCCTTTGTAAAAGATGAAAATACAACGATATTGTGCAAATACTTCAGATTTGCAGTTAAAAACAAACCAGAAAAGGATGGCAAACACAGGATTAGAGAATCAGGATCCGAAAAGCTGAAACTGTTGGCTTTAACAAGATGATTGCAAAGGGAAAAATGGAAGTTCCTGCATTCTAGCCCATAAAAAGAAAAAAGAAAAAACCACTGTGTACAAATACAGGATGGGAGAGGCATGGAACCGTGTGTGTGTTTTTTAGAGTCAGACTTGAACTGGCAACCATGTAAAGAAGAAATATAAATGATTCATAAACAAAATGGTTTATCTTCATTATTATTCCAAGAGATTTAAGTTGAAATAGTAATCCCTCAATCTACAAAATTGATAAAGGTAGAAAGAAAGGTAATTCTCAGTGCTGACAAGAATTTGAAGAGATAGGCATTTTCATATACTTCATGTCAAAGTGTGAATTGTTAAGTCCTTCTGCAACAGTTTGGCAATATGTATTGGAAGTCATAAAACCATGTAGACTTTTTATCCTAAGAGTTACACTTTCAGAAATTTCTCTTAAACAATTAAGGATACACATAAGTGTTTAGCTACTAGAGCATTAATCATAGCATTTATTTTTTCCAGCTTTACTGAAATATTATTGACATAATGCATAATTAAGGTGTGCAAATAGATGATCTGATACAATTGTGAAATTGTTACTCATTATTTAACATGTCACCTCATTTCATATAATGACCTTTATTTTTTCTTTTTTGTGGTGATAACACTTAAGATTTACTCTTAACAACTTTCAAGTTTATAATCCAGTACTGACTATAGTCACCATGATGTATGTTAGATCCTCAGAACTTATTCATCTGTAACTGGAAGTTTGTATCCTTTGACCAACATTTTACCATTTCCCCACAACCACCATTCCACTCTGTTTCTGTGTGGTTGGCTCTTTTAGATTCCACATATAAGAGAAAACACAGTATTTGTTTTTTGCTGTCTGACTTACTTCACTTAGCATAATGCTCTCAAGGTCCTTCCATGTTGTCACAAAAAGCAGGGTTTCCTTCTTTTTAATGGCTGAATGACATTCTGTGTTCTTTCTTCACTCATCCATTTCACATTTTCTGCATCCATTTATTCACTAATGTACCGTGAGGTTGTCTCCATGTCTTGGCTGTTGTGAATAACGCCGCAATGAGCACAGGGGTGCAGATACCTCTTTGAGGTCCTGATCTCATTTCTTCAGACATACACCCAGAAGTGGGATTGCTGGATCATGTGGTAGTTATATTTGTAATTTTTTAAGGAACCGCCGTACTGTTTTTCATAGTGCTCTACAAATTGACATCCCCGCCATCAGTGCACAAGGGCTGCCTTTCTCTACATTCTTGCCAATACTTAATTTCTTGTCTTTTTGATAATAAATATCCTAACAGATACGAAGTGATAGCTCATTGTGATTTCGATTTGCATTTCCCTGATGATTAGCGATGTTGAGCATCTTTTCATGTACCTGATGACCATGTGGATGTCTTTTTCTTTGGAAAAATGTCTGTTCAGATCCTCTGCCCATAATTTAATTGGATTATTTGTTCTTTTCCTGTTGGATTGTATTAGTTCTTTATATATTTTGAATATTAACCTAAATACTATCAGATGATGTGCTAATATTTTCTCCCACCCATATGTTGCCTTTTCACCTTGTTCATTGTTTCTTTTGACATGTGGAAGCTTTTTAGTTTGGTATAGGCCTACTCAGAGAGGTCAGATAACGTGCCCACAGTCACACATGCATTAATGCTAGAATTAGCGACTCAAACCCAGGATCTGTCTGTGCCTTAGCCTTCGTAAAGACTATCTCACATCTCAACAAGGGAAAACAGACTGGACTTGTTTGTGTGACTCCAGACAGGTAGAATTAGAAGAGAGATTCAGGGACACAGATATCAGCTCAATACTCAAAAGTTTTCTCTCAAAAAAAAATTGTCCCTTGGAAGATAGCAGATGTCCCTCTGCACACTTCGTGTAGGTTCAGTGGTGCTCTGTGATGTCTGAGAAATCTCAGGCTTCAGTACGCATTGGAGTCGCCTGGGAGAGCTTCACAGAGCAGTTTCCTGCGTTCACCCTTAGAGATGCAGATTCAGGTGGGCTGGTGAGATTCGTGAGTTTGCATTTCTGTCAGGCTTCTGGGTAGTGCCAGTGCTTCTGGTCTAACATCACACACAGGGATTTCTTCAAACTCTAAAATTTTGTTACTTTTAAAAAGTCGTACTCTACAAAGTAGACGAATTATGTGTTCTGCACAACCTCTCTCAAGGAATGGCAGCCACAATGCCCCTAAGCCATACAGCGAGGCTTGTCTGTGCTTCCTATCTAGCAGTCAGTAGAGTGTACCACATCTTTTAAAGCAGATGTTCATAGTTTTTTTGAATTCCCAAGGTTAGCTCATATATTAGAGACAGTTGTTTTTTTTTTAAGAAATCCATATTTATTTCTGATAAAGAATGAATAAAAGCAAACCTCCTTAAATTATGAGACAAGAAACTGATAAATCTTATTAGCACATTCACATTATCCGAGAGGAAACGTAGATTTCTAACAGTGATTCACTCTTCAGCCGTCTAGCTCAATTTGGATTGAAAAGTGGAAATGCTATTGTTTGCCAAGAAATAAGGACAACGACCATATAATGTAACAGTGGCAAATACAGTGTTAAATAATGTTGATTTTTCAAAACTTCTGAACTCTTCTCATATCTACCTTTCAGGGCACCTTTATCTGTTTTTCACCCCCACTTTTTGATGAGGTCAAATTGCTGTCTTTAGGCAAAAGCGCTCCAAAGTCAAATATTAAGGAGAAGAAATAGGTCCCTAGGGATTGCACCGTTGGCCCTCTCCTTCCTGCGGGGTGGCTGGTACAGTGCCTACAGCTGCTTTGTTACACACCGGATCGTCCTCTGCACCTCCGAACAGCCAGCATCTCCATCTGAGAACCGCAAGTGGCTTTTAAGTGATAAGATAGGGTTTAGCTGCTGCATTTTATGACATAATTCAGTTGGTGTTCCTTTACAGAGTGCCACTGGCTGGCCGACTTTAAACAGTCATAAACATTTGATGGTGGAGTAATTTAATTTAATGATTTCTTTAATCTTCAAATTGCGAGACTGTTTTCAAAATATTTTGTTGCCATGTGATCTCCTTTCAACCCACAGGATTAATAATTGATGTTGAAATATGGATGGGAAAAAAATTGACAATGAACTTCTTTCTAAAGGAAGCAGCACCTGGAGGAATACCAGATTTACACAGTGACTCCCCTAGATAACAGATAACTGTATTGACCAAACTTGTAAAATCGCAACATTTCAGATTGAAATGTTTCTAAAATGTCTTACCTGCTTTCTTACCACTTTAAACAGTGTAACATTCTTAAACATCCTTTGATGAATCAAAATAATCCTTATAAATAAGCATGTCTCCATGGTATAACCAAATAGTTTTTAACCTCTAAAAAATGCCTTCAAAACTTTGCTCCATGTTAGTCATGTTATTGAATTTTTATAGTCTTACACTTTCCCTTCTCACTTAAATGTGCCGACCCCTGTTAATTTTTCCTTGCCTTGTAACTTGCTATTAAATTTACTACATGCTAGAAATCTGGGTTACTAAATTTACTGGAAGTTTGTGCAAATGGGTATGGGGAGTTTCTGAGAATTGTCTTATGGTTCTTAAGGTGTGTTGAGTCTGCTCTGGTAAGTTTTAGCCTCTCCAGGAGTTTATTTTGAATGATTCCCGCTTCGTATCTGTTTTGTCCTGTAAATCAGGTTGCCAGATACATGGCCCTGGTTAAGAAAAGTCTTAGCTGTGACCAAGCAATGATAAACACTGGTCTGTTTTCTTCCCACTCCGCCCTAGCCAGCAGACTCTTTGTATTCAAATCCACATCTTAGAGTGTAGCACCCACAGTAGCAAACAGAACTGAGATGCCTCTTCTCTTCAAGACCCAGCATTCTTCCATCTCTTTATCCTTTAGACCTCACACAGGAAACTAGAGAGAGAGGAGAAGATAGAGTTGGGACAGGAGTTGAACAACTCAGGAGTTTATCTCTTAAACTGAAGAAGGTCCCTGCAGTGGAGTTTTTTGTCTCTCCTAGTCACAGAGATTAAGGAAGGAACAGAAATAGGAAAGGAAAGAAAAGTGCACCATTTTGCCCTTCTGAGAAGCATTCTTTGGAATTCTTTTTGAGTTTCAGGTGCCTACTCTGTGTGCTGCTGTGAGAAATGGCATTAATCACTTTGATCATCAAGTACAAGTTGCAACTCTGGCCCTCTAAGTCCTCTAGGATGTGGCTCAGTTCACTTTCTAATCTCACCTTCCACTGCTGTCTGAGTGCCAGACCAAATCCTCCAGACTCCCACACCTCTTTCACTTTTCTGCTCTGGAAGCACTTATTAGGTATTAGTATGTGCTTCTCCGAGGGGGAAAAAAGCAGGGTCAGGATGCCATAGTGAGATAAATTTGGGAAGTGTTGAGTTAACCAGTATAAAACAAATTTCTTTACTAGAGTACTTTTCAGAGCCTTTTAAATCCTAATCTTCATTTTAATCTTCAGATGGGGATTCTGGTATAGAATGAGGGTAACCATTCATCCCAGTCTGCCTGGGATAGTCCCAGTATACACCTGTTGTCCTGGCACAATTAACATTGTCTCTTTTCGGTTTAAATGTCTCATGGTTTTCCTATCTGTTGTTTAGTCGTCTCTGACTCTTTGCGACCCCATGTACTGTAGCCCGCCAGGCTCCTCAGTCCATGGAATTCTCCAGGCCAGAATCCTGGAGTGGGTTTCCATTCCCTTCTCCAGGGGATCTTCCCAACCCAAGAATCAAACCCAGGTCTCCTGCATTGCAGGCGACTGTCTACCGTCTGAGCCACCAGGAAAGTCCATCTATCATCTAGTACTTCCTCTACTGAAAGTGATAATACCATGTCTGTGTCTTTTCCTTGGGACACGAGCGTTTTCCACCCTGTTTTTAGTTTGGGGGTTCAATCCTTCCCTCCTCTACCGTACCATTAGAGTGAAAGCCAGGTAGTGTTTCACTTTGTCTTCACCCTCAATGCCAAACTCAAAAAATACCTTTGAAAGATTAAATTTAGTTGCACTGGAAGTTGTCCTGTCCTCTCTGTCATTATACAGAAATGCATCTTTGGTGCAGGGCAGAGCAGCTCCAACCACTGCCCTTTCTTGCCTTCTCAGAGACCTCTGCTGACTATCACCACCCTGGCTCCTATCTCCCATGAGCACTCAAAATGCTCAAGATTCTCCTACTTAAAAAAGCCGGTTCTCAACTTTGTTCTTCCAGCTACCACCTTGCCTTTTTTCCATTGTTCATGGTTCAGATCTTCACAGGACTTGAACAAATAGCTATTTCTGCTTCTCTCCCATTCACTTGCCAATCCGCTGTAATCTGGCTTCTGTCTCCTCACCTCCACCCCCACTGCTCATATCAGGGTTACCAATCACTTTTTTCTTTTTTTCCTAAATCCAGTTGACACTCCTCATTTGGGCTTGCCTCTGTGATTTATGGAGAAGGCAATGGCAACCTACTCCAGTACTCTTGCCTGGAAAATCCCATGGACGGAGCAGCCTGGCTGTAGTCCATGGGGTTGCGAAGAGTCGGACACGACTGAACGACTTCACTTTCACTTTTCACTTTCATGCATTGGAGAAGGAAATGGCAACCCACTCCAGTGTTCTTGCCTGGAGAATCCCAGGGACGGAGGGGCCTGGTGGGCTGCCGTCTGTGGGGTCGCACAGAGTTGGACATGACTGAAGCGATTTAGCAGCAGCAGCAGCTGTGATTTATACTCTCTCTAAAAGTGCCCAAACTTCCTTGGAAAGTTTAACATAGAATTGCCATTTGATCCAGCAGTTTCACTTCTAAGTGTGTACCCAAAGGAATTGAAAACAAGGACACACACAGATAATTGTACACTGATGTTCACGGCAGTATTATTCACAGTAGCCAAAGGATAAAAACAACCCAAATGTCCCTCAGCAATGAATGGATAAGCAAAATATGGTTTATACATACAGTGGAATATTATTCATCCTTAGAAAGGAATGAAAGTCTGAA
Source organism: Bubalus bubalis (assembly GCF_019923935.1). Taxonomy (NCBI): domain Eukaryota; kingdom Metazoa; phylum Chordata; class Mammalia; order Artiodactyla; family Bovidae; genus Bubalus; species Bubalus bubalis. The sequence goes on along the minus strand of NC_059164.1, from coordinate 9,990,519 downwards.
ACGTGTGAAAACATGGGATGAGGGCTTCTGTGGTGGATCAGTGGGAGGGAATCCGCCTGCTAATGCAAGAGACAGAGGTTCAATCCCTGATCCAGGAAGATCCCACGTGTTGTAGAGCAACTAAGCCTGTGCATCACAGCTATTGAGCCTATGCTTTAGAGCCCGGGAACTGCAACTACTGAGGCCCACATGCAACAGAAAAGCCAGTGCACTGAGAAGCCTGCATACCACAGCTAGAGAAAAGCCTGCACAGCAATAAAGATCCAGTGCAGTCAAAATAAATAAAATTATATCTATATATATATACACAGACACACACACACATATATATATATACACACACATATATATATAAAGACATGGGATGAACATTGAAGACATTGTGCTGAGAAAATAAGCCAGACACACTTTGTGAGGACAATATTGCATGACTCCACTTAAATGAGGCGCCTAGAATAGGCAAATTCATAGAGACAGAAAGCAGAATAGAGGTTACCAGAGCCTGGGGGAAGCAGAAATGAGGAGTTGTTATTTGATGGGCACAGAGTTTGTTTAGGAGGATGAAAAAGTACTGGAAATGAATGGTTGCAGAACATTGTGAATGTATTCAATGCCACTGAATTGTACGCTTTAAAAATAGTTAGGGACTTCCCTAGGGATCCAGTGATTAAGACCGCACTCTCCCAGGGAGGGGACCCGGGTTCGATCCCTGGTCAGGGAACTAGATCGCCTGTACTGCAACTGTAGATCCCGCATGCTGCAACTAAGACCCAGCACAGCCAAATAAATAAATACTTAAGAAAAATAATGGTTAAAATGATCCATTTTATGTGAAATATCATTGTAATGGCGGTGGATGGGGGGTGGGGGGGGGGGGGAGAGAATGCGTCCAAAGTATCAAAGTCCCTGAAATGAAAACCTTCACAGTAAACAGAGAAAAGTCAGTTTCGTAACTCCCCTCTGTTCAACAAGAATATCCTTCTGGGGGAAGAAATCAGCCCTGGGGAATTCCCAGGTAGGCGTCTTGAGAGGCACCGTGGAAAGAGCCTTCTGCTTCAGCTTATCTCTAGCCTTTGGGGTTACACAGCCACACCTTGTTTTACCAGTAACAACTGTTCCTGTGACATTAGGAGCTAAATCACATCTTCCCAATAACATAGGTTCTAATAGGCAGAGGGGGGTTATCTCATTTCTAACTGCTCTTCAGGTGGCACTGCTCCAAAGTTTTCCTTTTGGTTTCCTTCAGTCCTCTTCTGCCTTGACCCCACACCTCCCTCTCCAAGAGGACAGTGGTTTGTGAGCAGGTGCTTTGTAAGCAAGGATGGCACCGGCCACTTGCACAGTCAAGGGAAAAAAGTAGGGATGGTGTGAATGGTGATGAGGGCGACTGGGGAAGGGCCTCGAAATCTACTCCTGCAGGCCCAGATTCAGTCTTTTCTTGAGCATTAAGTTATCAAATTATCGGTGCTTCAGTTTCCAGCCTGTGATGTATTTATACTTGTGTCACACTCTGTATGACGCAGGCTTCTCTGGTGCCTCATTGGTAAATAATCCTCCTGCCATGCAGGAGACCTGGGCTCAATCCCTGGGTTGGGAAGATCCCCTGGAGGAGGAAATGGCAATCTACTCCAGTATTCTTGCCCCGGAAATCCCATGGAGAGAGGAGCCTGGCGGGCTACAGTCCGTGGGCTCGCACAGAGTCGGACCCGACTGAAGGACTGAGCACCCACGCGGCAGGTACTCTTGTGTTGATGATGAATAGCCTGCTCCCCATGCCCAAGTTTTCTGTGACAGCAGGAAGCCAAATACATGAAGATGATTTCTCCAGTGTTTCCAAAGTAACACATGACTCAGTGTTCGTTGATGATGTGCCCACTGCCTGTGAGGAAAGTCTTCCTCGTAATTCTCAAACCCCATGTAAAGTGTCTTGCTCCCTCCCAGGGTTTGTTGTCCGCCTATCATAGAGAAAGCCCCTCGTGTTGCAAAGTGTGAGCTTTTATTTGGTCTGGTAGCACTTGGGAGCTCCTCGTAAAATTCCCACTAGAAGGGTAAGAAGTCCAAAATCCTGCCTGGGGTGATTTTCACCACTGTGAATTCCGTAGACTTGAGGGTGGATAGGCAGATAAAAGCGATGAGGCTTCTCAGGACACCGCGTTATGAGGCCTGAATGTGGAGTGTAGTAGTGGGAAAGGAAAGAGTCCAAAAATATTAAAAACACGAGAAAGGAGGGCCCTTGGTATCTGAAACATTCGTCTCTCTGTATGTCTTTTCCTCAGCTTCTCTAAGCTACCTGATCACATGGGGGAAAGTTCCTTGTTAGAATAAAGTTCCAGGAAGCCTCTTTTTCACTCTTTTCCCCTAAAAACAAAACAAAAACTTACCACAAGAGCTCTTTACTGCCCTGGAATTTCGAGGAGATCCCGTGAAACTGTGCGTGGATTGTACCTCCTCCAAGGACACTCCCTCATGCACACGACGCTGGCCGGATTTTGTAACTGCGTTTATGACTGATTTACGGAACTTTTACTTGGCAGGCCCTACTGTTACTGTTAGCTGGTTACTATGGATCTTTCAACATGCCACTCTGGCATGTTGCATTAAAAATAACCTCCCAAGACTGTACAGAATGCATAGAACAACGGGAGTGCAGTCAGCGCCTCAGACCCCAGGCGCTGTTTCAGTGCCGACGCGGTCACATGCGCTCCCACGTGAAGCAGCAGCAGGAAAAATTTTCAGACACCTCTGAAAAGGTCTGGCTGCTGGTTGCCTTATAATTTTTCTGATTCCCCAAAAGCAGTTCTCAGAGATCAACAACATCCTTAAAAAAAAAAAAAAAAAAAAAAAGGAAAACTGTAGACCAAAAGAATAACAAAAACACACGTTGTATTTGGGAAGGGCACAGACCCAGAGGCAGGCTGTCTGGGTTTGAGTCCAGTACTTAACTAGCCCTGGGATCTCAGCAAGCTGCACCATGACCACAGCTGTCTCACCTGCAGAATGGAGTGGTAACAGTGTCCGGCTCAAAGGGTTCTTCTGAGGATCAAGGGAGATAGCCAGATAAAGGTCATTGGTTCGGTACATGCACGTCAAAGGCACTCATTAAATAGATCATTATCCTTTGAACACCATCCTTTCAGCACATAGACTCATAGCATTGATCAACATGCAGCTTAATCAGCCCTGAATATTCATTGAAAGGATTGATGCTGAAGCTGAAGCTCTAATACTTTGGGCACCTGACGCAAAGAGCCAACTCATTGGAAAAGACCCTGATGCTGGGAAAGATTGAGGGCAGGCAAAGAAAGGGGGTAACAGAGGATGAGATGGCTAGATGGCATCACCGACTTGATGGACATGAGTCTGAGCAAACTCTGGGAGTTGGTGAAAGACAGGGAAGCCTGGCGTGCTGCAGTGCATGGAATCGCAGAGAGCTGGACGTGACTTAGCGACTGAACAACAACCGTGCCCGGCGTTGAGGTGCTTACGAGTGATGCCCAGTTACTTATGTACATGTCTGACAGTCCTTCTAGATTATATACTTCTTAAGATCAGAGCTATACTCCATTCATTTGTATATTGGGTTTTTTAAATACAAGTATAATTGCTTTACAATGTGTTGGTTTCTGCTGTTCAACAGTGTGAATCAGCTAGAAATATACGTATATCCCCTCCCTCTTGAGCCTCCCTTGTACCCCCCCACCCCGCCACCCCACCAGCATCCTACCCTTCTAGGTCCTCACAGAGCACCAAGCTGAGCTCCCTGTGCTATCTGGCAGCTTCCCACTACCTCTCTGTTTTATACATGGTGGTGTATACATGTCAGTGCTCCTCACTCAGTTCATCTTCCCCTCCCCAATTTTATATTCTCCAGAGCCATATGGAGGGTGCTGAATAAGGATTTATCAAATTAAATAGAAAGAGAGGAAGTTCCCTGGTGGTCCAGTGGTTAGGAATCTACCTTGCAATGCAAGGGGCATGGATTTGACCCCTGGTCCAGGTACTAAGATCCCACATGCCGAGGGACAGCAAGGCCCTCGCACCACAACTACTGAGCCTTGGGGCCTGCGCTCCAAAACAAGAGAAGCACCACAGCTAGAGAAAGCCCCAGTGTAGCAGCAGAGACCCAGTGCAGCCAAAAACAAATGGGTAAATAAAAATCTAAACAAGTCCTTTAAAAACGGCAAGAGAAAGGCCATTACAATGTAAGAGGCAACAGTTCATATGTGAACTGGTAGCCAAAAAAAAAAAAAATCACAGTCTTCAGGGGCAAATAGAATCCACTGCCAAGAAAACCCTGGTGTTCCCTGAAACTAAATGACTATATCAAGCTACATGTGAATGCAATATTTGTAGTGCTGGGTCTGGCTCAGCGAGTCTGGTTCTAACTGGGTTCGGCAGGGGAGAGAAAAGCTTTTATGTCTGTCCCAGCCCTGGCCTCAGCTCATGAGCCAGCCTTGCCCATGACTCAGGAGGAGAATTGCCCTCCCAGAGCCAGCCACCACAGCCACCGCAAGCAGGGCACTCTCCTTACGGATTCCAAATGCCACGGGATTCGGTGGCGGCAGCCCAAGCGCAAGGGCACGTGGGGCCCGTTCAGTGCAGCCTCTGGCCCTGCTTCCACCACCCGCGCTGGGACCAGCAGGAACAGAGCTGCGCCGTGCCGAGGCGACAGAAGGCTGGCACCTCCCGGTAGGAAAGCCAGTGGGCCCTATAGCAGCCGCAGCAGGGATAACAGCAGCAGGGTCTGTGACTATGGACTGAAGTCTGATCTACCAAGCACAAAATGAACCAATAAATCTGGGGCGTGTGTGTACGTTTGTGAAGAACGTTGTTTTCTTTTTCCCCAACATTGCATCAACACCCTCTAGACAAAGGGCTGTGGGAACACACCTATAGTTAGGAGCCCTCTGAACCTGGCTGCACGTATTTCTTCACCTGACTATTCGTCCGGATCCTTTACGATAGCCTTTATTACGTGCCAAACCAGTCAATATAAGCATCTCCCTGAGTTCTGTAAGCTAGCAAACTGTTGAACTTGAGAAGTGGGTCCTGGGAGCCTTGAACCAGTCGCTCAGAAGTGAAGAGGGCAGCCTATGGTTTTGACCAGCTTCTGACGTGGGGACAGTTTAATGAGACTGAGCCCTTACCTTGTGGGATCCAGCGATAACCTGAGGTAGATTGTGTCAGGACTGAATTGAACTGCATGAAAGCAAGTAGGTGTCCACCAGAAACGGAAGAAATTCTCAGCGTGTGGGGAAACCCTACACGTTTGGTAGCTAGGAACACGAGTGTGGTGCGTGGGTGGTCAGTTGTGTCCAACTCTTTGTGACCCCACGAACTGCAGCCCACCAGGCTCCTCTGTCCATGGGATTTCCCAGGCAAGAGTACTGTAGTGCATGCCATTTCTCACTCCAGGGGATCTTCCTGACCCAGGGATCAAACCCATGTCTCTGGTATTTCCTGCATTGGCAGGCAAGTTCTTTACCACTGAGCCACCCAGGAAGCCCTGCGAGTGTGGCAGTAATAGTGAATAAAGTGATAGAGAGGAAAGTGAGGTTTTTCTTACAATGTTATATTTGGGAGTGTAAGCCCAAGCCAGCAAGAGTAGGAGAAAAAAACAATGAAGCAGGAAAAGCAGGGAAGCCACAAAGGCGAATGATCTCCACGCTGGCCACTGTCTGCCATGCGCCAGACACAGCACGTCTCCTGACAGACCGTGTGGAGAAACTGCGCCTCGAGGGAAGGAGGAAGAGAAGAGAACAGATTTGCCACCTTCTGTCCCCATCCCCACCTCCTGTTGGTCGAAGTCTGACCCCCAGGCCATGAGTTTCGGAGCCCTTTCAGGTTGCCACCTTCTGCTCCTTTGGCATCCTCTGGGAAAGCGGGACTCCACACCTTGCCGTGTAGCATTTCATTCACGTCCAGAGAAGACAGGCAATGCTGCACCAGCCAGCCCTCCCGGGACTGGTAAGCAGCAGATGCTGGAACCACCTGGATGCTTCAGCTGAGATGGAGCCAGGGGAGGTGGCTGAGGCTCAGGAGACGCTGGTACAGAGTGACCCTGCAGAGCACTAGCGTGTTTCTCATACACTTCCTCTGACTCTCCAGGTTTCCCTCGTTTTCTGCTTTGGTGAACGTTGAGCAGAACTTGGTCCATACTCTAAATGCACAGGCATCTAGTGTCTCTTGTACTTGACTCTCCTCTCCCTCCTGGGCACACAGGAAGGTTCCACTCCCGCCTCCGTGTGGGCATATGGGTGATGCGACTGGTGCTGGCTGATGGTCACGGGAGGAAGTACCCTGTGTGCTTCTGGTCCAGAACGTGTAAGAGCAGTTATATACATATGCAGTCATATGTGTATTTAGTCATATGTAACACAAGCCTACCTGTGTTACAGTGCCTGGTTATAGTGTTTTCTTGCAGAAGTCAATGAAAAATGATTTGTTATTGATGAAGAGCTAAGAAGTTTAACTATGTAGGACATAAATGGGAAGCTGCAGAATTCAGCCCCTAAACACTGAGTCTGTTTCTAATGAGCACATATCACAATTTAAAGGGGAATGAAACTTAGGAACAGAAAGTCTTATGTCAGTGGTGCCCATTGAGATAGTTATTCCTATACTACCTCATAAGCAGAGCTTAACCATTTCTCTATGGGCCTAGATCTCTCTCTCTCTTTTTTTTTCTTTCTTCTGAAGTCCCATTTTCTGGGACAAACGGAAAGCACCAGATCAAAGTGTTTTTCTCTCCACTTCTTTGTGGCTTTCCTGGTGGCTCAGATGGTAAAGCGTCTCCCTGCAGTGCTGGAGACCCGGGTTTGATCCCTGGGTTGGGAAGATCTCTTGGAGAAGGAAATGGCAACCCACTCCAGTATTCTTGCCTGGAGAATTCCATGGACTGAGGAGCCTGGTAGGCTACAGTCCATGGGGTCCCAAAGACTTGGACATGACTGAGCAACTTCACTTTCACTTTTCTTTGCTGAAATGAACACATGATCTCTGTTATCACCCCAGCTGAAGCATCTCTAGCTTGTATGCCTTAGGTGAGTGTTTCCCGGTCTCTGAAGAAAGCTTGTTCTTGTTGCTGTTCAGTCGTTAAGTCGTGTCTGACTCTTTTGCAACCCCATGATATGTAGCCTGCCAGGCTCCTCTGTCCATGGGATTTCCCAGGCAAGAATACTGGAGTGGGTTGCCATTTCCTTCTCCAGGGGATGGATCTTCTTGACCCAGAGATCCAACCTGCCTCTCCTTCACTGGCAGGCAGATTCTTTACCACTAAGCCATCTGGGAAGTCTGCAGAAAGTATGAGACTAAACCTAAAAAGATCCATTTCTTCTTTGACTCTCTCTCTACCATGCAGTATATCATTATCTATTTCAAGAAACCAATCCTACGGAGACAAAGAAATTCTAGGTGAACAAATAATAGGTTGTTTAGCAAGTTGTTTGACTTTGTGTTGTTTGACTTTGACTGTGTGAATCATAACAAACTGTGGCAGATTCTTAAAGAGATGGGAATACCAGATCATCTTGAGATGATCTCCTGAGAAATCTGTATGCAGGTCAAGCAGCAACAGTTAAAACCACACATGTAACAACGAACTGGTTCCAAATTGGGAAAGGAGTACGTCAAGGCTGTATATTGTCACTCTACTTATTTAACTTATATGCAGAGTACATCATGAGAAATGCTGGCTGGAAGAAGCACAAGCTGGAGTCAAGATTGCTGGGAGAAATACCAGTAACCTCAGATATGCAGATGACACCACCCTTACGGCAGAAAGTGAAGAAGAACTAAAGAGTCTCTTGATGAAAGTGAAAGAGGAGAGTGAAAAAGGTGGCTTAAAACTCAACATTCAAAAAACTAAGATCATGGCATCTGGTCCCATCACTTCATGGCAAATAGATGGGGAAAGAATGGACACAGTGGCAGACTTTATTTTCTTGGGCTCCCAAATCACTGCAGATGGTGATTGCAGCCATGAAATTAAAAGACGCTTGCTCCTTGGAAGAAAAGCTGTGACCAACCTAGACAGCATATTAAAAACAGCAGAGATAGTACTTTGCCAACAAAGGTCTGTCTAGTCAAAGCTATGGTTTTTCCAGTGGTCATGTATGGATGTGAGAGTTGGACTATAAAGAAAGCTGAGCACCAAAGAATTGATGCTTTTGAACTGTGGTGTTGGAGAAAACTCTTTTGAGAGTCCCTTGGACTGCAAGGAGATCAAACCAGTCAATCCTAAAGGAAATCAATCCTGATTATTCATTGGAAGGACTGATGTTGAAGCTGAAGCTCCAATACTTTGGCCACCTGATGTGAAGAACTGACTCATTGGAAAAGACCCTGATGCTGGGAAAGATTGAAGGCAGGAGAAGGGGAAAACAGAGGATGAGATGGTTGGATGGCATCACCAACTCGATGGACATGAGTTTGAGCAAGCTTCGGGGGTTGGTGATAGACAGGCAAGTCTGGTGTGCTGCAGTCCATGGGGTCTCGAAGCATCAGACACGACTGAACAACTGAACTGAACTGATCTGAGGAAGTTGTTAATGATAAATAAGGTATTGTAAATACCAAATAAGATATTGATCAATATCTTCAAAACCTTTGGAGACTCCCCACAAAATTTTGGTGTAGAAATAAAATACTGATATGGGTAGACCCATAATCTGACAGGTTAGCACATTTTATCTCGAAAATTCCTAAAAGGGATCATTAAACACTGAACTCAGAATTTGAGGAAGATTGTCCTGGTCATTTGTGTAGAAAGAACTGGAACAAAGTGAGTGAAGATCAGTGATAAAGACCAGGATGCAGGCTGTGGAGATAAAGGGAAAGCATAAATCTAAGAAAAGTCTGCTGTCTTATCCAGCGGGGTGTCAATGATGGATGCTGGGGGCGGGGGGTGAGAGGGGGTGCGTACCACTGGAAGCAGAGGGCTTCAGGCAGGAAAACCTTCCAACTCCCCTATTGCAACACAGGGTGACATCCTCCAGGTGAGTGCTGAGATAATGATTTTGGCAGTGATCAGCAGTATTGTTTGTTGTTTGGTCACTCAGTCATGTCCGACTCTTTGCGACCCCACGGACTGCAGCCTGCCACGCTTCTCTATCCATGGGATTTCCCAGTCAAGAACACTGGAGTAAGTTGCTATTTCCTTCTCTGAGGGACCTTTCCAACCCAGGAGTTGAACTCGTGTCTCCTGTGTCTCTTGCATTGGCAGGCAGATTCTTTTACCACTGAACCGCTGGGGAAGCCAGTAAATCATCAGAGCAGCAGTCAAAGGCAGCAAGCCCCAGGCCCACAATCTGAAAGGGGTTCCTTCCTCACTATTGCCCCCAAAATGTGTGGAGTAGTTATAAGTGTTCTGATTAAGGGCAACCAGGGGATGATTGGATTTTTGCCCTGAATAATAAGCATCACTGATTGACTGGCTACTCAATGGGGGCCACTTTATTAGGTACTTAACACAGCCTCGGGCTTCTGAGGTCAAGCTAGTGGTAAAGAAGGCACCCATATACTGCCTCATATACTGTTTACATAATTTTTACACATGAGGAACTGAAGCTCTGTGAGGTTCTATAATTTATCACATAGTGAATAAACAGCAGAACTAGGGATTGAACCTAAGGATCCCCAGTTCCAAGTGCATGCTCAGAATACTGAAGCACAGCATCTCAAAACAAATGTGCTGAAAGAGAAGATGCTTGACTAATGACTGAAAAATAGTACCACGGTGAATTACAGTGATGGGTGATTACTTGGAAGCAGCAGAGCCAAAACCTTTTCCCTGGTACTATTGTCACATTTAAAACATAAATTTAGAGTTCTTCTTGTGTCAGTGGTACTGGGAAATTCTGGTTATAACTCTTTGACAACCTCGTCACCACTTTGTAGATAAGTACAGTATTCTTTATTTAATATGAAACTACTTCTTGGAAAAATCAGTTTAAAACATATTACTTAAAATGCCCCCAAAGGTTAATTATGCATAATTAGGTATAAGCACTGCTTCCCCATGAATATGTTTTCCTTTTCCTTTTGGTAATGATAATGTGATTTTTCTGTGTTTCTTTTGACCCTGACTTTCAGAGCCAAATCTGATGCTCAACACAAAAATCTATCTCAGTCTGTATACTTAGAATTCTAGCTTTCTGTTATTTTCCTTGATTCTGATTTTCATTTAATTTTTCACTCATTCAGTAACTATTTGAGTACCTAACACATGTCAGATGCTTTGTCAAGTACACGGGAGACAAGATACCATGATAAATTCTATAATAAATTTATACACATGAAATAATAGAAGGACAGGATAGAAGAGTCAGATTGGTGAGGGGTTTTGAGTTAGATCTCAAAGTATGAGACTGTGGGATGGATGGAGGGTTGACTGGGGGTCAGGGCTTGAGAAGGAGCATGGCAAGTAAGTTTATAATCATTTTGCTTTTTAATAGCCTTGTTGTTATTATTATTTGTTGTTCAGTTGCTAAGTCATATCCGATTCTTTGCGACAAGAGGAGCCTGGCAGGCTACAGTCTATGGGGTCACAAAGAGTTGGACATGACTGAAGTGACTTAGAATGCACGCATGTCCATTGAGTCAATAATGCCATCCAACCGTCTCATCCTCTGTCGCCCCCCTTCTGCTGCTGCCTTCAGTCTTTCCCTGCATCAGGGTCTTTTCCAGTGAGTCAGCTGTTCAAATCAGGTGGCCAAAGTACTGGAGCTTCAGTCCTTCCGGTGAATATTCAGGGTTGATTTCTTTTAGGATGGACTGGTTTGATCTCCTTGCTGTCCAAGGGACTCTCAAGAATCTTCTCCAGCACCACAATTCGAAAGCGTCACTTCTTTGGCGCTCAGCCATCTTTATGGTCTAACTCTCACAGCCATACCTGACTACTGGAAAAACCATAGCTTTGACAGTACAGACCTTTGTCGGCAAAGTGACGTCTCTGCTTTCTACTACGCTCTCTAGGTTTGTCACAGCTTTTCTTCCAAGGAGCAAGCGTCTTTTAATTTTGTGGCTATAGTCACAGTCCACAGCGATTTTGGAGCCCAAGAAAATAAAATCTGTCGCTGTTCCTACTTTCCCCCCACCTTTTTGCCATGAAGTGATGGGACTGGAGGCGTCCCAGGTGACAGTAACGGTAAAGAACCTGCCAAAGCGGGACAGGTGAGAGACCTGGGTCGAGAAGATCCCCCGGAGGAGGGCACAGCAACCCACTCCAGTATTCTTGCCTGGAGAGTCCCGTGGACAGAGGAGCCTGACCTGCTACGGTCCATAGCGTTGCAAAGAATCGGACACGACTGAAGCAACTTAGTAAGCATGCCTGCACGATGGGACCAGATGCCATGATCTTAGTTTTTTGAATGTTGAGTTTTAAGCCAGCTTTTTCACTCTCCTCTTTCACCCTCATCAAGAGGCTCTTTTGTTCCTCTTCACTTTCTGCCATTAGACTGGTGTCATCAGCATATCTGAGGTTGTAGATATTTCTCCTGGCAATCTTAATTTCAGCTTCTGTTTCATACAGCCCAGCATTTCACGTGATGTCCTCTGATAAGTTAAATAAGAAGGGTGACAAAACACAACTTGACGTACCCCTTCCGCAATTTTGGACGAGTCCGTTGTTACATGTTCAGTAATATGTTGTTTCCTTTAGGATTGACTAGTTTGATCTTGCTGTCCAAGGGACTCTCAGGCGTCTTCTCCAGCACCACAATTTGCAAGCATCCATTCTTCTGCATTCAGCCTTCTTTATGGTCCAACTTTCACATCCATACATGACTACTGAATAAATCATAACTTTGACTATATGGACCTCCATTGGCAAAGTGATGTCTCTCCTTTTTAAATTTTATTAACCTTATTGAGTAAATATATTTTGATAAACATCTGTCTCAGAAAGAGATGGAAGAGGATAGAATAGATAGACTGGCAGATTATTGTGCCAGTGGGTTCTTAGCCATTTGGGGCAAAATAGAGGCACACAGCTGAGCAAAGCCTGAGTGTACAGACTCAAAGTTGCTGTATAACACAGGGAGCTCAGATCAGTGCTCTGTCATGACCTAGAGGGAAGGGTGGGATGAGAGAGTGGGAGGGAGATTCAAGAGGGAGGGAGTATATGTCTATTTATGGTTGATTCACGTTGTACTGCAGAAGCCAATATTATAAAGCAATTATCATCTAATTAAAAATAAATTTAAAAAAAAGAGTAAAAGGTACATTGACTTGCACATCCAGGGCTCTTTCCCACCCACTTCCTCACGAGGTTTGCCCCATCCTGTCCATCTCTCCTCATTGCTCTTTTTCTCCATGGTCACACCCTATGCCGTCCTCTCTGACTGCTCTCCCAGGATGTGAGCATAAGTCTCAGCAGATTTTATTTACTAGTGATAAATGCAGTTCAGTTCAGTCTTTTAACCTATCATCATTGATTCTACTTTTTCTCATGTAAGAAAATGTACCCCCTTAAATTGGGCTTCCCAGGTGGCGCTAGTGGTAAAGAACCCGCCTGCCAGTGCAGGAGAAGCAGGTCGGATCCCTGGGTTGGGAAGATCCCTTGGAGGAGGGCATGGCAACCCTGTCCAGTATTCTTGCCTAGAGAATCCCATGGACAGAGGAGCCCAGTGGGCTACGGTCCATGGGGTCGCAAGGAGTCGGACATGGCCAAAGCGAGTTGTCTCACACGCATGCACCCCCTGAAATGCTGAGTTGGCTGTATTGCATTGTTGCCCCGGGTATACAGTTAACCCTACTGTGCTCTAACCCTCCTGTCTGTTCCTCACTCCTTGACAATCTCTTTGCTTTGAGGGGAGCATGGAGTAAAAGCCTGGACTTTGAAGTCAGATCAAACTTTGAATTCATGCTCACTCACTTACTAGCTGTGTCATTCTGGCGAGTTCCCTAGCCTCTGAACCTCAGTTTCCACTTGCATAAAGTGATGACATTAAATCAGCCTTTCAAAGTTGGTGAAGTAATATATACATGGGGGTCTAGCAGGTTGTCTGGCTGTGGTAGCTTCAATACATTGTGTTGCTGTTTTAGTAGCTAAGTCGTACTAAAGTACACTAACATACTTAGTCAAGAGTAGCTAAGCTGACTCTTGCGACCCCATGGACTGTAGCTCGCCAGACTTCTCTGTCCGTGGGATTCTCCAGGCAAGGATACTAGAGTGGGTTGCTGTGCCCTCCTCCAGGGGATCTTCCTAACCCAGGGGTCGTACCCACATCTCCTGCATTGGCAAGCAGATTCTTTGCCACTGAGCCACCAGCCATGCTAAATTATTAATGCTGCTTCACTACATATATAATTATTGTCACAATGAGATTCGTTTTTCTTAACCTTTTCCCCTGCTCTCTCTCAAAAAAAAAAAAAAGTTTTCTTTAAAAAGTATTTTACTAAATGCAAAAAAAAAAAAGGCAAAAAAATAAATAAATAAATAAATAAAAAGTATTTTACTGACTAAACCTCATATTTACTTTTAAAAGATTTCTTAAAAGGTCCTCTATGCCCTCCCCACCCCACCCCCACTTTCCCAGAGATTTCAGCCTTCCTTCTCTTCTCCCTTGGCACCCTCTCCCTATCTGCCAAGTCTTCCCCGCATAGAGATCCTATCCCCTCTGCCTGTTTGTCCACATTGGAACATAAGCACCCCAGGGCAGAAAACTTGTCTTTCTATATGTTTGTCAAGCATCGTGTGCACATAGAGATGAACTCAATAAATAACAAATATAATACAGTCAGAATGCCTTACGCGTTTAATAGATACCTTAGGTACTACCTCTTTGTTCTAATTATACCAACCCTATGGACATGAGATGTATAAAGAGAAGCCTGGCTACAAAACAATAAAATTATGGTTTTGGCTGCTCTGCATCAGTAACAGGCTATCAGTGGATGGGTAGCCAAGGTGTTTCCTACCCTGCTCACTTTCTAAGAGCAGAGCCTCAGCTATCACACTAGGGGTCATACTCAGAAGGCTACCCAGCATCCAAAGACGAGCCCAGTGCATCTTCTGCAGCATCAACCACAGCCAGGCTGCTGAAACCCCCAAGTGCAGTTTCTCTAGTACAAGAAGGTCGTGCTTCACAACTGCTTCCCTCAGTGTATTTGTGTCTTTCAGTCACTAAGTCATGACCAACTCTTTGCTGCAAGTCTGTCACTGCCAGGACTTTGCGACCCCGTGGACTGCAGCATGCCAGGCTTCCCTGTCCCTCACTATCTCCCGGAGTTTGCCCAAGTTCATGTCCATCAAGTTGCAGATGCCATCCAACCATCTCATCCTTTGTCACCCCTTTCTCCTCCCGCCTTCAACCTTTCCCAGCATCAGGGTCTTTTCCAGTGAGTCAGTTCTTCATATCAGGTGGCCAAAGTATTGGAGCTTCAGCTCCAGCATCAGTCCTTCCAATGAATATTCAGGACTGATTTCCTTTAGGATGGACTGATTTGATCTCCTTGAAGTCCAAGAGAATCTCAAGGCTCCTAGAAATTTCCTTTCCTTACTTATTTTGACTTGAAGAGGCATAAAACTGATGGTCCCTTTCATAAAGTTTTGGCTGACTTGTCATTTCTTTATAAAATGTTTTCAAATTGTGTATACAAAATATTTCCAACATATAGAAAAGAACCAAAAGATAATATGATACCTATGTACCCAGTACCTAGATTTTAAAAATGTTAATATTTTCCCATGTTTTCATCAACCCTTTCTTTTGTTTTTAAATGCTACAAACACAGAGAAAATCACCATTCCTATTTTCTCCCTCCATCCCTCAAGGTTTCTTTCAGTTGGTCTAGCTCATTCACATCTAAGGTTTTTATCTACTACGCATGTAATTATCTATATGCTTTATATTATGTTACAAGTCTTTTACTTCTTATTTAAATTTTTGAGCTTCCCAGGTGGCTCAGTGGTAAAGAATTTGCCTATCAAACAGGAGATGCTGGTTCGATCCCTGGGTCAGGAAGATATCCTGGAGAAGGAAATGGCAACCCACTCCAGATTTCTTGCCTGGGAAATCCCATGGACAGAGGAACCTGGCAGGGTACAGTCCATGAGGTTGCAAAGAGTCGGATACAACTTAGCAACGAAACCACACCATGTATTATGTTGCAAGTGCTTTACTTCTTTTTAAAATTTTTATTAAAATATAATTGATTTGCTATGTTTTGTTAGCTTCAGGTAAACAGCAAAGTGGTTCAGTTTTTTATATATATAAACTTTTAAAAATTATTTTCCTTGCTATGTTATCACAAGATGTTAAGTATAGTTCCCTGTGCTATACAATAGGTCCTTGCTGGTTGTGTTTTATGTATAGTAGTGTGCATATTTTGGAGAAGGCAATGGCAACCCACTCCAGTACTCTTGCCTGGAAAATCCCATGGACGGAGGAGCCTGGTAGGCTGCAGTCCATGGGGTCGCTAAGAGTCGGGCATGACTGAGCGACTTCACTTTCACGTTTCACTTTCATGCACTGGAGAAGGAAATGGTAACCCACTCCACTATCTTTCCTGGAGAATCCCAGGGACAGAGTAGCCTGGTGGGCTGCTGTCTGTGGGGTCACACAGAGTCGGACACGACTGAAGTGACTTAGCAGCAGCAGCAGTGCATATTTTAACCCCAAACTCCTAATTTATCCCTAAAGTATTTTAAAAATTTATATCATCCCTGGTGTAATTGTATATATCTTGCTGTACCTTGCTTTTTCTTACCATATTCTATTTTTGAGATTCATCTGTGTTGATATGTGTGGATTTAGTTTATTCTTTTTAGCTCCTCAAATAGTAGTCCGTGGGTATAGCCACCCATTCACCTTTGGAGGGGCAGTTCGACTATTCATACTGTCAGGCGAGTATATTCTCCTCGGTTCTGTCTCATCACAACAAAGATTTGGAGTGACGGACATTAAAGCCCTCGGCGTGTCACAGTCTCGGGTTTTGGACAGACCGTGTTATAGCTCTCAGGTCTCGAACGGACCATGTTATAGCTCTTAGACCAATCAGTGTTACAGCTCAGTGTTACAGCTCTATTTTATTTAGAAGATAGCAGGAAAATCCATCCTCAAGGCGTGAGGGCACGTCGATCCAAAGATGTAAGAGAAGAGCGCCCTAGCGTGCGGGAGTGAGAGCGAGTGACCCCCAGCCCTTTGGCTCCTCTTTTTATATGTTTTCCCCCCTACCCTGGGCCTGCCCTACGTAAATTGGACCAGCCAGGAGTGTTGTTTGTTCTACCTGAGGTCCTCGCTCTGGTCCTCAGACCTTCCTTTGTTCTATTTTCTCGGGCTTTTGTCTTCCTTATCTTTTAGCCACCACCATTCTGGACTCCTTTTCCCTATTCTAACTACCTAACAATGCCTTTTTGCTGTTCTAAGCAGTACTTCAGTGAACATTTGTGAACATTTATAAACACGGTTTTGTCTAGTCAAGGCTATGGTTTTTCCTGTGGTCATGTATGGATGTGAGAGTTCGACTGTGAAGAAGGCTGAGCACTGAAGAATTGATGCTTTTGAACTGTGGTGTTGGAGAAGACTCTTGAGAGTCCCTTGGACTGCAAGGAGATCCAACCAGTCCATTCTGCAGGAGATAGCCCTGGGATTTCTTTGGAAGGAATGATGCTAAAGCTGAAACTCCAGTACTTTGGCCACCTCGTGCGAAGAGTTGACTCATTGGAAAAGACTCTGATGCTGGGAGGGTTTGGGGGCAGGAGGAGAAGGGGACGACAGAGGATGAGATGGCTGGATGGCATCACTGACTCGATGGACGTGAGTCTCAGTGAACTCTGGGAGTTGGTGATGGACAGGGAGACCTGGCGTGCTGCGATTCATGGAGTCGCAAAGAGTCGGACATGACTGAGCGACTGATCTGATCTGATCTGATAAACACGGTTTCTAGGGCATGAACTTCTCCAGGCAGAATTGGGTAGACAACACCTTAGGCTCTGAAACCCAGTTGCCCATTCCAAATCTGTGTTCCACCACAAAGTCACAACAGTGTGATCCTGGGTGTGTTACTTAATTTCACCATGCCCGGTTTCCTCTTCAGTAAAATTAGAATAATGATAATACCTCCTTCAAGAAAATAAAGGTATGAGAGGAAGCATTCAGTGTATGATAGCAGTCGTTATTATTAGGAAGCAGTTCTAAGCATCTGTGGCTTTACTAGGTAATCCCAAATTGATTTTCAGTTGGTTGCAACAGTATCACCAGCTCACCAGCATTATCTTAGTTTGTTCCCCACATCCTCACCAGGGCTTGGCATTTAGCACTGTGACTTCCTTACTCTTTTCAAATTCAAGAAGATCCAAGAATGATCTAGGCTAATGGGAGGAAAGAGAGGGGTGCTGGTGATGAGTGATCAGGGGGTCAGCTGACCTCCAGGAGGAAAATAATCAGTGGCAGATTTAGGAAAATGGAGGAATGTGAATTATTTTAGGTGGGGAGAAAAAGATCATTTATAGAGTCTGACTCACTGGAAGGTCTGGGGATTTACAGAAAATAAGATGTCACGATACTAAGGAATAACGTTAACAGAGGGCGTGTATAAGGTGGAACTGTGAAAGTGTTAGTTGCTCAGTCACGTCCAACTCTTTGTGACCCCAAGGACTGTAGCCCACCAGGCTCCGCTGTCCATGGAATTCTCCAGGCAAGAATACTGGAGTAGGTTGCCGTTTCCTTCTCCAGGAGATCTTCCCGACCCAGAGATAGAACCCTGGTCTCCTGCTTTGCAGGCAGATTCTTTACCCTTGAAGCCACCAGGGAATCATGTGAGGGGAAGAGAAACCCCATTGACATGGGGAGATAAGGACACTGAGTTTCCAAAAAAGAAGTCAATTGAAACAGTATTTTTTTTTTTCTGAAGACCAGCAGACCAGAGTCACCTCTGTGATAAAGCATCAGCACCTGCAACCTCTCTGATTTGTTCCTTTCACTCAATTCCTGCAGCCCCTGCTGTCCTGCAGACCCTGATTCCATCCACCTGTGTGGCTACAGTGACTGACCATGGCATGCCGAAGCAGACCGGCAAGGCAGGTATTAGCAATGCAAGGACTAAGGCTCAGACAAATTCACTGACCTGCTCAAGACTGTACATCTTGAAAGCGGTGAAATGGAGACCAGAGCCTGGGTGTTCTGATTCCGAGTCTAGGGCTCTTTGTGTGAAAAAGAATTGATAATCATCTGAAATCTTTCATTCTCAACTCAGATCTTCAGAGGGTCACATTTGTCTCCCCAAGACAATCACTATTCTTCTTTTTGACTTTCAAGGACTTTCATTAGTAACTCTTTTCTCTCTCTCAATCCTCCTTCTTATCAACTTCTTAGCCATACTCTAACCTCTCCACCCAGGACACATCTTGTCTGATTTATGAGTTCACTAAGTTCTTTCCCACCTCTGTGCTTTGTTCATGCCATTCCCCTCTCTTAGAGAAATTTCCCTTCTTTCTCCACCATCTTTTTAGGCCCAGTTTGGCACCCCACTCAAGTACTCTTGCCTGGAAAATCCCATGGACGGAGGAGCCTGGTAGACTGCAGTCCATGGGGTCGCTAAGAGTCGGACACGACTGAGCAACTTCACTTTCACTTTTCACTTTCAGGCATTGGAGAAGGAAACCCACTCCAGTGTTCTTGCCTGGAGAATCCCAGGGACGGGGGAACCTGGTGGGCTGCCGTCTATGGGGTAGCAAAGAGTCGGACATGACTGAACTGACTTAGCAGTAGCAGTAAGTCTTATATGTTCTGTGATTGCCCCAGGGAACACTTTCTGAACTGCCACATTGGATATTTCATCATGAAATACGACTTTATTGTACATTCTCTTGATGTCCTCAGAGTGTTACCCTATGCAACAAAATGCAGAGTAGATCACTGCACGGTTGTTTGTTTGCTTTTTTTTTTTCTTTCTAACCAACTACTTCTTTTTATATAGGGATCTTCCAGTTACCTTTAGACTAACACTAAACATACTTCATAAAATATGAAAGATACTTGATAAAACATGAAACATACTGACGAAATATGAAGGGATCAGAATTAATAGGAAATACAAAGTATGAAAACTTGGAAGTTAGAAAAATCAGTAGTCACGATAAAATTCCCTAAGCCGTGATAGAAAATTTAAATGACAAACACGTAAGGCAAGCTGGTTAAAAAAATGCAGAAACAGAGATCAGCACCAGATTGAAACAGCTTTTTCTGTTCCTTCTCTGATGGCTCTGGATTTCTGGCATTCTGCAAAACAAAGGAAGTGACTTCTAATCACTACTTAACAAATAGGCTCCCCCATGCTCAGAAATAAGTAGTATTAGTCTGCAAATGATGATCACTTTGTGTACTCACGCAGCCAAAGTCGTATTCAGCATGTTATGAACTGATGCAAAAGTTTGTGTGCATATTCAATTTTGCAAACTTAATGAGCATCTCATATATGTAGGGATATCAAGAGGAACATTACCCTTGCCCTTGGGGAGTGAAAGTGTGTGTAGTTAGGAGAAAGTACTCATATTTATGCACAAGTAAATTGGTCCTTTGCAGAAAAATGTGTGAACTAATGTAAGTTCACATAACTTACATTAGTATTTATGTATTTACATACTGGAGGTATGGAAATACTGGAGGTTATCAGAGGTAACACTGATACAAACAATTAAGTGGAAGATTTCCAAAACAAAGTCAGTAAGAAATATATACTTCATTTCATGTAAAAGAAGGGGAAAAACAGTGTAATGTCTGCAAGGTATTGGAAGCGGAAACACATGCATTATCACAATTCACCCAGTAGAGAATATAGTGTTAGTATTGCTGCAGGAGAAGTCAATTCTGACTGCATGTTGGAACTGTTTCTTTGACTTGTTTTTCGTTGTTTTTGTTGCTATAATCATACATAATGGCCTGCCTCAGAGAATCCTGCTCATCTGCCTGACTGTTGAACTAAAGTGCCTTTATTCAGGACCCTGTCCACCTGTAGATGGCAGGAAGGAAGAAACATATCCCCTGCCTGAGGCTTGCCATTCTAGGAGGTATTTGCAAGATTAACGGCCTTCTTACATTGTTTCCTCACCTCTCCCCATCTCCAATCCATAAGATAACCTGACATCCAGACCCTGACAAGACAGTTATTTTGAGACATTAGTTTGCCATCTTCTGGGCCTGCCAGCTCTCTGAATGAAGTCCTATTCCTTGCCTCAACACCTGTCTCTGATTCATTGCCCGGTTGTATGGTAAGCTTGGACCCTGTAACAGTATTAATGTTCCCATTTGATAATAGGAGATTGGAGAAGGCAATGGCACCCCACTCCAGTACTCTTGCCTGAAAAATCCCATGGGTGAAAGAGCCTGGTGCGCTGAGCCCATGGGGTTGCGAACAGTTGGACATGACTTCACTTTCACTTTTCACTTTCCTGCATTGGAGAAGGAAATGGCAACCCACTCCAGTGTTCTTGCCTGGAGAATCCCAGGGATGGGGGAGCCTGGTGGGCTGGGGTCTATGGGGTCACACAGAGTCGGACACAACTGAAGCGACTTAGCAGCAGCAGCAGCAACAGACATTTAAATTAACTTTCCCTAAGTCATACAGCAAGTTACTGGCATAGCTAAAACAAATGGTATTTTGGGAACAGTCTACATCATGAAACACTGAAGCTGTATATTTTTCAATGCATGCAAGTACTCCCAGATACTCCTTAAACAACGAATAAAAAACTAAAATATATTCATAAAATATTTGTTTTACAAGTAGTGCAAATGACAGAAGACAATGCTTTCTTATCCCCCTTGGTCAGGAAATCAGAGAATATTAAACACACACACACACACACACACACACACACACAAAACCCAAGATTCATTAACAGTGTTTCCTGAGGAAGAATATAGACTTCCAGACGGTGCCAGAATTCCACATTACTGCCTGAATTCAAAGATTAAGGGTGTGTTTTGCCCACACCCTACATTTTTGGGAACATAGGCCTTGCCATTATGTAAGGTCTACTCACAAGGCTAACATGACTCTCCTCTTCATGGGAGAGCCCTTCTTCTGATCCATAACATACACATTTTTATATGTACCTCATCTGTTAACCAAACTGACAGATTATCACCCAGATTAACACGAATCTATTTATCTCTACAACTGCCAGCTCCTGTAAATGGTAGCAGTTACACAAGACAGAAAAATCTCTTGGAATGACCTGCAGACTTGTTTCAGTCATCCACAGAGCCATAAAATGGGATGGATTCAGAATAGGGAAGTGACTGCTTTTAAATATGATATAATTTTTCTCCCAGACCAGTTCTGAGCACCTCACACACTACAGCCCTGCAGTATAGTATGGGCCTTTGTTGGGGCTTATATTTCCCACCTGTATTCCTTTTTCTTTCTTCAGCAAGTCTGTCTTTGTGCCAACTGCTAAATAACCATAAATTTTGTTCTTATAAACCTTAATGAATGCTTGGCCAAGATGCTGTAACTATTGGCTTCTACATTGGAGCATAAATGGAAAGGAAAAAAAAAAAAGTGCGCACTGTGAAAAACTGGATAAAATGGAAAAAAAGATCACAGCAAACCCAAAGTCGCAATTTGCCTTTAATGTGAAGGAGGCCTTGTTTTCACGGTGTGGCAGCTCTCAGGGGTTTTAATCTCAAAGTAGCTGATCAATTTAAGGTAAGTGGCAGGCATTTGGCCTGGTTCCCAGGCTTTGCTTTGCTGCTCTGAGAAAAGAAAGGATTCAGTCAGACACACAGACAACAGGCATCATCAGCGGCTCCCACATTCCAAGCATTTTAACACAGATTAGGTTGGCATGATTCTACTGTTTACCGAAATCTCCTAGCTGTTGCATTTTTCGTTCTCCTTGCCACGGTTATCCAAGATGGTTTTCTCAGGTCAGGACCTTCATATGCCAAATAGCTTGCAAGGCTGCAAAGGAAAACAGAAGAGCATGGGTCAAGACGTCTGATTAAAATGCTGTTTCACTGGCTCACTGCAAAATACGAGACTGCAGACAGCAGGTAATTGAGCACTGAACTTTTTGCCTTAGGCGTGCATCGAGACAGGAACTGTTTTACATGCATTCCTGAGAGGGGAAGAAAACGAAGATAATTTCTTTAACAAGGACAAACTTAATTCAGCCAGAAGTGCCCCATGGATTAGCAGGGTGACTGGTGGTTAGTTTCTCTTCAGATTTTATAAGCAGGAGCCATATTACATATGTTAAGCAAAATTGTAACCAATAAAGTCCGTGTGTTAAACATTTTCAGATTAATTATTCTCATTTTTTCAGAACAGTAATATTAAATGAGCTCGACAGTTCCCTTACCAATATCTTATTTTCCTAGCAAAAGTGAATTTCTTAATCCATTTGACCTGTAACCTAAGTTACATAAAATATGTATTCAATGAATCAGACCAAAAAAATTATAAAAATTGTTTTCCATGTGTTTTTGGCTGTATCATGCTTTTGTACAAATTTTGTATTTTTAAGTACATTTTCACTGTCTTTAAAGATACTTTGTCTTTAATATACTCAAGATGCCTCTCCCCTTACTCATCCTTATGGCATATTTCTACGTGTGTTTTTTTTCTCAGAATTTTATCAAAACAAGTAACTGATATGAATTTTTAAATATAATTTTTCTAGCTATTAAACTTTTTAAGCACAGTGTCCAAATTATTACACTTATCCAAAGTGCCTTAATGTTTCATAAATTTACATTGACATGCTTCTTCCAAAAATAATATTGTTGCAATTAAGTAGTTTATGCTAAGAATAAATACTTTTTTGTGGGGGGCATACCTACAGCATGCAGGGTCTTAGTTCCCTGACCAGGGATTGAACCTGTACCTCCTGCACTGAGAGTGCAGAGTCAACCACTGGACCACCAGGGAAGTCCCAAGAATATATATTCTCGTCAATAAGGGTTAGCTTAGAAACTAATGCAATTATATGCATTTATTTTAATTTCAGATATTTCCCTGGTGGCTCAGACAGTAAAGAATCTGCCTGCAATTCAAGAGACCTGAGGATCTTCCCTGGGTCAGGAAGATCCCCTGGAGTAGGAAATGGCAACCCACTCCAGTATTCTTGCATAAAGAATTCCATGGACAGAGGAGCTTGGTGGGCTACAGTTCACAGGGTCACAAAGAGTCAGACATGACTGAGTGACTAACACACACATATTGCATATGCAAGGGTGTTTAAAAAAATACTATGTTTCCTCATTGATTAAAAATAAAAGGGGATAAATAAGAAAGCAACTTACAGCCATCATTCTGCTTCTGCTAGATGTGTCTGAGATGTGACGTCTGGAACTGCAGTAGCCATCCTGCAACCGTGCCAGGAGCTAACCTAAGAGACCAGCCTGACACGCTGAGGATGGCAGGCAGAGAAGATGAAAAGAGCATGGTTCTTAATTAGGCCACTGAGCTACAGAACGGAAAATCCTGGGAGCACCCAACTTGAGACTTCTTCTTATGTGAGATAATAAATTCCCTTTCGTTCACTCAGCAGTATTTACTGAGCACCTACCATGAGAGGATGCTCCAGGTACCCTACTATAGGTGTTCGGAAAAAGGAAGTGTTAGTTGCTCAGTTGTGTCCAACTCTCTGCGACTCCATGAACTATTGCCCACCAGGCTCCTCTGTCCATGGGGTTTTCCAGGCAAGAATACTGGAGTGAGTTGCCATGCCCTTCTCCAAGGCATCTTCTTGACCTAGGGATCAAACTGAGGTCTCCTGCGTTGCAGGCAGATTCTTTACTATTTGAACTACCTGAGAAGCAAGTATTTGGAATATGTTGATAAATAAAGCACACAAGAGCCCTACTCTGGTAGAAGGAACATTCCAGCTGAGATAGATAAATTAAAAACATAAATAAGAAAATACTACACTATCTTAGGAAGTGGTAAGCAGGGAAATGTAAAAATAGAGCATGGTGAAATGAATCAGGACTGCTGGGATAGAGGGAACAGTTTTGGCTGAATAAAGTGAGAATTGGTCAGCCTCACTGAAGAAGGGAGATTTGAGCAAACACTTGAAGGAAATGAAGTTTTCTTGAAGGCATACGATGTGGGGATTTGGGGCTTTTTATTTTTCTTTTTCTTTCAAATCCACTAAATGAGGAAGAGAAGTGAAGAGATTGAGACAGAAAGGGAGAAATCGATGTTGATTTGGGATATATCTGATCCCAGTTCCACTTTAGATCTTCCTCATTCTTGAAAGCCAAAACATTCCTTCCTTTGCTTAAGTTGCAACTGGCTTTCTGTCACTTGCCACTGAAAGGGGACAGACTAGTACATTTTAAATTGGTCACATGAACTATCTCTGCTTCTACAGACCACAAGTCCAAGTAGCCACTTAGACCATAATTCCATCCTGTATATAATGAGCTCTGAGTTCACACTGGAGGTAGCTAGGGAATGGTAGTCAGGACAGTGTGATATTGGTCAAAGAAGAGGCGAGTAAATCAAGGTAACAGAGTTGAGAACCCAGAAATAGACCCCCATAAATAAACTGATTTTTGACAAAAGAACAAAGGCAAAACAGTAGAGCAAAGATAATCTTTTCAACAAATGATGTTGGAACAATGTCCACACGCTAAAAGAAAAAAAGAAAGGATCTAGACAAGAACCTTACACCCTTCACAAAAGCTGACGTTAAATGAATCATATAGCTAAACGTAAAACCTAAAACTATAAACTCCTAGAAGATAACAGAAGAAAACCTAAGTGATTATGGCACTGACTTTTTCCACACAACAGTAAAGGAATGATCCACGAAAAAAAGAATGGATAAACTGAACTTCACTGAAATTAAAAATTTCTGCTCTGCAAAATATCAGGAGAATGATAAGACCAGCCATAGACTGGAAGAAAGCACTTGTAAAAGACATCCCTGATAATGGATTGTTATTCTAAATATACTAAGAAGTCTTAAAATCAACAATAAGAAAACAATCAGATTATAAAGGGGGCCTAAGATCATAACAGACACCTCACCTAAGAAAATGTACAGATTGAAGAAGAGCATATGAAAAGAAGCTCCACGATGCATGTCACCAGGAAAGAAAGTACAAATTGAAACAAGATACCACTACACCACTATTAGAATGACCAAAATCCAGAACACTGACACCAGCAAAAGCTGGTGAGGAATTTTTCCTCATTGCTGATGCGAATGCAAAATGGTGCACTTTGAAAGACAATTAGGCAGTTTCTTACAAAACTAAATGTAATTTTACCATCTGATCTAACAATCATCAGTTGAGTCGCTCAGTTGTGTCCAACTCTTTGCAACGCCATGGACTGCAGCACACCAGGCTTCCCTGTCCATGACCAACTCCCGAAGCTTTCTCAGACTCATGTCCATCCAGTCAGGGATGCCATCCAACCATCTCATCCTCTGTCATCCCTTTCTCCTGCCTTCAGTCTTTCCCAGCATCAGGGTCTTTTCCAATGAGCCCAAGAAAATAAAGTCTGTCACTGTTTCCACATTTTCCCCATCTATTTGCCATGAAGTGATGGGACCAGATGCCATGATCTTAGTTTTCTGAATGTTGAGCTTTAAGCCAGGTTTTTCACTCTCCTCTTTCACCTTCATCAAGAGGCTCTTTAGTTCCTCTTCATTTTCTGTCATAAGGGTGATATTATCTGTGCATCTGAGGTTATTGATATTTCTCCCAGAAATCTTGATGCTTGCTTGTACTTTATGCAGTCTGGCATTTCACATGATGCACTCTGAATATAAGTTAAATAAGCAGGGTGACAATATACAGCCTTGATGTATTCCTTTCCCAATTTTGAACCAGTCCATTGTTCCATGTCCAGTTCTAACTGTTGCTTCTTGACCTGCATACAGGTTTCTCAGGAGGCAGATGAGGTGGTCTGGTATTCCCTTCTCTTTAAGAATTTTCCACAGTTTGTTGTGATCCACACAGGGAAAGGATTTAGCATAGTCAGTGAAGCAGAAGTAGATGTATTTCTGGAATTCTCTTGCTTTTTCTATGATCCAACAGCTATTGGCAATTTGAGCTCTGGTTACTCTGCCTTCTCTAAATCCAGCTTGTACACCTGGAAGTTCTCGTTTCACGTACTGTTGAAGCCTCGCTTGGAGAATTTTGAGCATTACTTTGCTAGCATGTGAGATGAGTGCAATTCTGTGGTAGTTTGAACATTCTTTGGCATTGCCTTTCTTTGGGATTGGAATGAAAACGGACCTTTTCCAGTTCCATGGCCACTGCTGAGTTTTCCAAATTTGCTGGCAAATTGAGTGCAGCACTTTCACAGAATCATCTTTTAGGATTTGAAATAGCTCAGCTGGAATTCCATCACCTCCACTAGCTTTTTTCCTAGTGATGCTTCCTAAGGCCCACTTGACTTCATACTCCAGGATGACTGGTTCTAGGTAAGTGATCACACCACCGTGGTTATCTAGGTCAATAAGATCTTTTTTGTATAGTTCTTCTGTGTATTCTTGTCACCTCTTCTTAATATCTTCTGCTTCTGTTATGTCCATACCATTTGTGTTCTTTATTGTTCTTTATTATTCTGTTCCATCTTTGCATGAAATGTTCCCTTGGTATCTGTAATATTCTTGAAGAGATCTCTAGTCTTTTCCATTCTATTGTTTTCTTCTATTTCTTTGCATTGGTCACACAGGAAGGCTCTCTTATCTCTCCTTGCTATTCTTTGGAACTCTGCATTCAGATGGATATATCTTTCCTTTCCTCCTTTGTCTTTCACGTCTCTTCTTTTCTCAGCTATTTGTAAGGCTTCCTCAGACAGCCATTTTGCCTTTTGCATTTCTTATTCTTGGGGATGGTCTTGATCATCGCTTCCTATACAATGTTACAAACCTCCGTCCACAGTTCTTCAGATACTCTATCTATCTGATCTAATCCCTTGAATTTATGTCACTTTCACTCTATAATCACAAGAGATTTGATTTAGGTCATACCTCAATAGTCTAGTGGTTTTCCCTACTTTCTTCAATTTAAGTCTGATTTTTGCAGTAAGGAGTTCATGATCTGAGCCACAGTCAGCTCCCAGTCTTGTTTTTGCTGACTGTGTAGAGCTTCTCCATCTTCATAATCAATCTGATTTTGGTATTGACCATCTGGTGATGTTCATGTGGAGAGTCCTGTCTGTGTTGTTGGAAAAGGGTGTTTGCCATGACCAGTGCGTTCTCTTGGCAAAACTCTGATAGCGTTGGCCCTGTTCATTTTGTACTCCAAGGCCAAACTTGCCTGTTATTCCAGGTATCTCTTGACTTCCTACTTTTGCATTCCAGTCCCCTATGATGAAAAGGACATCTTTTTTTTAGTGTTAGTTCTAGGAGGTCTTATAGGTCTTCATAGAACCATTCAACTTCACCTTCTTCAGCATTACTGGTTGGGGCATAGACTTGGATTACTATGATATTGAATGGTTTGCCTTGGAAAAGAACAGAGATCATTCTGTCGTTTTTGAGATTGTACCCAAGTACTGCATTTTGGACTCTTCTGTTGACTATGAGGGCTACTCCATTTCTTCTAAGGGATTCTTGCCCACACTAGTAGATATAATGGTCATCTGAATTAAATCCACCCATTCTGGTCCATTTCAGTTCACTGATTCCTAAAATGTCACTGTTCACTCTTGCCAGCTCCTGTTTGACCACTTTCAACTTACCTTGATTCATGGACCTAACATTCCAGGTTCCTGTGCAGTATTGCTCTTTACAGCATCGGAGTTTACTCCTATCACCAGTCACATCCACAACTGGGTGCTGTTTTCACTTAGGCTCAGCCTCTTCATTCTTTCTGGAGCTATTTCTCTACTCTTCTCTGGTAGCATATTGGACACTTACCAACCTGGGGCGTTCATCTTTTAGTGTCATATCTTTTTGCTTTTTCATACTGTTCATGGGGTTCTCAAGGCAAGAATACTGAAGTGGTTTGCCATTCTCTTCTCCAGTGGACCACATTTTGTCAGAACTCTCCGCCATGATCCATCTGTCTTGGGTGGCCAGCAGTCATACTTCCTGGTATTTACCCAGAGAAAAGGATAACTTAAGTTCACACAAATACCTGTACATAGATGTTTATAAGAGCTTTGTTTATAATTGCCAAAACTTGGAAGCCACCAAGG
Organism: Bubalus bubalis; assembly: GCF_019923935.1. Taxonomy (NCBI): domain Eukaryota; kingdom Metazoa; phylum Chordata; class Mammalia; order Artiodactyla; family Bovidae; genus Bubalus; species Bubalus bubalis. Next base: position 9,962,403 of record NC_059164.1, on the reverse strand, counting down.
TGTCTTTCAGTAGGTAAATGGATAAATAAACTCTAGTATATCCAGTCAATGGAATATTATTCAGTATAAAATAATGAGATATGAAGCCATGGGGGAACCTTAAATGTGTATTGATAAGTGAAAGAAGTCAGTCTGAAAAGGCTACATCCTGTATGATTCCAAATATATGACATTCTGGAGCAGAAACTATGGAGACAGTGAAAAGATCAATGGTTATCAAGGGTTGAGAGGGAAGATGAAGAGAAAGACAAGAGATTTTTAGGGCTGTATGATACTATACATATGATACTATATGATACTATATACTGTATGATACTATAATGGGGGATAAATACCATGATTCATTTGTCAAAACCAAAAAGTGTACAACATAAAGAGTGAAATGTAAATGTAAACTATTAACTTTAGTTAATAATAATGTATCAATATTTGCTCATCAGTTTTCAGGAATGTGCCACACCAATGCATGATGTCAATAATAGGGGAAACTCGGTGAGTAGGGGTGAGTATATGAGAATAAAAGTTCTTTCTTTCTGCTCATTTTTCCATGATCCTAAGGCTGCTTTAAACAATGAAGTCTATTTTCTTTTGGAAAAACACCATAATAGGAAAAAGTAATCATTTGGATGTATTGTAATTTTAAAACTTCTATTCATCAAAAGAAATTATTAAGAGAATGAAAAGGCAAGACACAAAGTCGGAAAAGGTATTTTATGTCTATAAATCACACTGAGAACTCATATCCAGAGTGTATAAAGATTTCTTGTAACTCAATAAGAAAAAAATTGACTCAGTTTTTTTTTTTTAAAGAAAGGCTCACTGATATGAACAGAATTATGAAAGAGTATATGCAAATGGTCAGTGAACATGAAAATGTGTTCAACATCATTAGTTATCAGGAAAATTCAAGTTGAAAACATAACAGAATATCTCTACACACATCCCAGAAAGGCTAAAATTTAAAGAGGTTGATGAACAGATTTTAGAATATAGAGCAACAGAAACTCCTGGAATTCTTGAGAGTGTGAACTGGTAAAACTACTTTTGCAATTTTGTTGCCAGTTAAATTAAGCATATGTCTACCCTGTGGTTAAGCAATTCAACCCCTAGGTGTAAATCCAAAAGAAAGGCATACATATGAGCATGAAAGATAATTACAAGAATATTCTCAGTACATTATTCTTAATAGCACCAAACTGGAAGCAACCCAAATGTCTGTTAACAGTAGAATGGACAAATAAAGTGTGGCATGTATTGCTATGTAGCAATGTAAAGAACTATTTCTGTGTGCAACATGGATGTATCTCAAAAGATGTAACATTTAGCAACAAAAAGATTACGTACTATAGAATCTCATTTATGTAAAGTTCAAAAACAGGCAACCTAAATTTATGGTAAGAGAAATCTGTGTAGTGATGTCTTTGAGGATGGAAACACAGGGTAAGCCTCTGTAGTATTGGTAATGTTCAACACCTTGCTTTGTATGATAATCAAGTTATAAACTTAGATGTGTGCCCTTTTTGGTCCACGTGTCAAATTTAGATAAGGAAAACAAAATACTTATGGTTGCCTAAATCAGCCAACCATAAATTAAAGCCACAAAAGTTCCTAGGTTAGTTTTCATCCTATCTTTGCAATAAAGATGGAATTATTTCTTCAACATAACCAATCAGATGGGGTCACAATACTTGAATCTTGAAGCTAACATATAATGATCTCTAATTTCTAAGACTCCAAGCTACGGTTCTTAACTCTAAGATAAATGACAAGGACTTTCTCGTACCACGTTTCACTCTTACTTAAGCAGTCCTATGTACTTCTTGTGCCCCACTTAGGGATCCTTACTGTGCACCAGTACCATAATGAACACTTGCATGCAGTAACATATTTATAAGTCTCCTACTAACCCTAAGAGATAGATACTACTAAGCTACTTTACAGATGAGAAAAGAAGCTGAGAAAACTTAATAAAAATTTCCAAGGTCATTGTATCAGTCAGTAATCTTAGTTATATTTTAAAAAAGCCAAAAGTTGAAGCAGAAAAGAAGGTGTTAAAAGGTGACTGGGTAACTCCCGGAGTTGCCAGCATGGACAGGCTGAGGACGATGCAGTCATGGACAGTACTCCAGATCCAAGACGTGGATAGTTGATGGTCAGCTCTGGACAGTGTGACCTACTCTGCATGCCCTGGAACCCGGACGCAGCCACAGCAGTAGGACGGCCCTGCTGGAGCTTGCTCTGACTGCTGCCAGTGTTGAACCAGAAGGATGACCCTCTGCTCCTCCTGCACCAATCATGTGAAGAGCACACAATTCATGCCCTGCAGCAAAAAGGAGGGATTTATGCACACTTTTAAAATCACAAGTCCAGGGGTGGTGAGCAGGGATTTGAGCCCAGCCAGCTTGGCACCAACATCCAGGGGCTCAACTGCCATGCTAAGCGAAAGTGAAGTTGTGTCCGACTCTTTGCGACCCCATGAACTGTAGCCTATCAGGCTCCTCCGTCCATGGGATTTTCGAGGCAAGAGTGCTGGAGTGGATTGCCATTTCCTTCTCCAGGGGACCTTCCCGACCCAGGAATTGAACCCGGGTCTCCTGTATTGCAGGCAGATGCTTTACTGGCTGAGCCACCAGGGAAGCCATGCTAAGCTGTCTCCAAATGAGTGATGGAAATTTATCATTTTAAGGACAAGGGAAGGCAAGCAAGTATCAAAATGGCCAGCAGCACCCTGTGCCACCATATCCTGTAGATCAGAAAGCGTCAACCACTTGCTGCTTGACTAATTTAGAAAGACAGGGTAAAACTACTCATATGCGATGTGGGCTTCTGAAATCACCAAGTGCTTTAATGAAGGCAGGTTGGGAGGATCTCGTATGACAACTCATCAGGAGCTGTCGCTGCCCCATGTGGGGCCATGTGGCTGCATGCTGACTCAAACTGGTGGCGGGGGGCAGGGGGGTGCCTCTGAATCATCAAGACCACATCCTGCCCCTCCCTCATTTTTTCCCCTGGAAGCTGCCCATCAGTTTTCTTGCTGAGATCTCCACCCAAAGCATGGGGTGCAGGTATTTGCACCAAATGTCTGTGAATGTCTAAGAAGTCCCATTTTCCAGGAACATTTGGCCCTGGTTGTCTCAGTGGCATCTATGTGTGAAGTTGCTATGACTTAGTGTGAAACTGATAGTCTGTGCATGAAGACTCAGGGCTCAATTCAGGTCATTTATTTAGTTTCCACTGTGTTTTGGTGGACACACACCAGCATGTAACATCACATATACTTGCCTTCAACCATTTTTTATTGCTTATTTGACCTAAAAGAAAAGCCTTAATCAGAATGCCAGCTAGAGAGTAACTTGGGAGAAATATGTTCTTTTTGAGAATGGTGTCACAGACACACATTCATTATAGCCAAAGACTAAGCAGGCATCTCATCCTGCTCTGATTCATTTTAGAAAAACATGTGGTAGGCAATTCATAATCCTTGCCCATTTACTTTCAAATACAGAGTAAGAGGAAAGGGCAATTTTCTGTCCGTCTTTTCTTTTTTCTGTAAAGGCATTTTACTAAAATTAGTATCTGTTGGGGCTTTTTTGGTTTGGTTTTGTTTGGGGTTTTTTGTGTTTCCACTGAAGGTAGTAGTGGGAGTTAGGATTAGAGAGGCTGAAAAGTTGTCAGTAGATGGAGGAATTTGAAAGTTCAGATGAAGGACTCAGAACTTTACTCTGTAGGCAGCAAGTAATCCATAGAAGTTTTTAAATTTTATTTTTAAGTCAAATACAACAAATCAAAAAATGTGGAAGTCAGATGCAAATTTAATCTACAAAATGATAAAGCAAAATTTGTGCAACCGGCACATGTGACAGGATGGAGGTGGTAGCTAACATTATACTTGCCATCATTTTGTGACTTACAAATGTATCAAATCAACGGATTATACACGTTCAACTTATACAATGGTATATGTCAGTTACATCTCAACAAAGCTGGAACTAAGAAAAGAGAAATAGAAGACTGCCAGCACCTCAAAGTTTCTCAGTGAATATTTTTTTTAATTATGAGAATACAGAAAAGCATGAAACACTTACATTCGGTTTAACATGTCATTACCATCAAGGTCAAAAAGTCTAAGGTCAATCACATCCTGAAGTCTCCTTGAATTCACCTCCCCAATCACAACTCCCTTCCTCCTCCCCCACCCATGGTAATCACTAGCCTAACATTTGAGGAAATCATTTTATTTTCTTGCCTTTCTTTATGGTTTTACCCCCGAGGTGAAGGTGAAAGTGAAAGTGAAGTCGCTCAGTCGTGCCTGACTCTTTGTGACCCCATGGATAGTAGCCTGCACCAAGCTCCTCTGTCCATGGGATTTTCAAGGCAAGAGTAGTGGGCTGCCATTTCCTTCTCCAGGGAATCTTCCCAACCCAGGGATCGAACCCAGGTCTCTCACATTGTAGACAAACGCTTTACCGTCTGAGCCACCAGGGAAGTCCCATGCATCCCTAAATAAGGTAGTATAGTTTTGCCTATTTTGAACATAGTTTAAATAGAATCATACTTTTTGTTTTCTGGTTTTTTGCTTCTTTTACCCCGCAGTATTTTTTGAGAGTCATCTATGTTGATATTTGTGTTTATTTATTTATTTTTTTTACTTTTTTTTAAAAATTTTATTTTATTTTTAAATTTTACATAATTGTATTAGTTTTGCCAAATATCAAAATGAATCCGCCACAGGTATACATGTGTTCCCCATCCTGAACCCTCCTCCCTCCTCCCTCCCCACACCATCCCCCTGGGTCGTCCCAGTGCACCAGCCCCAAGCATCCAGTATCGTGCATCGATCCTGGACCGGCAACTCGTTTCATACATGATATTTTACATGTTTCAATGCCATTCTCCCAAATCTTCCCACCCTCTCCCTCTCCCACAGAGTCCATAAGACTGTTCTATACCTCAGTGTCTCTTTTGCTGTCTTGTACACAGGGTTATTGTTACCATCTTTCTAAATTCCATATATATGCGTTAGTATACTGTATTGGTGTTTTTCTTTCTGGCTTACTTCACTCTGTATAATAGGCTCCAGTTTCATCCACCTCATTAGAACTGATTCAAATGTATTCTTTTAATGGCTGAGTAGTACTCCATTGTGTATATGTACCACAGCTTTCTTATCCATTCATCTGCTGATGGACATCTAGGTTGCTTCCATGTCCTGGCTATTATAAACAGTGCTGCGATGAACATTGGGGTACACGTGTCTCTTTCCCTTCTGGTTTCCTCAGTGTGTATGCCCAGCAGTGGGATTGCTGGATCATAAGGCAGTTCTATTTCCAGTTTTTTAAGGAATCTCCACACTGTTCTCCATAGTGGCTGTACTAGTTTGCATTCCCACCAACAGTGGAAGAGGGGTCCCTTTTCTCCACACCCTCTCCAGCATTTATTACTTGTAGACTTTTGGATCGCAGCCATTCTGACTGGTGTGAAATGGTACCTCATAGTGGTTTTGATTTGCATTTCTCTGATAATGAGTGATGTTGAGCATCTTTTCATGTGTTTGTTAGCCATCTGATATTTGTGTTTAATAGTCCTTTGCTTTCTTTATTGTGAATAAATTCTTTATTCATGCTATAGTTGTTACACAATTGGGTTGTTTGCAGCTTGGGGCTGTTACAGTGCTGTGGCATAGTTTTATGTGTGTATGGGTATATCTGTGTCTGTGTATAATAGAGAAGAGAATTAGGGAGATCTGTCTGTAAGTATTCATAGTATACAGCTGAACTCAAGAAGAGAAGAATTAAGAGGGAGGGAGAGTTAGTTGGAAGCTCAATTGTATAATATTTAATATTTGAACTTGGTGATTAACAAAAGGAGTAAGAGACAATAGATCCCTAGCAGTTCACAAGTAGAAGTATGTTCATTTACAATTTTCAGAGATACTATTAAATTTCCTTTTTAAAAGGCTTTGTCAGTGTACACTCTTACCAACGACTTTCTGTATGAATAAGAATGCCCATTCCTCTTTATTTTTGCTAACTTTTAGTAGTATCTAAAATTATCAGAATAAGTTAAAAATCTCAAATTTTGTTTTCTTAATTATTAATGAGTTGGAACATTTTCATATACATTTTTCATCACACTGTTGTATTTTGTGTTCTTTTTGTTCTTTAGTCACTCAGTTCAGTTCAGTTCAGGTGCTCCAAGTGTCTGATCTTTGCGACCCCTTGAATCGCAGCACGCTAGACCTCCCTTGTCCATCACCAACTCCCAGAGTTCACTCAAACTCACGTCCATCCAGTCGGTGATGCCATCCAGCCATCTCATCCTCTGTCGTCCCCTTTCTCCTCCTACCCCAATCCCTCCCAGCATCAGGGTCTTTTCCAAGGAGTCAGCTCTTCCCATGAGATGGCCAAAGTATTGGAGTTTCAGCTTCAGCATCAGTCCTTCCAATGAACACCCAGGACTGATCTCTTTTAGGATGGACTGGTTGAATCTCCTTGCAGTCCAAGGGACTCTCAAGAGTCTTCTCCAACACCACAGTTCAAAAGCATCAATTCTTCAGCACTCAGCTTTCTTCACAGTCCAACTCTCACATCCATACATGACCACTGGAAAAACCATAGCCTTGACTAAATGGACCTTTGTTGGCAAAGTAATGTCTCTGCTTTTGAATATGCTATCTAGGTTGGTCATAACTTTCCTTCCAAGGAGTAAGTGTCTTTTAATTTCATGACTGCAGTCATCATCTGCGGTGATTTTGGAGCCCAGAAAAATAAAGTCTGACACTCTTTCCACTGTTTCCCCATCTATTTCCCATGAAGTGATGGGACCAGATGCCATGATCTTCGTTTTCTGAATGTTGAGCTTTAAGCCAACTTTTTCACTTTCCTCTTTCACTTTCATCAGGAGGCTTTTTAGTTCCTCTTCACTTTCTGCCATAAAGGTGGTGTCATCTGCATATCTGAGGTGTTTGATGTTTCTCCCGGCAATCTTGATTCCAGCTTGTGCTTCCTCCAGCCCAGCGTTTCTCATGATGTACTCTGCATATGAGTTAAATAAGTAGGGTGACAATATACAGCCTTTGACGAACTCCTTTTCCTATGTGGAACCAGTCTGTTGTTCCATGTCCAGTTCTAACTGTTTCTTCCTGACCTGCATACAAATTTCTCAAGAGGCAGATCAGGTGGTCTATTCCCATCTCTTGAAGAATTTTCCACAGTTAATTGTGATCCACACAGTCAAAGGCTTTGGCATAGTCAATAAAGCAGAAATAGATGTTTTTCTGGAACTCTCTTGCTTTTTCGATGATCCAGCGGATGTTGGCAATTTGATCTCTGGTTCCTCTGCCTTTTCTCAAACCAGCTTGAACATCTGGAAGTTCACAGTTAACGTATTGCTGAAGCCTGGCTCAGTCATATCCACATCTTTGTGACCCCATCAACTGCAGTATGCCAGGCTTCCCTGCCCTTTACCATCTCCCGGAGTTTGCTCAAACTCATGTTGATTGAGTCAGTGATACTATGCAACCATCTCATCCTGTGTCATCCCCTTTTTGCCCTGCCTTCAATCTTTCCCAGCATCAGGGTCTTTCCCAGTGAATCGGCTCTTCACATCAAGTGGCCAAAGTATTGGAGCTTCAGTTTCAGCATCAGTCCTTCCAATGAATATTCAGGGTTGATTTCCTTTAAGATTGACTGGTTCAATATCCTTGCAGTCCAAGAGATTCTCAAGAGTCTTCTCCAGCACCACAATTCAAAAGCATAATTTCTTCGGCACTCAGCCTTCTTTATTGTCCAACTTTCACATCCATATATGACTACTGGTAAAAATAGCTTTGACTATATGGACTTTTATCAGTAAAGTGATGTCTCTGTTTTTTAATATCCTATCTAGGTTTGTCATAGCTTTTCTTCCAAGGAGCAAGTTTCTTTTATTTCATGGATACAGTCACCATCCACCATGATTTTGAAGCCCAAGAAAATAAAATCTATCACTGTTTCTACATTTTCCCCATCTATGTGCCATGAAGTGATGGGACTGGATGCCATGATCTTAGTTTTCTGAATGTTGAGCTTTAAGCCAGGTTTTCCACTCTCCTCTTTCACCTTCATCTAGAGGCTCTTTAGTTCCTCTTCATTTTCTGCCATAAAGGTGGTATTATCTGTGCATCTGAGGTTATTGATATTTCTCCCAGAAATCTTGATGCTTGCTTGTACTTTATGAAGTCTGGCATTTCACATGATGCACTCTGAATATAAGTTAAATAAGCAGGGTGACAGTATACAGCCTTGACATATTCCTTTCCCAATTTTGAACCAGTCCATTGTTCCATGTCCAGTTCTAACTGTTGCTTCTTGACTTGCATACAGGTTTCTCAGGAGGCATGTGAGGTGGTCTGGCATTCCCATCTCTTTAAGAATTTTCCACAGTTTGTTGTGATCCACACAGGGAAAGGCTTTAGCATAATCAGTAAAGCATAAGTAGATGTTTTTCTGGAATTTTCTTGCTTTTTCTATGATCCAACAGATATTGGCAATTTGAGCTCTGGTTCTTCTGCATTCTCTAAATCCAGTTTGTACATCTGGAAGTTCTCGTTTCATGTACTGTTGAAGCCTCCTTTGGAGAATTTTGAGCATTACTTTGCTAGCATGTGAGATGAGTGCAATTGTGTGGTAGTTTGAGCATTCTTTGGCACTGCCTTTCTTTGGGATTGGAATGAAAACGGACCTTTTCCAGTCCCATGGCCACTGCTGAGTTTTCCAAATTTGCTGACATATTGAGTGTAGCACTTTCACAGCATCATCTTTTAGGATTTGAAATAGCTCAGCTGGAATTCCATCACCTCCACTAGCTTTTTTCCTAGTGATGCTTCCTAAGGCCCACTTGACTTCATACTCCAGGATGTCTGGTTCTAGGTAAGTGATCACACCATCGTGTTTATCTAGGTCATTAAGATCTTTTTTTTTGTATAGTTCTTTTGTGTATTCTTGTCACCTCTTAATAACTTCTGCTTCTGTTAGGTCCATACAACTTCTGTTCTTTATTATTCTGTTCCATCTTTGCATGAAATGTTCCCTTGGTATCTGTAATATTCTTGAAGAAATCTCTGGTCTTTCCCATTCTATTGTTTTCCTCTATTTTTTTGCATTGGTCACACAGGAAGGCTTTCTTATCTCTCCTTGCTATTCTTTGGAACTCTGCATTCAGATGGATATATCTTTCCTTTTCTCCTTTGCTTTTCACTTCTCTTCTTTTTGCAGCTGTTTGTAAGGCCTCCTCAGTCAACCATTTTGCCCTTTTGCATTTCTTTTTCTTGGAGATGGTTTTGATCACTGCCTCCTGTACAGTGTTACAAACCTTCATCCATTGTTCTTCAGGCACTCTGTCTATCAGATCTAACCCCTTGAATCTATTTGTCACTTCCACTATTTGTGTGTGTATTACCTATTCATATCCTTTGCTCATTTTTCTATCAGCTGTTTCATGACTTTTTTCTTGATTGGGAGAACTCAATAAATTTTTAGTATTAATCCCTTTATTATCTCTATTGTAGATATATTTTACCTGTCTGTTGTCTCTCTTTGTTCACAGTCTTTTGCTGAACATAAATTTTTGATTTCTATATATAATGGCTTTGAGCTGTCAACAGTATCCAGTTATTCAATCATATGCTAATCTTGGTTTTGCTGTAAAGGTATTTTAAGATGTAATTAAAGCCCCTAATCAGTTGACTTTAAGTAAGGGAGATTATCATGGACAGTGGGTGGGGGTGGGGTGGGGGGAGGGTGTTGCTGATTCAATAAGTTGAAAAGCCTCTAAAGCAGAACAGAGGCTTTTTCCAGAAGGAGAAAATATAGTTCCAATCTACTTGTGATATTCTGTTCCTGAAGATCTGCTTTACTGATTTCAAATTTGCTTAGTCAACACCCCACATTATACACACACACATACATGCTTTCCCACTCTTCAGGTTGAACTCTGACTGATCCAGTGTAAAACTTTTACATGCTGTTCATTTCATTTATAGCATTCAGGTTTCATATCTTACTGAGATAGGCTTCATACTAAGATGTGTGTAAGTGATGTTCAGGCAGCATTGGTAGCAATGGCTAAAAACGGAAAAGTCCTTCTTTACTCTTCTCTGCCATTCTAGAGGTACCCACTGTCAATAAGTTGGAGGTATATTTTCCAGCCTCCTTTTTATGTAAAAAACTAATATCCCACAACACATTAATAAAAGATTAAAATCACATGGTTGTCACAGCAGATGCAGAAGAAACACTTAGCAAAATTCAACATTTGTTCATGATAAAAGCTATCAACAAAATTGGTATAGAGGGAATATAGCTCAATATAATAAAGTCTATTTATGGCAAACCCACAGCTAACATCACACTTAATGATGAAGAGCTGAAAGTTTTACCTCTAAGATCAGGAACAAGACAGCGAAGCCCATTCTCACTAGTTTTATTCAATGTAATATCGGAAGTCCTGACCATAGCAATCAGACAAGAAAAAGAAAGGAAAGGTATCCAAATTAGAAAAGAAGATGTAAAATTGTCACTATTTTCAGATAACACAATTCTATGTACTGAAAAATCCTTAAGAATCACCAGGAAACTGTTTAAACTAATGAATGAATTCAGTAAAGATGCAGAATCCAAAATTAGTATTCAGAAATCTATTGCATTTTGATACACTAGTGAAGAGCTATCAGAAAGAGAAAAACAATTCCATTAAAATTATATTAAAAATAAAATACCTGGGAATATATATTTCACCAAAGAAGTGAAAGATCTGTACTCTGAAAACTATAAGATATTAATGAAAGAAACTGAAGATGACACAAATCAATGGAAAGACATACCATGCTTGGGGATCAGAAGAATTAATGTTGTTAAAATGTCCATAATTCCCAAAGCCATGAATAGATTAAATGCAATCCCTATCAAAATATCAATGGCATTTCCCCCATAACTAGAGTAAAAAAATTTTTAAAGTTTTATGGATCTACAAAGATCCTGAATAAGCAAAGCAATCTTGAGAAAGAAGAACAAAGCTAGAAGTATCATCACATTTCCAGACTTCAAACTGTATGAGGAAGCTACAGTAATAGCAGTATGGTACCAACACAAAAAAGAGACACAGAGATCAGGAGAACCCAGAATGGAGAGCCCAGGAAAAAAAAGTTACACACATGGTCGATTAATCTGTGACACAGGAGGCAAGAATATAAAATGGGTAAAAAAGACAGCCTCTTTAATACTTGGTGTTGGGAAAACTAGATAGCTACAGGTAAAAGAATGAAACTAGACCATTCCTCAGACCATGTACAAAAATAAGCCCAAAATGGATGAAAGACGTAAATGTAAGACCTGAAACAACTGAAGCTCATAGAAGAAAACTGTGAGTTTTCTTAATATCTCTTTGATATTAATCTTAACAGTGTATTTTGGATCTGACTTCTCAGGCAAGGGCAACAAAAGCAAAAATAAACAAATGGAACCAAATCAACCTACTGAATGGGAGAATATATTTGCAAATGCCATGTCTGATAAGGGGTAATATCCAAACTATTGGGGGGAATGATAAAATGTTTTGGAATTAGTAGTGTTGGTTGTGCTACTCTGTGAATACACTGAAAACCACTGACTCTTATACCTTAAATAGGGGAAGTGTATGAATATGAACTAGGTCACAACAAGGAGAAGGCAGTGGCACCCCACTCCAGCACTTGTGCCTGGAAAATCCCAGGGACGGAGGAGCCTGGTGGGCTGCAGTCCATGGGGTCGCTAAGCGTCGGGCACGACTGAGCGACTTCACTTTCACTTTTCACTTTCATGCATTGGAGAAGGAAATGGCAACCCACTCCAGTGTTCTTGCCTGGAGAATCCCATGGACGGTGGGAGCCTGGTGGGCTGCCGTCTATGGGGTCGCGCAGAGTCGGACACGACTGAAGCGACTTAGCATGTCGCAACAAAGTTGTTATTAAAATTAAGTGAAAGACTGGATGGCAGAAATAGTACCTAGCCATACCTCTACGGGAAATGGAATGGGATAACAATAAAGATGCTCTGTTGTTGGGTAAGTGGAAACTGGTTAACTCTGACACTCAAGTCTTTATTGTATAAAGCTCAAAGATTTCCAAATTTCTCTCCTATAGCCCCCAAGCCTCAAATTGAATTTAATATAGCACAATTCAGTATAACCAAAGCTTTAGATCATTCTCTGGGAGTTTTGGCAGACTAGAAGACTGAACAAGATCATGCCTAAAAATCAGGGATGGGCTAGTTTTTTGGACAGAGGCGCTAGACAAGCTAAAAGGCAAGAAATCGCAAACAGTTGCAATCTCTGAATTGCAGCTGTACCTGCAAGCCAGACAGCTTCCACACTGGCTTCCCACTGAAAAGACTGCCCGTCAGTAGTAACCATGGTGTGCCTACTGTGGGCCACACACTGTGCTCAGTGCTGGAGATGAAACAGTGAGCAAGGCAAGTTCTCTGCTTCCGGGAAGTTTCCAGCGAAATGAAAACAAATAATTAACAGATAAATGCTATAATGGAGGTGTGCACCAAGTGCAGTGGGAGTAGAGCAGGGGCACAGCGGACTGGAGGAGTGAAGCTGAGAAAAATTCTTGTGAAGGTGACCGACCTGCTGGGTCCTGGGAAATGAACAGAAAATGCCTGCAGTGCCCTCTAGGCATTTTTATGCATATAAAATTCTTGTTATGCTATTATACAGTGTTTATATATACCATTATCTAAAATGAACCAGAACCAAATAAATACCAAAAAGGCACTAAATACTCCAAAAAGCTATTCAGAGAATAATAGACATGTGTATGCGGTTTGAGGCATTTACAGGCATTCTTTATCCTGCATTTTTAAAATAAGAACACAGATAATTAACAAAATAACCTATTGTTGACCTTAATTTATCTGCTAATCATTAAGGCTTTTCTGCTCTGTTTTGCTTTATCAAACAACAGACTCATTTCTGTACGAAAGACTGGGCTGAACCATAAAATCACTTAATTGTAGAAACAGAAGCAACTCCAGTGCATCTCAGGTGTAGGCCTGGCTGGGTTTAATTACTCCTGGTTAAAGTTGTTTCTTTTCTTAAAATAGTTTAGAAGGATTTTCCACAACTCTCCCTCATCTATCTTCTGTCATCTTTGGTCTCAGCTGTCAGCTGCTAAGTGAAACAGAGTGGAGTTTTAATGTGCAATTACAAATGAAAACAAACTGGCAACCCAAAAGAATACTCAAAAGCTACGGGGATGGGATTTCTCAAAAGCTTGAATTCCTCTGAAATTGGAGCTTATCAGCAAATGGCCTGTGAACTCATTTTGGCCCTCAAATATTTTAAATACTCCATTTCTGAATGAGCAAAGGGCTTTTATCTCAATATTTGTCAAGCAATTACAAAGACACCCTACCATTTGATTTCCAGGCTGCCATCTCCCACTGTGTTAAAACTGCAATTTTTGCTGTCAGTTGGGTGGAAAAAGGGCAGAATCATGATATGAGGAAGAAAAGTTTTACTTTAGGAAAAAATAAAAAAACTCTCCCCTCACGGAAGAGAGTTTTTATTCCGTTCTTGGTCTTTATTGCAAATGTCCTAGCAGTCAACAGACACTCTCTCTCACCTACTATGCCTGGTTATGGGGCTTCCCAGATGGCACAGTGGTAAAGAATCCACCTGCCAATGCAGGAGACACGGATTCAATCCCTGGGTGGGGAAGATCCCCTGGAGTAAGAAGGAGTAACCCACTTCAGTATTCTTGCCTGGAAAGTTCCATGGATGGAGAAGCCGGGCAGGCTACAATCTGTGGGGTCGCAAAAGATTCGGACACGATTGAGCGCATGCATGCATGCATGCACAAATACACACACACACACACACACACCCCTACCTGGTTACACTTTAAATTAGCCAAATAGATTTACTACTTATGTGTGTGGGTTCTGTGTTTTTGTGTAGCTAACAGTGTGACAGATTTTGTTTGCTGTTCATTAAGCATGACTTTACAGTTTTTAGAATTTTTTATTGGAATATAGTTAATTTGTGTTCAATGTTGTGTTCATTTCAGGTGTGCAGTAACGTGTATATACATATACACATATCTACTCTTTCTTAGATTCTTTCCCATATAGGTCATTACAGAGTATTGAGTAGAATTCCCTGTGCTATAAATAGGTCCTTATTAGTTATCTACTTTATATATAGTAGTGTGTTTGTGTCAATCCCTATCTCCCAATTGATTCCTCCCCCCCTTTCCCCTCTGGTAACCATAAGGTTGTTTTCTACAATAGTGACTCTATTTCTGTTTTGTGAATAATTTCATTTGTACCATTGTTGTAGAGTCTGCATATAAGCAATATCATATGATAATTTGTCTGACTTTACTCAGTATGACAATCTCTAGGTTCATCCCTGTTGCTGAAAATGGCATTATTGCCTCCTTTTTATGGCTGAGTAATATTCCATTGTATACGTATACCACAGCTTCCTTATCTGTTCATCTGTCAATGGCCATTTAGGTTGCTTCTGTGTCTTGGATATTGTAAATAGTACTGCTATTAACATTGGGGTGCCTGTGTATCTTTTTGAAGTATGGTTTTCTCTTGATATATGCTCAAGAGTGGGATTGCTGGATCATATGATAGTTCTATATTTAGTTTTTTAAGGGACCTCCATACTATTCTGCACAGTGGTTATACCAATTTACATTCCCACTAACAGTGTATGAGGGCTCCCTTTTCTCTCTCCCTTCTCTCCCATCTCTCCCCTCTTTCCCTTCTTCTCCACATCCTCTCTAGCATTTATTGTTTGGAGACTTTTTGGTGATGGCCATTCTGACTGGTGTGAGCTGATCCCTCACTGTAGTTTTGATTTTCATTTCTCTAATAATTAGTGATGTTGAGCATCTTTTCATGTGCTTTTTGGCCATCTATATATCTTCTTTGGAGAAATGTCTGTTTAGATCTTCTGCCCATTTTTCAATTGAATTGTTTGTTTTTTTTAATATTGAGCTTCCTGAGCTGTTTGTATATTTTGGAGATTAATCCCTTGTTGGTTTCTTCCATGTACTTTCTTAAGATTTAGTCCTTGCTTTAATTCCTTTAATCTCTTTCAACATCTACTCCCTCCAAGAGGATAGGCTTTGTTATGCTAAAAAAAACCCAAAAACCTCCATATCATTGAAATGTAGGATGAATTTTGAAGGTATCCAGAGATTCTTGTAAGTGCTTTCCCCAATATAATTTTGCCACAAAACGGGATCAGAACAACCTTGGGCTTAAGTTAGTACTGAAAATGTACAGAGTTTATAGACTGTCTACTAGTGGCGTGTAATAACTGGAAGCCAACTGAGTCACTAGTTGTACGTGAGCAATTTCCTAATGGGCACGAAAGCAGAATGTTATTTCTTCTCAAAGGAAAAGTTAATTGCATATGACAGCCTAAGAACTGAGCAGAGAATCTGGGTGGAGACCCAGTTGGGGAAGAGTAGGTCTGTGGCCTCCACCACCACCAGTCCTTCTCCCCAGGCCCTAGACACTGGCCAGCTCTAGTCCAGCCACTTTCCAGGAGCCTGTGTGCTAGCAGCTTGGAAACCGGAACTTCTCCCGGAGGAAATCCAGATCAAGAAGTTAGTTCATCCTGGCCAGCTCGGCCAGTTAGCCTCCTCCCCTGAGTCCATGCTGGCTTAGAAGTGTGGTCAGTGCATAGCATAGTGACTCCTTTCAAAGAGGGCTCACCCCAGGGTGCTACCATTTCCAGTCTTATGGTGGAACCAAACCTGAGAAAAAGCAAGAGAGTTCCAGAAAAACATCTATGTCTGCTTTATTGACTAGGCAAAAGCCTTTGACTGTGTGGATCACAATAAACTGTGGAAAATTCTTCAAGAGATGGGAATACCAGACCACCTCATCTGCCTCCTGAGAAATCTATATGCAGGTCAGGAAGCAACAGTTAGAACTGGACATGGAACATCAGACTGGTTCCAATTGGAAAAGGAGTACGTCAAAGCTGTATATTGTCACCCTGCTTATTTAACTTATATGCAGAGTACATCATGAGAAACGCTGGGCTGGAGGAAGCACAAGCTGGAATCAAGATTGCCAGGAGAAATGTCAATAACCTCAGATATGCATATGACACCACCCTTATGGCAGAAAGTAAAGAGGAACTAAAAAGTCTCTTGATGAAAGTGAAAGAGGAAAGTGAAAAAGTTGGCTTAAAGCTCAACATTCAGAAAACGAAGATCATGGCATCCGGCCCTATCACTTCATGGCAAATAGATGGGGAAACAGTGGAAACAGTGGCTGACTTTATTTTTCTGGTCTCCAAAATCACAGCAGATGGTGACTGCAGCCATGAAATTAAAAGACGCTTACTCCTTGGAAGGAAAGTTATGACCAACCTAGATAGTATATTCAAAAACAGAGATATTACTTTGCCAACAAAGGTCCGTCTAGTCAAAGCTATGGTTTTTCCAGTGGTCATGTATGGATGTGAGAGTTGAACTATAAACAAAGCTGAGGGCAGAAGAATTGATGCTTTTGAACTGTGGTGTTGGAGAAGACTCTTGAGAGTCCCTTGGACTGCAAGAAGATCCAACCAGTCCATTCTGAAGGAGATCAGTCCCGGGTGTTCATTGGAAGGAGTGATGTTGAAGTTGAAACTCCAATACTTTGGCTATCTGATGTGAAGAGCTGACTGATTGGAAAGGCCCCTGATGCTGGGAAAGATAGAGGGCAGGAGAAGGGGACAACAGATGACGAGATGGTTGGATGGCATTATCGACACAATGGACACGGGTTTGAGTGAACTCCGGGAGTTGGTGATGGACAGGGAGGCCTGGCATGCTGCAGTTCATGGGGTCACAAAGAGTCAAACATGACTGAGCGACTGAACTGAACTGAAACCTGAGAAATGGTCAATTCAGGTGGACTCATCCTGAACAGTTTTAGAACACCTTGATCCATCATCCATTCTTTAGACAAATTTATAGGTGGCTTGTCCAACTGTGCAGTGGGAAATTGAGTTTTGCAGACCATGCTGGCCATGAGGAGCCCATCAGAGAGCATCATGGCAGACCGACCAAGGGGTAGAGCTCTAGACCCAACTGTATGTTCGTGGGCAAATGACCTAACCTCTCTGAGCCTCAGTACCCTCATCCATAAAATGGGGATAATAATAGTACTTACCCCTAGGTGAGTGGTTTTAAAGAATGAGTGAGTTAATATAAGTGCTTAGAATAGTGCCTAAAATACATTGTAAATGCCACAAAAATATTTGCTATTGTTATTTTTTAAGCATGGCCAAAATAGATGTCTAAAATATCTAAACGTCAGTCTGATATAATTAAAAACAAATAAAAGTACACTTAAATAGGATTTCTTTAGATTGCTGGCTATATTACAGCATGCAGCACATATTTGATTATTGTATGAGAGCAATTATTCACACACTTCTCAAACTGGTCTTAACACAAGTTTATTCCAGAAGATGTTTGTGAGGTGCCCAGAATTTTTTTTTTCCTGCAGCAGACAAATTTGTTTGTTCCTCCATTAAACAAAATGTAATTGATTTCTTGAATCCAGAACTTCTCAGTCTTTCAGATGATATGTGCTTTATGAAACCCAGGAGACAGCTTTGCTATGCATGGTTTATCAAGTGTAATTGAGTGCAGACCCTTTGTTCTTAGAGTTCTGGTACATTCACCACCTTCCCCAAACTGTGTTCCCAAGGGGATGCTTGCTACTTGGCAACTGACAAAAAGACTATTACTGTCAAGTAACATTGAAGTCATGCCTTCCTAATTCCTAAACGGCATGAACAAGCCATATCACACTGGAAACAAAACTCTGGAAGTGTGGAAATCCACGTGTAGTTTCTAGACTCAGAGACTTCAGAGACCAGTAAAATCAACTGTGCTCACGCTTAGTCGTGTCCTACTCTTTGCGACCCTTTGGACTGTAGCCCACCAGGTGCCTCTGTGCATGGGATTTCCCAGGCAAGAATACTGAAGTGGGTTTCCATTTCCTTCTCCAGGGGATCTTCCTGACCCAGGGATTGAACCCATGTCTCCTATGTCTCCTGTATTGCAGGGAGATTCTTTACCCATTGAGCCATTGGGGAAGCCCCACTAAAATCAATAGGTTGCCACAATTTCATCTTGCCAAGAAAGATCATTGACATAAATTGTCATTTACTATTACCATTGTTTCATTAAAAAAATTTTTAACAACCAAAAAAGTGAAGGAATAATTTAAGAGTAAAGGACAGTTATCGAAATTGAATATATCTAGCTATAATAAAAATTCACTACCTTATTTGCGTTTTTGTCCTTTTGCCTTGTATCAGGGAAAACTT
This sequence comes from Bubalus bubalis, assembly GCF_019923935.1. Lineage (NCBI taxonomy): Eukaryota > Metazoa > Chordata > Mammalia > Artiodactyla > Bovidae > Bubalus > Bubalus bubalis. The sequence continues at coordinate 9,944,028 of NC_059164.1, read as the reverse complement.
ACTGTTGGTCTGTTATTTGAGAATCACTGATGTTTACAGCAGCACATGGAACTTGTCAAATTAACTCTGAGTATTTCAGATGTGTTTTATTTTGCCAAGGATTGCTGCTTTCTTATTTATTGGCCCCATCGGTCACTGTTACAGAGTCCTACATGTCTGGGTGGCTATCACATATATGTCTGGGTATTATCATCATGCAGTGATATGATACTTTAAAAAAAAATTTATTTATTTATTTTTGGCTGTGCTGGGTCTTCATCGCTGCACGGGCTTTTCTCTAGCTGTGGCAAGTGGCGGCTACTCTCTAGTTGCAGAGCACAGGCTCTAGGGCGTTCAGGCTTCAGTAGTTGCGGCCTCTGGGCTCAGTAGTTATGGCTCCCAGGCTCTAGAGCACAGGCTCAGTAGTCATGGCAAATGGGCCCAGTTGCTCCATGGCATGTGGGGTCTTCCCAGATCAGGTCAAACCCATGTGCCCTGAATTGGCAGATGGACTCTTCACCACTGAGCCTAAGGGAAGCCCGAGACGGTGCTTGTATCTTGCTGGTGTGTTAGGAACCCCGTGGCAGTGGATACGCCACTGCAGGGATACCGCTGCCCTGTAAACACATCTCCATGCTTCTCTGGGCATCTTCTTCAAACTCACAGCTATATCCTCTGGAAATCCCTTCTGTAATGAAGGAACACCCTCTCTTCTCTGCGACTCTCTGAATGTATACCACCTTGCCCTAATTAAGACACAATTCTCCCTTGCAGTCTCTCGAGTAGAAGTTGTTCATTTCCCCCAACTCCATCAGGGTTAAGAGGGGCAGTGTCTTCTTTATCCCCCAGTACAACTTCCAGACCCTTCTTGCTCCACTTGTGTATACAAACTGCTTGGAACCCTCTCCTCTCAGACTTTGGGAGTGCTCCCTGCTCCTGGTTTCCTCCTGGCTCTCTTGTTTCTTAGATTCCTTAGAGTGTCCTTCCCTCACCAGCCCTTCACATGTGGCATTCCTTGGTTTGGACCCTACTCTCTTTCACTTGATACTCTTTCCCTAAAATTTCTCATCCAATTCCATAATGAAAGTAAAAGTCTTCATCGCTCAGTCATGTCCAACTCTTTGCCACCCCATGGACTGTAGGCCGCCAGGCTCCTCTGTTCATGGGATTTCCCAGGCAAGAATACTGGAGTGGGTTGCTATTTCCTCCTCCAGGGGATCTTCCCGACCCAGGAATCAAACCCGTATCTCCTGCATTGCATGCAGATTCTTTACCATCTAAGCCACCAGGGAAGGCCAATCCTATAGTACCAATTACCATCTATTTGCTAATGAGTCTCAGATTTTTACCTCTGGTCCAAAACTCTTCTGGGCTTCAGACTTACATCCTCCTCCTCCTCCTCCTCCTCCCCCCCCCCCCCCCCCGCGTATCCCACAGGTTCCTCAGTCACCCCGTGTTCATGACTTCTCCCAGAGCCGGCGCTTCCTATCTCAGACACTGTGCCGCCGTCCAGACACTCGGTGCTGACAGCTGACGGACATTTCTCCTTTTTTCTTCACCTTGCCCAGTCCCAGAGCCCAAACCCCATTTTCCCTGGAGCTCAGTGAAGTGAACCTTCCAAACATCTCTAAACATCTGTCGTTTTCTCTTTTCCCGGACCAGCCCCTGCTCTTCTGTAAGTTACTGTCACCTCTGGACCATATAATGAGAACTCCAGCATCACCCCTTCAGTATGTTCTCCACTCTGCAGAGTGGTCCTTCTTCTCAGATCTGACTACAACATCCCTGATGCCCTTCAATGGCTTCCCCTATTCAAACCCTTTAATGTGATGGCAGAGTCCTTCCTGATCTGGCCCATGCTTGCTTCTGAGGCCTATGTTGTCTTCTTTCCACGCCCAATGACTCTTTCTTGTTTTAAAATTTATTTATTTATTTTTGGTTGCAGTGGGCCTTTGTTGCTGCACATGGGCTTTCTCTAGTTGCCATGAGCGGGGGCTCCTCTCGAGTTGCAGTGTGGGCTTCTCGTTGCTGTGGCTTCTCTTGTTGTGGAGCACAGGCTCTAGGCACATGGACTTCAGTAGCTGCAGCGCAGACTCAGTAGTTGAAATGTGTAGGCTCAGTAGTTATAGCTCCTGGGCTCTAGAGCACTGGCTCAGTGCTTAATGGTACATGGCTCTGTGGCATGTGGGGTCTTCCTGCATCAGAGATTGAACGCAAGTCCCCTGCATTGGCAGGCAGATTCTTATCCACTGTACACCAGGGAAGTCTTGACTCTTAGGTCTTAAAGAAGCCACAGTCTTTTAGGATTCTAAGCCTTTGCACACGTTACTCCTTTGTCTGAAACACTTCTCACTACATGCATATACCATCCACCACACACCTCCCTTTACCCAACTGGCGGCTGCTGCTGCTGCTGCTAAGTCACTTCAGTCGTGTCTGACCCTGTGCGACCCCATAGACTTATTTCCCTCTTATTTCAGGCCTCACTGTAGATCCCTCTTTCTCCAGGAAACTTTCCTAGATGCTTCAACTTAATGCAGGACCACCCCCAACCTCCACACACATAGAATGCTATCCTTTCCCTACTGTAGAATTTCATACACAAAACAATAATTATTTGTTTGTCTATCTCCTCCACCAAACTGTAAGCTCAGGAAGACATGGACTCTGTTGTTTTTATTAACCATCATATCCCTTGAGCCTGGCACTTGGCAGGCTCATAATAGACACTCGATAATATTTTGAATTAAAAAATTAATGCAGTTGATGATTGATTTGGTTTTAAGTGTTCTGTTTGTGGACACATCACTTAAGTCCCAGGAGACAACAGCACACCCAAAATAGGATAATTCAGGGGCAGGTGACTTACAAAAGGGATTATATAAAAAAACGGCATAGAGAAGAACCTCTAGTAATGATACAGTCAATGTAACCACCCTTAGGCCAGAAGTTATCGCAGAACAGGAAGGAGAGAGTCATGTACAGTTAGACACTCGAGAGGACCACTGGCCTTTGGTTAAGAAACTATCAGCTCAAAGCTACAGCCAGGGTTCAACCAAAGAAACATAACTAGTAGGAGATAAAGATTAAGGGATTTATTACAAGGAACTGGCTTATGTAATTGTTGGGGGCCGGCTATGGGAGCAGACCATCAGGAAGGGCAGGGTGGGGACTCTCAGGCACGGGATGAAGCTCCTGTCCCCAGGCAGGATTTGCTCTTCTGGGAAGCCTTGGTTCTGCTCTTTGAAGCCTGTCAACAGGTTGAGTTAAGCCCACCCAGGTTCCTTAGAGCAATCTTCATTATGGAGAGTCAATTATTTATTGATTTTGATCACCTCTGTGGAATACTTTCTTTCTTTCTGTTTGCTTTAAAACATTTTAATGTCTTTTATTTGGGGGTATAGAAGCTACAATAAAATAAAGCTTAAGTCATAAGAAGACCATTTACATTTTAAAAAATAATTTTGTGTATTTGGTTGCACTGAGTTTTCATGCTGTGCAGCCATTTCTCTAGTTGCAGCGAGTGGGGTCCACTCTCTAGTTGCAGCATGTGGGCTTCTCATTGCAGCAGCATCTCTTGTTGTGGAACACAGGCTCTAGACATGCAAGCTTCAGTGGCAGTGATGCACGGGCTTAGCTGCTCTGCTACATGTGGAAGCTTCCTGGACCAGGGATCAAACCCATGTCTCCTGAATTGGCAGGCGGATTCTTTACCGCTGTGCCCCTGGGAAGCCCTTCAGTTTTTAAACATGTAATCCACCATTGAAAGAAGGAGGATGTACTGAAGTAGCTTATTCTAATTTAATTCTAATTCAGACATTCTAATTTCTCATCTATGATAATAACACTTTCTTTGATCAGTGTCCTCAGACTCTCCATGAACTATCAATGCAGAGCTTCATAATTTTCCACATCTGTTGAATACTTTCACAGAAATACTCAGATTAGTATTTGATTGAACAACTTGAAAGTTTAGTTGAGCTAAGTTGACACATAAAATTGGTCATCTCAGTTCATGTGAAGGAAAGGGAGCCAGAAAATGTACATCCTGACCTTACTCTTTGGCTTCTCCATTGGCCAGGCTCTACCAGTAGTCAGAGGCAGAATCTATTGATGGAGTCCTTAAGGTTCCTGAACTCCAGACATTACCCAGAGTGTGAAGGAAGGAGGTGGAACCAAGCTTGGACCACACTCTATGGGTTGGATTGAAATTTCTCCAATAAGATGAATGAGGATCAGATTTAGTCGTTTTGAAGAGAACAGCCTCAAAATTGACTGTTAGTTGCTCAGTTGTGTCTGAGTCCTTGCAACCCTGTGGACTGTAGCCCACCAGGCTCCTCTGTCCATGGGGATTCTCCAGGCAAGAATACTGGAGTGGGTTGCCATGCCCGCCTCCAGGGGATCTTCCTGATGCAGGGATCGAACCTGGGTCTCCTTCATTGCAGGCAGATTCTTTACCATCTGAGCCACCAGGGAAGCCTCAAAATGAGGAGCCTAAAAATTAGAGGACTCTAAAAGATTGGACAGAGAAGGCAATGGCATCCCACTCCAGTACTTTGCCTGGAAAATCCCAGGGATGGAGGAGCCTGGTAGGCTGCAGTCCATGGGGTCGCTAAGAGTCGGACATGGCTGAGCAACTTCACTTTCACTTTTCATTTTCATGCATTGGAGAAGGAAATGGCAACCCACTCCAGTGTTCTTGCCTGGAGAATCCCAGGGATGGGGGAGCGTGGTGGCTGCCATCTATGGGGTCACACAGAGTCAGGCATGACTGAAGTGACTTAGCAAAAGATTGGTAACAAGGGTATTTCTATCCGGGCTCCCACATTAAAGGTTTGTCTCTTTGGGGGCTTTTCCTCTGGGCTAGACAGACCCACACAGTGTGTGGTTCCACATATTTCGCCCTTCAGTCAGGAATGCCATTACTCACGCTGAGACTTCCTGGCGGTTCCGACGCTCTGCTGCTGTTTCACGTGGTGTGCTGTGAGGCACAGAGAGGCAGGGCACTACAAAGCGGTGTGGCGTGACCCACGTCCTTTCTCCAGTGGCTGTCCACATGGGGAAACTGCAGCCTGGGGACCGGGAGCCAACCTCTCCTGAAGTCGGAGGAGAGCCACGAAGTGGACAAATCAGGTACCTTGAGGTAAGCCCACCGGCCAGTCTTCCCCAAGTGCAAAATGATGACAGTGGAACGTGGTCAGCTGTCTCCTGGGTGATATTTATTTTTCATGGTTAAAAGTTCAGACTCTACAAACTTATGGTTGCCAAGTGGGGAAGAATGGGAGGAAGAGATAGGGGAAAAAAGTTTAGACCTGAAGTTAAACTGTTAAGGTGCAAATTCACTTAACCTTAAGCTGCTTCATCATTTGCTGAGTATATGAGGTTTTTAGGTTGCTTAACCTATAAGAAGAAAATTAGCACTGAGATTACATTACTAAAAATTTCAGGACAGTACATAGGGTCATATGAATGCTAGCTGTTATTAGCATCATTAAAAGCAAATTGATATACTCAGGTTCCTAAATACAATAAGCTTCAGGAACTCTTCATGAATTTAGAGCAGGGGTCAGCCAACAAAGCCAAATCCAGTCTGTTGCCTGTTTTGTAAATAAAGTTTTATTGGAACACAACCACACCCAGTCATTTACAAACTGTCTCTGACTACATTTGCTCTGAAAAGGTGCGTAGTTGGCACAGAGAGGCACAAAAACTAACAAATATATATTTTTTGTAAATATAGACAAAGTATATAAATATCCTTATCTTTTTGTAAACAGAGTAACAACCCCTCATTTAGAATATGAAAGTGATAACTTGAAAGAGATTATATGAAACTGCTTTGTATTCACAGAATAGATACCCTCTTGCATGTATGCTCAGTCATGTCTCTACTCTTTGCAACCCCATGGACTGTAGCCCACCAGGCTCCTCTGTTAATGGGATTTTCCAGGCAAGAATACTGGAGTGGGTTGCCATTTCCTTCTCCAAGATACCCTTTTACAATACATAATATTTGACTTTTTTCCCAAAGAATCTTACGACTCATTACACGATGTTCAGAAACAGGCATAAAGGATCTTCTCTGTCTATATTCCTTCACCGCCTTTAAAAAAAATTTTGCCATGGCAAATAGATGGGGAAACAGTAGAAACTTTATTTTGGGGAGCTCCAAAATCATTGCAGATGGTGATTGCAGCCATGAAATTAAAAGACGCTTACTCCTTGGAAAGAAGGTTATGACCAACTTAGACAGCATATTCAAAAGCAGAAACATTACTTTGCCAACAAAGGTTTGTCTAGTCAAGGCTATGGTTTTTCCAGTAGTCATGTATGGATGTGAGAGTTGGACTATAAAGAAAGCTGAGTGCCGAAGAATTGATGCTTTTGAACTATGGTGTTGGAGAAGACTCTTGCGAGTCCCTTGGACAGCAAGGAGATCCAACCAGCCCATCCTAAAGGAGATCAGTCCTGAGTGTTCATTGGAAGGACTGATGTTGAAGCTGAAACTCCAGTACTTTGGCCACCTGATGCAAAGAGCTGACTCACTTGAAAAGACCCTGATGCTGGGAAAGATTGAGGGCAGGAGGAGAAGGGGACGACAGAGGATGAGATGGTTGGATGGCATCACTGACTCAATGGACATGGGTTTGGGTGAACTCCGGGAGTTGGTGATAGATAGGGAGGCCTGGCGTGCTGCAGTTCATGGGGTCGCAAAGAGTCGGACACAACTGAGTGACTGAACTGAACTGAAAAAGAGAAATCTGACATAAGATTTCAAAGTTGAATTTTAGAAATGAAGAGCCAGAAAATCCCCTCTTATGTACTACTTTGATTGCAGTCTGTCTATAGCAAGTTAGTTCAGTAGGTTAGAGAGAGTTGCTAGTGAAATTGACCTCAAGACTTTGGCTCATAACTGGGTGCTGATGTCACTGTAAAAGATCCTGTACAGTGACCTTGAATATTGATCAATAGCTATTTCCAGTTGGCTCCTTCACAAGGTATGCAAGGACTCACGGTGCTATGCCAAGTGACACTTTGACCCTTCAGAATTTATCATCGCCACTGATAGAATCAATTGAGAAATATACCATACGGTGATTCAGAAACATCCCGCTTACCTGTGCTAGAGGAGCTGTTTTCATGGACCATACTGTTTGTGTGGGCTTCCCTGGTGGCTCAGTCGGTAAAGAATTCACCTACAATGCCAGGGACCTGGGTTTGGTCCCCGGGTCCGAAAGATCCCATGGAGAAGGGCATGGCAACCCATTCCAGTATTCTTGCCTGGAGAATCCCCATGGACAGAAGAGCCTGGTGGGCTGCAGTCTATGGGGTTGCAAAGAGTTGGACATGACTGAGAGACTAAGCACAGCAGCCTGTGGCTCAGAAGGTAAAGAATCACCTGCAATTCAAGAGACACAGGTTTGATCCCTGGGTGGAGAAGATCCCCTGGAATAGGAAATGGCAACCCACTCCAGTATTCTTGCCTGGAGAATCCCATGGACGGAGGAGCCTGGCAAGCTACAGTGCATGGGGTCGCAAAGAGTCAGACACGACTGAACATACTCAGGGAAACACATGAGTTGACCAAATAGGGGTTTATCTTACAGGTGAGATCTGTTGGGATTTAGAAGAAATATTAAACTACTTAAAACCCTCTCTCCAGCCATCTGCATATCCTTTTTTGCAATGTTTCCTCTACCTTCTCCTGATTTACTGATCACTATTGATATGTGCTTCTGACCTTGAGTTGGTGAATCTGGCTTTGTTTTTTCTAAGTCCTGAATTAAAAGTGGCAACCTGCTCTGCTCCCCATCTTTCCTAGATTCTCCCGTCCATCTTTTTAGTCCAGCCTGGTAACTTGACCCTGAACTTCCATTACTTTCTTTCTTACTTGATTTAGGAGAGAGGGATGAGCCCCTTCATACACATCAAACAGTCCTCCAATGAAAAGAGCCTATCAGTGCAAACAGGATCAAGTGTGGAGAAGGTCAAATGCTCAGTTTTGCATTTTCTCCCTTCCTGTTGTAGTCTATCACAGCCATGATAATCCACAATAAAAAAAAAAAAAATCTTCACTGGAATGACATACATTGGGAAATGCTGTATTTCTCCAACACAATGTCCTGTCTCTTAGCCAAGCACGCTTATTTTAAAGAGTTGGTATGCAATTAATGTATTTGGAACACATGGCTGATTAAAAATAGCAACACTGTAAAGTTCTAACTTTGTTCTTTTGCCAGTTTTGAAGTTCTATGAGAGCAAAGGATTTAACGATCATAGTAACTAGATAAAACCAACGTGTGTGTATATGTGCCTGCTTTGTCTCATTGAACATGTCCAAATCTGCATATGCAGTCCAGGTCAGGCAGTGTGGCAGCAGGCTTTCTCAGTTCAGTAGATCATTCAGGACCCTGACGTCACTTGTGGTTTTCTAATGTATTTTACATATTACCTTACTTTATTAGATACACTTGTTTTCAGTGGAGCTGGACTTAACAATAAAGCGGAATTTTTAGAAGATTGTTCAACAAAATAAACCTTTATTTTTCAAGCTTACCATACCCTAAAATTTTGTGCTTCTGAAATTCCTTTTGAATTTTATCCTCTGGAACAAGTTTCTTTTCAGGAAAAAAAAAAAATATATATATATATATATATGTGTGTGTGTGTGTATTGATCTGTTAAATTTATTTATTTAAATTTTTTTTTGCTTAGTCCTTAAAAGCCATTTCTGCCTTGCCAGTTCATGACACCAAATGTACCTCTGTGCTTCTAGAAAAACTAAATTAAATAACTGTATTAATCAGTCCAACTGAAAACTTGTTGGGACCGTCACACTTAAATGAATATACTTCTGGTATCTTTAGTCAGCCCCCAGTTATCTTCCAGGGCACCTGTCTGGGACTCAACTAATGGTGGAACCTCCTGCTTTAGAAAAAAAATACGCTTCACGTGGCCTGCAACCAGCTCCAGACCTCTGTGCCATCAGTTACTCTCTCTTCTCTCTTCAGATTCCCCCTCCTTGTTCCCTCCCTGGAGGCTGTAAACAAACTCAAGTTTCTCCAGTTCTAAAACTTCTTTGAATACATAGAAATAAAATTAAAAAGTAAACCTTGCTTCTTCTATGTACTCTCTTCCAATCTACAATCTTTTCTCTCAATTTTTTAAACCGATGTATTTCTTCAAAGGATTAATCCATACAGACTGTCTCCACTGTCCTACTTCCAGTGACTTCTGCAAGTCTGATTTCTTCCTCACCGTTCTACAGAGATTATTTTGGTCCTCTTCCTCTGTATTTCTGTGGTATTTAACATGGTTGAACACTTGTCACTGTTAAGAGGGTAGCTCCATTTTTTTCTGGCTTTATGCTTCCAAGTGCAGCAAAGGCCATGAGAGTAGCACTTTTCTTTGTCATCTACGTGGTAGGAATGAATTTTCATTTTTCTTTTTTTTAATTTTTACTTTCTGACTGTGCCGTACAGTGTTTGGGATCTCGGTTCCCAAACCAGGGCTCGAACCTGCAGCTCCTCACTGAAGTGCTGAGTCTTAACCACTGAATACTGCTTCCTCAGCTGCTTCCTTGCATGTCCTTCCTTGCCTCTCCTTACTGTAAGGCAGTTGGGAGGCTGTCATTGACCTGTTTAGCTAACACACCTAAAGTCACATTCTCTAACCTTTATTAGAATTAAAAGTGATTGTTTTGATCTCCATTTACCTTTCTCAGTTGGTGCCAAAGTCCATGGAATTGACAGGTGTTTTGTATGGCTCCCTCTCCGCAAACTCCAGAGCTTGCTGCTTTGGAATTTTTAGAGAACAGTTTCCTCTCACTGGGATAGAGAGAAATTATGATTCCCAAACCAATTCAGCACTGCCAAGAAAAATCTTTGTCCCCCTACAAACAGATGAGCCCCCAGTGACAACTCAAGTGGGGCTTCCCAGGTGGCACAGTGCTAAAGAATCTGCCTGCCAAAGCAGGAGATGCAAGGGATGTGGGTTTGATCCCTGGGTCGGGAAGATCCCCTGGAGGCGGGCATGACAACCTACTTCAGTATTCTTGCCTGGGAAACCCCATGGACAGAGGAGCCTGGGGGGCTACAGTCTATAGGGTCTCAAAGAGTTGGACACGACTGAAACGACTTAGCACACCAGCACAGACCAGTCAATGGACATTGGTTGGATTAGGTGGCCCAGAATCTTCCTTTAAGTCACAGCTGATTCCTGTTTGTCCGTCCACTCCTCCCCAACAGCTTCTGCTGTACCTGGACAGTTGACGCCTCTTCTGATTCCCAGGAGGTAAGGAGATCTGAGTTCAGTTAATAATAGCATCACAACCACCTGATAGTGATTGTTTGAGAAATGGGCACAAAATCTAAGGCAGAAACATGAGAATCAGATCTCATCATTGGCTTTGGTTTGACCTGTTGGGGCAGGTGATTTTCCATCTTCTACTGGACTTGGTGTTGCCCGAAATGAGCTAGGAACTGCAAAGAAGATCCCAGAGTGAAGTCGTCACAGTTACACGCAGAATGTAAACACACAAACAGGAGTTTTTGTCTGTTTGGTTCACTCAACAATGAATTTTTAGTTTCCCAGAACATTGCCTGGTACATAGTAGGCACTTAAATATTTGTTAATTAATGGAGAGAGAGAAAAAAAGTACATCTTAATGACATGAGTTAAACCCTGATTCCAGGTGTTCTTGCCACTAGTCCAAGCTTGGACTTTTTAGATGTATAATGAAATTCTGTTTTTACTTAATGCAGTTTTAATTTGACTTTTCTCTCATTTGCAGCTTGCTATGGTCTGTATAATTGTGTCCCCCCCAAAACACATATGTTGAAGTGCTAACCTCCAAAAGTGATGATATTAGTAAGTGTGGCTGCTGGGAGGTGATTTGGTTAAGAGAGTGGTATAGAGCTTTTGTAAAAGAGGTTCCATTTTTCATTGCTCTTTTAAACACTCAGTATCAACCTAGATTTGCCCATATATTAATATTTACTCTTCCCATTGCTCTTTTTTTGTCCTTTCTGCATCTATGCTTCTATCTGTTATTATTTTTCCTCTTTTTTTTTCTTCTTATAAGGTAACTGGTGGCAAGTTCTCTTAATTTTTATCTGAAAATGATTTCACTTCTGTTTTTAAAGGGTATTTTCACTGTACATAGAATTTTAAGAATGTCATTTTACCCCAATGCTTTGAAGCCATCATTCCATATTTTTTCTGTAGTTTAGTGTTTCCATTGAGAATACAGCTATCACTGTGTTTTTTGTTCCTTTAAAGGCAGTACATACTTTCCCTCATCTTTGACTGCTAAGTTTGTTTATAATTGCCTTTTATTTTCAGCAGCTTTACTAAGAAGGACCTAGGTATAGTTTCTGAGCATTTATCCTGCAGTCATTCTGAGAACCTCTTGAATAACTTTCACTGATTCTGAACCTTGTCAGCCATCATTTTTTCCCTGTTTGCTTCTTGCTTCTGCCCCATGCTCTTTCTGTTCCCCTTCTGGAAGTTAGACATTTTCACTCTGCCTCCCATATTTCTTATTTCATAATTTTTTATTGTTATAACTAACATAACATTATATTCATTTCAATACTTTTATATGTTGCAAAATGATCACCATAATCAGTCCAATAACATCCATCAGCCTACAGAGTTACAATTCTTTTTCTCATGAGAACTTTCAAGATCCACTCTCCTGCTGCTGCTGCTGCTAAGTCACTTCAGTCGTGTCCAACTCTGTGCGACCCCATAGACGGCGGCCCACCAGGCTCCCCCGTCCCTGCGATTCTCCAGGCAAGAACACTGGAGTGGGTTGCCATTTCCTTCTCCAATGCATGAAAGTGAAAAGTGAAAGTGAAGTCCACTCTCCTAGCTACTTTCAAATATGCAATATATATTTGCAATACAAAAAAAAACACTTTACAATATAATACAAACATGTAATACAAGGTTATTAACTATGATGTACATAACTTATCACTGGGCTATATTTATATCCCATTTCACAACTAGAAGTATGAACCTTCTTAACCCCTTCACCTGTTTCGGCCCCCTTACCTCAGGCAACCACAGTCTGTTCTCTATATCCATGAGCTCCAGTATTTTTGTTTGTATAAGACTCCACATAAAAGTGAGATCATACAGTATTTTATTTCACTTAGTATAATGCCATCAAAGCCCATCCATATTGTCACAAATGACAAGATTTAGTTCTTATTTATGGCTGAATAATATTCTATTTTATATATATGTATATATTAGTGATAGACATTTATTTTCTTGGGCTCCAAAATCACTGTGGACAGTGACTGAAGCCATGAAATTAAAAGACACTTGCTTCTTGGAAGAAAGACTATGACAAACCTAGACAACATATTAGAAAGCAGAGACATCACTTTGCCAATAAAGGTCTGTATAATCAAAGCTATGGTTTTCCAGTAGTCATGTATGGATCTAAGAGCTGGACTATAAAGAAGACTGAGCACTGAATAACTGATGCTTCTGAACTGTGATGCTGGAGAAAACTCTTGAGAGTCCGTTGGACAGCTAGGAGATAAACCAGTCAATCCTAAAGGAAATTACCCCTGAATATTTATTGGAAGAACTGATGCTGAAGCTGAAGCTCCAATACTTTGGCTACCTGATGTGAAGAACAGACTCACTGGAAAAGACCCTGAAGCTGGGAAAGATTGAGGGCAGGAGGAGAAGGGGATGACAGAAGATGAGATGCTTGGATGGCATCACCAGCTCAATGGACATGAGATTGAGCAAACTCTGGGAGTTGGTGAAGGACAGGGAAGCCTGGCATGCTGCAGTCCATGGGGTCACAAAGAGTCAGACACAATTTAGTGACTGAACAGCAATACCATGTTTTTCTTTATCCATTCATCCATCTGTGGAAACTGAGGTTGTTTCCATGTCTTGGCTATTGTAAATAATACAATAACCATTTTCTCTTTAGAGGCATATATATCTTTCATGAAACTAAACACTAAAAAAAAAAAATAGGAGAAGAAGGTAGTGAAAGGGATCCCTACAAATTAATGAGGTATAAATCGGTTTTTTAGAGGAAACATCCTAACAACCTTCTGATCACACTAAACTGTTTGCATGTTAGTATCTGTTTTAAAATGCAAAGAGGTTTTTATTTCATTTGTCAAACAAGAGAGCATGCTGTAAATTTTTGAGCAGAAGAGTCTCATTTGTTATGACAAGTGGTAATAGAAATAAATTGAGACTATCTTAGGAAAATAATTAAAAAAAATAACAAAAATACTGCAGTGAACATGAGGGTGCATATATCTTTTTGAATTAGGGTTTTCATTTTATTCAAACAAATACCCAAAAGTGGTATTGCTGGGTCATAAGGCAGTTTTATTTGTAATTTAGGGGGAAATATCTATACTGTTTTTTATAGTGGCTGCCCCAATTTACATTCCCACCAAGAGTGCATAAGGGTTCCCTTTTCTCCACATCGTCCCCAACACTTAATTCTTGTCATTTTGATGATAGCCATTCTAACAGGTATGAGGTGGTATCTCATTGTGGTTTTGATTTGCATTTCCCTGATGATCAGTGATGCTGAGCATCTTTCATATGCCTGTCGACCATCTATATGTCTTCTCTGGGAAAATGTCTCTTTAGATCCTCTGCTCATTTTTAAGTCAGATTGTTTGGTTTTTCACTATTGAACCATATCAGTTCTTTATATGTTTTGGATGTATGCATGCTAAATCACTTCAGTCATGTCCAACTCTTTCCAACCCCATGGACCATAGTCCTCCAGGCTCCTCTGTCCATGGGATTCTCCAGGCAAGAATACTAGAGTGGGTTGCCATGCCCTCCTCCAGAAGATCTTCCAGACCCAGGAATAAACCCGTGTCTCTTACATCCCCTAAACCGGCAGGTGGGTTCTTTACCACTAGCACAACCTAGGAAACCCATATATTTTGGATATTAACCCACTATCAGGTATGTGATTTACAAATATCTTTTTACATTTAGTAGGTTGTTTTTTCATTTGATGATTGCCTTTCCTGTGAAGAAGCTTTTTAGCTTGCTTATTTTTGCTTTTGTTGCCTTTGCTTTTGGTGTCAAATCCAAAAATCAGGTCTTACATTCAAGTCTTTAATTCATTTTGAGTTATTTTTGTGAATGGTAGAAGATAGTGGTTTAGTTTCATTCTTTGGCACATGGCTATCCCATTTTCCAATGCCACTTATTGAAGAGGCTATCCTTTCTCCATTGTATGTTCTTTGACACTTTATTGATAATTGACTCTATGGGCTTCCAGGTGGCACAGTGGTAAAGAATCTGTCTGCCAGTGCAGGAGACACAAGAGATGCAGGCTTGATCCCTGGGTTGGGAAGATGCCCTGGAGGAGAAACTTATAATCCACTACAGTGTTCTTGCCTGGAAAATTTCATGGATGTAGGAGTTGGGTGGAATTGTTCATCAAAAACAAAGCAGAACTTTAACATTTGAAAAACTCTCGCCCTATCCATTTTGAAAGGAATAAGAAAGTTTGTTTGAAAAAACACAGTGTGGGTCGCCATCTTGAACTGAGGTGTAGTGGGCGTCTTTTTCACACTAGGAGCTCCAGCCCAAAGTTCTCAGGGCAAGGCCTCTGCGTGCAGCACCTCATGAGCACCTGAAACTACAGTAAGCACAAAGGGAAAAAAGGGTCAGTATTTCCTTCTGCATGGTCTGAAATACCTATTGTGGCTGTTTCGATGACCAATGTATAAGTCACTCTTTAGAGCCTTAGGGAAAGAACTGCTTCTAGAAGTAGGTCAGCCTCATCCAGTCAGTTGAAGGCCTTAATAGAACAAACACTGACCTCCCTCACCAAGGAGGAATTCTGCCAAAACACTGCCTTTGGACTCAGACTGCAACTATTCCTGGTCTCCAGCCTGCCAGATTAAAGATTGGTGACACCAAAGACTGAAAGCTTCCACAATCATAGATCAAGCCCTGAGCTTCTGGAGTGGGAGCACTGACTCCAAGACCCTAGACTACCAGAGAACTAACCCTAGGGAGTATCAAATAGTGAGAACTCACACAAAGGAAACCGCTTGAATACAAGACCTGGCATCACCCAACAATCAGTAGCACCCTGTGCAGGACGCCTCATCTAAACAACAAACAAAACAAAAATACAAACCAAATCATCAGCAGACAGGATTACCACCTCACTCAGCCTTGCCCCTCAGAGGAAAAACAAACAAACAAACAAAAAAAAACTCAGCACAAATTTCACCCTATACAAAGCTTACACAAACCACTGCACCAACCTGAAGAGGGCAGAAACCGAAAGGAAGAAAGAATTCAACCTTGAAGACTGGGAAAAGGAGACCTCAAACACAATAAGTTTAAAAAAATAATAATAAAAAGGCAGAGAAATACTACACAAATGAAGGAACAAATTAGAAACACAGAAGTCCAAATAAATGAAGAGGAAATATGCAAACTACCTGAAAAACAATTCAGAATAGTGATAGTAAAGATGATCGAAAACCTTGAAAACAAAATGGAGAAAATGCAAGAATCAATTAACAAAGACCTAGAAGAATTAAAGAATAAACATACAGAGACAAACAACACAATTATTGAAATTAAAAATACTCTGGAAGAAATCAATAGCAGGATATCTGAAGCAGAAGAACAAATCAGTGAGCTGGAAGATAAAATGTTGGAAATAACTTCAGAAGAGCAGAATAAATAAGAATGAAAAGAACTGAGGATATTCTCAGAAACTGTAGGACAATATCAAACAACACCAACATTTAGATTATAGGGGACCCAGAAGAAGAAGAGGAAAAGAAAGAGTATGAGAAAATTTTAGAAGAGATTATAGTTGAAAATTTCCTGAACATAGCTAAGGAAATAGTCAATCAAATCCAAGAGGCACAAAGAGTCCCATCAGGATAAACCTAAGGAGAAATATGCCAAGACACATACTAATCAAACTAACAAAGACTAAACACAAAGAAAGAATATTAAAAGCAGCAGGGAAAAGCAGCAAGTAACATACAAGGGAAATCCAAAATGCTTAAGAGCTGATCTTTCAGCAGAAACTCTGCAGGCCAGAAGGGAATGGCAGGATATATTCAAAGTACTGAAATGGGAAAATCTACAACCAAGATTACTGTACCCAGCTAGGATCTCATTCAAAATTGATGGAGAAATAGAAAGCTTTTCAGACAAGCAAAAGTTAAGAGAATTCAGTACGACCAAACCAGCTTTACAACAAATGTTAAAGGAACTTATATAGTCAAGAAATACAAGAGAAGGAAAATGATCTACAAAATCAACTGAAAACAATTAATAAAATGGCAATAGAAACATATATATCAATAGTTATTTTAAATGTAAATGGATTAAATGCTCCAACCAAAATACACAGACTGGCTGAATGGATACAAAAACAAGACCCATATATATATGCTGTCTACAAGAAACCTACTTCAGACCTAAAGACACATAGACTGAAAGTGAGAGGATGGAAAAATATATTCCATGCAAATGGGAAGCAAAATAAAGCTGGAGTAGAGACCTTAAACTAAAGAATGATCAAGGGATAATGATCAAGGGATCAAGCCAAGAGGAAGACGTAACAATTGTAAATATCTATGCACCCAACATAGGAGCACCTCGATACATAAGACAAACACTGAAAGACATAAAAGGAGAAATTGACAGTAACACAATAATAGTAGGAGACTGACACCCCACTCACACCAATGGACAGATCATCAAAACAAAATATTAATAAGGAAATACAAGTCTTAAATGATACATTAGATGAAAACGATCTCATTGATATCCTCAGAATATTCCATCCAAATGCAGAAGAATACACCTTATTCTCAAGAGCACATGGAACATTCTCCAGGATAGATCACATCTTGAGTCACAAATCAAACCTCAGTAAATTTAAGAAAATTGAAATAATATCAAGCATCTTCTCTGACCACAATGCTATGAGAATAGACATCAATTACAAGGAAAAAAAAAAGCAACTGTAAGAAACAGAAACACATGGAGATTAAACTGTGTTTCTAAATAACCAACAGGTTATTGAAGAAATAAAAAAATTTCTAGAAACAAATGACAATGAAAACACAACAACTCAAAACCTATGGGATACAGCAAAAGCAGTTCTAAGAGGGAAGTTTATAGCAATACAATCCTACCTCAAGAAACAAGAAAAACATTGAATAGACAACCTAACTTTAAACCTAAAACAACTGGAAAAAGAACAACAGCAACAACAACCAAAAAAAAAAAAAAAAAAAAACCAGAATTGGAAGAAGGAAATAAATCATAAGGATCTGAGCAGAAATAAATGAAAAAGGAATGAAAGAAACAATAGTAAAGATTAATAAAACTAAAAGCTGATTCTTTGAGAAGATAAACAAAATTAACAAACCTTTGGCCAGACTCATCAAGAAAAAAAGAGAAGAATCAAGTCAACAAAATTAGAAATGAAAAAGGAGAGGTTACAACAGACAATGCAGAAATACAAAGGATTATGGGACTGTTATGAACAACAACTCTATGGCAATAAAATGGATAACCTGGAAGAAATGGAAAATTCTTAGAAAAGTTCAGTCCTCCAAGATTGAACCAGGAAAAAATAGAAATTATGAACAACCCAATTACAAGCACTGAAATTGAAGCTGTGATAAAAAATCTCCCAATAAACAAAAGCTCAGGACCATATGGCTTCATAGGAGAATTCTATCAAACATTTTTTTATTGAAGGATAATTGCTTTACAGACTTTTATTGTTTTCTGTCAAACCTCAACATGAATCAACCATAGGTATACATATATCTCCGCCCCTTTGAACTTCCCTCCCATCTTCCTCCCCATCCCACCCCTCTAGGTTGATACAGAGCCCCTGTTTGAGTTTCCTTAGCCATACAGCAAATTCCCGTTGGCTATCTATTTTACATATGGTAATGAGAGTTTCCATGTTACTCTTTCCATACATCTCACCCTCTCCTCCCCTCTCCCCACATGCGTAAGTCTATTCTCTATGTCTGTTTCTCCATTGCTGTCCTGTAAGTAAATTCCCAGTACCATTTTTCTAGCTTCCATATATATGCATTCAGTTCAGTTCAGTCGCTCAGTCGTGTCTGACTCTTTGCAACCCCATGAATCACAGCACGCCAGGCCTCCCTGTCCATCACCAACTCCCAGAGTTTACTCAAATTCATGTCCATCAAGTCAGTGATGCCATCCAGCCATCTCATCCTCTGTCATCCTCTTCTCCTCCTGTTCCCAATCCCTCCCAGCATCAGAGTCTTTTCCAATGAGTCAACTCTTCACATGAGGTGGCCAAAGCACGCCAAGCTTCCCCATCCTTTACCATCTCCCAGAGTTTGCTCAAACTCTTGTCAATTGAGTCAGTGATGCCATCCAACCATCTCATTCTCTGTTGTCTCCTTCTCCTCCTGCCTTCAATCTTTCTAAGCATCAAGGTCTTTTCCAGTGAGTCTGCTCTTCACATCAGGTGGCCAAAGAATTAGAGCTTTGGCTTCAGCATCAGTCCTTCCAGTTATTATTATTATTTCCTTTAGGATTGACTGGTTTGATTCCCTTGTGGTCCAAGGGACTCTCAAGAGTCTTCTCCAATACCACAGTTTGAAAGTATCAATTCTTTGGTGCTCAGCCTTTGTTATAGTCCAACTCTTACATACATACCTGACTACTGGACAAACCATAGCTTTGACTATACATACCTTTGTTGGAAAAGTCATGTCTCTGCTTTTAAATATGCTGTTTGTCAAAACTTTTCTTGCAACAAGCAAGCATCTTCTAATTCCATGGCTGCAGTCATTGTCCACAGTGAATTTGGATCCAAAGAAAATAAAATCTGTCACTGTTTCTACTTTTCCCCCTTCTATTTGCCATGAAGTGATAGGACTGGCTGCCATGATCTTAGTATTTTGAATGTTGAGTTTTAAGCCAGCTTTTCAGTCTCCTCTTTCACCCTCATCAAGAGGATCTTTAGTTTCTCTTTGCTTTCTGACATTCAGTTTAGTCACTCAGTCGTGTCTGACTCTTTGCAACCCCATGGGTTGCAGCACACCAGGCCTTCCTATCCATTGCCAATTCCTGGAGTTTACCCAAACTCATGTCAATTGAGTCCATTGAGTCCATCTCATCCTCTGTCATCCCCTTCTTCACCTTCCCTCAATTTTTTCCCAGCATCAGGGTCTTTTCCAATGAGTCACCTCTTCACATCAGGTGGCCAAAGTATTGGAGTTTCAGCTTCAACACCAGTCCTTCCAATGAACACCCAGGACTGATCTCCTTTAGGATGGACTGGTTGGATCTCTTTGCAGTCCAAGGGACTCTCAAGAGTCTTCTCCAACACCACAGTTCAAAAGCATCAATTCTTTGGCACTCAGCTTTCTTTATAGTCCAACTGTCAAATCCATACATGACTACTGGAAAAACCATAGCCTTGACTAGACGGACCTTTGTTGGCAAAGTAAGGTCTCTGCTTTTAAATATGCTATCTAGGTTGGTCATAACTTTCCTTCAAAGCAGTAAGCATCTTTTAATTTCATGGCTGCAATCACCATCTGCAGTGATTTGGGAGCCCCCCAAAATAAAATCAGCCACTGTTTCCATTCTTTTCCCATCTACTTGCCATGAAGTGATAGGACTGGATGCCATGATCTTAGTTTTCTGAATGTTAAGCTTTAAGCTAACTTATTCACTCTCCACTTTCACTTTCATCAAGAGGCTCTTTAGTTCCTCTTCACTTTCTGCCATAAGGGTGGTGTCATCTGCATATCTGAGGTTATTGACATTTCTCCCGGCAATCTTGATTCCAGCTTGTGCTACATCCAGCCCATCATTTCTCATGATGTACTCTGCATATAAGTTAAATAAGCAGGGTGACAACATACAGCCTTGACGTACTCCTTTTCCTATTTGGAACCAGCCTGTTGTTCCATGTCCAGTTCTAACTGTTGCTTCCTGACCTGCATATAGGTTTCTCAAGAGGCAGGTGAGGTGGTCTGCTATTCCCATCTCTTTCAGAATTTTCCACAGTTTATCGTGATCCGCACAGTCAAAGGCTTTGGCATTTAGTCAATAAAGCAGAAATAGATGTTTTTCTGGAACTCTCTGGGTTTTTTGATGATCCAGCAGATGTTGGCAATTTGACCTTTTCTAAAAACAGTTGGCCACCTCATGTGAAGAGTTGACTCATTGGAAAAGACCCTGATGCTGGGAGGGATTGGGGGCAGGAGGAGAAGGGGACGACAGGATGAGATGACTGGATGGCATCACCGACTCGATGGACATGAGTCTGAGTGAACTCCGGGAGTTGGTGATGGACAGGGAGGCCTGGCGTGCTGCAATTCATGGGGTCGCAAAGAGTTGGACACGACTGAGCGACTGAACTGAACTGAAAACCAGTTTGAACATCTGGAAGTTCACAGTTCATGTATTACTGAAGCCTGGCTTGGAGAATTTTGAGCATTACTTTATGAGCGTGTGAGATGAGTGCAATTGTGCAGTAGTTTGAGCATTCTTTGGCATGCCTTTCTTTGGGATTGGAATGAAAATGGACCTTTTCCAGTCCTGTAGCCACTGCTGAGTTTTCCAAATTTGCTGGCATATTGAGAGCAGCACTTTCACAGCATCATCTTTTAGGATTTGAAATAACTCAACTGGAATTCCATCACCTCCACTAGCTTTGTTTGTCATGATGCTTCCTAAGGACCACTTGACTTCACATTCCAGGATGTCTGGCTCTAGGTGAGTGATCACACCATCGTGATTATCTGGGTAGTGAAGATATTTTTTGTATAGTTCTTCTCTGTGTTCTTGCCACTTCTTCTTAATATCTTCTGCTTCTGTTAGGTCCATACCATTTCTGTTCTTTATTGAGCCCATCTTTGCATGAAATGTTCCCTTGGTATCCCTAATTTTCTTGAAGAGATCTCTAGTCTTTCCCATTCTATTGTTTTCTTCTATTTCTTTGCACTGATTGCTGAGGAAGGCTTTCTTATCTCTCCTGGCTATTCTTTGGAACTCTGCATTCAAATGGGTATATCTTTCCTTTTCTCCTTTGCTTTTTGCTTCTCTTCTTTTGAGAGCTATTTGTAAGGGCTCTCAGACAGCCATTTTGCTTTTTTGCATTTCTTTTTCTTGGGGATGGTCTTGCTGCCTGTCTCCTGTACAATGTCATGAACCTCCATCCATAGTTCATCAGGCACTCTGTCTATCAGATCTAGTCCCTTAAATCTTATTTCTCACTTCCACTGTATAGTCATAAGGGATTTGATTTAGGTCATACCTGAATGGTCTAGTGGTTTTCCCTACTTTCTTCAATTTCAGTCTGAATTTGGCAAGAAGGAGTTCATGATCTGAGCCACAGTCAGCTCCTGGTCTTGTTTTTTGCTGACTGTATAGAGGTTCTCCATCTTTGGTTGCAAAGAATATAATCAATCTGATTTCAGTATTGGCTATCTGGTGATGTCCATGTGTAGCGTCTTCTCTTGTGTTGTTGGAAGGGGGTGTTTGCTATGACCAGTGCGTTCTCTTGGCAAAACTCTATTAGCCTTTGCCCTGCTTCATTCTATACTCCAAGGCCAAATTTGCCTGTTACTCCAGGTGTTTCTTGACTTCCTACTTTTGCATTCTAGTCCCCTGTAATGAAAAGGACATCTTTTTTGGGTGTTAGTTCTAAAAGGTCTTGTAGGTCTTCTTTCTGACATTAGAGTGGTGTTATCTGCATATCTGAGGTTATTGATATTTCTCCTGGCAATCTTGATTCCAG
Source organism: Bubalus bubalis (assembly GCF_019923935.1). Taxonomy (NCBI): domain Eukaryota; kingdom Metazoa; phylum Chordata; class Mammalia; order Artiodactyla; family Bovidae; genus Bubalus; species Bubalus bubalis. Next base: position 9,922,238 of record NC_059164.1, on the reverse strand, counting down.
CTTGTGTTTCAGGCAGCTTGGCATTTTACATGATATACTCTGCATAGACGTTAAATAGGTGACAATATAGAACCCTGATTACTACTTCCCAATTTTGAAGCAGTCCATTGTTCCATGTTTAGTTCTAACTGTTGCTTCTTGACCTGCATACAGGTTTCTCAGGAGACAAATAAGTGGTCTTGTATTCCCATCTCTTTAAGAATTTTCCAGTTTGTTGTGATCCACACAGTCAAAGGCTTTAGCATAGTCAATGAAGCAGAAGTAGATGTTTTTCTGGAATTCCTTTGCTTTTCTGTGATCCAATGGATACAGGCAATTTGATCTCTGGTTCCTGTGCCTTTTCTAAATCCAGCTTGTACATCTGGAATTTCCTGGCTCACATACTGCTGAAGCCTACCTTGAAGGATTTTGAGCATAAGCTTGCTAGCATGTGAAATGAGTGCAATTGTATGGTAGTTTGAATATTCTTTGGCATTGCCCCGCTTTGGGATTGAAATGAAAACTGACCTTTTCCAGTTCTTTTCCAGTTCCAGGCCATGCTGAGTATTCCAAATTTCCTCTTATATTGAGTGCAGCACTTTAACAATATCATCTTTTAGGATTTTAAAAACAGCTGGCATTCCAGGGAAGTCCCTGGACTTAGACTTTTGAGTTGAGGCTGAGACAAGATTTCTGGGTTGTTGAAATGGAATGAATGTATTCTGCATGTGAGGAGGACATGAATTTTGGAGAGCCAGGTATGGAATGTTAAGTACTCTGAATGCTTGGGTCCTCCCCAAATTCATATGTAGAAATCCTAATCCCCAAAGATGATGGTTGGGCCTTTGGGAGGTGATTAGGTCACCAGTGCAAAGCCCTCATTAATGCTATTCATGCCAATTCAAGAGATGATCCAGAAAGACCATTTGCCCTTTACACCACATAAGGGCAGAGTGAGAAGGTGCCAGCTACAAACCAGGAAGTGGGCCCTCACCCAACCCTGTCTCCACCTTGATCTTGGAGGTCCAGCTTTTAGAACTGTGAGAAATAAATTTCCATTGTTTATAAGCTACCTAGCACATGGTATTTTGTTATAGTAGTCTTATAAATTAAGACACAACTAAAAGAGTATTAATAGTTACATTCAAGTTAAGAGTTAAATGAGAGAACAGACAAAAAATACTTGCTACGTAAATAACAGAAAACAGAACATAAAATAATTCTTCAAATTAATTGAAACAGCTACCTAAGAGAAAAATGGGCAAAAGAAATTAACAGGCAATTTATGGAAGTAATAGAAATGAATTTTATGAAAGGAGTTCAACCTCACTGGTAATCTAGGAAATATAAGTTATGTTTACAATGTAACATGATTTTAAAAATATAATTGGCAAAAATTTAAAGGATGGATAAGATCCGTTATTAGTAAGATTGTGGGCAGTCTTATTCCTATACTCTTGGCAAGAGAGTCAACTAGCAAAACCTTTTTAAGAGAAGATAACATGGTAGTATCCATCAGAATTTTAAATATGCATACCCTTCAGTCCAGTATTTCATTGTCTAGGCTTCAGTTCTTGAGAAGCACTCACATATATGCCCAGAGACAAGTACAAAGGTGTTTTCTATAGCATTTTTTCTAATAGCCAAATATCAGGATTGGTCAGGTCAATTATGGTAGACATCTATGCAGCATTTAGAGATATTGAAGTAGATCTTTATATTTTTGACTTGGAAAATCTCCAAAATACATATTTAAAATGAAAACAATTACAAAATAATATGTGTAGAGATATCCTATTTATATAACAAAAATTATTTACATTGGTAAATATAGATATATATATATTGAAAAATTAAGAAGGATACACAGCAACTCTCAACAGAGTCGATTCCCATTTATTAACATCAAGAGATGGGTGAAGTAGGACTCTTAACTTCTCACCCTATGTGTGTGTTTGTGCTCGGGCATTTCTGACTCTTTGCAACCCCATGTCTGTAGCCTGCCAGGCTCCTCTGTTCATTAAATTTTCCAGGTAAGAATACTGAAGTGGGTTGTCATTTCCTACTCCAGGGCATCTTCCCAACCCAGGGATCGAACCCAAGATTCTTGCATCTCCCGCATTGACAGGCAGATTCTTTACCACTGAACCACCTGGGAAGCCCCTTTCAGCCTGTGAAGTGAAGTTGCTCAGTTGTGTCCGACTCTTTGCAACCCCATGGGCTATAGCCTACCAGCCTTCTCCGTCCATGGGATTCTCCAAGCAAGAATACTGGAGTGGGTTGTCATTGCCTTGTCCAGGAGATCTTCCTGACCCAGGGACTGAACCCAGGTCTCCCACATTGTAGGCAGACACTTTACCTTCTGAGCCAAAACCTCTATTAATATCTTTCAATTATTCAGGACCTTTCTTAAGCATATATTACCCGAATATCACCAGGTTTCACAGTACTATGGCTTTTGTTAGAGTGTTAGTTCCAAGTGAGGAAATGTAAGAACATGGAACACACTTGTCTTTGTGCCATCCTTTGCCAGGGCCACTTGCACTGCTGGGTCACCAATCCTTACAAAGTGCTGCTTAAGCCCCAGCAGCTTACAACACAATCATGGCTTCACATTTGAACCACAGCCCTATGCCTCACTCAGGCCACTGTTTCCTCTCCAGTGTCACCTCTTTGGCAACCTTGAGGACCCACACTCATCCTTCTTCTGAAAGTGGGCAGGAATGTGACTCTTCTTCGTAGGTTGGACTCGCTTAGGGGTTCTAAAAGCAGAGTGGACTGGGCCCTACGGTGTTATAGCCCTTTCTAGCTTTACAGACACACATCCCTTCTCCCACCAGAGTATATCTTCATAGAGAGGATAGCTAGGTGGTCACTTTCAAATAACAAAAGCCACTAAAGACTCAGAATTACCGGACTTCCCTGCCAGTGGCTAAGACTCCCTGCTCCCCATGCAGGGGTCCCAAATTCAATCCCTGTTCAGGAAACAAGATCCCTCATGCTGTAATAACCCCTGAGGCAGCCAAATTAATAAATAAAATATAGGCTCAGAATTACTTATGGAGGAATTAATTATGCAGATATTCATGCACAGGTGAGAATGACTTTTGTGCAAAGTCATTTTTGGTAGCATTGTTTGTAATAGCCAGAGATTTCTAGCCAGAGGTTAGAAACAACTCATGTCTGTCCGAAAGAAATGGTTAAATGATGATACATCTACACCATAGAACATTAAGCAGCAGTTAAAAAAGAATGAGGAAACTTTCTTTATACCAACAGGGAAAGAAGCCCAAGATAAATGAACAAACAAAAAGAGAGGTGCAGAATGATATGTAAAATATGCTACCTTTGTAAACAGGTGAAGAACAATAAGAATCTATGTTTGGCTTTGCTTGTATTTGCTTAAAGAAACTATGGGGAACACATGTATACCTGTGGCGGATTCTTTTTGATATTTGGCAAAACTAATACAGTTATGTAAAGTTTAAAAATAAAATAAAATTAAAAAAAAAAAGAAAAACAGGGGAAAAAAAAAAAAGAAACTATGGAAATTGACACAGGAAATGAAGGACAGTTACCAGTCTAGGAACTGGGTGAGATTTCATCAGAGGGCCAAATAGTAGGATAGGAGAGAGATCCTTTATTGTATGTGTGTGTGTGTGCGTGCTAAGTTGCTTCAGTTGTGTCTGACTCTTTGCAACCCCACAGACTGTAGCCTGCCAGGCTCCTAGGTCTATGGAATTCTCCAAGCAAGAATACTAGCCCACTAGTCCCCTCTGTCCATGGGATTCTCCAGGCAAGTACACTGGAGTGGGTTGCCATGCCCTCCTCCGGGGGATCTTCCCAACCCAGGGATGGAACCTGTATCTCCTGTGTCTCCTGCATTGGCAGGCGGATTCTTTACCTTCTCTACCACTGCACCACATGCTGTATCTTTCTATATTCTTTGATCTTTAAACGATATTTGTGTTTTACCTATTCAGTCTTCAGATTTTCCTGTCTTTAAGGTCAGGTCCTTCTCATGGAGCCATGCACATGAAATCCTTGCAAGTTAGCTTCCTGGCCCCAATCCTTGTTGTTTTGTTCTCTCAGGAGGTTCTTCTAGGGATTTGTACATTCAGTCAGTGTAAATGGGTGTGAGAGCAAGAGAACACAGACCTTTTCTCCTTGATCTCCCCTTGCTCAGGATATGGAACTTTGTTTTACACACCCACAAAGACAAATGTGTATATAATAATATGTATCATTTACATAAATTAATTCTCTTTGAGTTACAAATACCAGAAATTCAACTCAAATAACTATAATAATTTTGAGATTGCCTATGAGAGTGCTGACAAAGGTCCATCTAGTCAAAGCTATGGTTTTTCCAGTAGTCATATATAGACATGAGAGTTGGACTATAAGGAAAGCTGAGCACAGAAGAATTGATACTTTGAACTGTGGTGTTGGAGAAGACTCTTGAGCATCCCTTGGACTGCAAGGAGATCCAACCAGTCCATCCTAAAGGAGATCAGTCCTGAATATTCATTGGAAGGACTATGTTGAAGCTGAAGCTCCAATACTTTGGCCACCTGTTACGAAGAACTGACTCCTTAGAAAAGACCCTGATGCCGGGAAGGATTGAAAGCACGGAAAAGGGGATGACAGAGGATGAGATGGTTGAATGGCATCACCCACTCAATGGAAATGAGTTTGAGCAAGCTCTGGGAGTTGGTGATGGACAGGGAAGACTGGCATGCTGCAGTCCATGGGGTCACAAAGAGTTGGACAACTGAACTGAACTAATAAGATTACCTGTGGACACCAACAGGTCTTCCCTATAGCTCAAATGGTAAAGAATCTGCCTGCAATGCAGGAGAGCCAGGTTCGATCCCTGGGTCAGGAAGATCCTCTGGAGAAGGGAATGGTAATCCACTCCAGTATTCTTGCCTGGAGAATTCCATAGACCAAGGAGCCTGGCGGGCTACAGTCTGTGGGATTGCAAAGAGTTGGACACAACTGAGTGACTAACACTACTGATACACTACTATGGACACCAAGGGTAAGAAACTCTTAATAAGATTCCTTGGGCCTTCCCTGGTGGTCCAGTGGTTAGGATTCTGCGCGTCCACTGAAGGGGGCACAGGTTTGATTCCTGGTTGGAGAACCAAGATTCTGCATGCTGTGCGGCATGCCCCGCCCCCCAAAAGATCCCTAACTCCTAGGTTGAACTTTGCCATGCACCTACTTCATAGCAAATAGCAAATAAATATTAGCTGTAATCATTTGTGGAGATTTCAAAGCATAGTATTTGCTTTTCTGTATCATATGTCTGAATATTGTTGAAAAATGTGCACGATCTATTAAACAAGTCTTAGATTTTAAGATCTGTCCTTCATTTACACACAAAAATATCCATCAGGCAAGACAAGAAGAAGACAAGAAGACAAGAAGACAAAGCCCACAATGAATTTTGAATTCAAAAATTTTAAATGATCAGACAAACCTAATTTAAACTTCCAAGTGAAACTGAGACCAGGACTCTAAGAAAATGCCAAACAAGAGAATCTAGAGGATTCCAAATGGTGCTGGATAAACACTCATTCAATATCTCAAATACTTTATAACAGGGGGAAAGATGAATGAGTTGATTGGGCAGCAGTTATTGTTAAGGGAAAATAAAGTGGAAGAAACTGAAATATTTAGGTACCTATCAAAAAGTGATGAAAGCCAGCCATGGAAAAAGATTCTGTAAGGGAGAGTTTCCGTATTAGAGAGGAAATAGCTGTACAGTGTCAAGAAGGAAATCAGGGAGATGGAAAGCAAGGAAACCCACCGGAAGAAGATGCCATCTTCACAAAAGCATTCTTCACAGACAACCCCAATGTTTTCCTCTTACCGTGCTGTGGTTTGAAAATTTTGCTTCATCATTCATACTAATTTACATCCAAACTCTTATAGCTGTCTCATTCATTTTAATATTTGTCTTTAAAAATATCTCTTGGGATCCCAGGAATGTACTGTGGTATGTCTATTGTTCCACAGGCTGAATTTATTAGTTGGGATGGGGATGCGGAGAAAGTGTATGGCAGTTTTCAGAAGATAGCCTTTCAGTGTTAAAAGCCAAATATGTGGATTCCTACACAGAAATAAATCAATGATTCTGAATCATTCTTAACATACATTTAAATACTGAACAGCATTTCTATCCTGGCAGCCCTGTTGGCAGCACCTTTCCTATATGAATATAATGATGGTGACGGCAGCCGCTGGCCATCATCACCTAAAACTTTAGTTTTATGAGCTTGAGCTGTAAGTCGGCCACTGAAATATGTTGCTGTAAGATGTGTGACAACTAGAATGTGGAGCTGACTATACACACAGCTGCAGTTGAAGTTTGTCTTCCTTGAAGCATCAAACGTTTTGATGTAGGCTTGTGGACTGGAAAGCCACTGATAAGCAAACTGAAAGTGGCTCATTTCAGATATTCACCAACAACACCATGATGGTTAATGGTCTGTGTCAACTTCACTGGGCCACGAGGTGCCTAGATATTTGGTCACATGTTATTTCCGAGGGTGTCTGTGAGGGTCTTTCTAGATGAGATTAATATTTGAATTGGGAGACTGAGTAAAGCAGATGGCCCTCCCAATGTGACTGGGCCTTGTCCAATCTGTTGAAGGCCTGAATGGAATAAAAGGTTGAATAAGAAAGATTCTCTCTCTCTGCCTGTCTTTACGTTGGGATATTGATCTTCCCCTGCCTTCGTATTCACACTCAGAAAGAAACTTATACCAATGGTGCTCCTGGTTCTTGCACTCAGATTGAAAGTATACCATAGGCTTTTCTGGGTCTGCATTTCTCAGCCTCCAAGGTTGCAGGAGCCAATACCTTATCATAAATCTCTTTTAAATATATATGCTGCTGCTAAGTCACTTCAGTCGTGTCCCACTCTGTGCGACCCCATAGACGGCAGCCCACCAGGCTCCCCTGTCCCTGGGATTCTCCAGGCAAGAACACTGGAGTGGGTTGCCATTTCCTTCTCCAATGCAAGAAAGTGAAAAGTGAAAAGTGAAAGTGAAGTCGCTCAGTCGTGTCTGACTCTCCGCGACCCCATAGACTGCAGACTACCAGGCTCCTCCGTCTGTGGGATTTCCCAGGCAAGAGTACTGGAGTGGTGTGTGTGTATATATATATATATATACACACATACTCATGCGCACACATATGTATTTTTCCCCCTCCAATTGTTTCTGTTTCCCTAATACAAACCAAAAATAATTTGGGGTCTTAAAATCGGGCTAGACATCATGAAGGAACAGACAGTCTTGCAAGATTTCCAGGACTTCCTGCGTTCAGTTAAGGCAGCAATGCCACGAGATGAGCCTTTCTTGTTTATTTTTATACTTCCACTTCCTGTCAAGTGCTGTTTACCATCGACTTCAGAGGTGCATGAACATTTAAATAAACTCAAAGTGTGCAAAATTATGTGTTTAATACCACCCTCCCCCAACAAGTTCAATCTCTTTAGAGATTTCTGTGGTTTTCATTGTACTTGATTGGCTGGAAGAATGTTCACGTTAATTTAAAGGTGATTATCATGGCCTCTCTCATTTCTCTAAGGAGATATGTAAAGATAGTGTTCTTTCTAGGAGAATAACTGTAATAACAAAAAATGTAACACCACCTATCAGTCCTTTATGGCTTATACCAGCGTTTCTCAAATTCTGGTCCCCAGACCAACAACATCAGCATCATCTGAGAATTTATTAGAAATGTAAATTCCCAAGCTTCACTCCAGACCTTCTGAATCAGAACCTGTCTAAACTTTGAAAACCACTGGCTTACACCATCACTTCATAAGCCTGACTTCATTACAGCTTCAAAACATAACGTTGGTACTATTATCCCCATTTTACAGGAGGAAAAAAAAAGGCTCAGAGGTGCAAAGATGGCTTCAGTGAACACACAAGTAAAGGGCAGAGCTGAGGCTCAAACCACGTTCCTGTGACCCAAACCCAGTGCTCCTTCCACATTCTTCTTCTCAAAGAACTCAGGTGTGTTTCTAAAATGTTCCCCCACTGCCGTGTAAGACTTGGAATACCGTTACATAATGACTCCACACCATGGAAACCTGCCAATCTAATGGGCAAACCACAGAATGTGGCCCTCTCGTGGATTCCTCTGCATTTTCCCCCTAGTTTTGCATGGCAGTGAGGCACACAGAGAATCAGACCCTAAAGAGGTTTGGCTCATGTGAGAGCAGCCGTTCATTCTGTCCCACCCTGCCTCCAGCCCTCCCATCATGAGGGTTTCATGTCATTCTTTCAGTTCAGTTGTAATGCAGTACAGTTTTGTAAGAGCAGAAGAGAGCAGACATCCTCGATGTCCATCAGAAGGGAATGGCTTATTAAATTCTGCCACAGTCATAAAGCATAAGACAGCTCTATATGGACTGATACGGAAAGATTTGTAAGACACATTGGTAAGTGGAGAAAGTAAGGTGCAGGCGGTAAAAAAAAAAAAAAAAAAACAACTCGCACACATACGTGTTTTTAAGTGCATAGAATTTTTCTAAAAGGATAAATAACACCTAAGTAGCAGGGATTTTGTTCAGCAAGAGGACCTGGCAGGGGAGGTGGGCAGAGAAGAGTGTGAGCAAGGAGGGGGACTCATTGTTCATTGTACTCCCCTTTGTATTGTCTGAATTTTTCTAATTAAAATTTCCTGTTTAAATATATCTTTATCATACATATATTTTTATATGTGTTATATATTGAATATATAATCACTTACGTTTTCAGTCCCAGAAAGTGCCTTTTAATTTTAGCCTAAACTATCTCTTTACGTAAATTCCCAAATTTCATCTCTTTGGGTGAAACTGAATTTATTCTTTTTAAACTTGAAGCACTGCTTCCTAATTCTAATAATCTGGGAGTGCTTTCTTCATCCTTCAACAGCTGTTAAAAACTCCCAAGTCCACAGTTTTCTTGCAGGGCTGAGTCATCTGAATTTGGGGCTTTCCATATCGATTGATTCTTTTCTAACGTGGACAAATAGCTTTCTACCCTGGTTCCTCCAACCTCCAATCCCAGCCTGCCTAACAGTTTTCAAATGAGCCAATGCCTAATAGATAATCATGAGGTGTGAAGGTGCTCACAGCCAGGTACCTTTCTTCCTGTGGAAGAACTCCCCACCTGTGCTTCAGACCCCCAGGCTTTGAGAAGAATAAAAGAGATGAGCAAGGAGAAAAGAAAGGGAAAAAATGGCCTTGATAATTACTTTTTCCCCTGGCGCACCATAAGCGCTAACTATAATTGTATAAACTAGCATAAGCAATGGAGAGTTCCTTTAGGAGAGATGTTAAAAATGTTTCAAATAAGGGAGGAAGAGTGGTTACTATATTCTGAAAAGTAAGTGTGTAATTTCTAGAATATGTAAAATTTTGAGTGATTCATAGATAAAAGTTCAGAAGAGTGTAGGAAGCAGGATATGGGCTAAGTTAAAATGGATGTACATGGGTTGATAATATTGGGAAATACCCATAATACCACACAGCACAACATAACTCAAGGGGGAAAAAAAAGAAAGAAAAAAATAAAAGGGAAAAATACAGTGATAGTAGCTGGCTGAAACAGCCCAGCTTTGAAAGGACTCAACATGCTAAAAGAAAATCTGGGGTCATTTAATATAATTACTAATTTGTATTACTAATAATTTAAAGCACCTAAGCTCTTCAGGTAATGAAGAGTTCACAAAATAACTCACAGTTGTTAGCCATAGAATATAGGAACTCTGAAACCAGACTCCCTCAGATCAGTGTTTCAGTTTATAGCCCAGGGAGCTTTTTCCTGTTGACTGATTTTTATAAAGTGAATGTATATTATCTGTGCAAATCTACAAGGGGAGAGGAAGCCAGGGAACAGAGAAGTGCTGATTCTTCTGATCTTCACTTCCCCCCTAACTTTCCCCCAACTTGCCCACCTCAACTGATTACACACACATACAATCACGTTCTTTTCTGTCCCGTAATTTGGTGATTATGAGAAAAACACCAGTAGGAGGATACTTCATAGAAACACTATGGTTCTTGGGACCAAGGGGATTTTCAGTGTAGTTTTTAATCTTGGTTTTTAGCATAAATTTGGTAAGTAACTTCAGTTACCTTTTTTGTTTTCCCTTTAAAGAAAACAGACTCCAGGGTGTGGGATGTTACGTATTTATTGGCATTCCAATGCCTTGAACAAGCGCTGTATGCCACTTTATGTGTTCACTCCTTTCCTTTTAATTCAGCACTCTCTCAGGCTCAGTTTCCCACAAGTCAGGGTTGTTTTCTAGTCCCTTAACATGACCCTTCTCTAACGAATGAGGATTTTAAATTTTCTGTGCAGGTGATGATCACTGTTGGTGAAACGTTCATAGTAAATTAATAAGCACTTGATAAAATTATCTTATATAGCTGTTCAAAACAAAAGCACCATTTGACATCTAAAAGTAACTCAGATACAAATAATAAAGGCTTAGGGGCTTGGCAGTTTATTTGCCAAGCATTTATTTGGTACCTACTGTGTTCTGGGCACTGTGTTAACCACTTGGGGGGCCATGATGATGAATGAGACAAGGTTCCCTGCTCCTGAGATACTCTCAGTCTAGCAGGAAGAGACAGAAAAGTAAACATATAGCATCAATATAATAAGTGCTATAATAGCGAACACGAATAGAAAATTGTAGGGGTGGTGACAGAGGACTACCAGTGTTTCCTGAGGCAGGCGGCTAAGGCTTTCTATTGCATCTCAAAAACAAAATAGGAACTGGGGGAGAATCCTAGGCATAGGAGAAAAATGAACATGGCTTTGGAGAAGCCTGGAGGGGAAGACAGACTAACAGACAAAGGGCAGTAGGACGAGACAGGACTTTAAGGGGAAGCTGGTAGCTGAATGGTAAAGAACCCACCTGCCAATGGAGGAGACATAAGAGACATGGGTTCGATCCCTGGACCGGGAAGATAACCTGGAACAGGAAATGGCAACCTACTCCAGTGTTCTTGCCTGGAGAATCCCATGGACAGAAGAGCCTGGCGGGCTGCAATCAATCCATGGGGTCGCAAAGAGTTGGACACAACTGAAGTGACTTAGTATGCACGTGCATAAAATGCTCTGGGAACACCAAAGGCAGAACAGTTAAAGTTTTGAGAGTTGTGGGACTGGGGTAGGAGCTGTGGTCAGTGAAGACCAGTGCACTAGAAGGAAGGTGACACTGGAGTCCATGTAGAAGGAGGAATTGAGATTTTCCAGGCAGAGGAGAGGACCAAAAAAAAAAAAAAAAGAGAGAGAGCATTTCAGGGAAAAGGATCACCCTGACCCTGTCTATGAAGGCACAGATGCGGAACATTCTGGAGTGTGTAATATGGGGGTGGGCGACCAGAATAATTAGAAAACTAGGCTTGATCACAATCTGAAGCAGATCATATGCCACACTAAGGAGTTTGGACTCAAATAGATTTTGTAGGCAGCTGGAAATGGAAGGAAGTCTTTACTCCTTCCATAGGAGTGATAGGATCAGATATAGTTGTAGAAATATAATGCAGGAAATGCCTAGATGCAGCCTTCCACGTGTGAGGTGATGAGGGCCGATCTAGACTGAGGTAATGGAATGAAGAGTGAAGAAGGTAGAAGTGAGAGGAAGTAAGAAGACAAGATAAGATGGCTTGGATCCCTCCAGGGCATCTGAGAGGATGAGGTCCTGATGGAGCAAGGGAGAAGTGTGTGCGAGCAGTTCCCATGGAAGGGGTTTGCTATGTCATTATTTCCTGTGTGCTGAATTCTGAGGTGCTGCAAGGAGAATTCCTATGAGTAGCTGGTGACGCAAGTTTCTGGCTGGAAGAAAGTCATGAAATTGCCTAGGGATGAGGAGGAAGAGGAGCGAGGGGAGGAGAGAAGGATAAGTATCCTTAGAAAACCCGAACTCTAACTGAGGGACAGAAAACAAAGAGAAGAGGCACAACATTTAGAAGGATATACGAGGGGGACCAAGAGAAGGAAATGAGACAGAACTCAGAAGATGCTTTCCTGCTGGAGAGACCAATCCTGAGTGGCAAATGGAAAGGAGAGGCGAGTAAGAGGAGAACGAAACGGTGTTCCTCGATTGGCGAGAACAGCAGGGTGGGGCAGAAATCAGAGGACAGGGGATGAAAAAGAGAATCAGACCCAGTACCTAAAATAAGGCATGTTGTCTTTCTTAAGAATTTGATGATGAAGAAAAGGTGAAATGTAAGGCATCAGCCCAGAAAAAAAAGGAAGTTGAGCTAAAGAAAGGGTAGTTGTTTCTGTCGCTGTTTTTTTTAATTTCTCTAACGTCTGGTGGAGTCTTGAGCACATGTGTACCCAGAGGAGAAAGGAGGGGTCAAGACGTGAGAGGAGGTGAGGTACCGAGGAGGCCAGAGGTTTCGGGCACACACTGAGAGAGAGACTTAGAAACTTTCTCTTCTGGCATAGGAAGGAAGAAGGAAAGAGTCGGTGTACGCCTAGAGAAGTCTGAAGACGGTGAAGAAGGCAAACTCAGGGAGTTCCTACTTGATGACCTCTTTTTTCTTGAAGAAGCAGCTGGCTAGGAAATCTCTGAAAGTGAAGTCAGGGCGAATACTCTGAGAGAGAATGTTGTTAATACATACCAGTGTCTTGTTTCTACCCTTAAAAACACGGCTGCACTTTCTTTTGCAAGGGTATTCAAGTCTTATCTCCAGAGAAGTGGTTCAGTATGTCTGTGGAGCATGTGAACCATAAACTTCCAGATACAGAAGAGTGTCCATGTAGCAGGACCCACACCAGCCTCACACAGCTTTTCCCAGGGCTCAGCAAAGGCTTTTAATAACCCTTCCTTTAAGCAACTTTGGGGTAAATTCTGGGTAGAGGATTTAGAATTTATCTGGGGTTGAATATTTTGGTACTTCACATTGTACCAAAAAGATCAAAGAAAGAAACAAAAACTCTGGCCCTTCCCTTAGCATGAGAAATACATGAAGCTTAGGAGAGAACTGATGTGCCTCACTAGCCTTTTGAGAAACTCGGATCACTGATTATCAGGTCTGGGGTGTGCTGCACAGTTGCCCTGAACAAATGAGCCACAGACACAATCATAAAAGAAAGATGTCAGACTATACAAACTACCATTTAGAAAGAATTAAGACAACCAAATTGTATGCTAACCATCAGCTCATCAGCTGCTGCTCTGGTGTCACTAGTCTCCAGAGGCTACTTAATCTCATTGAGACAAGACAGCCAGCCTAGTTGATACAGAAAATGAAAGCCCTTTGATCTCATATCACACAGAGCCAGACTAAGAGAAGGATCCAGCAGGCAAGATGACCGTCTTCCAAAAGAGAGTGAACACCGCAGGAAGGGCAAGTAGGAAAGTGGTAATATGTTACTTTGGAATGCCTTGGACTCAATTTGCTTAAATAAAGATTGAAAAAGTAATACATTCATCCCAATGAAGGAATAGGTTTTGTTTGCTCTAAGTGATAAAGCACAAACTATACTGTTGCTATGAAATCTTTTGAATTATCAACATTTTCAGATAAGAGGGTAGAGATGAAAAGCCCAACAGAAGCACAATAAATGTATGAACACCTGCTTTTTAGCACATAACTATAAAGGACAGGTGTTGGTCAACGTCAACCACATACTGCCCCTACTAAATTTTCCTGGAAGGGATTTTATTATAATTTAAATAGCATTCATGATGCTTTGTAAATAAAAAGGGAACCATCCATGCAAAAAAAACTGGCTTTGAAGAAGTCAGGATGTCCACAAAGATACTAGTGTGACTGTAAAGTTATCAGACCATTATTCGTATGTCAGGAAACTTTGTGTTCTGTTCCAATGCAAAAGGTACACCTTGCGATAATCACGTCAATTGTGTTTTACATACTTAATACAACGGTGGTTTCAAAACTAATCCAAGGAATTTGCTGGCTGTCCAGTGGATAGGACTCATCACTTCGAAATAAAAATACTCGTCTAGGGCTATGATTATATAAGTAAGATTAATAGGGAGGAAAAAGGAACATTATAGTGTTTTTCTTTTACATGCAGAGGATTATCTTGAAAAAAACGACATGCTCTTTAGTGGTTCTACCAACTGGTTCTCATTCTTAAGATATGTAAAAAGCCTAGAGAAACTGATGTTATACAGTGGAAGTGAGAAATAGATTTAAGGGACTAGATCTGATAGACAGAGTGCCTGATGAACTATGGATGGAGGTTTGTGACATCGTACAACAGACAGGGAGCAAGACTATCCCCAAGAAAAAGAAATGCAAAACAGCAAAATGGCTGTCTGAGGAAGCCTTACAAATAGCTGGGAAAAGAAGAGAAATGAAAAGCAAAGGAGAAAAGGAAAGATATACCCATTTGAATGCACAGTTCCAAAAAAGAGCAAGGAGACATAAGAAAGCCTTCCTCAGCGATCAGTGCAACGAAATAGAAGAAAACAATACAATGTGAAAGACTAGAGATATCTTCAAGAAAATTAGAGATACCAAGGGAACATTCCATGCAAAGATGGGCACAATAAAGGACAGAAATGGTATGGACCTAACAGAAGCAGAAGATAAATAAGAAGAGGTTGCAAGAATACACAGAAGAACTGTACAAAAAACATCTTCATGACCCAGATAATCACGTGCTGTGATCACTCATCTAGAGTCAGACATCCTGGAATGTGAAGTCAAGGGAGCCTTAAGAAGCATCACTACAAAGAAAGCTGGTGGACGTGATGGAATCCCAGTTGAGCTATTTCAAATCCTGAAAGATGATGCTGGGAAAGTGCTGCACTCAATATGCTGACAAATTTGGAAAACTCAGCAGTGGCCACAGGACTGGAAAAGGTCCGTTTTCATTCCAATCCCAAAGAAACGCAATGCCAAAGAATGCTCAAACTACTGCACAATTGCACTTATTCACACACTAGTAAAGTAATGCTCAAAATTCTCCCAGCCAGGCTTCACCAATACATGAACCGTGAACTTCCAGATGTTCAAGCTGGTTTTACAAAAGGCAGAGGAACCAGAGATTAAATTGCCGACATCTGCTGGGTCATTGATAAAGCAAGAGAGTTCCAGAAAAATATCTATTTCTGTTTTATTGACTATGCCAAAGCCTTCAACTGTATGGATCACAATAAATGGTGGAAAATTCTTCAAGAGATGGGAATACCAGACCACCTGACCTGCCTCTTGAGAAATTTGTATGCAGGTCAGGAAGCAACAGTTAGAACTGGACATGGAACAACAGACTGGTTCCAAATAGGAAAAGGAGTATGTCAAGGCTGTATATTGTCACCCTGCTTATTTAACTTCTATGCAGAGAACATCATGAGAAACACTGGGCTGGAAGAAGCACAAGCTGGAATCAAGTTGCCAAGAGAAATGTCAATAACCTCAGATATGCAGATGACACCACCTTTATGGCAGAAAGTGAAGAAGAACTAAAGAGCCTCTTGATGAAAGTGAAAGAGGAGAGTGAAAAAGTTGGCTTAAAGCTAAACATTCAGGAAACTAAGATCATGGCATCAGGTCCCATCACATCATGGCAGATAGACGGGGAAACAGTGGAAACAGTAACTGACTTTATTTTGGGGGCTCCAAAATCACTGCAGATGGTGACTGCAGCCATGAAATTAAAAGATGCTTACTCCTTGGAAGGAAAGTAATGACCAACCTAGACAGCATATTCAAAAGCAGAGACATTACTTTGCCAACAAAGGTCTATCTAGTCAAGTCTATGGTTTTTCCAGTGGTCATGTATGGATGTGAGAGTTGGACTGTGAAGAAAGCTAAGCTCTGAAGAATTGATGCTTTTGAAGTATGGTGTTGGAGAAGACTCTTGAGAGTCCTTGAACTCTCAAGGACTAACCCTAGGACTGCAAGGAGATCCAACCAGTCCATCCTAAAGGAGATCAGTCCTGAGCGTTCATTTGAGGACTGATGTTGAAGCTGAAGCTCCAATAGTTTGATAACCTGATGCAAAGAGGTGACTCATTGGAAAAGACCCTGATTGCTGGGAAGGATTGAAGGTGGGAGGAGAAGGGGACGACAGAGGATGAGATGGTTGAATGGCATCACCAACACAATGGACATGGGTTTGGGTGAACTCCGGGAGTTGGTGATGGACAGGGAGGCCTAGCGTGCTGGGGTTAGTCGGACATGACTAAACGACTGAACAGAAATGAACTGACTGAAACTAGCAAAAATCCAATTGTCTAATTATATACTGCATATCGTATCATCAGTTCAGTTCAGTTCAGTCGCTCAGTCATGTCCGACTCTTTGCAAGCCCATGAACTGCAGCACGCCAGGACTCCCAGTCCATGACCAACTACAGGAGTTCACTCAGACTCATGTCCATCGAGTCAGTGATGCCATCCAGCCATCTCATCCTCTGTTATCCCCTTCTCCTCCTGGCCCCAATCCCTCCCATATTCAGAGTCTTTTCCAATGAGTCAACTCTTTGCATGACGTGTGAAAAACCATAGCCTTCACTAGATGGACCTTTGTTGGCAAAGTAATGTCTCTGCTTTTGAATATGCTATCTAGGTTGATCATAGCTTTCCTTCCAAGGGGTAAGCGTCTTTTAATTTCATGGCTGCAATAACCATCTTCAGTGATTTTGGAGCCCCCAAAATAAAGTCTGACACTGTTTCCACTGTTTTCCCCATCTATTTCCCATGAAGTGATGCGACCAGATGCCATGATCTTTGTCTTCTGAATGTTGAGCTTTAAGCCTACTTTTTCACTCTCCACTTTCACTTTCATCAAGAGGCTTTTTAGTTCCTCTTCCCTTTCTGCCCATAAGGGTGGTGTCATCTGCATATCTGAGGTGTTTGATATTTCTCCCGGCAATCTTGATTCCAGTCTGTGCTTCTTCCAGCCCAGCGTTTCTCATGATGTACTCTGCATAGAAGTTAAATCAGCAGGGTGACAATATACAGCCTTGACGTACTCCTTTTCCTATTTGGAACCACTCTGTTGATCCGTGTCCAGTTCTACCTGTTGCTTCCTGACCTGCATATAGGTTTCTCAAGAGGCAGGTCAGGTGGTCTGGTATTCCCATCTCTTTCCGAATTTTCCACTGTTTATTGTGATCCACACCGTCAAATTAAAGGCTTAGGAGGTTTAAATACAGTAACACAGAGAACGTTCGGGCTTCCCCGTTGGCAATAGCAATAAAGAACCCGCCTGCTGGTGCAGGAGACAGAAGAGATGCGGGTTCCATCCTTGTGTGGGGAAGAGCCTCTGCAGGAGGTCATGGCAACCCAGCCACCTCCAGGATTCTTGCCTGCAGGATCCCACGGACAGAGGAGCCTCGCGGGCTACAGTCCATAAAGTCACACGACTGAAGCAATTAACACATGCAGCACTCAGAGAACGGTCTTAGCACTGTGCCTGGCACAAGCTTGTGCAACCCTCACACAATCTAATTTTAGAACATTTCCATTCCCCCTGAAAGAAATCTGATACCCATTCACAGGGACTTCCCTTCCCCCAGCCCCACTACTCTGCATCCTAGGCAACCACTCATCTACTTTGTTCTTCTGTAGATTTGTCTGTTCCAGCCATCTCGTGTGAATGGAACAATACAGGATGTAGTTTTTAGTCACTGGTTTCTTTCACTTTACATAATATTTTTAAGAATCATCCATGTTGTATCATGTGTCCGTACTTCATTCTTTCTTTTGTAGCTGAATAATACTCTATTGTGTACATACATTTTCACTTATCCATTCATCAGCTGATGAAAGGTTTGGATTGATCATTACGAATAATGCAGCTCTGAGCATTACTGTACAAGTTTTTTCATAGACCTATGTTTTCATTTCCTTCAGGTATACAGCAAGGAGTGGAATTGCTGGGTCATATAATCATATAGTAGGTACGTGCTTAACATTTTGAGCTACTGCCAAGCTATTTCCAGAGTATCTATACCATATTATAATCCCACTCGTGATATATGGGGTTCTATTTTCTCTACATCTTTGCCAGCATTTGTTTTTAACCAACTTAGAGGTATGAGGTAGTGCCTCATAGTTTTGATTTGAATTTTTCTGCTGGCTAATAATATGAACATCTTATCATATGTTTCTTGGTCCTTGCTGTATCATCTTTGGAGAACTATCTATTCAGATGCTTTGCTTATTTTATTTTCTTATTTTCAGCTTGCCTGAGTTATAATTGACAGCCTTTGTAAATTGAGTTGTCTTTTTATTATTCAATTGAAAGAATTTTTTACATTCTTGTTATGTCTCTTATCAAATATCAGATCAGATCACATCAGATCAGTCGTTCAGTCATATCCGACTCTTTGCGACCCCATGAATCGCAGCACACCAGGCCTCCCTGTCCATCACCAACTCCTGGACTTCACTCAGACTCACATCCATCGAGTCAGTGAGGCCATCCAGCCATCTCATCCTCTGTCGTCCCCTTCTCCTCCTGCCCCTAATCCCTCCCAGCATCAGAGTCTTTTCCAATAAGTCAACCCTTCGCATGCAGTGGCCAAAGTACTGCAGTTTCAGCTTTAGCATCATTCCTTCCAAAGAAATCCCAGGGATGATCTCCTTCAGAATGGACTGGTTGGATCTTCTTGCAGTCCAAGGGACTCCCAAGAGTCTTCTCCAACACCACAGTTCAAAAGAATCAATTCTTCGGTGCTCAGCCTTCTTCACAGTCCAACTCTCACATCCATACATGACCACAGGAAAAACCATAGCCTTGACGAGACGAACCTTTGTTGGCAAAGTAATGTCTCTGCTTTTGAATATGCTATCTAGGTTGGTCATAATTTTCCTTCCAAGGAGTAAGCGTCTTTTAATTTCATGGCTGCAATAACCATCTGCAGTGATTTTGGAGCTCATAAAAATAAAGTCTGACACTATTTCCACTGTTTCCCCATCTATTTCCCATGAAGTGATGGGACCAGATGCCATGATCTTTGTTTTCTAAATGTTGAGCTTTAAGCCAACTTTTTCACTCTCCACTTTCACTTTCATCAAGAGGCTTTTTAGTTCCTCTTCACTTTCTGCCATAAGGGTGGTGTCATCTGCATATCTGAGGTTATTGATATTTCTCCCAGCAATCTTGATTCCGGCTTGTGTTTCTTCCAGTCCAGCGTTTCTCATGATGTACTCTGCATATAAGTTAAATAAACAGGGTGACAATATACAGCCTTTGACTGTGTGGATCACAATAAACTGTGGAAAATTCTGAAAGAGATGGGAATACCAGACCACCTGATCTGCCTCTTGAGAAATTTGTATGCAGGTCAGGAAGCAACAGTTAGAACTGGACATGGAACAACAGACTGGTTCCAAATAGGAAAAGGCATTCGTCAAGGCTGTATATTGTAACCCTGTTATTTAACTTATCAAATATATAATTTGCTAATAGTTTCTACCATTCTTTGGGTTGCCTTTTAATTTCTTTGATTGTGTCCCTTGTAGCACAAATGGTTTTATTTTTGATGAATCTGGCTTATCTTTTCTTTGTTCTACGGCTTGTGCTTTTGCTGCCATAGCGTAGCATTGCCTAACCCAAGTTCATGAATATTTAGTCCTATATTTTTTCTAAGAGTTTTATCGTTTTAGCTCCTTTTTTTAGGTTTGTCATCCATCTTGAATTTAATTTTTGTGTATGTTGTAGGCTCGGAGTCCGCCTTCATTATTTTGCATGTGGATTTTCCATAGTCTTCACATCGTGTGTTGAAAAGTCAATTCTTTCCCCATTCAATGGCCTGGGTACCCTTGTTGAAAAATCAGTGGAGCATAAAGCTGAGAGTTACTATCTGGGTTCTCAATTCTATTCCATTGATCTATATGTTTATCTTTATGGTAGAACCACACTGTCTTGAATACCAAAGCATACTATGATAAGTTTAAAATCAAGAAGTGTGAGTCCTCCCATTTTTTCAAGATTATTTGCCCTTACATTTCCTTAAAAATTTTAGGATCAGTTTGTCAGTTTCTGCTGAACAGTCTGGAAATTTAATGTGGGTTGCACTGAAGCTGCAGATCAGTTTTAGGGATATTAGCCTCTTAAATTATCAAGACCTTCTGATCTACAAGTATGGATATCTTTCTACTTATGTAGATCTCTAATTTCTTATAACATTGTTTTATAGTTTTCAGTGTACATCTTTTGTTAAATTTATGCCAATGTATTTTGGGTTTGATGCTGTTATAAATGGAATTGTTTTCTTAATTCCCTTGTTTTATTTTTGTGACATCATTTTCTTCAGCTGTTTTCTTGCCCACATCTCTGGTTTATGCAAGGATGCTCTTCTTCCTGTTGCTCAAAATTGTCTCACTTTTATGCTCATAACTCTCCAAACGGCTACTTGATTTGTGTCCAAAACTCCCACGTCTATGTTTACAATTGCTCACTGAACATTACCACCTGAAAGTCACAGACATCTCAAATTCATCTGTTCTGGAGTGAATTCATTGATTAATCTTCAAATCTTCTCTATTTTTTTTTTTTGTTTGCTATTTGAAAATAGCACTACCAACCTTGTTGCCTAAACCAGAACTCTGACAACTCATTCTAACCTTCCTTCCTTCCTTACTTGTTCTACATACTCAGTTTAGTTCAGTTGCTCGGTTGTGACCTACTCTTCGTGACCCCATGAATCACAGCACGCCAGGCCTCCCTGTCCATCACCAACTCCTGGACTTCACTCAGACTCACGTCCATCGAGTCAGTGATGCCATCCAGCCATCTCATCCTCTGTCGGCCTTTCTCCTGCCCCCAATCCCTCCCAGCATCAGAGTCTTTTCCAATGAGTCAACTCTTCGCATGAGGTGGCCAAAGTACTGGAGTTTCAGCTTTAGCATCATTCCTTCCAAAGAAATCCCAGGGCTGATCTCCTTCAGTATGGACTGGTTGGATCTCCTTGCAGTCCAAGGGACTCTCAAGAGTCTTCTCCAACACTACAGTTCAAAAGCATCAATTCTTTGGCACTCAGCTTTCTTCACAGTCCAACTCTCACATCCATACATGACCACTAGAAAAACCATAGCCTTGACTAGATGGACCTTTGTTGGCAAAGCAATGTCTCTGCTTTTGAATATGCTATCTAGGTTGGTCATAACTTTCCTTCCAAGGAGTAAGTGTCTTTTAATTTCATGGCTGCAGTCACCATCTGCAGTGATTTTGGAGCCCAGAAAAATAAAGTGTGACACTGTTTCCACTGTTTTCCCATCTATTTCCCATGAAGTGATGGGACCGGATGCCATGATCTTTGTCTTCTGAATGTTGAGCTTTAAGCCTACTTTTTCACTCTCCACTTTCACTTTCATCAAGAGGCTTTTTAGTTCCTCTTCCCTTTCTGCCCATAAGGGTGGTGTCATCTGCATATCTGAGGTGTTTGATATTTCTCCCGGCAATCTTGATTCCAGTCTGTGCTTCTTCCAGCCCAGCGTTTCTCATGATGTACTCTGCATAGAAGTTAAATCAGCAGGGTGACAATATACAGCCTTGACGTACTCCTTTTCCTATTTGGAACCACTCTGTTGATCCGTGTCCAGTTCTACCTGTTGCTTCCTGACCTGCATATAGGTTTCTCAAGAGGCAGGTCAGGTGGTCTGGTATTCCCATCTCTTTCCGAATTTTCCACTGTTTATTGTGATCCACACCATCAAATTAAAGGCTTAGGAGGTTTAAATACAGTAACACAGAGAACGTTCGGGCTTCCCCGTTGGCAATAGCAATAAAGAACCCGCCTGCTGGTGCAGGAGACAGAAGAGATGCGGGTTCCATCCTTGTGTGGGGAAGAGCCTCTGCAGGAGGTCATGGCAACCCAGCCACCTCCAGGATTCTTGCCTGCAGGATCCCACGGACAGAGGAGCCTCGCGGGCTACAGTCCATAAAGTCACACGACTGAAGCAATTAACACATGCAGCACTCAGAGAACGGTCTTAGCACTGTGCCTGGCACAAGCTTGTGCAACCCTCACACAATCTAATTTTAGAACATTTCCATTCCCCCTGAAAGAAATCCGATACCCATTCACAGGGACTTCCCTTCCCCGCAGCCTCACTACTCTGCATCCTGCTGCTACTGCTGCTAGGTCGCTTCAGTCGTGTCCGACTCTGTGCGACCCCATAGATGGTAGCCCACCAGGCTCCCCCGTCCCTGGGATTCTCCAGGCAAGAACACTGGAGTGGGTTGCCATTTCCTTCTCTGCATCCTAGGCAACCACTCATCTACTTTGTTCTTCTGTAGATTTGTCTGTTCCAGCCATCTCGTGTGAATGGAATGATACAGGATGTAATTTTTAGTGACTGGTTTCTTTCACATAACATAATATTTTTAAGAATCATCCATGTTGTAGAATGTCCGTACTTCATTCTTTCTTTTGTACCTAAATAATACTCTATTGTGTACATATATTTTCATTTATCCATTCATCAGCTGATGGAGGTTTGGATTGATCGTTACAAATAATGCAGCTCTGAGCATTACTGTACTAGTTTTTTCATAGACCTATGTTTTCATTTGTTTCAGGTATACAGCAAGGAGTGGAACTGCTGGGTCATATAATCATATAGTAGCTATGTGCTTAACATTTTGAGTCACTGCCAAACTGTTTTCCAGCGTATCTGTACCATATTATAATCCCACTTGTGATATATGGGGTTCCATTTTCTTTACATCTTTGCCAGCATTTGTTATTAACCAACTTAGAGGTATGAAGTAGTACCTCATAGTTTTTTTTGAATTTTTCTGCTGGCTAATAATATGAACATCTTATCATATGCTTCTTGGTCCTTGCTGTATCATCTTTGGAGAACTATCTATTCAGATGCTTTGCTTATTTTATTTTCTTATTTTCAGCTTGATTGAGTTATAATTGACAGCCTTTGTAAATTGAGTTGTCTTTTTATTATTTAATTGAAAGAATTTTTTACATTCTAGTTATGTCTCTTATCAAATATAATTTGCAAATAGTTTCTACCATTCTTTGGGTTGCCTTTTAATTTCTTTGATTGTGTCCCTTGTAGCACAAATGGTTGTATTTTTGATGAATCTGGCTTATCTCGTCTTTGTTCTATGGCTTGTGCTTTTGCTGCCATAGCGTAGCATTGCCTAACCCAAGTTCATGAATATTTAGTCCTATATTTTTTCTAAGAGTTTTATCATTTTAGCTCCTTTTTTAGGTTTGTGATCCATCTTGAATTTAATTTTTGTGTATGTTGTAGGCTCGGAGTCCGCCTTCA
Source organism: Bubalus bubalis (assembly GCF_019923935.1). NCBI lineage: Eukaryota > Metazoa > Chordata > Mammalia > Artiodactyla > Bovidae > Bubalus > Bubalus bubalis. The sequence continues at coordinate 9,899,006 of NC_059164.1, read as the reverse complement.
TTATTTTGCATGTGGATTTTCCATAGTATTCACATCATGTGTTGAAAAGTCAATTCTTTCCCCATTCAATGGCCTGGGTACCCTTGCTGAAAAATCAGTGGAGCATAAAGCTGAGAGTTACTATCTGGGTTCTCAATTCTATTCCATTGATCTATATGTTTATCTTTATGGTAGAACCACACTGTCTTGAATACCAAAACATACTATGGTAAGTTTAAAATCAAGAAGTGTGAGTCCTCCCATTTTTTCAAGATTATTTGCCCTTGCATTTCCTTAAAAATTTTAGGATCAGTTTGTCAGTTTCTGCTGAACAGTCTGGAATTTCAGTGTGGGTTGCATTGAAGCTGCAGATCAGTTTTAGGGATAGTAGCCTCTTAAATTATCAAGACCTTCTGGTCTACAAATATGGATATCTTTCTACTTACGTAGATCTCTAATTTCTTATAACATTGTTTTATAGTTTTCAGTGTACATCTTTTGTTAAATGTATACCAATGTATTTTGGGTTTGATGCTATTATAAATGGAATTGTTTTCTTAATTCCCTTGTTTTATTTTTGTGACATCATTTTCTTCAGCTGTTTTCTTGCCCACATCTCTGGTTTATGCAGGGATGCTCTTCTTCCTGTTGCTCAAAATTGTCTCACTTGTATGCTGATAACTCCCCAAACGGCTACTTGAATTGTGTCCAAATCTCCCACGTCTACGTTTACAATTGCTTACTGAACATTACCACCTGAAAGTCACAGACATCTCTAATCATCTCTTCTGGAGTGAACTAATTGATTAATCTTCCAATCTTCTCTTCTTTTTTTTTTTTTTTTTTTTGCTATTTGAAAATAGCACTACCAACCTTGTTGCCTAAACCAGAACTCTGACAACTCATTCTAACCTTCCTTCCTTCCTTCTTGTTCTACATCATCAGTTCAGTTCAGTCACTCGGTGGTGTCCAACTCTTTGCGACCCCATGAATTGCAGCACGCCAGGCCTCCCTGTCCATCACCAACTCCCGGACTTCACTCAGACTCACGTCCATCGAGTCGGTGATGCCATCCAGCCATCTCATCCTCTGTCATCCCCTTCTCCTCCTGCCCCCAATCCCTCCCAGCATCAGAGTCTTTTCCCGTGAGTCAACTCTTCGCATGAGGTGGCCAAAGTACTGCAGTTTCAGCTTTAGCATCATTCCTTCCAAAGAAATCCCAGGACTGATCTACTTCAGAATGCACTGGTTGGATCTCCTTGCAGTTCAAGGGACTCTCAAGAGTCTTCTCCAACACTACAGTTCAAAAGCATCAATTCTTCGGTGCTCAGCTTTCTTCACAGTCCAACTCTCCATCCATACATGACCACTAGAAAAACCATAGCCTTGACTAGATGGGCTTTGTAGGCAAAGTAATGTCTTTGTGGGCAAAGTAATGTCTCTGCTTTTGAATATGCTATCTATGTTGGTCATAGCTTTCCTTCCAAGGAGTAAGGGTCTTTTAATTTCATGGCTGCAGTCACCATCTGCAGTGATTTTGGAGCCCAGAAAAATAAAGTGTGACACCGTTTCCACTACTTTCCCCATTTATTTCCCAAGAAGCGATGGGACCAGATGCCATGATATTTGTCTTCTGAATGTTGAGCTTTAAGCCTACTTTTTCACTCTCCACTTTCACTTTCATCAAGAGGCTTTTTAGTTCCTCTTCCCTTTCTGCCATAGGGTGGTGTCATCTGCATATCTGAGGTGTTTGATATTTCTCCCGGCAATCTTGATTCCAGTCTGTGCTTCTTCCAGCCCAGCGTTTCTCATGATGTACTCTGCATAGAAGTTAAATCAGCAGGGTGACAATATACAGCCTTGACGTACTCCTTTTCCTATTTGGAACCACTCTGTTGATCCGTGTCCAGTTCTACCTGTTGCTTCCTGACCTGCATATAGGTTTCTCAAGAGGCAGGTCAGGTGGTCTGGTATTCCCATCTCTTTCCGAATTTTCCACAGTTTATTGTGATCCACACTGTCAAATTAAAGGCTTAGGAGGTTTAAATACAAAAGCACAGACAACGTTCGGGCTTCCCCGTTGGCAATAGCAATAAAGAACCCACCTGCTGGTGCAGGAGACAGAAGAGATGCGGGTTCAATTCTTGTGTGGGGTAGGTCCTCTGGAGGAGGTCATGGCAACCTAGCCACCTCCAGGATTCTTGCCTGCAGGATCCCACGGACAGAGGAGCCTCGCGGGCTACAGTCCATAAAGTCGCAAAGAGTCAGACACGACTGAAGTAATTAACACATGCAGCACACAGAGAACGTTCTTAGCACCGTGCCTGGCACAAGCTTGTGCAACCCTCACACAATCTAATTTTAGAACATTTCCATTCCCCCTGAAAGAAATCCGATACCCATTCACAGGGACTTCCCTTCCCCCTAGCCCCACTACTCTGCATCCTAGGCAACCACTCATCTACTTTGTTCTTCTGTAGATTTGTCTGTTCCAACCATCTCGTGTGAATGGAATAATACAGGATGTAGTTTTGTCACTGGTTTCTTTCACTTAACATAATATTTTTAAGAATCATCCATGTTGTAGCATGTGTCCGTACTCCATTCTTTCTTTTGTAGCTGAATAATACTCTATTGTGTACATATATTTTCATTTATCCATTCATCAGCTGATGAAAGGTTTGGATTGATCATTACGAATAATGCAGCTCTGAGCATTACTGTACAAGTTTTTTCATAGACCTTGTTTTCATTTCCTTCAGGTATACAGCAAGGAGTGGAATTGCTGTGTCATATAATCATATAGTAGCTATGTGCTTAACATTTTGCCAAAACTGCCAAACTGTTTTCCAGAGTATCTGTACCATATTTTAATCCCACTTGTGATATATGGGGTTCCATTTTCTCTACATCTTTGCCAGCATTTGTTATTAACCAACTTAGAGGTATGAAGTAGTACCTCATAGTTTTTTTTTAATTTTTTGGCTGGCTAATAATATGAACATCTTATCATATGCTTCTTGGTCCTTGCTGTATCATCTTTGGAGAACTATCTATTCAGATCCTTAGCTTATTTTATTTTCTTATTTTCAGCTTGATTGAGTTATAATTGACAGCCTTTGTAAATTGAGTTGTTTGTCTTTTATTATTCAATTGGGAGAATTTTTTCATTCTAGTTATGTCTCTTATCAAATATATAATTTGCAAATAGTTTCTACCATTCTTTGGGTTGCCTTTTAATTTCTTTGATTGTGTCCCTTGTAGCACAAATGGTTGTATTTTTGATGAATCTGGCTTATCTCGTCTTTGTTCTATGGCTTGTGCTTTTGCTGTCATTGCCTAACCCAAGTTCATGAATATTTAGTCCTATATTTTCTAAGAGTTTTATCGTTTTAGCTCCTTTTTTAGGTGTGTGATCCATCTTTTTTTTTTTTTAAACTTTACAAAATTGTATTAGTTTTGCCAAATATCAAAATGAATCCGTCACAGGTATACATGTGTTCCCCATCCTGAACCCTCCTCCCTCCTCCGTCCCCATACCATCCCTCTGGGTCGTCCCAGTGCACCAGCCCCAAGCATCCAGTATTGTGCATCGAACCTGGACTGGAAACTCGTTTTATACATGATATTTTACATGTTTCAATGCCATTCTCCCAAATCTTCCCACCCTCTCCCTCTCCCACAGAGTCCATAAGACTGTTCTATACATCAGTGTCTCTTTTGCTGTCTCATACACAGGGTTATTGTTACCATCTTTCTAAATTCCGTATATATGCATTAGTATACTGTATTGGTGTTTTTCTTTCTGGCTTACTTCACTCTGTATAATAGGCTCCAGTTTCATCCACCTCATTAGAACTGATTCAAATGTATTCTTTTTAATGGCTGAGTAATACTCCATTGTGTATATGTACCACAGCTTTCTTATCCATTCATCTGCTGATGGACATCTAGGTTGCTTCCATGTCCTGGCTATTATAAACAGTGTTGCGATGAACATTGGGGTACACGTGTCTCTTTCCCTTCTGGTTTCCTCAGTGTGTATGCCCAGCAGTGGGATTGCTGGATCATAAGGCAGTTCTATTTCCAGTTTTTTAAGGAATCTCCACACTGTTCTCCATAGTGGCTGTACTAGTTTGCATTCCCACCAACAGTGTAAGAGGGTTCCCTTTTCTCCACACCCTCTCCAGCATTTATTATTTTTAGACTTTTGGATCGCAGCCATTCTGACTGGCATGAAATGGTACCTCATAGTGGTTTTGATTTGCATTTCTCTGATAATGAGTGATGTTGAGCATCTTTTCATGTGTTTGTTAGCCATCTGTATGTCTTCTTTGGAGAAATGTCTATTTAGTTCTTTGGCCCATTTTTTGATTGGGTCATTTTTAATTTTTGTGTATGTTGTGAGTTAGGAGTCCACCTTCATTATTTTGCATGTGGATTTTCAGTGGTCTTCACATCATGTGTTGAAAGTCAATTCTTTCCCCATTCAATGGCCTGGGTACCCTTGTTGAAAAATCAGTGGAGCATAAAGCTGAGAGTTACTATCTGGGTTCTCAATTCTATTCCATTGATCTATACGTTTATCTTTATGGTAGGACCACACTGTCTTGAATACCAAAGCATACTATGGTAAGTTTTAAAATCAAGAAGTGTGAGTCCTCCCATTTTTTCAGGACTATTTGCCCTTGCATTTCCTTAAAAATTTTAGGATCAGTTTGTCAGTTTCTGCTGAACAGTCTGGAATTTCAGTGTGGGTTGCATTGAAGCTGCAGATCAGTTTTAGGGATAGTAGCCTCTTAAATTATCAAGACCTTCTGGTCTACAAATATGGATATCTTTCTACTTACGTAGATCTCTAATTTCTTATAACATTGTTTTATAGTTTTCAGTGTACATCTTTTGTTAAATGTATACCAATGTATTTTGGGTTTGATGCTATTATAAATGGAATTGTTTTCTTAATTCCCTTGTTTTATTTTTGTGACATCATTTTCTTCAGCTGTTTTCTTGCCCACATCTCTGGTTTATGCAGGGATGCTCTTCTTCCTGTTGCTCAAAATTGTCTCACTTTTATGCTGATGACTCCCCAAATGGCTACTTGACTTGTGTCCAAAACTCCCTCGTCTACGTTTACAATTGCTCACTGGACATTACCACCTGAAAGTCACAGACATTTCGAATTCATCTCTTCTGGAGGAAACTCTGATTAATCTTCAAATCTTCTCTTATTTTATTTATTTATTTATGTTTTGCTATTTGAAAATAGCACTACCAACCTTGTTGCCTAAACCAGAACTCTGAAAACTCATTCTAACCTTCCTTCCTTCTTTCTTGTTCTACATCCTGAGGTCAGTTCAGTCGCTCGGTGGTGTCCAACTCTTTGCGACCCCATGAATTGCAGCACACCAGGCCTCCCTGTCCATCACCAACTCCTGGAGTTCACTCAGACTCATGTCCATCGAGTCGGTGATGCCATCCAGCCATCTCATCCTCTGTCATCCCCTTCTCCTCCTGCCCCCAATCCCTCCCAGCATCAGAGTCTTTTCCAATGAGTCAACTCTTCACACGAGGTGGCCAAAGTACTGGAGTTTCAGCTGTAGCATCATTCCTTCCAAAGAAATCCCAGGGCTAATCTATTTCAGAATGGACTGGTTGGGTCTCCTTGCAGTCCAAGGGACTCTCAAGAGTCTTCTCCAACACCATAGTTCAAAAGCATCAATTCTTCGGCACTCAGTCCAACTCTCACATCCATACATGACCCTGGAAAAACCATAGCCTTGACTAGACGTATCATAGATGCCTTCAAAACAATTTCTGGCCTCCTTGGAGTTTTCCCTCCGGTAATTTACAAACCAAGACTTTAAACTTTTGGACTACTCACTGTCTACTTCTTTTTCCTCTTTGTATAAAATTGACATCAGTTCTCTGTTCCACTCTTAAAGACACCACAGCTGTTGTTTACTGAACTCCTGTGAGACCCACTTCCACCTTTCTAGATGAACTCCTGGCTAATTTTCCTCCACATCCTCAACACCTCGTCATCACTTCTGACATCTTTAAAACTCATACTAGAGATCCATCAGTCTCTGTAACTGTAGGGTCACACGATCTTGTTCACTGCAGTCTTCCAATTCCACCCTACTTTAGCCATGTACCAGCAGAATCACTCTCTGAATTTAACCATTAGAGGTACCTGGACTGCTTGTTTTTTATAGACAGTCCCATACCTACCACTGCACCTCTGCCCCATCTGTCCCTCCCTGCTTTCTGCTCACCGAGTTCAGTGGACACTAAATCCTTCTGATTGACCTACCTAGGAACCCTCAACTCAGCCCGTTACTACCTCTCTAACAACAAGGCCCCTATCATGTTCTTGGGACCCACCCTATCACTGGGAAACCCACACCATGCAGACCGTCCAGTTTTTCTATTTATGCCCAGGAACATTGTTGGAAAGAACCTGGGAATTCTCTGGCTCCCTATAACACATGCTGGCTACAACAGTGCCAGGAATGCCAACAAAAATCCCCTGATTCATTGCAGGGACTGTTCCCCCAATAATTCTATGCACCTAATTTTTATCTATGTACCTCAAAATCTCATGTATCTTCCCTCTATCATTCATGGCAAAGACTTCCTATATATGTGTGTGTGCTCAGTCATGTCCGACTCTTTGCAACCCTATGGACTGTAGCCCACCAGGCTCCTCTGTCCATGGAATTTCCTAGGCAAAAATACTAAAGTGGGTTGCCATTTCCTCCTCCAGGGGCTCTTCCTGACCCAGGGATTGAACCTGCCACTCCTGTGTCTCCTGCATTGGCAGGTGGATTCTTTACCACTGAGCCACCTGGGAAGCCCTAAAGAATCAAATATAATTCATACCTCTTCCACACCTCCTCAGCATAAACCTGTCTCTCCACTTCCTGCAGTTTTCATCTGCTTCAGAGACATTTTTACTCCCATTTATCTGACTTACAATTCTAGATGTTTAACCTTAAAATCTCTCCAGAAGTTCGGTGCCACATTAACAACTTCTTACATCCTTAGTACCAAGCTGGCACACGGTAGCCACTTAATAGATATTTATTGATTGAATGAGTAAATAAATAAATCTACACCTAGATGTCCTACTTCCAATTCAACTCTAGATTAAGTGGAGTTACTGGTGAAGAAAGAAAAGGATGGTCAAAAAAGAAGACTAGTTTCTGCTCCTTCCACTCCAGATGCTATAAACTCCAACTCTAAGTCTCTGAAGGTTCTGTTGATTTTTCAGCAGAGGCTTTTTTGGAAGATAATTGGCACATGGAATCAAACCCACATTTAATTACCCTAAATGAAATTTAAAAAATTGATTGCACACACAGTGTTTTAAAAGGCAGTAAAATCATATTACTTAAATACATAGTATACATAAAGTAACATAGTTATAAAATCAAAGGAGCATAACATCACCCCCGAACCATCTTGATCTCTAGCATTCTTCTGCTGTAGATTCTTATAGCTGGATGGCTACTGGTTTTTCTGTGTTCTTCAAACATGTAGGAGCTTCATGATAGTATAAAAAAATTAGTCACCCACCACCCACCATTGTTCTATATGCTTTTCCACATGCTGTTTCTATTAGGTATACTATTTTAAATTTCTTATGATCTTGTTTAAAGTATGTGTTTATAAATCGTAAATTCTGTTTTTCTGGTTTCTTCATCTATGATTTTTTTTTTCCCCTCTCATGTGAATGGATTCCAGAAAACCCAGAAACAATATCTATCAAGATCCAAGCAGCAGAGGAAGGAGAGGACTAGCAAATAAACATTTTCCAGTGTCGGGTTAGAAAGATATTCGATCTTTCAATGTGTTCAACAAATGGGTTTAATAATGCACATTTCAGTATAAAACAGTTCACAACAGAAATATTTGCTACTCAGCCCATTTATCCTGGGAATTACACAACATGGACCATTTTCAATAACTTCTTTTCATTATAATGATTTCCTCCTGCTCAACCAACAGAAATGTACAAACCATTTTGGTCTAGAAATGTAATATGATGAGATACAAATGTATTAAAGAAAAATTAAAGGACAGTTCTTTCTATCACTTTGGTTTAGGGTTATACTGTCTTTCTCAGGTAATTCAGCCTCTTTAAATCTTTCCATCCAGAATATAAAATTGCTTTTTATTCAGAATCCATTCAACTAAACAACTTGAAAAAGCAGGTTTATTTTAAAGTCTTGGTAAAATACCGGTAGACCAAAAATAGATTGTTACATTTTGGGGTGCCTAATTGGTTTCTTTTACATTTTTTTTTTAGTGCCCACAGTATTTGTTCATCATTTATTTGTTGAGAAACTATTCTTCAGCCCAGATATTCATAGTTTCATGCTTCAGAAACACAGGTAAGTGACAAACTTCCATGGAACTCAAGCAAAGATATTCTTTATATTTCAAATCACTTTGCACTCTGAAAGATACCAGCCTTCCTCTTCACCTCAAAATCTTTCATGGAGTCATAATTTCTATAGAAATCTGCATATGCTTTCTTTCCTGGTTCAGCTATAGCAAAGTTACAGAAAGTTGTAGTTCCCAGGGAGACAATGAATGTTCCAACAATATGAAATCACAGATGCTTGGCCAGAAAGCCATGCATCTGAGGTTTTGTCGAAGAACTGGATATGGTAGTTTTTCTCCTTGATGGCCCAACAGTGACGTCCTTTCAGACTGATGGAGAAATGGACCTAATTTTATAACTTAAAGATCATGAAGTGTTTTTTGAATCAAAAGAGATAACATATGTTTAACTTAATTGTGATTTTTTAAATTTTATGTTCTAATATCAATCCATACAGATTATATAGGTAGTAATTTTTGCTTAATAAGGCCATCCAATTTTGTGAAACCTTTTCAAATATTCTGAATGACCAGAAATTGGGCTTCCCAGGTGGCACTTAGTGGTAAAGAACCTGCCCACCATTGCAGGAGACATAAGAGACTTGAGAGACATGGGTTCAATCCCTGGGTCAGGAAGATTCCCTGAAGGAGGGCGTGGCAACCCACTCCAGTATTCTTGCCTGGAGAATCCCGTGGACAGAGGAGCCTGGCAGGTGATGGTCCATAGGCTTGCAAAGAGTCGGGCATGGCTGAAGCGATTTAGCACAATATTCAAATGATTAAATGGTGAAGTTACGACTTAGCACGCATGCATGTAACTTCATTTAATCATTTATTTAGCAAACAGGTACTGAAGTATATGATGTGTATGGTGAAACAGTAGGAACTAGTTCCCCAAGTAATAGAATAATAAATAATCAATAATAGGAAGAATTGAGATATACTTCCATATCACTATAATTTTCAGTAGTAATTGTCACAAAAGAGATGGTATAAAAATTCATAGAACTGTAGAAAATTGTGATGTTTTCAGTGATGTTTTCTAATTAGTTCTTAGACTTTTATGTTACAAAGCTACCTGACTGATTGTCCCATAAAGCACCATCCTTATTCATGGTTTTCTTCTTGTTGTCTTTGTATACTCAGACTTTTTGACCGCATTTGTCTAATTCTTGAGAAGTAAAAATTCAGGGCATGTTTATTTACTGGACACATATTCTGAGTAAGGTCTAAGCCAGATGCTAGTCGTATACCTCAGGACTACAGCAGGCATTGTCCCTTCACTCAGGGAGCTCCTAATCTAACAGGGAAAAAGGGAAAAACAAAACAAAACATGTTTCCACTGAGCATGTCTTTCATTCCTTTCTACATTCTCACCATCACTGGAATTGAACATTATTAAGCACCACGGTGACCACATTACTTCATTAATGTTCCTTAGAAGCAGCAAGCAATACAGTTGGTTATGGTCGATTTCATGGTTTGCCTGTGATTGTTGAGAAGACATGACAGTGTTTTCTAAAGCATTTCGTGGATGCTGCTGGCATAACCCACATATGGGTTAGAAATGCTGAGATGGCATTTCTGAATAACCTGAGCAGCCAACAGTCTTTGATAAAAGGCCTCTGATTTCTAAAGCAGGGCCTGCTTGAAAGAGCAAAACTCTTCAGGAAGTGAGCAGTCTAAGACATTTGCTTCTGGGGACTCTTCCTGGTGACATGACAGGTCCTTTCCCTCTAGAGCTCTTCCTCTGTGAATGAGAGCAGAGAGAAACAGCAGAAGAATGGAGGAGAGGAAAGAGAGACTAATGCAAAACAGATCCTGCGGTATGTGAGCGAGAAGTAGAGGAGAGAGTGAGGAAAGGCGGAGCTTAGGAGAAAGAGGAAAGAAGGGCTGGGGAGTGAGGGGACGAGGAAGGAAGGGACAAAGGAAGGGTGGGCGGAAGGAAGGATGGACGGGAGGAGAGAGGAGGGGAGGGAAAAGACCGAACTTTTGTGGAGCACAAGTAGCAAGGGCTCCAAGGGTGTGGTGGCCGTACCCGTTGGACACACAGTACCGTGGAGTCAGTCCCGGGCCAGGTCCCAGGAGCAAGGACAGTAAAACACTTAAGAAGTGACAGCTGTTTTATCAGGAGGAATATTAGCAAAAATCATAGCTACTTGCACCTTCTTTGTGCCAATCCTGTAAGTGCTTTACATGAATTATCTCATTAGATCCTCAGGACAACCCTAGAGGCAGAGAGCCTTAACCCGGATAAAGAAACTCAGAGCAGTTAAGTAACTTATCCAAGGAGACAAAGCTGACAAGTGGCAGAGCTTGGATTTGAACCAACATAGCCGGCCTTCAGCGCCTCTACTCTGAAGCACCATGACTGCTGCTCATTGGACTTGCAAGAACCTGCCGTAATAAGATGGCAGAAAGGAAGTGTGGTGGATTGGGACGTGAATCTGAATCGGGGCATTTCTGGCTTTCAAACTGCTCCCCCCTCTTTATGTGAGGAGAGACAAATATTTTAAGCAAAACAAACACTTGTTACACACACATTTCAGTGTAAGAGATAATTACAATGGAATATCCTGATTTTATAGTCTTAGTGATTTTAGATATAATTTAACCTATGGTGCATGAATCAAATTATCCTTAATTGGCACCTTTGTGAACAATCCCAGCTGAAGCCCCCTAACAGAATGTTGGTTGGTTGTGAAATAACCTAAATTTAGGAAGATTGCACTACTGTATGTGGGTTTCCCAGGTGGCGCTATTACTAAAGGATCTGCCTGCCAGTGCAGGAGACGCGGGAGTCACAGGTTCCATCCCTGGGTCGGGAAGGTCCCCTGGAGGAGGCATGGCAACCCACTCCAGTGTTCTTGCCTAGAAAATCCCATGGACAGAGGAGCCTGGCAGGTTACAGTCCACTGGGATCGTAAAGAGTCAGACACAACTGAAGTGACTTAGCACACACTAAGGTATGTATTATAGCTACTCTTAATGAGTAAAATTAATGAACCCAGCCCAGGACTGACTAGTTTTAAGCCTGGGCAATAGGAAGAGAGTTCATTTTTTAATTCAACAAATATTTATTCAGTAACCACTCTGAGTGACTATTTTAGTTAATACAAGAGTATACAATGTAAAGCTCTTCTGTAGGTTACATTCTGGGAGGTAGAGTGGAGACTGATACTAAACAAACAAACATTAATATAATGTGTCAGATGACAGTAATGGCAAAAAAGAATGATAAGGTGAAATAAGATGGATAGAGAAACTGGAGTGAGTGCAACTCAGGCAGAGTTGTCAGAGAAGGTCCCTCTACTGACTTCTGAATGAGACCTGAGGGCGATGAGGCAGACAGCCATGCCGAGGTGTAGGTGAAGAGCATTTCAGCCAGAGGGCACAGCCAGCGGAAAGGCTCAGAGGCATCAACGTGCTTGGTGGACGTGAGGAACAGCGAGGAGGCCAATGCAGCTATGCAGAAGCAGCAGGAGGGGGAGCAGCGAGAAGAACCAGCACAGAGATGGAGCAGGGCATGACCGGAAGGCTTGGAAACCCTGGAAAGGACTCAGATTCTACTCTGAGAGAAATGGGATGACCCTGGAGAGTCTTTGACACTGAACAGGAATGATACGATCTCACTTCGGTTTTAACAAGCATCACGTTGAGTGCTGTGTGGAGAAGGCGAAGGGGCAAGGATAGAAGCAGGAAGAACAGTTAGGAGGCTATTGCAAGAGACCCGGTGATAGACGAGGATGACTTAGTGGTGTGAGTGCGACTGTACGGCTGGCAGGATTTTACCAATGGGGTGAGTACAAGGCTTGAAAAAGAGAGCAGTCAGGATGACTCTACTGAGCTACCAGATGAACACAGATTTTATTTACTAAGGTGGAAAAAACTGTGGGAGAAGTAAGTTTGGGGAGGAAAATGAAGAGTTCAGTTTTGGATGGGTTAAATTTGAGATGCCTATTGGACATTTGTGCTCCCTGCCAACGCATGAGCCATAAGAGATGTGGGTTTGATCCCTGGGTCAGGAAGATCCCCTGGAGGAAGGCAAGGCAATCCACTCCAGTATTCTTGCCTGGAGAATCCCATGGACAGAGGAGACTGGTGGGCTACAGTCCATAGGGTCACAGAGTTGGACATGACTGCAGCGACCTGGCATACATGCACACGTGCATCAAATATCATGTAGGCAGTTGGATATATATCTGGAATTCAAAAGGCGTATCCAGGTGAAGGTATAAATCTTGGAGGATCAGTATGCAATGATATTTATTTAAAGTCATGGCACTAGATGAAGTGACTCAGAAAGTGAGATTGAAGAGTGGGGAAAGGAGCTATAAGGATTAACCCTTAAAACACATCATATGGTCTCCATGTTTGTGTCCTCCCCAAATTGATACATTGTAAGCCTAATCCCCAATGTGGTGGTGTGTGGAGATGGGGGCTGCTGGGAAGTAATTAGATCAAAAGAGTGGAGCTCTCATGAAGAGATTGGTGCCCTTATAAGAAGAGTCTCTGCTCTCTGCCTTGTGAGGAGATGACTGTCCATAAGCCAGGAAGAGGGTCGTCATGGTGGCACCCTATTCTTGTGCCTCCCAGCCTCTAGAACTATGAGAAATAAATGTTTGTTGCTTACACCACCCAATTTATGGTATTTTTGTTATAGCAGCCCAAACTGAAGGCTATACACCAACCTAGAGGCTTGGAAGAAGAAAAATGACCAACAAGTGAATAGATGTGGCCATGAGAGAAGAAGAAAAGCAAGAGAGTGGGGTGCTGGAGATAGCAAAGAAAGCAGTTCAAGAAGGGTAAGCATGCAAGTGGATGGAATTTCTCCCTTCATTTCTTCTATTGTCTCAGTGAAATCAAAAGTAGGGCATCATGAAACGAGACTAGGAAGAAAGTGCTGGGGATTTGGGAAGACAGAATATAGGAGATCATCTTTGGGAAACCAAGAATGGACTAGGGACATGCAGTAGCACTGCCTAGGTGGGTGGGCACTCTTGAAAGCTGGTTATTTGGCAAGCATACTCACGGGCCAGAGCAGGTCGGCTGTGGTGGCTCTGTGGCGCAGAGGTTAGTGTCAGGCTTGTTCAGCTTCAGGGTTAAATGTGCAGAGGGAAGGGAGAGGACATTAACAGAGCTAAGACAGACTCAGCAGGAGCATCACCTTCCAGCCCCTGGTCAGGATGAAAGGCCAGGGAACAGGGCTGGATTAAGCCAAGAATTTCCCAGGGTATTTTAGGCAAATACTTGGAATTGGGGAACACCCTACGATGGACTAGTGGTTGAGTAGAGATATCAAAAGTGAAGACCAACAGAGTAAGAAGAGCTCATAAATTTGAAGAGTTATGAAGTCAACCAGACAGAAATATTAAGAACAGGTATAGAAAAAGAGAGTGAACCAGGTTGGGTTTGTGGCTAGGGTCCAGGCAGTGACAACTATCAAGAAAAGGATGATGGGAATCCATTTTTATATGCATACCACAGCGGATGTTCTGATAGGTTAAATGGGAGTCAGCGAACTTGCAGAGGAACAGTTCAACCCATGATTGTTGCGTCTTAGAAGATACCTCCAGATGTGGGGCAGGACCCAGAGGAAGAGCTGGTGGTGCAAAGCATTGTTGTTGCTGTCCAGTCACTAAGTCATGTCTGACTGCAACCCCATGAGCTGCAGCATGCCAGGCTGCCCTGTCCTTCACTGTCTCCCAGAGTTTGCTCAAATTCATGTCCGTTGAGTCAGTGATGCTATCTAACCATCTCATCCTCTGCTGCCCTCTTCTCCTTTGCCTTCAATCTTTCCCAGCATCAGGGTCTTTTCCAGTGAGTCACCTCTTTGCATCAGGTGACCAAGGTATTGGAGCTTCAGCTTCAGCATCAGTCCTTCCAATGAATATTTAGGGGTGATTTCCTTTAGGATTGACTAGTTTTATCTTCTTGCAGTCCGAGGGACTCTCAAGAGTCTTCTCCAGCACCACAGTTCAAAAGCATTATTTCTTCGGTGCTCAGCCTTCTTTATGGTCCAACTCTCACATCGTACAAACAAAAGAACATCAAATCAAGAAGCGGCAGAAGTCATGGCTTGTGACAGCTAAGACAGGAGAGAATTTTTGGAAAAGATGAAAATGAGCATGTGATTAAGTGCTGAGCCTAACAACTAAGAAAAAGCTAGCACTGATTGCATCAGTGATGTTGTGGGAAAGAACAGTTTCACAGAAGCAGTGAGAGGAGCACACACCCCGTGAAGGTGAAGGAGGCCTGAACAGTGGAGGGAATGCCCACGCCTGGAACGTCCATCCCCGATGTTCAGCAGAAAGGCAGGCCCTCTACAAAATTTGCAGGCTCAGTCCAAATGGATATGTAGACACCTTGCTCAAAAATTACTATAGCGGCCACAGCAGAGGATTCTACCCAGCACAGGGCTCTTCTATGTAACTCATGCAACTGGCCCTGCAGATGGCAAAGGGGAAAAATAGCAGAATCATTTGAAAACAGCAGTGGAAAACTGCAGGATGGTAGATCTGGGTATATTTTAAGGCGGAACTAGAAAAAGGGGCTTCCCAGGTGGCCCGAATGGTAAAGAATCCACCTGCTATTTCAGGAGATATAAGAGACCTGAGTTTGATCCCTGAGATGGGAAGCTCCCTTGAAGGAGGGCATGGCAACCCACTCCAGTATTCTTGCCTGAAGAATCCCATGGGTAGAGGAGCCTGGTGGGCTACAGTCCACAGGGTCACAGAGTCATACATGACTGAGCACACACGCAGGCAAAGAGGAAAGTCTCTATCCTCCATGTGGCCACTGGATATTTTCATTTGGCTGTCATCTCAAATTCCAAAGTGGAAATCCTAAACCTTCACCAAGGGGACTTCCCTGGTGGTCCAGTGGCTAAGACTTCCCCTTCCAACGCAGGGGGTACGGGTTCAATCCCTGATCAGAGAGTCAAGATTCCACATGCCTCATGGCCAAAAAACCCAAAACATAAAACAGAAGCAGTATTGTAACAAATTCGATAAAGACTTTAAAAATAGTCCACATCAAAAAAAATCTTAAAAAAGAAAAAACTGGAAATAGAACTGCCATTCAACCCAGCAATCCCACTGCTGGGCATACACACTGAGGAAATCAGAACTGAAAGAGACACGTGTACCCCAGTGTTCATTGCAGCATTGTTTACAATAGCTGGGACATTGAAGCAACCCAGATGTCCATCGGCAGATGAATGGATAAGGAAGTTGTGGTACGTATACACAATGGAATATTACCCAGCTATAAAAAAGAATGCATTTGAGTCAGCTCAAATGAGGTGGATGAAACTGGAGCCTATTATACAGAGTGAAGTAAGCCAGAAAGAGAAACACCAATACAATATATTAATGCATATGTATGGAATTTAGAAAGATGATAATGACAACCCTATATGTAAGACAGCAAAAGAGACACACATGTAAAGAACAGACTTTTGTACTATGTGGGAAAAGGCAAGGGTGGGACAATATGAGAGAATAGCATTGAAACATGTATATTACCATATGTAAATAGATGACCACGGCAAGTTCAATGCATGAAGCAGGACACTCAAAGCCGGTGCTCTGGGACAACCCAGAGGAATGGGGTGGAGAGAGGGATGGGAGGGGGGTTCAGGATGGGGGACACACGTACACCAATGGCTGATTCATGTCGACGTATGGCAAAAACCACCACAATATTGTAAAGTAATTAGCCTCCAATTGAAATAAATAAATTCATTTTTAAATAAATAATAAAAGCATCCCTTGAACAAAAAAGAAATGGTCCACATCAAAAAAATATTTAAAAAAAACTTCAGGCCATCTCCTTTTGCCATCTTTCTTTTTATCTATTATGGACTATATTATTATCACTATTATTATTACTTATTTTGATACCTTGGACCCAAAGCCTGGTTAGAAGTTTGGTCCTGTGCCTCCATTTCATTGTCTGCAAACTAGAGATAATGAGGAGGTTTAAATGGGTTAATTTATATACAGCGCCTGAGCTATCTTGGCAGGCTGCTGCTAAGTCGCTTCAGTCGTGTCCAACTCTGCGTGACCCCATAGACGGCAGCTCACCAGGTTCCCCCGTCCCTGGGATTCTCCAGGCAAGAACACTGGAGTGGGTTGCCATGTCCTTCTCCAATGCAGGAAAGTGAAAAGTGAAAGTGAAGTCGCTCAGTCGTGTCAGACTCTTAGCGACCCCATGGACTGCAGCCTACCAGGCTCCTCCGTCCATGAGATTTTCCAGGCAAGAGTACTGGAGTGGGTTGCCATTGCCTTCTCCATCTTGGCAGGCTATATACATGTTAACTCTTCCCATAATTGTGCTTATCTTGTTATTAAGCAAATCCTGTTAGACGTTTCCTCTGAATTCTCTCTTATAGCCATTCTCTCTCTATATATATATCCATTCTTATCATCTTGGTCTTTTCACCACTGGCAGGAGCTTGGCCTCCCTGATTTCAGCCTCTTGACCCTGCTAGTACCCAAGTACACAACTTTTATGCTATCACTGCTCCAAGAGCCATGTTCTCAGCTCAAAAAAATCTTAAATCAGTTTTGTGTTTTGCCTGGAAATCAAGCTTAAGCAGCCCTGCCTGGATCTCATGGCTCTTCCTGACCACCATGAACCCACAGGTCAGATCAATGCAGCTCCAGGAGCTTTGTATCAACCATTCTGTGTTTTCCTGTGTCAAGGGAGGTGGGGATGGTGCAACCCAGAGGAGGAGACCTTTACCTACCCTGCTTCAGAGATCACTCCTAAAGAAGACAGTGCGGAAGCCAGAGTGGGGAGGAAACAGGAGAGCCTGGTGCTCCACAGGGCAGTCGGTGCTCGGATGGAGGACCATTTGCCGGCCCCTCTGTTTCCTGTGGTCCCGTAGCTTTCGTCTAGCCAGTACCTGTGGCTTCCTACTCTGGCCCAGGATTTAGAGATGAAACAATAAAAGCTGCAGATCCCACACTGAAGGAGTCTTAGCATCCCGGGGGACCTCAGTAGGAGGCAGAACAGAACTCCAGGAACTGGGGGTGCATCTGTCTGATGGTAAGGAGGTGAAAGCTATGAGGAAAATGACTCACAAGGAACCCCTGGAGTATCAAAGGACAGAAAGCTGAGGAGATATCCCTGGGAAGTTCAAAACATAAAATAAAAACTGAAAAGGGCAGGGGAGGACTTCCCTGGTGACACAGTGGATAAGAATCTGCCTGCCAATGGAGGGGACACAAATTTGATCCTTGGTCCGGGAAGATCTCACATATCATGGAGGAACTAAGCCCCTGCACCACAACCACTAAAGCCCGTGTGCTCCAGAGCCTGTGCTCCGCAACAGGAGAAGCCGCTGCAATGAGCCCGAGCACCGCAATGGACAGCAGCCCCGGCTCGTGGCAACTAGAGAAAGCCCAGGCAGCAACAAAGACAGCACAGTCAAAAGTAAAAATTAGTTAATTAAAGAAAGAAACTACAGAGTAGTTGCCCTCAAGAGTTTCTAAAGAGAGCATATGGGGTGGGAAACGCAGTGTCATCTAAGGCAACTTCTGCTAAGCCAAGAAGATCAGGTCGGAGTGGAGTGAGGAGGTGGAGAGGATGACAGGATAACAACAGTCCGCACTGCAAACAAGAGAAGTAGGAGCCAGCGGCTGCAGAGGCGTGATCAACAGAGGCGCTCTTGGGGGAGCAGCCATGCGCAGGGCTCTGGAGACAAGTGTCAGCAAATCTGGGGTACAGCTCGAAGGGGAAGAACGAGGTGCCGCCACACCAAAGCAGTGGAGAAAGGAAGAACAGAGCCGCCTGTAGGGAAGAGAGTGCGGAGGACAGGGAGGAGCAGACAGAGGAGATGGAGCAGCCCTGAGACAAGATCGGGACAAGATCTGGACAAGACGAGCGGCCTCTGGGGAGACCCCCACATGCCCAGAGGCAGCCGTGGCTTCATTACAGTCCACTATCCTTTTAGGTGCTGTGTTTCAGGCTGCTCCTTCTGCAACAGGTGGATGTTTCAACCCAGTTAAAAAGAATGACCTGCCAGTCAGAGGGTTAGCTGTCCATAAAAACAGAAAGACTAGGAAACGTGCTTTCATGAAAGAGATACTAACCAGTCCTGATACTGGTTAAGGGTCTGCTAAATGTACTTACTTAGTTCTCACACCAACCTATTGTGGTGGAAGATAGCATCCCTACTTTATGAGTGAGGGAAACCAGAGATCTGAAAGTTTAAGAACCTAGTCCAGGGCCACGTGGTAGAGCCAGGCTTCTAACCCAGGACTCTCTGGGTCCAACTGCCTAAACGTTTTTTACCCTGTGCCTCTAGGGAGGACCTTAAAACCACGCACAAGGGCTGATGTGGTAGAAAACAAAAGCACAGAGTCTGCTTTTCTCTGCACGTTATCATAATGGCTTTGGAGAAACAGCTCTCGGAATTGCTGGTTTCCACTGGAGCCCCTCAGATTCTCTGCGTACTACTTTTAACCCTCGGGCCCCCCACTTTGCACTGCCTCACAGGGAGCCAGCGGCCCCAGATGTTTACAATAGTTTACAGATATGTCACATCTTCCAAAGTTAGGATTCATGATAGCTTATTTTTTTCATGATACCTTTGAAGAATTTCGGTTTTATCCATGATTTCTAATCTTAAGTATCCTAGTTCTATATGTACTATTATAATTTATTGATCAAATTTTATTAATAAGGGTTGATTCATTCACTCATCATATTTACTTTCAGCCAAAAAAGTTAAAACCTGGCTCCTCCCTCCCCATTTCTAAGGAAAACGCTAGTGAATTCTCCTAATGTTTTTCTGAAGTCCTCATTTCTATTCAGTCTTGAAAATCCAGAGAGTTAAGTTACAGAGATCCCAGTAATTCACATTTGAAGTCCAGACCCCTCTCTGGGTGCTGATGTCAGAGTCCCTCTTCTGTCACTACTATAATTTAGGGCATTTATAAAAAACTGATGTATCATGATGGTGCCAGGCTTGGCATGCTGGACTGGACTATAGCACTTTCAAGGTGCAGCCGCCATAGAAACCGTCCAGTCTCATCATCTTCTACGGACAAGGACCTTAAGACCCAGGGCCTTCGCTGAGTTGCCCAAAGTCACGCAGGTAGTTTGTAGGCAACTTCATCTTAAATTTCACGTGGACCAGCAGCCTCCATAATACTCCCATATCTTCTCCAGTGAAGGTAAAACTCTTTACTGCTTCTCTCCAAACTATTTTCGTAACATCTTCCTGAATAATTAGCAAACCCATTTAATAGGCACAGACACTGAAGGTCAGAAAGGTTAAATATCTGTTCCCTGAGGGTACAGTGAACATTGCTGAGAGAGGAAGAGCCAGGAATAAAACACAAACTCCCGACTCAGAAATCAAGGGTTCTGCCCTTTAGGGTATATAGACATTAAGGATATTGGCAAATAAAATGAGTAATCTTTACAGGTTCTGGACTCTACAGTATTTAACTTACCTCGGAGTTTTAGTATTTGCTCTTTTCAGAGAAAAATAATTTACTCGGGATTTTTAGGGTTAGAGAATACAGACAATTACCTAAGTACAGTTTCCTTCTATTAAGATTTTAGAATTCGTCTTTCAGACAAATTCAGAAATGTATGTGGACGTGTTTTCTTTCAGACAGAAATGTTGTAAATGACTAATCTCTGCAACACAAGAGAAAACACTAAGAAATCCACACAAAGTAGCAGGATGCCCTTGTTCTTTCCTGTTTAAGAAAAGTGGAACACCACCCTCCACTTTGAGATGTTATCCTAATTATGTCCCACGATCCCAGGCTGCTTTGTGCCTGTTTGCCTCAGGGAGACAGGCGCCATTGCTGCGTTCATTGACCACCTACTATGGCCAGACGGCACTGCCAGGCGCTGGGACATTGTGGAAGGGAGCTAGGCACAGTGGATGCTCTCGGGGAGCTCGGGGTGGAGCAGAGCAGAGCACCGAGCTTTGAGGAAGGCAAGAAGCAGATGGGCTTTAGGAGTTAGAGCAAAGAGGTTCGGCTGAGGGACTCGCCCAGGTTTTAAGGAAGAGCTGGGCCTTAAAAGGACTGTAGAATTTAGTGAAGAGGGCTAAAAGGAAATGGAGCAAAAGACAGAAGAGACTCCTTTCTAGGGTCCTGAAGTCAGCAAACTGATCCTTAAAGTTTGGTTGGATTATATTTAAAAAATTATCCTGATACATCGCTCTGAAGGAAATCAATAGATGTCCCCAAAGAAGAAGAAATAAAGGATACGAAGTCAACTTTCCCATTGATAAACATTTATTGGACCCAAAATACTTGCCAGTTACTGCGCTGGGTATCAGGAATACAAGACTTTGAGAAACCTTGAACAAAATTAAAGTGGGCATTAAAAATTGGATCCTGTCTTCAATTCATGGTAAAATGTTTGACCCACAGAGCTATGCTATTACATACTTTCTTTTAAACATTCAGAGAATTCTGCCAAGAATTCCATTCTGTTTTATTTTCAGGGGAAATCCATCATGAGACAACATAAGAGAGTTACATGAATATGGACCCATACACTATGCAGTCTCATTCACTACATAACAGGAGAGACACAGAATGCTGTTCATTCAGAAAGAATCCGTTGTCTGGACATGCTATACTTAGAGCACTGAGGAACATCTCTTGGTCCCGGGACCTCAGCATATGCCTTCTTCACATATCCCTACTACCAAGCCATTCACAGGAGGTTCTCCCGGGTGACCTTCTCTCTCCTTCTTCCTATCTCCCGGATCCCGCTTTATCATTGTGTTGGACCCACACTGCTTCATCTGCACAATCTATCTGAAACACGTATACACCTTTTAGCTCAACCACAGGCAGCTGTGACGACACAACTGTTAGGCCACGTGTGCAGAATACAAGTATTCTCTTGGAAAAGAAACGTAGGAAGTCACTGAATAGGACGGGACACTCCAAAGGGAAAAGTAAATGGAGGTATTTCAGTGTGACCGTCACCATCTTTTTAAGTGTATTTCCACAGTTATTTTTCTGATAGCTCAGAATTCTAACGTAGTTGATGAAAGAATCTTAACAACATGTTTCAAACGAGTCACACAATATGCCAGGAACATAAAGGTATTCACACTCGCACACAAAGGGAACAGGAGATAGGAGTGTCTATCAAAAGGGAAAAAACTGAAAAGATGATGACAATTATACAGATATGAACATAGTGCTGACATGTTGCATGGGGATAATTGTAATTTCATCCCATGAAAATGGAATGTTTTCAATAGATAATATTATTTGGCTTTTCTCCTTTAATTTTATAAGCTACGAATTCATTTTTTTCCCCTCATGGCAGCATCAAAACCATTTCAAGTTCCACTGCTCAAATGCAATATACTAGATCACATGCAACAGCAGGAAGAGAAAAATCCAGATCATTTCCAAATGGACGGAAGCAATTTATTTAGAAGGTTGAACTTAAAGTCCAAAAATTTACAATTGAAAAATGTGGTGGTACAGTTGACTTTTTCCAAGATATTTAGCAGATTTTCAATATTATATTTTAAAGGCCAATCCTCCAAAAAAAAAAACCAGCTTAGAAATGCCTGAGGGAGGGGAGAAAATGCATTCAAATGCACTGAATTATATTATGCCTTTTCTGTTGAAATAACAGTTTTTTGTGGTAATTACTTAATAAAGGTAATGTTCATATACACATATAACTCAAATTAAAATTGAGGGTAACTAATTTCAAAGTTATTAAACCAGAGAAGTTTTTTATCAAGATGATAAACAGAACTTTGTAGACAAAAAGTATAAATTTACATGACCTCTAATTAAACTTATTGTATAGTAGATTCTAACAAAAACTTCATTTCTGAGTTTCTGGAAAATGTACTTTATAAACTCAAATGGCTAATATAAATCAGAGATCATTTAGAATTAGATGTACATTATACAATTACTAATTTTAAACACATTTCTCATTTCTTAAACAGTGTTATAAAAGTATAGACCAGAATTAAAATTTTCATTTTTATTTTAGGAAAAACAAAAGCTTACAGATATTTGGTATAAAATGTTCACACAGGGAATGTATCTCTTACGTGACACTCAGAAAACTTTTAGGGTAAGCTACAACAGTGTATTTGGAAATCCATGAATTCCAATTTTTTAAAAACTAAGGTGATTTGCAACATTAGAATATCTGAGATGTAGTGTGAAAATACTGGTACAAATAATTATTTTGGAATGATGTATTCATTCATGGAGGACTCCTAAACAAAGGAGTTGGAATTTTGTTCAGAGTTTGTAAACTTGGCACAAATTTTGGTATGATAACCTGTTACCCACAAAGGAAGGTATCCATAAACAAAAACAATCTGGTATTTACTAATTTTATACAATCCATTGTAAAACTTCCTGATCTGAAGCTTTAACCAACCTGGAGTTTGAATGAACCATAACCAAGGAGAGTGAACAAGACAAATTAACAGTATCAGAGAAAGCAGATGACATAAAGAGAGCTAACACTCAGTATTAGTGTATGTAATTAAATAAAGTTTCATTGTTTTTGACATTACCCAAGTGATCTAGTAAGCTAAATCATGGAGTTTCTAATTCATTTATGGTTGTTATCCAATTCAGGAATGAAAAATGCAACCCAGTGTAGAAAAGATATTTTTCTGTTAATTTAAAAGATATTTACAGCTTACTATTTTTAAACAAATTATTTACTCAAATTCTTATAATCATTTGCTGGTTCCTATGACTATTGACAATTATTTCTGAGTTACATAAATGTGTTAATTACCAACAAATAAATCTTGTTTTTTAAAAAGCATTGATAGTGTGAGCAATTATCAAAATGGAGGATTCCCATTTGTGTCTCTGGTTTAAAGTCTAATTAGTGATTGTAATGATCCAATATTTTATAGAAATACAAATTCCAACACTTTGTTTTCTTAAGTTTGTAAGGTATATGAGATTATAGCTCTCTTTACAAATATAAATTTTGTTCAGAAATTGGATTTCATTTTAGAAGATATGCTTCTAAACACAAAAAATGTATTTTATGAATTATCTTAAGCATAAAACACACACTTTTTATTTTTTAAGAATAAATTATTATAATGCCTTGCAAAATATTTGCTAATGTAAATGCAACAATTTTTATTTACCTAACCTGTTACTTCACATTATACTATAGAATCAATTTTATAAAGCAAAATTTTGATCTACTGTGAAATTAGCAAAATAGTTTAATTCAAAATGTCAAAAGATTTATAGAGGTAGTATTTTTCATTCAAACAGAATTTTTCTGGGTTTTAATTTTTACACAGAGTCCTGAAATAAGTAACTTTTTTTAGGGTTTGCATTAAGATATTTCAAAGGGTTTCAAGTATTTTACAGATAGAGATTTTGGTAATATTGAATTCTTTCAAAAAAATAGTCATTTTAAGTTTTGTTTTACTTCATTATAGAAGTCTAGAAGACTTTTCTTTTTCTCCAAAATCTAATTTTCACCTGAAATATTGAGGTTTTCTCAGCAGGTAAAGTATACATTCTTACAAAGTTTCAAATTTCAGAAGTCCAGTAATGCATTTAAAGGAAGCACCCATCGAATCATGTTCTCTCTTCTTTGTGTGTGTGTGCGTGTGTCTATTATCTTGCTGTTCTGTTATTTAAAGTCAATTTTAGGCTTTTTACCTCCACAGAAATACCTTAGTGAACCCTCAGCAGTTACTAATCACTTAATAACTGTGAACCGGCCAGCCCCTTCAAGTAGATCGTTAACCACAAGAGTGCCAGACAATTTCCAAATCATATCCTCTGTCCAAAAGGAAAAGATAGGGCTTTGTGAGGCCGAAAGGAAGCGAAGGAAAACAAAACAAATGTAGCTCATGCTGAAAGTGAAAAGTACTTGGACAGATTAGTATTTTCTTTTCTGCAAGGCGTCCTGCCAATTTTTTTTTAATAAAGTTATTTTTTTGGTCTGATTTTTCAGTTTCTTGGAAAGTGTTAGTATTTACCATCCCCACCGGCCCCTCATGATTATTATTGGTCGTTTTGTGTTTTCCCCATCCGTCTACATCAGTGACTGCTGAAACCCCCCGCTCGCCTCACTCTGTCAAAAACCCCAACTCGGGGCGACCCTGGATTTGGTAACTCAGCCGACTGCTGACCACACATCCCACTCTCCCTCTCACGCCTCCTATTTTAGTCGCCCCACTCCAGTTGCAGCGAAAGCCGGAAATTTTCATTTAGCTCCCCCCTCTTTCTCGCCCCCCACTCGCAGCGGAGAGCCGGAGAGCCGGAGGCTCAGAGCACAGCCGGGGCTCGGCCGCCTCCCCTCCCTCCGGAAGGCTTTAATTTGCACACTCGCTGGCCACTGAGCGGCGAGCCCCCCACCCGGCCGCCGGGAGGGTCGCGGGCCGTCGGCCTCCAGGGCCCCCCACCCCGCCCCCGCCGCCTCCCCGGCTCGGGCCCCGAGCCCCGGCCGGAGCCCCGCGGCCTCCGTCCGCCCCCAGCGCGCCGCGCGGGCGGCGCCCTCCGCCGTCCCTCCGCCCTCCGCCGCAGTGCCCACCCCCTCGCCCGAGCGAGCGCGGCTAACTCCTTCCTCGAGCCGGTTTACCTGCTCCGCGCCGCGGCGGACACGTGCGAAGGTCGACCGGTCCCCGCAGCCCCCTCGCGAGGCCCGCCGCGGCCGGGCCCCTCAGGTGAGGCGCTGTGCGCGCTGATGGGTGGGCGGCAGGGTGCGGGGTGGGGAGGTGGTCCTTGGGGAAGACTTGGGGGCTTGGCCGGGGTCGGAGGGGAGGGTGGGTGGGGGTGACTGGGGCGGGTGGGGGGCGGTAGGTTCTCGGAATCGGCTGTGGTTAACCCCTTACGATCCAGGAGGGGTGGTTACAGGGGCCAGTTTCGGGGGAGCTACAGGAGTTTCTCCTAATCTGACTAGAGGGGAACATCCCACACGAGGGACTCCCCCCAGCGCCGAGCTCCTGTGCCTGCTCGCACACAGTCTTGCGCACAAACACCCACACAAACACTTCTTATCCAGTCTTTCAAACGGAACTTAGGCTCCACTGGGAAACTCACCGAGCAATTTACATTCAGGGTTTAAAATGCACTGCTTTTGGGGACCTCACGCGGGAGAGAATGTGTTTCGGTACCTTGTATTTATTTCCCCACGAAAGCTCCCCCTCCATCTCGCCGAGGTGTGGGTGTGAGCTCCACCTTCCCCACCGCGAGATAAATGTTAACGCAGACTTTTTGCTGGCAGCCCCCACGGGCGTGTTCTGCACTTAAGAGAGGAGTGCACGCCGGCGGCCAGTGCCCAGGCTGGGAGTCCCCCCGCAAGGATGGACGCTTGCTTTAGTTTCCTAGTTTACTTTCCTAATTTAAAATATCGTTAAAACGCACGCCCCCGGGGTGAACACCTCCGGGCCCGAGCCCCGCGCCCGTCAGTGTGCACGTGGGCGCATCTGCGTGTGTGTACACGCGGGAGTCGTGGTCCCCGGGGCGGCCTCTGGTCGCCGCGGTGGTGGCGACCCTTGCGGTGCTTGGCAGGCTTCGGGAGAGGCACATGAAGGATTTCATTGAGTGTGAAGACAGAGAGCAGAGACAGAAAGCAGAAGGAGGCGGCTGCAGCCTTTGTAGTCGCGGAGGAATGCGGAAATGTTGAAGCACTCTGTCAAACTTTTTTGAAATGGGGTCAAGTCACATTCAGCCAGCGTGGGAAAGCAACAACAACAACAAAAAAAGTGGACGGGGCGGGGGACAGGGGGGAGGCACGGCTGCTCCCGTTTCTCTCCGCCGGAGCCGACAGTCCGGGGAGCGAGGGGGGGAGAGCCGGGGCGGGCGGTGCGGGGCCTGGCGGGGGCGGCGGGCGCAGCTCCCTGCGGGGGTGGGACGTCCCCGCCGCTTCCTTCGCCGCCGGGCGGCGGGCAGGACTGGGGCGGGGAGGGGGCCCGCGGGAGGGGGCGGGCGGCGCCGCTCGCCGCGGCTCCTCCACTACCTGTGTGGCCCTCGGCCTGGCTCCGACCGCTGGTTCCTCGGCTCGGGGGGCTAGTTCCTCGCCCCCCACCCCACCCCCGCCCCCAGGACTAGCCTTCACCTTTTAAGGAGAATTTTGAATGGAGAGAATGTGAGGGGCCCGGTGCTCTCCGCGGTCCCCTCCGCCCGCAGACCGCGGGGGTCGCGCAGTCTGTATCTTTAATTCCTGGCGGAAGGCGAGAGAGCCAGAGGTTGAGGGGCAGGTAATTCCGAGGAGCTCCGGGAATTTCGGACACGCTGTCGGAGCGGTGAATGTCCGGCGGAGGCCACAGCGTTGGTGGAGCGGAGGTCCCCTGGGTCCTGAATTGCAGTTTGAATGGGAAAGAAGAGTGCGACCCCCCACCCCTTCCCCGTTTTGTTGTGTGTGTGTGTGGGGTGGGCTCCGGGGGTCACTGACTGCTATTCGGACCCGACCTTAAGCTGAAAGGGGAGTGGAGCAACCACCTCTGCTGCCTACTTAGGGAACAACCCTGGTAGTGGGGAAAGGTTCGCGAGTCCTGGCCGCCGGGGCGCAACCCCTTTTCGCTTTCCCCTGGAGGCTCAGCCTTTACTCCCCCCACCCCTTACCCTTTTTAAGGGGAGGCTGAGTTTTGCTCAGGTTGCAATCGGTTGAAAAATTAAAGGCGAGTCACGATTATGCCGCCTTGCTTCTGAAGTTGTTCTCCAAGGAGAAGACAAGCTGAAGTGCGGCGAGCACCTCTTTATCCCATTCTTAGGGTTCGGTAGGCGACTTCACCCGCGCACCCCCCCCCCCTCCCCGCCGCCACACCGCGGGGGGGAGGCATCTCTCACCCAGTCCCGAGTAGCGGGAGCTCCCGCCCTCTCGGATCTGATGGGTTTCCACCAGGGAGGTCTTCCCAAGTCAGAGGAAGGATTCCGTTTCCAACCCAGACTCTTTTACCTTAAAAAGACCATTTGTGTGTCGTTTTTAAACGTCTCCTCGTAGAAAAACTGAAAGTAGAAAGAAAGGAAGCAATTTCCGAGCAGATGTCTGACCACCCCTTCTCGCACACTCCCAGCATCGGGTTACAAAGGTCCTGGGAGCCCCCACCCACATTCTGCGGCCGCACTCGGGCGGACCCGAGGTCTCTCCACACCAGGCTGCGCAAGACCCCAGAACGCCCCCACGGCACCCATGGAGCCCCTGTCCCCTGACGTCCAGGCCCGGCAGGCAGGGAGGGTAGCAGCGCAACACAATGATACAGGGAAATATTAAGCCGTGACATTGACGTGCCCGGCGCCTCCCCTCCCCCGCGCTCCCGGCACACTCTGGGCTGCTTGGCACGCCCCCTCTCGTTCCACTGCGTCCCGCGCCCTGCGCTCATCCCAGAGGGGCCCCTGCAACCTCTCCGCGCGAAGACGGCTCCAGCTCTGCAGGGAAAGAAAAGTAACTTCGTTTTTCTCGGAGGAACCAGGAAGGATTAAGCGGCCTGGGAGAGGGCAGGAGCTCGCAGAGGGTAGCGATGGGGGCTGCGTAAAGGAGGAGGAGGGGTCCCTGTAGGAACCCCGGAGAAGGCGCCTGGGATGTCTAATTACACTTTTTTCTTGTCCTCCCGTCTCCTCTTTTAGGTGGAATGACCGTGGACTGAGACGCGCCCGGGCTGAGACTGAGACTATGTAATCGCCTCGGTGTCTGCAGAGGACTGCGCTTCGGGGAGGGAAGAGGAGGGATCGGCTCGCTCCTCGGCGACTCAGCAGGCGGAGTTTCGCAGCGGCGGCACCAGGCTTGCGCCCGCCCGCGGGGAGGTCGCTCCATCCAGCCCCGGCGGCCGCGAGAGTCCGAGCGCCCGAGCGTGGTAGTCGGCGGGGGGTGAGAGAGAAAGCGAGACCGAACTCCGGGGCGCGAGGGAGCCAGCCGGGGAGTCCGGGAGGAGGCAAGCGGCGGCCACCAGCGAGCCGAGCGCGCCCCCCGCCCGCCCCAGCGGCACCGCGCCGGGCGGCATGGAGAAGGACGGCCTGAGCCGTGCCGACCAGCAGTATGAGTGCGTGGCGGAGATCGGGGAGGGCGCCTACGGGAAGGTGTTCAAGGCCCGGGACCTGAAGAACGGAGGCCGTTTCGTGGCGCTGAAGCGCGTGCGAGTGCAGACTGGCGAGGAGGGCATGCCGCTCTCCACCATCCGCGAGGTGGCGGTGCTGAGGCACCTGGAGACCTTCGAGCACCCCAACGTGGTCAGGTGAGCGGTGGATCGGCGCCCGTGCCGTCGGGGGCCGTGCGCTGGGGGAGGGGCTGGGATCCCCGGCCCCACGAAGATGCTGCGCGTGCGGGAGGGTGGGGGGACGGCGGGGGAGGCATCGCGCCATCCGTCGACCTCACGGAATGAGAGTGAGTTTTGTCGACAGAGCCACGAGCCAGAGCTGGTGATCTTGCCAGACAGCGAGCAAAAAGACCAGTCAGAAAATATGACCTGCGCAGCCTTCCTCGCTGCTGTGCCAGTTCTAAGTGTTTTTCTCCGGTTCGTCCTGAAAGAGGTCCTGAAAGATGGGTGTCTTTTAGGGGCTAGAACAAGGCAACCTGAGACGGGCGCCCACCACCCCCCACCCCCAGCCCACCCGTGTAGTTTCCTTGGCCATTAGGGGAGTTTTTGAGAGAATCAATGAGAGGTAACAGGGTATGGTGGTAATTAGTAGGAAGAAAAGTCTTCTGCCATAGCCTAGTATAAATGAGGTTTTAAAGTGCAAAAACACTTGAGAATAATTTTGTCAATTACACCTACAGTTTCTTTATGCTAGCATTGCATAATGATAAGGATGCCTGATGAAGGACTTCAGTGCCAACGCCCAGTTTGTGTCCTTTTAAAAATGTCTTCCAAATATGTTACCTGTTTGTATTATTTTGTGTGTCTAAGAGAGCATAGCCCTTAGGCTCCTTCTCCAGTCAGTCAGTCCAGGTTATGGAATATTTAGATTCTAAACGTCCTGCCCAGGATTTTCCTGGGTGGGCTGTGCTGGCGGCTGGGGAGGCAGCAGTTTTTACCGTGTTTCTTGTGTGGGAACCAGTATTAAACCAAAGTGTGTGTGACTTTGGATAATGGTGTTTTCTTAGTGATCCTGGAATTTCCCCATTGTGTGTTTGACATTGTGTGGTGTGTCATCCTTTTCTTTTTTAAACAGAGGTGCATAGTTTTAAGCTGAAAAGGAATGCCCGGAAACTTCTACAAATTAGGGTGTGATTTTACCTTTCTCAACGTCTAAAATAATAAGTTGGAAAAAGGAGGTCTTGAGGTCTTCTTCCTGTCTCCTCATCCGTCGAGGGGCTCTTTTCAACAAATATATATCTACTACTGTATGTGTGCTGTGGATGAGATTATGTAAATAAGCATAGCTAAATATTTTTGTGAAAAGTCAAACAGTTTAACATTAGTCACCAAAGTGGAGAGACCCAAGACTGACCTTTGAAATACCAAGCCCTCTATAGACTCAGGGAGCCCATGTGTCTGCAGAGTCTTCCTGGGAGGTTTCGACTTGTCTCCTCTCATCCCAGGACGGATGACTTGTATGGTGCTTTGTTCCTGCCACAGTCAGGACTCAGGCTAGAAGGCAGCAAAGAATCGTAACTACACGAACAAGGTAGTAAATGGCTGTAAAGCTTGGATCCCAATATACCTCTGTTTCAGCCAATAGCGAAGAGAGGGACTGAAAGAATCAGTGATTTAGGAAGATGAGATTATATATAAAAGCAGTAGGTAACCTTCTGTGTATTTTTTGTTGTTGTTGAAAAAACAACAGAAACCCTTTTGGGTCGTCTTTGTGATACTGGAGAGGAAAGCGAAGGGTACATTTGTCCCCTGTAACTTAGTTATCTTCCTAGCGGAACCACCCAGTCACTTCCCAAAGGGTGAATTCCACCGCTAGAATTTAAGTCCAAAATTCTTGTTTTATTTTGTCTGTTACCTATGGATAGTGTCCATTTAAGGATGATTATCATGTATATAAATAAAATCATGTCCTTCCAATGGTCGAGGTATTCCAGAGGCACCCCTGTGTAACACCATCCTTTCCCTAAAGCACAATTTACTCTCATAACAGAGGGAAGTTGTTTTTGCCCTTGTGCCGGCAAGTCCAACTTATTCTCTTGATTTATCTTCTTGAGGTTGGTGTGTCTTTACACCTTTCTAACCAAGCCACATGTCTTGGATTCTGTACTGAGAAATTTTAGGAGATTGCATTGATAAGTCGAAATTGTACTGATATGTCGGAAGACAGAGGCATCATTTTCTAAAACTATTTCACATGTTAAGTGGTAAAGATGACATCTACCTCTTAAGAATCGTGAGGAGAAACTGAGATAGTGTATATGTGAACAGTTTGTAAATTTAAGAGCGCTTCCGATGTTCAAGTATTATTTGTGTTCAAGAAGATTGACGGTGGGGATGGGGGGGTGGGGAGGGATGGTCAGGGGGCTTGCCTTGGTAAAAGTTCCCAGCAAGGCATTAGCTCACCTGTCCTTTCCTGTAGGGATGAATCATACTCAAACCTAGATGTTACAAGCTCCGGAACCACGAAGCTACTCGGAATATAATGAGCCTATAGTTTGTCAGAAAAGACCATCAGTCATATGCCATGAAGTTCAATGACACTTGAGAAAATCATCGATGATGTCATCCTCACGAGCTGCAGATATCCATTGCATTTGTTTCCTTCCTGTTTCTTCCCTTCTGCTTCTGCCTGGGGCAATTACTGGTCCCCATGACTTGCTGAGCTTGACTAGGAATTCACATTTTAGATGATGGCGATAATTGTTCAGGCAGGGTTAGGAAATCAAGGACAGGTGACAAATTCTTTCCTTCTAAGAGAGAGTTGTCAGAATTGGGCCCCCAAACCTGTGATTTATTGTTGCCCCAGAGGATCCATTTTACAATCCTATGGCTGGTTCTTTAAAGGTTTCTTAAAAGGGCAGATAGGTGCCTGTATAAATGCCTTCAAGTCACAAGTAATTGATCATAATTATAGGCCCTTCCCACAGATAGTTAAGCCTCAAAGCTTGAAGAAGCATAATAAACACATTAGTTTTTCAAAAGTTTGAGATATTTGATGGATTTGCCTGAAAAGCTGCCTTGTTGCTGGCTCTGGGACTGCCGGCATGCGCAGGGATAATGACTTGAAATTCTTGCTTACCTGTGGCTTGATGTATCCCAGGCCCAGGCTTGATCAGCCAGTCAGTGTCTGGGATATAAATTTATTTGTATTTTACAGTTAGTAATTCCAAATCTGGGAGCCTTCGCCAGAATCAGACTTCAGTATGAACCTGTATTAGAGCTTCTGCACTCCACAAATGAATCCCGTTTTACCTTCTGAACTAAGTATGCAGAGTGGATAAAATAACATGTTTTATCAGCAATCTATCCATTCACCAAATATTTATCAAGGGCCCAGTATTTGCCAGACACTATTAGAAGCTGGGGATACATCAGTGAACAAGTTGAAAAAGTCTCTACATTTACAGAACTTAACCTTGTCATGGGATGAACAATTCTTTGATATTTTTAAAAATTCATTTCTCTTTATTTCCATTGACTTTTTGCTATATTTCACCTAACCATTTTTTTTTTTAGAGCAGCTAATATTTGTGATAATTTGGTTACTGTGAATTTGCTGATTGAATAATTAGATAACTGAAACACTAATCAGAATCAAATGCTTTGGCAGGATTAAATTTCACTTTAGGGACATACACAGAGATCTGTATAAGACAACATTGACGTACAATTGATAGATATGAACATCTGAGCTCCACTTACTCAACAAGGATTTAGGAAGGACTTACTGTTTAAAAACCAAGGGGATTTTAAATAATAATTCTCCCTGGTTTTGAAGGAATAGTATGGTCACCGTAACCTGGA
The DNA here is from genome assembly GCF_019923935.1 of Bubalus bubalis. Lineage (NCBI taxonomy): Eukaryota > Metazoa > Chordata > Mammalia > Artiodactyla > Bovidae > Bubalus > Bubalus bubalis. Next base: position 9,866,776 of record NC_059164.1, on the reverse strand, counting down.
GACATGAGTATCATGTCATTACAGAGATACTGGTTAGTGTTATCAGTGTTGTCTCCGGGGATGAAATTTGTTAGGGTAGCAGGAGAAGTAATTCAATTTCAAGTACTAGTTCAGTAATCTAAAACTCTCAGTATTTCAGTGAATAAACTGGTGATGTCTGAATATGTCAAATTATCACTATTAGCAAATTTAATCACTGCTTTAAGAAAACCAGAAAAATGCATATAGCTCACTGATTATTATTCAAGGAGAGTTTTCCCATTTCCTCTTTTTAATGATCTCAGTAATATCATAAAAAGAATAAAAATGTGATTTCTCTGGGAAGACCTATTAACAGAGTAGAAAGATACATGATTGGTTGCTGCATAAACATGAATCCTCAGGTGGGTTAGTTTATGGGAATCCTTCTGAATAAACTGTTATTTTGTGGGTGAATAATATATTTATTAGGACTTGTTTCAGGGAAGGCAGGAGAAGCACGAATTTAAAATGTGTTTTTATGTGAAAAGTAGGCTTTGTCTTTCATTCTCTGAATGCTCCTTGAGAAGTTTCCAAGTTATTGAACTTTAGTAAATACACATTTTCATAGTAATGTTCTCCCATTCCTTGTTGCCGCAGAAGAACTTGGTAGTGCTGAATTGTTGCCATGGATTGCACTGTATCCTTTTCACACAACTGTTATCACTATGGAACTATTAGAATTTCTCTATCAATGAGGAAGTAGCTCCTAAGAGGAAGACTTGTTTAAACTTGAGTATCTTTTAGGGTATTTTCCTATGTTTAGAACAAAGGTAAGTGGATATCTGTGAAAACAGACTCCTTATTAAAAGTAAATTACCTTTAGGGAGGAGAGAGTAGCATTGAAACATATATATTACCCCGTGTAAAACAGATAGCTAGTGGGAAGTTGCTGTATAACACAGGGAGCACAACCTGGCCGTCTGTGACGACTGAGAGGGATGAGGGTTGGGAAGAAGGCTCAAGAGGAAGGATGTATACATACACACACACACATATATATACTTAATAGCTGATTCACATTGTTGTATGGCAGAAACCAACATAACATTGTAAAGCAATTATCCTCCCAATTAAAAATCAAATTTTAAAAAAGTAAATTACCTTAAAAAAAAAAAATCATGTCTCACTATTAATGATTTCCTAAGAATGTATTTTAAGAATAAAACATCCAATACTCTGTGTGATGGGAAACTCATTAATAGTAGGATTGGAAGACACTTTGGAGGCCTTTCAGCCCTTTGGTACTATAGATAAACTAAAGTCCAGAGGTAAGCAGCTTGCCTGCCATGCCATTTGAAACTTGTTGACGTGCTCTAAAATCTCAGTAGCAATTTTAAAATAATTTCTGTCGCTTGATGGAAGAGTTAACTCCAGTGAGTACATTTCTAGTTTGGAAAAAATGAACTATATGTAGACAAAGGTGATGGTTTGCCAGGAATAAACGACATATCAACTCGGGAAATTCCTGAATTCTTGCAGTATGCCTTACTGAAGTAAATCTGTAAAAAAGTGTGGTGATTATCCATTACATTCTGCTTTTAAGGAAATTGGGTAATAACTATGATCATTTAAATAGCTATAGTTAAGTAAAAATAGGGGTAAATAATGTAGTTAAGTAAGTAATAATACTAAATTCATTTGAGACAAAGAACAGTTAAAAAAAATCTAAATGCTTATGAACTATTTCATAATGTGGCCCTGGCATCTAATTCCCAGTTAGTGAAATAAACACTATAATACTTGAAAATTAGGTAGGATAGCAACTTCCAGACACCTGAGTAAATATGTGTTGCCCATGCTTCTTGAACTAATCACACCATTTCTAGTTCTCATGAGGCTCAGATAAGCTTCTCAGTCTTCTTTTTTAAGGTTTATTTATTTGTTTTTGTCTGCGCTGGATCTTGATCGCTGCGCTCAGGCTTTCTCTAGTTTCGGAGTGGGAACTTCTCCCTGGTTGTTGTATGCAGGCTTCTCACTGCAGTGGCTTCTCTTGGGGTGCCCAGGCTCTAGGCATGTGGGTTCCCGGAGTTAACAGCTCAGGGGCTCTAGAGCACCAACTCAGGAGTTACGGCGCACAGGCTTAAGTTGCTCCGTGGCGTATGGAATCTTCCTGGACCAGGGATCGAACCTGTGTCTCTTGCATTGATAGGCGAATTCTTAACCACTGGACCCCAGAGAAGTCCTCCTCAGTCTTCTTAGGAAGGAAATTAATCATGAGCTTCCTGGTGTTCTAGAACACAGCAGAGATGAAATCTGGGCACAGGAGGAGTGGGAGTACAAGAAGGTAGTGTTTGGAAGCGGGGCCTTTTCCAGGCGCATGGAAAATAGACACAGGGGGTTGGTGACAAGCCTGCCTACATAAAGGTTACCATTTGATTGGTGATCTATAGATGCCAAGTCTACTGGGGCAGGCGGGTGAGCAGTCAGAGGGAGGAGTTTTGTTAAGAGCTGCTGGGCAGTTGTTCTGAGTGTCACCTGCGTGTTGCCATGCTTGATTTTGTTTTACCAGCTACTCATGTAACTGCTCCCCATTAAGGTGAAATAAAGGCACCTTTAAAAAATATATATATTTTATTTATCAGCATGTGAGATCCAGTTCCCTGAGAAGGGATCAAACTTGGGCCCCCTGTCTTGAGAGCTTGGAGTCTTAGCCACTGGACCACAAGAAAAGTCCTAAGAACATTTTTTTTAAATATTATTTTTAATCAGAGAATAATTGCTTTACAATGTCGTGTTAGTTTCTGCCATACAGCAGCGTGAATCAGCCGTAAGTATCCGTATATCCCCTTCCTCTTGAGCCCTCTTCCCACCCCCAGCCCACCCCTTCAGGGCGTCACAGAGCTCTCAGCTGAGCTCCCTGTGCCGTGTAGGTGCTCCCGCCAGCTGCCTGTGTTGCCCGTGGGAATGATACGTGTCAGTGCCACTCTGTCAGCGCACTGCCCCCTCGCTGTGCCCGCGAGCCCATTCTCTACGTCTGCCTCTCTGTTCCTGCCCTGCAAATAGGCTCATCAGTACCCTTTTTCTAGATTCCATATATATGCATTAATATATGATATTTGTTTTTCTCTTTCTGACTTAGTTCACTCTGTATAACAGATTCTAGGCTCATCCGCCTCAGTGCAACCAACTCAAATTCGTTCCTTTTTATGGCTGAGTAATAATCCATTGTATATATGTATCACAAAATAAAGGCAGCTTAAAGCATGTGGCAGGAATCTGTGTGGAAGCAGTAGCCTGGAAGTCCATTTGGGATGGCATCATTATTAAACAGTTAGTAGTTTAGCTGAATTTGGACAGCTACTTACTTTGTCATTCAAGTAGCCATTTTAATTACTGAGTCCTATTTAGCCTTCCTAAAGGATTTTAGTTCAGTAGAATTAGAATCACAGTACAGGAGTTTTTTTCATTGAAAAGGGTTTTAGATTTAACTTGATTCAACCCTCTTTGACCTGTGTAGGAACTGTTGTGTAAATGCATTAAAAAATTGCCTGATTTTTAATCAGTTACTTTATTCCTCAGTTACATGAGTTGTAGATACAAACTGAGGATAACTAAGGCTCAAAAACAGGTTTATATCTAGTGTTAACAGAACAGGATGACGGATGGGCATTGCGTATCAGAAAACATTCCGTTGAATGAGAAAAGTATTTTCAGTTTAATGCTTTTATGTTTGCTGACTTGAAGACAAGGGTCGGCTGTATCTTTTATATCCATAAATAACAGGGTCCATACTGTTAGTTGCCCAATATGTGTCCTGAATGAAGTAGAGTAAATTAAATTATAAGCCCCTCACATGAGAACTTTTCGTCGTTTTAGAGTTGCGTGTAACATTAGTAGGGCTTCCTTGGTGGCTCAGTGGTAAAGAATCTGCCTGCAGTGCAGGAGATGCAGCAGACACTGGTTTGATCACTGGGTTGGGAAGATCCCCTGGAGGAGGGCATGGCAACCCACTCCAGTACTCTTGCCTGGAGAATCGCATGGACAGAGGAGCTTGGAGGGCCACAGTCCATGGGGTTGCAAAGAGACGGATACCACTGAAGTGACTGATATCTCAAGCTACAATGCTGGCAGATTATTGGTTTTGACTGTATCTGTACACCAAGCTATTTAGTAAGAACATTCAAATACTTACTGATATTTAAAATTTTCCCTGTGACTGTCTATTTTTTTAATCTTTAGTCCTAGCCTCAACTTTGATGGAATTTTCTTGTATTCTTTGTGTGCGTTTGCTGCTTTCATCCTACACTAATATTGACTAGTCCATTTCCTCTCCCTGGGCTCCTCGCCGCCCCCGCTGTGTTTAATGGGAGCTGGTCTCAGGGTATGCTGTCCTCCCGTACCACCTGCCGGCACCTGTTGAAGTGCTATGTATGCATCCTTCAGAACCAAGCTCTAATGCCACTGTTTTCTTTGGGGAGGGCGCATACCGTCCTCTTTATTGTTTCTAGTATTGCTGTTGGGTTGTGCCTTACAAACAAAGGAATTCTGATAAGTTCGATTTCACACCTTTCTTATCCTAAAAGAAAAAATTGGTGCACAGTGTTCACAACTGCATATGTTGAATTATCAAAGTTATCTGTGACACGGGTGAATTTCCATTTTGAGCAAACACTGATGAAAACCAGTTTCTTCACTTAAAATTTTATACATCGGAGGGTTGGGAGAATTTTCCACCCTCCAGATTCTGTCTTCACGTGTTTCAGACCCTGTTTCTCCTCCTTTAGTCATGTGCTTCCTGACTTTTGTGTGTCCTTAATACCTTCATTTGGATAAAATTTCTGCTTCCTTTGAACCTTAACAACCTCAGCCCTCCCTTATGGTGCTTAGTATATGTCTGTCTGCCCTGTATATTATTATGCTTATTATGTAAGGTATAATACCAATCTCCCCTCCTCCCACTGTTTCTGACCCTTTTAACTTTCCACACCCCAGTGGTGAGCTCCTTGAGGCAGAAAGTGTGTATTGGGTCACGTCCATTTACATTCTACATCCAGTGGAAATAAAATGAATGAATGAACAAATGAATGAAATAATGAAAAGGGGGTGTAGGTATTAAGTAAGGGATCGTATGGGTTATTTCCATCACAGGAAAGTTAATACAAAGGAGTGTCAAATAAAGAGGGAAAATAGATCTGTATATTGGGTTATACTTATTTGGTTTCCCGGGAATAATAAATATTGAAAAGAGGAATTTTCATTTTTTTCACTCCAGCATATATAGTTTATAGTCAAGTGAGTTTTAAAATTTAAGTAATTCCCATGGTTAACAGTCTTGGGCTTAATTTACATACTATAGAGAAGACATTAACATCAGGAAATGTGCACACATTCAGTAAAAGTTGAAAATGATTTGCACATTTTTAAATATAAGAATGTAAGTTACTCTGAATACATTTTAATTGCTTGAATTCTTTTACTTTTCTTTTTACCACTAATGTGGCTTTCTGTGCTGGAAGAACTCTTCGGAGGAATGGAATTAAGTGAAATCTTTCTGTGTGCTAAGTCATTCATTCAGTTGTGTCTGACTCTTTGCAACCCTGTGGTAGCCCGCCAGGCTCCTCTGTCCATGGGATTCTCCAGGCAAAAATACTGGAGTGGTTTGCCATTTCCTCCCCCAGGGGATCCTCCCGACCCAGGGATCAAACCCTTGTCCCTTATGTCTCCTGTACTGGCAGGCAGGTTCTTTACCACTGACCGCCGGGGAATCACCTTTCCCCAATATCCTGTCCTTTAATGGGTTTATTGTCGGCAGGTCTGAGGACACAGCGCCCCCAGGAACACGTTGTCAGAACTTTTGGAAGCGTGGTGCTATCTACTTTAGTTCACTGTTCAATTTAACTCAAGGAGGAATGGAATTATTTGTTCTTTCTCTTTTTATTTCAAAATCTCAAATAGAATTATTCCTTTTTATGGCACACACTGGAATTTTCCAAGGCTCCTCTTATGGCATGACCACCTTAGGACATTTTAAATTTCGTTCTGTATACTCTGTGTTTAAGTCATTAAGATCTATCCACAGAAAAGAGGTAGTTCTCTTTCAGGGACACTAATCTCTAATGAAGTCTCTTTTTTATTTTGCTTCCTTTGTTAAGTAATCTCATAATTTCTGTGTTAGGTATTCCTAACAATTAGTGTAAAACATGTATTTTTCCTAATGTTTTCTTTTTAGAGGGTAAGGTGTGAATGTGTAAAGTTGGAAACATTAACTCTTAGCCCTATTCAGCAACAGAACAAGAAAAACAAAATATGTCTTTGCATTTTAAATGTTAGGCTATTGGCTCTGACCAATACATTTTAACACTTTTTGGTGGAAACCAGGAAGCTAGCTGAGTGGTTTCAAGTTGGGAGTTTTAGATGTCGTCTACATTCCAACCGTGTAGAATCACTTAAAGGAGCTATTAAATAGCCTTGGATAAAAACGGGATGTTTTCTTGTTGAGCCATAAGAAACCCAGAGACAAGATTTAGAGATTGGGCTGGAAAGGACTCCTGTTGCTGATCAGGACTGAAGTATATTTAAGTTATGGAAGTCCCCTTAAAGAACAGGGACAGCATCCCTCCTTTGAAATAACATACCTCTTACATATTAAGATGAAAAGAAAAGTTGAGACATCCTGCTAGTTGTTACAAATTCCTTTAAGCCCATGAGATTTAATCAGTGGTGATTTCTCTAACCAAGAGCTCATTAGGCTAGCGTGTAGGATTGATGATGCCTCTTGGGTCCTCAACTAAACCAGTTAGTTTTGCAAAGAGCAAAAGGTTGACTTAGACGGGAGAGTTGGTCTCCAGGAGAACTATACAAAAGCATGGTTGATTTGGTGGTACCCATTCCTGATGTGAGAAAAATAGGACTTTTGAGATGAGTCAAGAGTAGCATCTTTGTTTATGAAAAATGGTATAATTTTTTTTCCCCATTTTAGGTGATAAAGTTGAGAGGTGAAACCATCATTAGGCCAACAGAGAATGGTTAAGAGATATACCTTATGAACTGAAAGGACCACAGACTCATTAAAAGGAGGCAAGAACATGGCAGAAGGTGAGCTAAGTTGAGGTAGAAGTGAGAGATACTATATGGTGGAGATGTAAAATAGTGACAGAATCTGGCAATGCTTACGTAAATCTGAATTTTCTTAAGAGTTCAAGCGTTGAAACCTAGTGAAGCCTAAAGTTCTGGCACGTTTAGAAAGACCATAGCCAGTGTTTGTTGAATAAGTAAACTCAGGCTATCATGCTTTTTAATTCCATAATGATAAAATGACATAGTTGTCTGATTCCTTTTTCTTGGGTACCTTATTTTAGCCAGGGCTTCCCTGGTGGCTCAGAGGTTAAAGAGTCTGCCTCCAGTGCGGGAGACTCAGGTTCGATCCCTGGGTCGGGAAGACCCCCTGGAGAAGGAAATGCTAAACCACTGCAGTATTCTTGCCTGGAGAATCCCATGGATCGAGAAGCCTCGTGGGCTACAGTCCACAGGGTGGCAGAGAGTTGGACACGACGGAGTGACTTCACCTTCACCTTATTTTAGCCATATTGCATTGTCCATCGTGCCTAGCATGCACATGTCTTGAAGTAATGCATGAATTAATATAGAATGTATGCTTCGCATTAGAACATAAGCTCCATGAAGACATGAATTTTTGCCCCTTTTGTTCACTGCTTTTATAACCAGTGTCTAGAACAGTGTCTGGCACATAAATACTTGTTGAGTGACTTACCGAAGAGCTAAGCAGTGAGCAAAGATTACTCTTTTACAGGAGTTTTTATGACAGTAAAAGTGTAAATTAACACCAAATTTAGCAGCTGTGTTATTTTTCTATTCACTCATTAGTATTGCATTTAAAACTCTTAAGATTATATAGTCTAATAATTATATTAGTAAATTGGATTATGACAGTAATTAGGAGTTATTGAATAATTTAGTAATTAGCAAGTAGACTGGACACTAAGATATATTCCCTCTAAACTAATTTTTCCACTATATTTTCATTCAGTTATAAACATAATTTTACATAAACAGTATTAACTGATATTTTAAATGGTCATATGATTTGTGGCAGAGTTGATTTAGATATTTTGGTGGGAATTTTAGGATATAGTTTCCCATTCTCTCGGTCTTGAAATTTTATAGAGAGGATTGACAATCAGTTTCCTGAAGAGTCTGGCGTGAGCTGTAAAGTCGTGGTGTAAGCCCCTACAGCTGTGCTTATCGAGGGCCCGTCTCACCGTGAACCTTGGCCCAGTACTGCTGTTTGGCGTTGCTGCTGCTCCAAACACCTTTCTTCTCTGCTTAGATCAGTTGACTGTGATCACCCAAGGGATCTGACCTTACTTGGTTGTGGCTAATAGTAATGATGAAAAGAAAAAGGAGAAAAAAGCGGAAGAGGAAGGAGAAGGGGAGGAATGGAATGGTGTGGAATAGACTAGAATAGAGTGAAAGCGTGCGGTGGTCCCAGCCTGCTGTCAGATACATTGCAAGGACTTGTAACTGAAGTAGGATACCAAGGGGGTTATTTGTAGTTTTTAACTTAAAGTAATTATGTTTTCTCTTAAAGACGCTGTTCTGATTAATATGGCTGTGTAGTTGGTTACCCCAGAATTTAGGGGCTGGAGACAACCTTTTTCTTAGGCTCAAGGATTGGGTGGCTGGGAAACAGCACAGTGAGAGTAGGATCTCTGCCCTGTGATGACACAGCTGCTGGGGATTTGATTAATTTTGAGAGGATGTCTTCATTCACAAGTCTGGTGTTCACTCAGGCTGGTTGACATACTCTAAGACCTGGGCAGGGGGCCTGTGGACCAAAGCACGTACGCCTTGCTGCTCCATGTGTCCTGAGCTTCCTCTCAGCATCAAGGCTGCAGAGTAACTGGACTCCTGTGGCCCTGAATGGCTCCACAAGCCAGTCAGTGTCCTTAGGAACAGGTGGGGTTACTTCTGCCACATTCTGTTGGTTACAAGTGAGTTCAAAGCCCCACAGAGTCAGGGGAGGGCACATCTACCATCTCTTACTGCTGCTGCTGCTGCTGCTAAGTCGCTTCAGTCGTGTCCGACTCTGTGCGACCCCATAGACGGCAGCCCACCATCTCTTACTAGAAAGTATTAAAGAATTTGTGCCTCCCCCCTTGATAATCATGACATAAAAAAGCAAGGCTCCTGTCCCAGCTACCCCTGTGCCCAGTACCCAGATACAACTTCTTTTAATTCTGTGTTTGGTGCTTCTGGTTGTTCCTCTGTGAATCTAGATAATATGCTATGCTCTATTTCTTAATATCTAAAACTTCAGGTAATAACTATTGACTTCCTATTCTGAAAGATGAAGATTTAGCTCATCAGTACTACTCCTTGTTAATCTCCTTCCTCTTTGGTTTGATAGGGACATTTTTATTTTTTATGATGATTTAAAATAGTATCTTTAAACATAATTTTTTTTGTTCTTTCTCTTTTGGCAGTGTCTCTTGAGTCTACATTTAGTAAGAGAGGAATTCTTTATTTCCCTAACTTTTCCTCACAACTTCCATCAGCTACTTTGCTAAAGTTGTTAAATATTTGCATTCTGTTTTGCAACCTCAGGTATAGGTCCAATGTTAAAACCCTGTGAGGCTGAGAGAGTCCTTCTTTCTTAAATACAGACATCTGGATTCTCTTTTCTTATTCTGCATCACTTTAAAAAAATTACACCTATTTTAGTGTACTGCTTTTTCAGACCATGACTTTGTTTTTCCTGGAGTTTATGATTGCCTTTTTATTTTTCTTACACTATTTGCCTTTATCACAGCCAGAATGTTTTCTTTTCAATCACTTCATCATATCATCTATTTCTATTGAATTGCCCGATTTCCTGAAGTTCTCTGAAGTTTTGGTTTACTGAGAATTGGTTATTTACTTGGATTGATGAACCGTTGTCTTCTTGGGACTTTTTCACTGCTCCTCTGACTTGGAGCTACTCATTCCTGCATCCTGACTCTTCCTCTTCAGTAGTTCATACCCTTCTTTTGCTAGTGTAGGTTTGTGAGAAACTCCCTAAGAAACTGTGTATGAGAGATACACTTTTCTGAATCCTCACCTGTTTGAACACATCTTTATTGCCTCTCACAATTGATTATGACTTGATTGTAGAAATCTAGGATGAACAATTTTTGCCACAAAACATTGCTTTCTCTGTATTCAGTGTTGCTAATAAAAATCATCTACTGATATGATTTTCTAATTAGTTTTTAGTGACTTTTTTTTTTTTTTTTCTGCTCTGAAAGCTGCTAGGATGTGTTCTTCAGAAATATGTGACTGGGTGTGGTGCTTTTTTAAGTCGAATTTGCTGGGCATTCCTTGAAATCTTTCTGTGCATATTTATTTTGTTTTTAAACGTTACTTTTTCCTATTTGTTCTGTTCTTTCTTCATGAATCCCTCTTGTTCGTCAGATATTCAGTCTTTCGATTGGGACTTCTAAGTCTCTTAAGGTTCAGTTTTACAGATTGGCCTTTATGTTTCTTACCATCTTTTCCTCTATTTTCTAATTATTTTCTTTCCTTTGGGCTTGTTTTGCTTTATTCTAAAGAAATCTGCGCTATTTTCCAAACATCTATTGAATTTACTCTTTTCACAGTTATATTTTTAACCTCAAACCATCTTTTTTGTTGTTGTTCTTTGCTTGTTTTTTTTTTTTAAATGAACATTCTATTCTGGTTTTATAGTTGTACTGTGTCTGTAAATTGCTCTAAATTTTGAAAAAGTTCTCCATATTATCTGTTTTAGTCAGTATTTTGTTCCTAACTTTTTTGTTTTCCCTGTTGCTGGATTCCTTAAATGCTGAGGAGTATTTGGATGGGCTTCCCTGGTGGTTCAGACGGTAAAGAATTCACCTGCATTGCAGGAGTCCTGGGTTTAGTCTCTGGGTCGGGAAGATCCCCTGTAGGAGGGAATGGCAGCCCACCCCAGTATTCTTGCCTGGAGAATCCCGTGGACAGAGGAGCCTGGCGGGCCACAGTCTATGGGGTCGCACAGAGTTGGACACGACTGAGCGACTGTCACTTCACTTCAGTATTTGGATATTATTTTGCTTTTTTAAAAAAAATCAAGTTTATTGAGATATAATTTACAAACAGTAAAAGACATCCATTTTGAGTGTGTTTTTTAATAAAGTCTGACAAGTTTATACTCTCAGATAAACTACCATCACAGTCAAGATCTAAGACATTTCCATTACTCCAGAGTTCCCTTAGGCCCCTTTGCATTCAGTCTCCTTCCTCTACCTTAACCCCTGGCAACCCTAATCTTCTTTTTGTCATTATAGATTCTATTTGTCCTTTCTAGAGTTTCATACATGGTATCAAACACTATTGTGTTTTTTGATGTCTGACTTGCACAGGTGTTTTTGAGGTTCATTTATGTTGACTGTATTAGTAGTACGTTCTTTCTCATATGACTTTGCCATAATTTGCGTTATTTATTCATTCACCTGTTGATGGTTAATTGTGTTGCTTCCAGTTTGCAGTTATGAATCATGCTGCTATGAACATTCGTGTATAGGTCTTTGTGTGGATATGACACATGCTTTCATTTCATTTGGGTAAATATCTAGAGCGCCTCCCTCGTAGCTCAGTCGGTAAAGAATTTGCTGCAATGCAGGAGGCCCGGGTTTGATTCCTGGGTCTGGATAAATCCCCTGGAGAAGGAAATGGCAACCCACTCCAGTATTCTTGCCTGGAGAATCCCATGAACAGAGGAGCCTGGCAGGCCACAGTTCAGGAGGCTGCAAGAGTTGGACACAACTTAGTGCCTAAAACCGAGTATCTAGAAGTGGTCTGCTGACTTGTATGGCAAATGTATTAATATGTTTAATTTTCAAAGAAACTACCAAACCTTTCCAAACTGGTTGTACCATTTTGTATTTCCACCAGCAGTGTGTAAAGGTTCCACTTGATTTGCTTTCTACTCAACATTTGGTATTGTCAATCCTTTTACTGTTAACCATTCTATGTTAAGTGCGAACTGATACCAGATTGTGGTTTTAATTTGCATTTACCTGATGACTAATATTATTGACCATCTTTCATTTGCTTATTGGTCATTCTCTTAGCTTCTTTTGGGAACTATCTATTCAAATATTTTGACCACTAAAAAACTGGATGATCCAATTGTATTGTGAGAGTTTTTATGTATTGTGGAACACTTTTGTCAGGTGTGTGTGTTGCAAATATTTTCTCCAGGTCTTTGGCTTGCCTTTTCATTTTCTTAATGGTGTCTGTCAAAGAGGACATTTTGATTTTTCCAAAGTTTATAATTTTTTTCTTTGATGGATTTTGTTTTTTTTAGTATCCTATCTTTGCTTACCCCAAAGGCACATAGATTTTTTCATGTTTTCTTCTAGAATTTTATAGTTATTGCTTTTATGTCAAGTCTGTGGTACATTCAGGTTAAACCTGTGTGTGGCTTGAGGGAAGAGTCTGGTTTAATTTTTTTCTTGTATGGATATCCATCTGTTCTAGCGCCATTTGTTTAAAAAGACCACGCCTTCTTCATTTTGAATTACCTTGGCACTTTGATCACAAATGAGTTGACCATACAAATTTAGGTCCATTTGTGGACTCTCTGCTCTGTTCCATTGATTTATATATTTATACTTTCGCCAGTGCCATGATGTTTTGATTACTGGCAACCCACTCCAGTGTTCTTGCCTGGAGAATCTCAGGGACAGGGGAGCCTGGTGGGCTGCCGTCTATGGGGTCGCACAGAGTTGGACACGACTGAAGTGACTTAGAAGCAGTCTTATAATAAGTCCTGAAATCAGGTAGTGTAAGTTTTCCAACTATTTTCTTCTTCTTTTTGAAAGTTGCTTTTGCAATTTTGTCTGCTGAAATTTTGCTAAGAATTTTTGCAACTATGTTCATGAAGGATATTGTTATCTAATTTTCTTTTTTAAATAATGTCTCAGGTGTTGGTTAGGAGGTAATCCTGTTATCATATAGTGAGTTTTATAAGTGTTTCTAGCTCCTCTGAAAGATTTCATGTAACATTAGTATTATTTTCTTACATAGTTAACAGAATTTACCAATGAAGTCATCCGAGCCAAGGATTTTCCTCAGGGGACGGTTTTTAACTTCAGATTTTATTTCTGTAGTGGACATGGAGCCATATAGGTTGAATCACTTTGCAACTTGTTTTTCAAGGAATTGTATGTTTCATCTAGCCTTTGGGGTTTACTGGCATGGATTCTTTTATTTTCTTATCATTTTAATGCCTGGAATCTGTAGTGATGTCTTCCCCTTTCATTTCTGATGTTAGTAATTTGTATGTTCTCCCTGTTTTTCTTGATAATACAGGTAGATTTTTGTTAACCCTATTGATGATAAACCAGTTTTTGGCTTAATTAATTTTCTTTATAATTTGTCTATTGTCTATTCCACCAATAATTACTTTTAGTTTTAATTCCTTTTCCTACTTACTTTGAGTTTAATTTGTTCTTATTTTTTAGCTTCTTGAAATAGTAGCCTTGTTCATTGTTTTTAGAATTTTCTTCTCTTCTAATATAAGCATTTATGTTGTTTTATTTGCTTCCCACAAATATTGACATAGTGTGATTCCATTTTCGTGTGATACAAAATATTTTAGCCCTGTTTTGGTGATGAATTTTTGACTTGTGGGTTATTTAGATTTGTGTTTTTAAGTTTCCAGATATATACAGAATTTTTCAAATGCCTTTCTAATTAAATTCTGTTGTGATCAGAGAACAATGCTATATGATTTTATCCTTTTCAAATTGATTAAGACGTGTTAATAAATGTAGATAAAGTGTATCTTGGTACTTGTTCTATTTGACTCTTTAAAAAATATTTCCCATTTTCCTCTCATGTGTTCATGTTTTCCTTTAAATCTTTAAGAACTTTTATAATAGTTGCTCTTTGTCTGCTATTCCATAATCTGTGTTATTTCTGGGTCTATTCCTATTGACTGATTTTTCTCCTATATGTATGCATGTCTGATACTTTTGTATTGAATGCCAAACATTGTGAATATTTCATTGTTGACTGCTTGATTTTGTTCCATTCTTTTAAAGAATGCTGAACTTTTGTTCTGAGGGTCAGTAAGTTACTTGCAGTTGAGTTTGATCCTTCCAAGGCTTACTTTTAGTTTTTGGAAAATGTAGTCCATGGGGTTGCAAAGAGCTGGACACAATTTAGGACTGAACAACAACAACAAAAGGAGGAGGGGAGATGCTGCTTTAGACTTTACTTGAGGGCTAGGTCAGGCCCACCACCAAGACCGCGTTACCCTCTTGTGGTCTTCACTCTTCTGGTTAGTGGGAACTAGAAAGATTTCTTGCTTTGTGTGAGCTCTAGGAATCTTTCAGTTTACAGCTTCCTGGTAATTGTTCTTCCTCAGAAGCAGTTTTTCGCTTGGCCTCAGGCGCAGATTTAGGCAAGAACTCAGGAGATCCCGTGTAGATTTCGGAAGCTCTTTTTCTGGGTAGTTTTTTCTTCAGTTCTCTGTCTCACGGATTTTAGTCACTTTAGCTGCCTTGTCTTCTCAGCTCTGATTTCAACCTGCTCAACCCAGACAATGGACCTCATGGGATGTTTCTCTTGCCTGTGCCCATGGTTTGGAAACTGCCTCCAGGCGTAAAGGCAGGGTGGTCCAGGGCCCCTGATTTGTTTCCCTTGTCTCCGGGATCACAGTCCTGTGCTTCCTGTACTCCAGTATCTGAAAATGGTGGTTTCATATGTTTGTTCAGTTTCTAGTTGTTTGTGTCAGGTGGATAAGTCAGCCTTCTTGCTTTCTTATAGCCCTAAATACCCATTAGTTTTTGTAAAAAAAAAGAAAAAAAAAAAACTGGATAGCTAGTATGGCTGTTTATTGTTGCATTCCCTAATTTGGAGGACAGTGTAATTAATCATCTGGAAAGGAGTGATAAATGTAGAAAGAACATCATCTTTTTCTTCCATTACCTGTCTCATCTGGCTATCTAAATCCATCATCATTCTAGATTTTCCTGCCGTATTCCTCCCTGAAGCCAACAGGCAGTATAAAGCCCATATCATGCAATAACTAGTTTGATATCATATTGATTTTAACCAGCTGGTTTTTCTTATGAGAAACAAACTGAGAAAAATAAAACTCAAGACGAATTAATTTCTTTGCAGGAATTTCCCATGTCTTGATGATTTAAAAGAATCTATTTTGCATTTAAATGAATCATTATGAGCTTGACTGAAGCTTGTTGGATACTCCAGATTACTCACTGTAGTGTGTTTTTTGATGGAGGCAGGAAGTGAAAAAGCAAGGTCTATGAGATTTTTGTGTCTGTGAAGTCGTTTAATGTTTCTCATTGAGGCTTTGGTCACTAGGGTAAATGACTCAAGGTATCTATTGCTGCTTAGCAGTTCTTAAGGGGGAATTTCCCCCACCGTGTTTCTCCCCTCCCCAAAATAACTAATTATACTCTGGAAGTTTCAGTAAGTTGTTCGCAGTTTGTGAAGTCAGCATATTTCTGGAAGCTCTCTGTGAGTGTCATTCTTCGCTGCACTCACGCTTTTGTTTCTCCACCCTTGCCGCCAGCCCTGTACTATAAGGACACAATTCTATCGCTATTTTTTTTCCCCCTCTCTCATTTGATGTGGTAGTTTGCATACAGCTGCAGAGTAGACAGTTACCTTTGAAAGGAACATTTGGCCGCTCTAATTTGATTAAAGAAAACCACCTCAATCATTTCTAGACTGAGAACGTTTTCATTTTAACTTGGCAGTCGGAGTTGGGAATGTACTCAGTGCACTTAGATATGTGGGGAGCCTAGTCAGGGAACAAAACCGACTGCTCAAATGAAGAAAGCTCTGGTGCAGTTTTTTTTCTCTCTCTCTTCTTAAGGCAAGCAGTGTTATATAGGATTGCTTCTCTTCTCTCCCAAATTTTCTACAGCCATGGTTTTCACCTCCATCTCCTCTTCACGGTTATTTACTTAAGAATTCCAGTAAACTAATTCTGGCAGGGATAAATTACTACCCTAACACAACCCAAAGGACTTTTAAATCCTTAAAAATTACCTCGTTTTTATATGGAAATAAAACCCCAAATCATAAATGACTGTGAATGGCATGTGCTTTCTTGGCCACTATAGAGAATGGCCAAAGAAGTGTTTAGACCATGGATACAACTGAGAGTCTAAACAACAGCAAAAATGCAGACCAAGGTTTGGAATTTAGCTGTGGCTTTCATGGAAGAAAATTACTCCCCGTCAGAAGCCTGCAGCTCCAGCCCTAGGCAGTTATCTCACACGTGCGTCCTTTGATTCTGAGATAGAAGATCTGATCACCTTGCTAGTGTGACAGTTGAAAATATATTCTGCAGATTGTGGGTTGGCATCAACTTCATAGATGTTATTGAAAATGCTCGAGCAGCCGCTTAATGTCTATCAGGTAAATCATGAACAAATTCATGAACCACAGTTCAGTAATGTATGGTCTTTGGGGGAAAGATACTATGTGAGCATCTTAAATTTAAAAGTTAGAGTCTGAAATTTTAAATATAAGTTTCAGAGTACACATGGGCCCTTGGAGACACAATTACATTCAGTTCAGTCGCTCAGTCGTGTCCGACTCTTTGCGACCCCATGAACTGCAGCACGCCAGGCCTCCCTGTCCATTACCAACTCCCGGAGTTCACTCAGACTCACGTCCATAGAGTCGGTGATGCCATCCAGCCATCTCATCCTCTGTCGTCCCCTTCTCCTCCTGCCCCCAATTCCTCCCAGCATCAGGGTCTTTTCCAATGAGTCAACTCTTCGCATGAGGTGGCCAAAGTACTGGAGTTTCAGCTTTAGCATCGTTCCTTCCAAAGAAATCCCAGGGCCGATCTCCTTCAGAATGGACTGGTTGGATCTCCTTGCAGTCCAAGGGACTCTCAAGAGTCTTCTCCAACACCACAGTTCAAAAGCATCATTAAACAGTTCATGTCTTGAATCTACTATTAATATCTGATAGGGTATCTGCGGGTTTGATCCCTGGGTCGGGAAAGATCCCCTGGAGAAGGAAGTGGCAAACTCACTCCAGTATTCTTGCCTGGAGAATCCCATGGACTGAGAAGCCTGCTGGGATACAGCGTATAGGGTCATAAGAGTCAGACCCAACTAAGCAACTAAACCACCACCACAGTGATATTTGCCTGGGGCTTGCTGTCAGCATGAAAACTAGGCAGACCTGAGAGATTCCTGCAAGACTTAATCATTCTGAGAGAAAGAGAGATGCACATAATAGTAGAATTTGAAGAGGACTTGAGTTTGAAGAGTTCAATCTCTTATTTCCTGAACAAAATCACTCTCCTTAAAAAAAAACAGAACACTCCAAATGGTTGAGTGGATGTATTAATACTAAAGACTGTCCAATAGATGTCTCACAAAGGGGCATGACTGAGTGAGTGAACAACAGCAGATAAATGTTTGCTGTTTGACAGAGCTGTGTTGTCATCGTGCGTTCTTCTCAGTCTTCTGCCATTTTCAAGTGCTGGAGTCATTTCTGCCTTTAATCTCAAGACTTGTAGTCACCCGAGTCTTGTTCTTCCTTTGAGAGTCAAGGGCCAAGAAGCAGTGCAGTCTTCCAGTTCTGTTTTTACACGCAGTAGGGAGAGTGTGACTCTCCCTTTAGGCACGTCCGCATCATCAAAGCATATGAAGGTGGTGAAGGGACTGCAGAGATGACCGCCCAGAGGCCACTGCTGAGCCGGGCTTTGGGGGCGCACGGATTTTGGTGGAAACAGCTTTGTAAATGCAATTGAACCCCACCCTGGCTAGCTCACAAAGCTTATTTGTTCCAATATAGCCTAGCTGCTTCTATCCATGCAATTTTTCAGGCAGGAATACTGGAGTGGGTTGCCATTTCCTCCTCTAGGGGTTCTTCCTGACCCAAGGATCAAAGTCCAGTCTCCTCTGTCTCCTGCATTGCAGGCAGATTCTTTACCCACTGAGCCATCGGGGAAGCCCGAATAATATACTACAGTACAATCAAATATTGCAAAAAGTAATGCTTGCTTTTCTTGTTTTGTTCATATTCTACAAGTATAACATTCAGTAGCATTTGAGAAATAAAATACTGATGATTGAGGAAAAGTTGGTTTAATATGAATAAGGTATTTGGAGACTTAACGGAGATTCTGGAGGAAACTGCTTAATACTGATTCTTTAATATCAACTTCAGACTTTCTCTCTCCTCAATAGAGTATTGTTATAATATTTCTCATATATAATTGCCTTTTTAAAAGTATACTTCTGCATTGCCCAGTACTACCTACAGGACATTGCCCAGGAACTACTGTTGGAGGTCTCAGGTTTATTTTCTGTGGCTTCTAAGTTTGGGGTGCCAGCTGTTGAAATGCAATGAAATTACTGAATGTTTCTGATAAACGTATAGAAACTAGCCTGAGGCCAAGGTCTTATTTTGTTTTGGTTTGTTTTTAAACAGGTAAAGAATGTGTCGTTCCTTTTTGTGTGGCAGTTGTCTACTTCTTAAGTGCTGTTAGTAGATTCATTCTTACAGTAACAGAGGGTGGGGGAGGATTGTTAGTCCCATTGCGAGGGTAAAGAAACCGACTCCTAACTTCTGCAGGATCTGTTCAAGGTCACCTTGACTCCAGGTGTTATTTCCCCTTAGGGTTTTTGTGTAGTACTACAAAGTGTTTTAGTTGCTCAGTCGTGTCCTACTCTTCCCGACACCATGGACTGTAGCCCACCAGGCCCCTCTGTCCATGGGATTCTCCAGGCAAGAGTATTGGAGTGGGTCGCCATGCCCTCCTCCAGGGGATCTTCCTGACCCAGGGATCGAACCTGCATCTCTTGCATCTCCTGTGTTGGCAGGCGGATTCTTTGCCACTGAGCCCCAAGTATTTTGGTCATGCAAAAATCATTTGGCCATAGGACTCTTTTTGGCTCAAGGCCTCTTTGGGAAATGAAGCAGACATATACTGCATGCTGACAGAGGCTGGACTTTATTTTGGGGAGAAAATTATCTTCTTATAACCAGAAACTAGAGGTATAATTGCTTAATTATGACAGGTATTAAATGCTGTATATATAACATATCCATGTTTTTAGATTAAAAACTTTTTTTTTCAACTGGTTGTTTTAATAACGTATGTGGAGGCAAGTGGCCATGGAATTGGGACTGTTCAATAGTGTTGTTTGTTAGGGTTCATGCTGTTCCACTTGATGGCAGTCAGTTTTCCATCCCCGAGGCCGATGAGCAAAGGGAGGAAGAGCTAGAGGTCAAAGGAAGTCGGCTCACCTCTGAATCTGGCACCAGAAGTGCTGACGAGGTGTCACTCAGGCTCAGGATGACTCAGCACTTCCTGGTTGCTCTCTGCAGCCTCGCTGTGGCTAATAATATCAAATGACCTTGGTCCCAGCTGAGGGTTTCAGGCAACCTTTGGTTTCCTCACTGTCAAAACTTTGAAATCAAAAAAATCTTGCCTTCCTTTCTGTTTTTACTGAATTCAGGATATTAGGTGTGAGCCCTTAGTCTCTACACTGGTTTACATGCTTTTTTGTTCTGGATTGGAAGTAGCTTTGGCCCTGAGCTGTAAATAAATATATCCTTACTTCTCAAGTGAAGGCAGCCATGTTATCATTCATTTGGTCTTTGTATTACTTGTGTTCAGTCCAGTAACTGGGGCAGGAATGGAAGGACGTGAAGTTCAAACTACAGTTGCCGTGTATTTGTTAAGTTCGATCTTCGGAAAGGTTTAGTGACCCAAGAGGCCAAGAGAGGGAGAGAAATCATAGATCTGTTCATTGGCACCTCATCAGTTTCTGAATAGTCCACAACAGACCCACTATGTGAGCGAAAAGGAATTGTTTTTATTAATTAGTTTTATACTTAGAACTAAGCAAAATTGTTACACCCTAAAGTCATTCTTGGGCTTCCCAGGTGTCTCAGTGGTAAAGAATCCGCCCACCTATGCAGGAGACGTGGGTTCGATTCCTGGGTTGGGAAAATCCCTTGGAGAAGGGAATGGCAACCCACTCCACTATTCTTACCTGAGAAATCCCATGGACAGAGGAGCCTGGCAGTCTTCAGTCCATGGGCTTGCAGCATCCGACATGACTGAGCACACATGGACACATGCAAAGTTATTAATATCAAGACATCTGAAGATGAACTATTTCAGAAAACCTTAAAAATTTTAGAAGACATTTTCTACCTGTTTTCCTGAGGTGGTGTTACATTAGTTAATAGGACCTGGTTGAGAGTTTAACCTTGTTAACAACCAGCTGGTTTAAAATTTTATGAAAAATATTTCAAACTATTTTTATTATTTATAATAGAGTTTATAAACAAAGTTCTCTAAAACTTGATTTTGGGACAATATTAAAGTGGTTTTTAGCAAAGTAATACCTATATCACTGCAAGAATAATGTTGTATTTAAGACACAAATATTTATTGTTAAATGTTTCTTTATGTATTTCCATCTTTACAGAGGCTTCTAAATAGCAAGAATTTCTAGCCCTTTAACTGCTTCCAAATAAGCAAAAGTGAAAACTCCTACAGAAAACACAGCCCTGACCTTTTTGCACATGTAATCCAAACGAAAAGTTAGCTTTGAAGTGGCGTCTTGTTACATAATCATACTGAAAATATGCAGTAATATGTATCCCTTTGAATATCTTTCATCCAGAAACATACTTTTGTTTTCTTGACTATCCTACCAGCTGAAAATGGGTTGTGTTCTGGTTGTTCATCTAACCACCAGCCTCAAGGTACTTGAGAAATTACATGAAGAGCTTCGTTTGAAAGCATGAGCTTTTCAGAAAGTTTCAGGCCACTGGAAAATTGAAAGTGGAATTTCACTCTGATGATGACTAAAATAAAAAGTAAATAATGGAAGAAGAGAAACAGAATTGACAAACCCAGTTTTTGCCAGTCAGAACATCTGTCCAGTCAATTGTAAATTTAACTTACAGAACATTTACTTTCTAGAAGGTGCTTAATGTGAATCATTTGAGACATGTCTAAGCATTTCTACCAAACTATTTGGCCCACTCAGCTTTAGGGTATACAGTGTTAGAAAGCGTCACAAATCATTACAGAGAATATGAGAATAATGACCAGTACAGGCAGAAGCAAAGGAAACCCTGTCTTTTCTTGTGCATTTTCTGAGATGGTGCTCTAGAACTCAGAGAACGGGTGGCGTATACTTAAGACTCCACGTTTCTGGTCCTGCCCACCACAGTACAGAAACTCACATTTTGATTTCTTCTGCATTTTCTCATCCTTTGCTGATTCAGTGAGTGTTTTGCGTATTGAGCTATAGTGGGAAATTCTACATGATAATCACCGAAAATGAAAAATACCTTCTGAGATTTCTGATTTTTTTAAACTGTTTTTTTCAACTTTCAGCAGGGAGTCTTTTTGTTAACTTGGATAATTTATTGATGAATCAAGTGCTCCAGTTAATAAGAAAGCCTAGTGAATAGAAGGTTATCATCTCTTCTGAGCACTGTCTCATTTTCCAAGAATTAGAATATGACAAACTACATTGAACAGTAAAACTAATAATTTATTACTTTGTTGATATTTGAGGAAATATTTCAAGATTTATCCTTTATTGTAATCTTTATGAACTACAGTTACAATGAACACTGACTGTGCCTACTGTAAGGAATTATAGGTAATAAAATGTTTACTTGGTTATACAGTTTGGCTATTCATGACAGGCAAGAAAAGGCCTTGTATCATGTCTGTTGAAGAAACAGTTACTATAGTATTGTGCTTTGATTAGATAATAAAATTTTACTCTTTAAACTTGTAGATTACGAAGGGAAAAGTTGAGATGTTGAGGTAGTAGTAGTGAGAGACATGCAGGAAGTTTAGATGGAGAATAAAATAATGAAAAATATAGAGGAAGAAGAAAATTCTGAGAGTGTGTGAATAAATAAAATTTAAAAAGAACCCCCAAATTTAAAAGAGATCAAATTAAGGAAATTGTGTCCTGAAGTTCTGAAAGGTCAAAATAAGTATGGCAAAAAACTGATTCTGAGTGGATGTCTCTAGACTAGACAGAAGAAATGAAGTTAAAGGGGGAAAATAAAGAAAAAACACACCTAGAAATACAAAGGAGTCATAGAGAATTAAAATGAGTTTGGCTCCAAAATGAATAAAAGCTAGTTTCAATATGCTTAATCTTACATTGTTGACCTCTTGCCCAAAACCTAAACAAACATACATTTGTTTGTTCTTTTCATCTTATGTCTCTTGTGGGAAACAGAAGGTACATTCATCCTGTATTCATCCAGCTTTTAGTCTTACGGTAGAAAAATAGGAGTAAAAGAGTTGTTATACTTGACATGCAAACAAGGTTTTGGTCTGTCCCATACGTTGTAAAGTTCCTGTTGGTTTTTCTCGTTGACATTATGATACCCAGTATACTATGCCTATTATCTGGTTCCAGAGAAACTCTGGCCTTGTGGTGTTAAACTATGAACTGACTTCTTTAAACATATATGCTAGATAAGTGGTAATCAATTCAGGACATTGGGTTCTTCTTTTCTCACTCACAGTCCCACCCCTCCCCTCCCTGTCTTCTTTTTCATATGGATAAATGTGCATATCCATTTGCATTTCATTGCATATATTTATAAAGATGCCAATAAAGTGGTAAGCAGTGACAAAAACAGGAATGGTGATGGACCAGAAATCATTAAAAAAAAAAGGAGGGGGGAGTCACTTTATAGTCTTCAATTATTTACTTTTTGAAAAAGACATTTTGAACAGTCCTCAATACATTCTCAAATACATTGCTAAACTTGGGAGAATTTGAAACATACTTTGTATGTAGAATTTGTAAATATTCTATTAGGGGGAAAATCCCCAGCTGTCCAGTCTTACTTAATGTTGAGGATTAGAATCATCTATAGACAGAATGTTTCAGTTATACTTTTTTTGAGAAGATAGTTTTGTTTTGTTTTTTAACTTTTTCCCCCTCAGTGGTCAAATATACATAACATAAAATTTACCATTTTAAGCATTTTCAAGTCTATAATTCAGTGTCATTAAGTACATCCACACTGTTGTATAGTCATTACCACTATCCATCTCCAAAACATTTTTTGTCATCCTATGCTGAAACTCTGTAGTAATTAAAATGCTAACTCCCCATTCCCCTGTCCCTCCCAAGAAGATAGATTTTTAAATGACATTTTATGGCCAGGCGATGGGAACCTGTAGCGGCTTAGTATTAGGGTTGGGAGGAATAGAGACCCCCTGAAGCCAGCTCAAGAAGGAGGGGCTTTATCTAAGGGAACCGGGCCCTCTCCTCACACACGTGGTCTCCTGGAATGGGTTCTGGACTCCGGGAGTCCCCAAGGAGTGCCCTGGTTCACCTTGCACGCGGGTGTGATCGCCTCTGCCTTCGGCCCTCACTGTTTCCAGTCTGTCTCCACGGGGCTCCCTCACACTCCACTGCCGTGAGCCTTTGTGGTCTTCTCAGCGCTGGTGCCGAACGAGGCTGACGCCCTGGATTCCAGAGAGTCTTAAGGCCTGGTGTGGGGACTGAAAGCCCCAGCCTAGGAAAGACTGGATGTTGGTCTCAGTTTCCTATGGTTAAGAAAATGGGTTGACATTTGATTCTTTGTTGTTCTAGCTAAGGTCTGAGTCTTTAAGAAGAAAAATCCCGTGTTTGTCACAAAAACACAGCTTGAGGATAATTCTTAAATCATTTTGAAGTTTGACGAAGCATTTCCAAAAACCATCTGTGTGTCACTAGACAGATTTGAAGTTGGATGCAAAGACTCAACAGTAAGTGTTCCGTCAGAAAAACGTGGAGACATTTGAGCTGTAGCAGGCCCTGAGAACCCAGAAGGAGGTCCTAGGTTGCGTGGATGAGTATGACCCGTTCCGGGCCACAGAGGTGTCTCCCACTTACTCGTTTGCGTGGGAAAATCATGCTCCTCAGATGGAAAGGTGGGAACGTCATTACAGATAATGGATTTTAAACCACTGAGCAGAAGGGCTGCTTGGCTTCATGGTTTTAAAAGACACCTTCTGTATAACTAACTCACTAGCTTTTGCCTTTATCAACCAGCCAATGAGGAGCAGCCTCACTTTGACCCCAAATGACTTAAGCTCAGAGGACTGGTGACCTGGTGGTGGAGGAGCAGTCTGCATTATTCAATTTTCAGCCCATCCCGCATCGAGCTGTGCCTCTCTTGTGTGTCTCCCTTGAGGGCACAGATCCACTGGGACTTGCAGCATCCCTCTTCCTCATGTCTTAGTGCCTGCCACAGCGATTGCGTGTCATGTTTTATGGTTTTCGTTCCAGTGCCTCCATTTATAAAACGTCATTATTTCATATGAGGTGATTCAATAAAATAATCAGTGGAGAACTCCTAAGATTAATTAGGGTGGGCGATATTGAAGTCTGTGGATATGATAGACACATCGATAGGTTGAGACCTCATTGTTACCTGAGTTGTCCAGACTTGAACCTTGAAGATTCATGTCTTTTCTTCTTGACGCAATCTGGTATCATCCAAGGCCAGTAGGTTTTCCCTCCAGAATGCCCCCAGTGCTGACTTCCCCCTCTCCATTGTCATGGTTACTATTCCAGGGCTCCATCAATACAGAGCCATACAACTTTTTTCCCCTGCCTTCTGTGTTAACCATCTTCTAGTTCACACCATGCCCTCTTCCAATGAAACTTCATGCCCAAAATGACGTCGAATGCCTACCGCGTCAAGTCCAGATTTTATCTCTCAGAGCCCACTACAGTCTGGACCTGTCTTACGTATTCACGCTCCACTGTCCTCTAAACGAACTCTTGCTTATGTGGCTCTCAGGCAGAGCCTGCTGGCTTCTTCCAGCAAGCCTTGCTCATGTGGCTCCCTTGTCTGGCTTGCCTTCTCTTCTAATTTGTTTGATATGCACACATCTTCAAAGGTTGAGCTAGATCTCATCAACTCCATGAGGGTGTTTCTGGAGACTTGAGTGCTCCCATTGACCACGTTGGCCCTAAGCAGTTTTTTTCACCTGCTTAGCTCTGTGTTCTGTCTGGTCCTGCAGTGCCCGTGGATGCTTCACACATGCGTGTTCCTTTTCCTCAACTGTAATGAAAGCTCTTTGTGAAAAGTGTCCACAACTTTCATCTTTTTTCCTTGTTGTTCAGTCACTCAGTCGTGTCCAGCTCTCTGCAACCCCATGGACTGAAGCATGCCAGGCTTCCGTGTCCATCGCTATTTCCTAGAGCTTGCTCAAACTCATGTCCATCCATTTGGTGATGCCATCCAACCATCTCATTCTCTGTCATTCCCTTCTCCTGCCTTCAGTCTTTCCCAGCATCAGGGTCTTTTCCAGTGAGTTCACTCTTCGCATCAGGTAGTCAAAGTATTGGAGCTTTAGCTTCAGCATCAGTCCTTCCAATGGATATTCAGGGTTGATTTCCTTTAGGATTGACTGGTTTGATCTCTTTGCTGTCCAAGGGACTCTCAAGAGTCTTCTCCAATACCACAGTTCAAAAGCATCAATTCTTGCACTCAGCCTTCTTTATGGTCCAACTCTCACACCCATATATGACTACTGGAAAAATCATAGCTTTGAGTGGACAGACCTTTTTTGGCAAAGTGATGTCTCTGAGTTTTAATACATTGTCTAGGTCTGTCATAGCTTTTCTTCCAAGCAGCAAGCATCTTTTAATTTTGTGGCTGCAGTCACCATCCACAGTGATTTTGGAGACCAAGAAAAGAAAATCTGTCACTGTATCTCTCTTTGGTGGTTAGCATAATGCTGGTCATACTGCAGGTGCTTAATAAATGCTTGCTTGGTTGATTGTGTGAGATATTCTGTCTCTTTAAAAATTACATCAAAATAAGGTGCACAAAACCAGTAACAATTTTTATATATAAGAACACTTGAAAAGATTAACTGCCACCAGTCTTCCTGGGATTACATGGGAAGGGTGTGTTTCAGAAATTTTAATAGAACGTAATGCAGTGTGGACTCTCCTCCCTCAATATTAGCAGTTCTCACCTGAGGGTGGCTTTACCCCCAGGGGAATTTGGCAGATGTTTTTTTGGTTGACGAATGAAGGGATAGTATTGCAGTCTAGTGGGCAGGCAGTCTTGCCTGGTGGCTCAGCACTGAAGAATCTGCCTGCTCTACAGGAGACATGGGTTTGGTCCCTGAGTCAGAAAGATCCCCTAGAGAAGAAGTGGCAACCCACTCCAGTACTCTTGCCTGGAGAATCCCAAGTGGAGCCTGGCGGGCTACAGTCCATGGGTTAGCAAAAGAGTCAGACATAACTGAGCGACTAAACAGCCAAACACCTAGTGGTTAGAGGCTAGGGATGTGATGAAACATCATCCAGTGCACAGGACAATCCCCCAGAGCAAAGAGTTAGATGGCCTCAAATGTGAATAGTGGCAGGGACCGAAACCCCAGTCTGTGGCATGGTGTGGACACCACAGTTGACATTTTTTATCACCTAAAGGAAAGAGAATGTTCAAACACTGATGCCATTTTATGTGGAGGGAGTGATCATATGCTGTAAATTCCTAAATGGTGGAAACTGCAGCTATGTACATAGACCAGAATGACAGAGAGTTGATAACTGCTTGTGTAATAAAAGGGCACTTTATGTCTTAGGCCGTGCCTTTGGCAGGAGAGGACAGTATGTAGAGAGAATTCTCTTAAAGCTGAGTCCACATGTCTCATGGTTTTAGAGAATGACGGGCATTTGCTATCCCGGAAGGATGTGTTAGAATATTTGGTCACGTTTTTAATAAGGTGAAATTCCTTTGAAATGATTGATAGTTGTGTTAGAAGATTGAAGCTTACAATCTTTTACTTTTGCAAATATTTTGAAAGCTTCCTTGAAGAACCCTTGATAATTTTTAATGGTCGTCCTCCCGAAAATGAGTTTGGGAGGTCCATTTTTGCTGCATGCAGGGGCAGAATGGTGCAATGGAGAGACCAGGCAGTTCTCAGAGAGGTCCCGGGTAGGACATCTTAGTCATTCTCCAGCTCAGTTTCCTCATTTCAAAAAGAAGGACTAAGACTAAGGACTAATTATTTTCAAAAGGAAGGACTAAGATTTGATGACCTCTAACTTTAAAATTCTATGCTCCTGTAATTTCAGTTTCAAGTAGTAAAAAAACAAAAGATTGTTTATACAAAGTAGTTTATGAAAGAAACTTTGAAGGCGTTAATTATTCTAGTTCGTTTCTTAGAACCCTCGGAAACATCCCTTTCTATAAAGGCTTAACTCCAATGTGTAAAGAAAGAAAGGAATTCCTGTTATAAGTTAAAAGTTGTCCCCACCCCCAAGCAAAATAAAGAGTCAAATGAAACTTACAGCTGATTTTAAAATGTCATCGGTAGCTAATTTTGTCCGTTTTTTCCTGATATGTAAAGAAAAATTTTGTCCATTTTTTCTGATGTGTAAAGAAAATATTTTAGGTATAAAAAAACATGTTAATAGTACTAATAATATTGAAATTTTCACACATCTCATGTTAAGCTCAATGCATCCAGATCTGAGAGATTTCCTGTTTGTAAAGGTAGAATGCATTCAGTTCAGTTCAGTCGCTCAGTCGTGTCCCACTCTTTGTGACCCCATGAACCGCAGCACGCCAGGCCTCTCTGTCCATCACCAACTCCTGGAGTTTACCCAAACTCATGTTCATTGAGTCAGTGATGCCATCCAGCCATCTCATCCTCTGTCGTCCCCTTCTCCTTCTGCCTTGAATCTTTCCCAACATCAGGGTCTTTTCAAATGAGTCAGCTCTTTGCATAAGGTGGCTGAAGTATTAGAATTTCAGCTTTAACATCAGTCCTTCTAATGAACACCCAGGACCGATCGGTCCTAGGTATTATTGGTCAGTGTAACTTAAAGTAGGTAGTTTCCTTGCTTTGTGTTTATTGTTTCAAAGATTTGATAGATAGGTAACTTCTTGGTTTATACTAAAGATGATTGATTAACTTATGTGTAGACACTTAAAATTGTTAAGGTGACATGTTTATAAAAGGAAGACTTCTTTTACATGGCAGCCAATCTATCAAAATGAATGCTTGGTAAAAGTTGGATGAGTCTTCCATAAAACAGTTACTATTTGTTGAATTCCTTTTTTACAGAAATGTTAACTCAGAGTTGAAATGCGAAAGATATTATACAGTGTTTTGACGTTTGGCATTTTAAAGTAATTTCATTAGATCATCAAGCTTTGAATTATTGAAGATTGTTCTACTGTAAACAGTTTTTTCCATTATCTGTCTTTGAATTAGAAACAAGTTGCATACTGGTTGCCGGGAAGAAGGTAAATGTATTATGTGCTAAAATATACAAAGCTTTTAGCGCTGTATTTTCTCTGCTTTTTCTTAATGAATGCTTTTGTTTAGTCTTCCATCAGATGAATAGAACAGATTTGTGTTGTGAATAGCTCAAGGCAAAAATAGAATTCGCTGTAACCTTGTTGACAAAATTCGCTTGAAAAGACTCATTAAATGTCAATCAAGGTGAGTCCTTTTCAGCCTTATTTGTGCACCAGCGCACCTGAGACAGGAAGTAGACGTATCAGTGCCAGTGGCTTGGCAGGACAGCAATACCAGTCACTTCCTGAGGGGACAGTTTTGTTAATTGCCGTATCTCCAGCATTGGTACATGGAAAGTTCCAGAAGCGCACTTTCGAGTCATTGGCTGACGCTCAGTGGACAGTAAGGAAAAAGTATTTGACAAGGCCCAACAGGGGTTTTTATATTATCTGCTCCTCTCTCACCCTCTAGCATTTCTCACCCAGGAGGCAATTCATAATAAAAACAACTCAGTCTAAACGAAGTCTAAAAATGAGCCTTCTCAAAAGTGCTCAATCTATACTGGTCTCCTCTATAGGAGCTCTTCTGGCAAACCTGGGTAAGTACATCCGGAGGCAGCGTCTTTATTCTTCCAGTTAAAAGTTGCATGAATTAAAAGTCAAAATGCAGAAACAGTTCTCTTACAGTGTGAAGAAAAGGTATGTCTCAAGGTCAAGGTAACCACTGTTGCCTTTTCAGGAGGCAGTCAGAATTATGGCTCGCTGCCCATACACAGGGAGCCAGTTCTCTGGTGCGGTTGCCATGTTCCAGGATCTGCCTGGCATTGAAGGCTGGAAGGCTGATTTTATTAGTATACCTAGAGGGATTGAGAGTCCAGGGATGATGGACTCATGCCAACCTCACAAGAAACCGAAGTTTGAACCAAAATGTTAATTTACTCTTTTCCAGTAAAAGCTGTGCTTTTTCAAGGGTACTCTGATCTGCCAACCAGGGCATTGCCTTTCTTGTGTGCTTATCTGTGGGAAAGCCAGATTACAGAGGACAGTTGCACAGAGTGCAGAGCCCAGGAAGGGAGTTGGAAGATAATCTTCACGTCTGTCGGCCTCAAACTCCATGTCCAGTGCATCATCTTGACTGTAGGGAAGGAAGTTCTGCTTGTCACGAAAGCTCCCCAGCCTGTGCAGAATCGGCACCCCATCGCCAGACTGTGTCTTTCCAGAGATGGGTTTTTAAAAAAACAAAAACAAAAACAATTTTCTTTCTTTCTTTTTGGCTGTGCTGTGTCTTTGTTGCTGTGCGGTTTTTTTCTGATTACGGTGAGCGGAGGCTGCTCTTCATTGCGCTGTACGGGCTTCTCATTGCAGTGACGTCTCTTGTTGTGGAGCACAGGCTTTAGGTGCGCGGGCTTCAGTCGCTGGAGCACGTGGGCTCAGTAGTTGAGGCTCCTGGGCTCTGGAGCACAGGTTCAGCGTTTGTGGTACACAGGCATAGTTGCTCCACAGGGTGTGAAATCTTCCTGAAACAGAGATCAAACCCATGTCCCCTGCATTGGCAGGTAGATTATTTACCACTGAGCCACCAGGGAAGCCCACAGAGATTGCTTTTATAGAGATAAAATATGGAATTCTTGTAAACGTAAGTTGGATTGATTACTTTGTGCTGTGTTAGTTGCATCGCAGCCTGACCCCTTAGATTCGGAGTGGCTGGAGTCTCTTGGACCTTTTTACTGGTAGCTCAGCCTCCTCACTTACATTTTAATTTTCCTTCCTTCCATCTTAGAGTTTTCCCTTCAGTTTAGTTCAGACGCTTAACATGTTTTCTGTCCCATGGTCCTACTTATGAGTACTTTTGTGTCTGTTCATTGAAATAATTTCCCTGACTAAAAGTAACCTTCTAAAGATAACTTTTTCACGCCATTTGATAGCGGTATTTGAAAAAAGTTAACTGATGTAGAAGTGGAATATTTTAGAGTTCCCTGGTATTTAATTTACATTTGTAGTTAACAAGTACTGAACATTTCTTGCAAAGAGGGCTCAATGAAGGACATAAATGGTATGGACCTAACAGAAGCAGAAGATATTAAGAAGAAGTGGCAAGAATACACAGAAGAACTGTACAAAAAAGATCTTCACGACCCAGATAATCACGAAGGTGTGATCATTCCCACTCACCTAGAGCTGGACATCCCGGAATGTGAAGTCAAGTGGGCCTTAAGAAGCATCACTATGAACAAAGCTAGTGGAGGTGATGGAATTCCAGTTGAGCTATTTTAAATCCTAAAAGATGATGCTATGAAAGCGCTGCACTCAATATGCCAGCAAATTTGGAAAATTCAGCAGTGGCCAAAGGGCCGGAAAAGGTCAGTTTTCATTCCAATCCCAGACAATGGCAATGCCAAAGAATGCTCAAACTACCGCACAATTGCACTCATCTCACACGCTAGCAAAGTAACACTCAAAAGTCTCCAAGCCAGGCTTCAGCAGTACGTGAACCATGAACTTCCAGATGTTCAAGCTGGTTTTAGAAAAGGCAGAGGAACCAGAGATCAAATTGCCAACATCCACTGGATCATCGAAAAATCAAGAGAGTTCCAGAAAAACATCTATTTTTGCTTTATGAC
This sequence comes from Bubalus bubalis, assembly GCF_019923935.1. NCBI lineage: Eukaryota > Metazoa > Chordata > Mammalia > Artiodactyla > Bovidae > Bubalus > Bubalus bubalis. The sequence continues at coordinate 9,835,865 of NC_059164.1, read as the reverse complement.
TATGCCAAAGCCTTTGCCTTTGTGAATCACAACAAACTGTGGAAAATTCTGAAAGAGATGGGAATACCAGACTGCCTGACCTGCCTCTTGAGAATCTGTATGCAGGTCAGGAAGCAACAGTTAGAACTGGACACGGAACAACAGATCAGTTCCAAATAGGAAAAGGAGTACGTCAAGGCTGTATATTGTCACCCTGCTTATTTAACTTCTATGCAGAGTACATCATGAGAAACGCTGGGCTGGATGAAGCACAAGCTGGGAATCAAGATTGCCGGGAGAAATATCAATAACGTAAGATATGCAGATGATACCACGTTTATGGCAGAAAGTGAAGAAGAACTAAAGAGCCTCTTGATGAAAGTGAAAAGGAGAGTGAAAAAGTTGACTTAAAGTTCAACATTCAGAAGACAAAGATCATGGCATTTGGTCCCATCAATTCATGGCAAATAGATGGGGAAACCGTGGAAACAGTGTCAGACTTTATTTTTTGGGGCTCCAAAATCACTGCAGATGGTAACTGCAGCCATGAAATTAAAAGACGCTTTTTCTTTGGAAGAAAAGCTATGACCAACCTAGACAACATATTAAAAAGCAGAGACATTACTTTGCCAACAAAGGTCTGTCTAATCAAAGCTATGGTTTTTCCAGTAGTCATGTGTGGATGTGAGAGTTGGACTATAAAGAAAGCTGAGTGCTGAAGAATTGATGCTTTTGAAGTGTGGTGTTGGAGAAGACTCTTGAGAGTCCCTTGGACTGCAAGGAGATCCAACCAGTCCTTCCTAAGGGAAATCAGTCCTGAATATTTATAGGAAGGACTTATGCTGAAGCTCCAATACTTTGGCCACCTGATTCGAAGAACTGACTCATCTGAAAAGACCCTGATGCTGGGTAAGATTGAAGGCAGGAGGAGAAGGGGGCGACAGAGGATGAGATGCCTGGATGGCATCACCGACTTGATGGACATGAGCTTGAGTAAACTCTGGGAGTTGACTATGGACAGGGAGGCCTGGAATGCTGCAGTCCATGGGATTGCAAAGAGTCAGACATGACTGATCAACTGAACTGAACTGAACTATAAATTGTATACGTCAGGTTTTATAATTTTCGCACATAGTGTGTTTTTTTGGAATATATAAAAAATAATATGCATGTATTTAAGGAGGAAAATGCCCTACTCTTACTACTCAGTTTTTGAAAAAGAAACTGCTATTGTGATTCTGAAAGGGAAATATACTGTCTATATGAAAAAGAAAAGAGAAACATCAAAGAAAAAGGTCCAACAATATGTTATAGCAGTTAACACTTTTACATTTGCAACTTGTAAAATATAACCTCCTCTCAGAGGATTCTATGAGAATGATTAGAAAGACAAAAAAGAGAGTGTAAACTATCAGTTTTATTATCTTTTTAGCATCCGAAAAAGGTCAGTAAAAACTGTGAGCTCATTGCTCTGTTAAAGAGGGATATATAGCTGATTTGAGTTTTTGGTTTTACTTCTGACAAAGAAATACCAGCCAAAAGGGCAGTGATTAAATATACATATGTCTAAAACTTAAAAAAAAAAAAACAATTAGTTTCTTATTTTATTTTTATTCAGTTTAAAAAATTTTTGGTCTTGCTCTGCAGCATGTGGGATCTTAGTTGAAAGCAGAGTCTTAACCACTGGACTGCCAGGAAAGTCCTATAACTTTTAAAAAGCTGTATAACTACGTTCATTCCTAAGATTATATTTTTCAAAACTCTTGTTTACTGTCTAACAAAACTGAAATATTCTAAGTGAAATTCTCCTCCATCCCCTTAGGATAGGATTTCTTTTTCCAGTTAATTTCTGCCACCAGTGACGTTACCTGAGTCTGTATTTGATAACACTGCTGCCTTTGCTGTTTCTCACCTTAGGTCCAGTGGGCATTCTGCAGACAGCCGTCTTAGGCAGTGCTTGTAGACTCAAGTAACTCCTATATCCAAGATGATAAGAGGGTGGCTTTAGCAGAATGAAATCCTATCAGCAGCTTAGAAAGACTAGTAACTGACATTCACTCTCATATGCCGAGCTGTGCTTACTGGGCTGACACTTGGCTCTAACCTTTGTGTATACTAATTCCAAATACATAATGTAAAAAAAGTCTGGCACGAGAAAAACGGGTTAGATTCAAATATATGAGTCGCCGTATCTAGAGAATTGGGCGAGATCGTTGCAGGGCAGTTACACATGGATGGGCTTGGTGGCGTGTCCAGATCTACTTGGGAGGAACAGTGAGGGTGGATGTGTGCTGTGGGCAGAGGAGCGCTCGTCTATGGCTTTGATTGGGCCCTAAATCCAGATGGGGCTTCTCTCGGATGTGATTTAGGGTATGAAGTTGTTCCTTTCTGGAAGCTTCCTTTTTGTAGTTCCTTTGATACTTCTCAAAATGCTGGACGAATGAAACACTGGTGCGAACACGTTTGGTGACCTAGTTTTGGCCTCAGTATACTTTCATCCTGGCAAGAGACACAGGGGGTTTAAGCTCTAACAGCTAAATGAACTCAAATGTATACTGCATGTAAATTGCTTTGAAGGCTGTGGATCACAAGTTAATAGATTCTGGACCTTATTTTTCCTTTCATGAGCCAGACATTCCTTGGATTTAAGGGTAGGTTTAAATTAAAGAGTAGCAAATTGCTTTCCTCTTTGGAAATAAGCGAAATCACCCTGTGATAATAAAGTATTTCTTTAACATGTCAGGACAGTTACTGAGGAAAGAAAGCATGCAGGGAAAAAAGTGGGGATAACTTATTTAGTGGCTTGCTCTTTAGGAAATGGAACATTTTTCATAAAAACGAAGTTGTCTTACACTATGTGACTTGAAAATAATGAGACCAAGAAAGAAAAAAACAAAACAGGTACTAGAACTTACATGACCAAATAAATCTTGTCCCATGGCAGGCAGTCCAATTTTTCTAGCTCGGTCCTAATTGAGCAGAACATTTTCAGACTCTTTTGGAATTGTCTTCGGAACTGTTTTATGAGCCAAACCCCAAAATCAGCATCTTTACTTTTATTATCACACCTCTTTTTGGAAACAAAAGACTATGACTCAGCCTGATCCCCCACTGAATTTATCAGACTTGGCTCAGGCTATTTCCAAAAAAATAGAGTGTACTCTTTTACAGGACAATTGAATATTCTCATTCATTTATTTATTCATTCGCACATGGGGACTGAGTGCCACTGCTGAGTCAGGTGTGTGGTGATTACACAAAAGGGGCCTGGCTCTGGGAGTGGGAACAAAGACAGGTGAGGATCCCAGGGGCTGTTAGCCCTGTGCACTCATTGCAAATGAGTAGGAGGTCCCCAGATGCCCAGAGAAAAGGAGAACTTTCTAGGCAGAGGTTAACAGCTGTGTCAAGGCACAGCACAAAAGCCATGCACATTTCATGGAAGAAATGCTGTAATTTCAGGGTGGACGGAATCTCAGTTAAAAGATGAGAATGGAGTGGTTATTAGGGGTGGGATCATGAGGGTCCTGGAAGCCATGGAATGGAGCATACAGTGGTGGAGACTGAGAGTGCTGATGCCTGCTCGTGTTGTGCTCTGCTTAGCCTGGTTATCTGAGCTCAAATCCTGGTTCCTTCATTTACAAGCTTTGTGATGCCGGGCAGTCTAGTCGCCTTCTATACCTTGATTTTTTTCATCTGTAAAAGAGATGATGATACCTGCATTAAAGGCTTCAGTTGAGTTCAGTTCAGTTCAGTCGCTCAGTCGTGTCCGACTCTTCGCGACCCCATGAATCTCTGCACGCCAGGCCTCCCTGTCCATCACCAACTCCCAGAGTTCACTCAGACTCACGAGTGAGACGTCCATTGAGTCAATGATGCCATCCAGCCATCTCATCCTCTGGCGTCCCCTTCTCCTCCTGCCCCCATTCCCTCCCAGCATCAGAGTCTTTTCCAATGAGTCAACTCTTCACATGAGGTGGCCAAAGTACTGGAGTTTAAACTTTAGCCTCATTCCTTCCAAAGAAATCCCAGGGCTGATCTCCTTCAGAATGGACTGGTTGGATCTCCTTGCAGTCCAAGGGACTCTCAAGAGTCTTATCCAACACTACAGTTCAAAAGCATCAATTCTTCAGCAATCAGCTTTCTTCACAGTCCAACTCTCACATCCATACATGACCACTGGAAAAAGCATAGCCTTGACTAGATGGACCTTTGTTGGCAAAGTAATGTCTCTGCTTTTGAATATGCTATCTAGGTTGATCATAACTTTCCTTTCAAGAAGTAAGCGTCTTTTAATATCATGGCTGCAATCACCATCTGCAGTGATTTTGGAGCCCAGAAAAATAAAGTCTACATTGTTTCCACTGTTTTCCCCATCTATTTCCCATGAAGTGATGGGACCAGATGCCATGATCTTCGTTTTCTGAATGTTGAGCTTTAAGCCAACTTTTTCACTCTCCTCTTTCACTTTCATCAAGAGGCTTTTGAGTTCCTCTTCACTTTCTGCCATAAGGGTGGTGTCATCTGCATATCTGAGGTTATTGATATTTCTCCGGCAATCTTGATTCCAGCTTGTGCTTCTTCCAGCCCAGTGTTTCTCATGAGGTACTCTGCATATAAGTTAAATCAGCAGGGTGACAATATACAGCCTTGACGTACTCCTTTTCCTATTTGGAACCAGTCTGTTGTTCCGTGTCCAGTTCTAACTGTTGCTTCCTGACCTGCATATAGGTTTCTCAAGAGGCAGGTCAGGCGATCTGGTATTCGCATCTCTTTCCGAATTTTCCAGTTTATTGTGATCCACACAGTCAAATTAAAGGCTTAGGAGGTTTAAATACAGAAACAGAGAACGTTCGTGCTTCCCCATTGGCAATAGCAATAAAGAACCCGCCTACTGGTGCAGGAGACAGAAGAGATGCGGGTTCGATCCTTGTGTGGGGAAGATCCTCTGGAGGAGGTCATGGCAACCCAGCTACCTCCAGTATTCTTGCCTGCAGGATTCCATGGACAGAGGAGCCTCGCGGACTTCTCAAGAGGCAGGTCAGGCGGTCTCATCTCTTTCAGAATTTTCCACAGTTTATTGTGATGCACACAGTCAAAGGCTTTGACATAGTCATCCTAGTTGGTCACAAAACCCTATGTATTCTACCTCCTTAGATTATGGGAATATAAATTGATGTGATCTTCTGTAAGGCAATTTGGAGCAAGAATTTCTAAAAAGTGTGTATATTTTGATTCAGAAAAGGTGTATACTTTTTGATTTTTGCAGTACCACTTAAAGGAAGTTCAGTTCAGTTCATTTCCGTCGCTCAGTCGTGTCCGACTCTTCGCGACCCCATGAATCGCAGCACACCAGGCCTCCCTGTCCATCACCAACTCCCGGAGTTCACCCAAACTCATGTCCATCGAGTCGGTGATGCCATCCAGCCATCTCATCCTCTGTCGTCCCCTTCTCCTCCTGCCCCCAATCCCTCCAGCATCAGAGTCTTTTCCAGTGAGTCAGCTCTTCACATCAGGTGGCCAAAATATTGGAGTTTCAGCTTCAGCATCAGTCCTTCCAATGAACACCCAGGACTGATCTCCTTTAGAATGGACTAGTTGGATCTCCTTGCTGTCCAAGCGGCTTGCAAGAGTCTTCTCCAGCACCACAGTTCAAAAGCATCAATTCTTCGGTGCTCAGCTTTCTTCACAGTCCAACTCTCACATCCATCCATGACCACTGGAACTTACCTTAATGTAATGAGCCAATGTTATGAGAATAGAGAAATAATTTAATAAATCACAAATATAATGTAACTTAGGGCAATTTAAACATGATTTCATAGATATGTACATATAAAGAAAGAGACTTGTGAAAGCATTTGCTACATTGTTAATTTTTTTTAATTGCATTACATAATTCTATGATTCTTATTTTAACAACAATAGAAAATAAGCTCTAAAAGAGCAAGAATCTTGTTTCATTGACCTTGATACCCCTTGAAGAGAGGAGGTGCTCTGTAAATATTTGTTGGTTGTATTGTTTTCTCTCTGCTACTCTTGTTTCTCTAATTTATCTGTATTTCTTACCTGGAGTTTTGCAGGCACTTCCATTTTGCTCCCCTACAGTCCAGCTTCTATTCTGCAGTCAGAGTGGTTATTTCCAAGTGGTAAATCTGGCCATAGCATTGCCCACTGTAAAGTCTTTTGGTTCTTTCCCAATGCCCGTAAGATAATTTCCAGACTTCTTAGCCTGGATTACCGAACTCTTCGTAATTTTGCTTCTGTGTACTTTTCCAACTCTTCTCTTGCCATCTTCCAAGATAATCACCAAGTCATGCCAAACTATCCACAATTCCCCAAATATGAATTTTCCTACATACCTACATACCTTTGGACATGCTGTTCCTTCTGCCTGGAGCATGCGAAACAGCCTTTGTTTATCTGGCAAATTCCAGATCATCTTGGGAGACTTGGCTCCCCAGCCACTTTCCCTCATTTGAGTTCCTCTTCTTCAGGGTTTCCATAACCTCTTGAACTCTTTTCCAACCCTTAACATATATGGGATAGACGTCCCTTAATACATACGTGATGGATGTCCCCCCTATCAGAACAGAGAGTTAGAGAAGGCAGGGACTATGTGTTCCTCTGCCTTCCACTCAATCAGGTTACTGCTGAGTGGGCAACTTCTCCTATATCTCCATCTCAGGGTTTCTCAGTGTTGCTCTGAGGCCTGGTACCAATTTTCCAACGTCTGTGACAAAATTAGAAAAATAAGGGCCCTGTGGTGAATTTTTCGGAAAGCTAAATCTATTTACATTTTGGGTGTTAAAATGTACTCTCTTAATGAGATGATGTTGATAGTAGATGGGAGGGTGTATTTATGTCTTTAGTTGGCAGCTGGATGTGAAAGCCCTAAACTTGTTGGAAATGTTACAGGTCCCTGGAAACCAAAGGTCTGGGAACACTGTATCTCATGGGGTGGCACCAAGTCCCCAAAGTCAAAAGCCCATGAGTCATCCTTGGCTTCTCCTCCTTCCTCATCCCTCCACCCCCGCCACATTAGCAAGCCCTGCCAATTCAACCTCCTAAATATTTCTGGAATCTGTGCTCTCCTCTCCATCCTTGCTGCCAATTCCTTAGGACAGGCCCTCTTTATTTTCCTGTACAACTGTGGCAGCAGGCTTCTTATACTGGTCTTCTTGCCACTGTTCCTCTTTTATTCCTGCTAATCAGAATGAGCTGTTTCAAAAATCGAAAGAAGATACCTGTTTTCCACAGGATACAAGTTTCTTGTAGCATACAAAACTTCTCTCCAGTGGGACTTTTTTTTTTTTTTTTTTTTTGAGTTTTTTGGCTGTGCCCAGTCTGGGTTGCAGCACGCCAAGTCTTCAGTCTTCAGTGTGGCCTGCGGGATCTTTAGTTGCAGCGTGCGAGCTCCTCATTGCAACGCTTGGGATCTAGTTCCCCAATCAGGGATCAGATCAAATGCAGGCCCCCTGCATCGGGAGCACTTAGTCTTAGCCGCTGGACCAGCAGGGCAGTCCCTCCAGTGGGACTTCTTGCTGTCTCCTTGCTCACACCTTCTCTTTTTCTTTTTTTTTTAAATAATAATTTTATTTACTTATTTGTTTTTGACTGTGCTGGGTCTTTGTTGCTGCACAGGATTTTTTCCTCTGGTTGCAGCAAGTGGAAGCTGTTTCCTGTAGTTGCAGTGTTCGGGCTTCTCATCGCTGTGGCTTCTCTTGTGAAACCCAGGCTCCAGACACGCCAGCTTCAGTAGTTGAGCACGTGGACTCAGTGGTTGGGCGCCCCGGTTCTACAGCACGAGCTCAATGGTTGTGGCCCACAGGCTTAGTTGCTCCTCGGCATGGGGGATCTTCCCGGACCAGGAATCGAACCTGTGTCCCCTGCATTGGCAGGCAGATTGTTTACCACTGAGCCACCAGGGAAGCCCTTCTCCTGGTCTCCAGTGCCCTTTCTTTGCCACTTGTTTAGGCAACACCTGATGGCCTAAGTTCAGTTGTCGTTGCTACAAACCTTTTCCGACAAGCCTCAGTGAGTTGTGTCTCTCTGTGCCTCTTAAAATACCCTGTGTTTATCTCTGCCTCAGCATTTCCAGATTAGTTAATGTTCATCCACTTACGTCTGCCACCACACTAGGCTCTGAACAACGTAAGCAAATCTGTTTTATCCTTTGATTTTTCAATCCCCAGCACCCATGCACACCCATGCATGCGCGTGTGCTCAGTCTCTCAGTCGTGTCTGACTCTTTGCGACCCCATGGACTGTAGCCCACCAGGCTCCCCTGTCTATGGGATTCTCCAGCAAGAAGACTGAAGTGCATTGCCATGCCCTTCTCCAGGGGATCTTCCCGACCCAGGGATCGAACCCACGTCTCTTATGTCTCTTACTTTGGCAGGCAGGCTCTTTACCACTAGCACCACCTGGGAAGCCCAGTTGATATCTTAAACTTAGAAAAATTTAGCTTGAAATAATAATACTCACTTACATTCTATGGTATATAAAAACTTTTTTCCTACAGAGCTCTATATCTCTGTTGTCACAAATTATATCTTTATTCATGGTCTACCCATTAACTATAGATTTATAATTATTTTCATATGCGTTTGTCCTTTTAATCGTATTAGGAAAAAAGTTCAAAACACAGTAATATTGGCTTTTATATTTACCTAAGCAGTGGTTTACCTTTGTCAGTGATCTTTATTCTTCATGTGTCTTTCATTGCCTAGCGTCCTTTCATTTCAACCAGAAGGACTCCCTTTATCATTTCTTCTAGGATGTATCTAATGGCAACAACCTTCTGTATTAAAAAAAATATATATTATTTATTTATATCGGGTTGTGACGAGGTCTTCATTTGCTGTGTACAGGCTTCTTCTGGTTGTGGCAAGCAGGTGCTGTTCTTCCTTGTGGTGCCCAGGCTTGTCGGCAGGGGGGATCCTCCTGCACCAGGGATCGAACCTGTGTCCTGTTCTTATCCACTGTACCACCAGCGAAGTCATTTTTCTTTTTAAAGCATAGTTTTTCTGGATTTAGAATTCCTGGTTAAGAGTTGCACTTTAAATTGTTCTCCCACTGCCTTCTGCCCTCCATGGTTTCTGATGCGAAGTTGGCTGTTGATCTTACTGAGTTTTCCTTGCAAGTGATGAGTTACTTATCTCTGGTGGTTTTCTTTGCTTTTTGACAGCTTGGTTTATAATATGTCTCAATCTCCTTGCTTCGTGTTCATGTGCGTTCAGATAAAGGATCATAAAAATGATGCTGAATTAAATGATTATAATTTAATATTAATAATAATGACCATGAGTCCTTCATCAGTAGAGCACAATCAGTACACTGTGCTTAAGAAGTCAAGAAAATGTTCAATGCTTATCTCAAAGAACTCCATTAAAATTTTTAATTAAAAATTCAGGTGCTTAAGATGAATAAAAATCAGTTATCCAAAATAATTACTTAGGTGGAACACCCAGTTGGAGAAGGAAATGGCAACCTACTCCAGTTTTCTTGCCTGGAAAATCCCATGGACAGAGGAGCTGGCGGGCTGCAGTCCATGGGGTCGCAAAGAGTTAGACATGATTTAGTGACTAAACAGCAACACCCAGTTGCCTAATTAACTCCCAGGGCGAGTTGTTCCTCTGGTTCTCTGCAAAAGAAAAAGTATGCCTTGGAGGAAAGACAATTACAGTTTCATTTACAAATTCTTACCTATTTTAGTTTTTAATTACTCTTGACGCTATGGAATATTTACCTTATTATCTGCAATAGTCCTAAAACAAAGATCAAACTCTAAAATAAATTTGAAGTAAAAATATATTAAATCATAACTTAATATTTACACATTTTTACATTTGAACAAAACCTGATTTCAGATCCTAAGGGTAGTAGTTGATAGAGATACCAGCTCTTTTCCAACTGTGTCCTGTTTTCTAATCTTCTAATATAATTTCTTGATGGTGTTCTTAAAATATATATATAGAATTTTTCTCAGTTCTTAAAAAAATCATTCCTGGAAATTTTGTTGGGATAGACCTAATTTCAAAACGTAGGATGTTAGGTGTTCATTTTTAATGCCTTTTTTAAAGTCATGCTTTAGGTATTTTGGTTGCTTATACCATATTATATTAATATGGACACTAAATTCTGTCCTCAGACACAAGTATCTTATTCCTTCATTAGTTTTGTCTGCTGTCTCTTGGCCTGTGTTGCCTCATCTGTGAAATGATTGTATGCTGCTGCTGCTGCTGCTGCTAAGTCGCTTCAGTCGTGTCCGACTCTGTGCGACCCCATAGACGGCAGCCCACCAGGCTCCCCCGTCCCTGTGATTCTCCAGGCAAGAACACTGGAGTGGGTTGCCATTTCCTTCTCCAGTGCATGAAAGTGGAAAGTGAAAGTGAAGTCGCTGAGTCTTGTCCGACTCTTAGCAACCCCATGGACTGCGGCCCACCAGGCTTCTCCATCCATGAGATTTTCCAGGCAAGAGTGCTGGAGTGGGGTGCCGTTGCCTTCTCCAGAAATGACTGTATAGAACCAGATAATCTCCAAAGCTCAACCGTACTTATAAAATTACATTATTCTGCCTTGCAGGACTTTTTTCTTTTTTGGCCGGTATAATGAGCATTGGAGTAATTTTAAGATATTTTGAGTTATTGTTGTTTCCCTTTTATTTCATGGTAACTCTTACTTCTGACCTGTTAGCCAGATACCAGAAAAGTAGTTTTATTTTTCCTAACTTGCTTTTTTGTAGAGTTAATCCATCCATAATAGGGAAGATTGAAAATCACATACCTTTAGTGAGGCAGTAATGCATGCATATTAGGGTTTTTTTCCCTACAGCAAAATTAAGAATTTAACATATTTAAGTTTTAAAACTACCTTTTCAGAATTGATGATCAGGATTGCCTTATTAATGTAGTGGAGCAGATGGAAAGAAAAATATAACTGATGGAAGGAAAAAACCTTGATCAAGAAAAAAAGCTTATAATTCTTGTTTTTAAAATGGTGATTTTTTTCTTGTTAAAAATTGATAATTCTCATTGTATTGGTAATAAAAATACAATGATATTCTCATTGTATGTAAAACCTGATAATTACCATTGTATCGACAAATAGAAAACACAATTCTGTAATTTTACCACCTAGAGAGCTAGCCATGTTATTAATAGCATCGTGATTTGTCTTGCTACTATTTTGCTTATATATGTAGAGTCATACTGTATGTATTCTTTTGAAGCCCAAATTTGTTTTTAATAACACCATTCTCCATCCCTGGGTTGGGAAGATCCCCTGGAGAAAGGCATGGCAACCCACTCCAGCATTCTTGCCTGGAGAATCCCATAGAGGGAGGAGCCTGGTGGGCTATGGTCCATGGGATCACAAAGAGTTGGACACAACTGAGTGACTGACACCTTCCATGTTCAAAAATATGAATCTATATCATCATTTTAAGGACCACATGATATCTGTGTGTGTGTGTGTATCCAGATTACTCTTCTTAAAAGGTTTTTAAAATCAATTTTTACTCCTATAGTCATGTGGGTCCATTTTCACAAACCCTCACAAATGCTGTGCCCTTTTATTATTTAAACATTTTTGTTGCCCAGTTTGAGGGGTTTATAAATAGTGTATCACTGATGGTACCATTTATGTTTCTTTATTACTAATTTACCATTTTCTCCTGTGTTTCTGTTCCTTTATGTTTCCTTAAAAGGAACTGACTTCCGTGGTGGTTTTATGGGATAATAACCCAATCATCAGTATCTGAGTGAATTAGTGCCGGGAGAGATTTACTCACCTAGTAAGGATGTGATTAGGAAAGATATTTGGCTTATGGTGTAGGTAAAATTTGGTTGTTGTTGTTTTTTTTTTCCTAACCCAGCAGACAGTCTTCATCACAGACGGCTGCCTAGTTTTGGCTGATTCCTCGTTTTTCCTCAAGAGAGGCCCAGAGCTGAAGAACAGGGCTTTTACAGGTCAGAAACGGAGACAGAACTGAATGTTGAAAGCTGGCCAGAGTGTTCCTGCTCTCCTTGTGACTCGGGCCAGAGCTGCTCACTTTGCTTTCAAAATGATCGCTGCACTCCTATATTTTTGAGATCGAAATATATTTTTCGGGCTCTGTTGGGTGAATTACAGTGTGTCATTTTCTAACTAGACAAGGGAAGGACTCAAGAGATGAGAGTCTAGGAGATGAACAGTCTTCAGCTTTATTTAAATTTTCCTGTGATTTTTCCGACACGTTTTTGTTTTTTCAGCCCAGGAGGTAACATATGTACCGGTATTGCCAAGCTAAGCAAGGACCCTTGAGAGTTGGCATTACCACTGTATCTGTCAGCAATGGGTCTCATTTACCATAAGGAAGTGTCTGCCCCCAAAGGTGTGTTCCACACAGAGGTAGGCTTACCTGGTGGTCAGCAGATCAGACTTGGAAACCAGGCAACCTGATTTCCAATCCCATCTCCACCACTTGGAGTGTCTGGGCCTCAGACAAGACTCTAAACCTCTCTATGACTGTTTCTTGAGATAGTCTCTGGGTGCATGCTCAGTCGCTCAGTCGTGTCCGACCCCATGGACTATAGCCCACCAGGCTCCTCTGTCTGTGGGATTCTCCAGGCAAGAATACTGGAGTAGGTTGCCATGCCCTCCTCCTTCCCAACTCAGCTGTCAAACCTGCATCTTCCTTTGGCCAGCGGATGCTTTACCACGGAGCCACCTGGGAAGCCCAGAGATAGACTATGCATACCATCAAATTCACCCATAGACATAAATACAGCTTGGTGGTTCTTTAGGATGTTTACTGAGTTCTGCAGCCATCACCATGTTGTAATTTTAGAACATTTTATTACCCTAAAAAGAAACAGAAGTCATTCTTCATTCCTTCCACCCTCCACCTCCACCACCCCCAGCCCTGTGTGCTAAGTTGCTTCGGTTGTGTCCAACTCTTTGTGACCCCATGGACTGTAGCCCTCCAGGCTCCTCTGTCCATGGAATTCTCCAGGCAAGAATAGTGGCGTGGGTTGCCATGCCCTCTTCTAGGAGTTCTTCCCGATCTAGGGATCCAACTCGCGTCTCTTGTGTCTCCTGCATTGGCAGGTGGGTTCTTCACCACTGGTGCCACCTGGCAACCCCAGCCCTAGGCAGCCATGCATCTACTCTCTGTCTCTACGGATCTGCCTGTTTTGGAGGTTTCACATAAAAGAAATTATGAAATATTTGGCCTTTTGTGATCGGTACCCTTCAGTGAGCATAATCTTGTTGATTCATGTCACAGCGTGTATCTGTACTTCATTCCTTTTATTACTAAATAATATTCTACTCTATGGATGATACCATGTTATATTTATCCATTTAGCAATCGATAGACATTTGGGTTGTTTCTCTTTGGGGCTGTTAGATGCTGCAGCGAACATTTGTGTACATACGTCTGTCTCTTCACCTATAAAAATGAGTACCATTTCAGAGTTGTTATGAGGAACAAAAAAAGTGAAAATATGTAGAAGTGACTAGTGAGGAGCAAACTAACAGCAATTTGGGCTATCTTAACGGTAAATGGGATACTGTATACTGCTCTGTTCACATTCAAAATGAACATAAAATAATAGAATTCAGACTCCTTTCACAGTCCTCTAGCAAGCTGAGTGTGTGTAGTGCTATGCTTAGTCACTGCTCAGTAGTGTCTGACTCTGCATCCCCATGCATGGACTGTCGCCGGCCGGGCTCCTCTGTCCATGTGTTGGTAAATGGTGTTAATTTCTTTTTTTTTTTTTTAATGTATTTATTACTTTATTTGGCTGCACGGGATCTTAGTTGCTGCACTCAGGACTTCGATCGCAGTTGCAGCATATGGGATCTTGACTTGCAGCCGGTGGGATCTAGTTCCCTGACCAGGGGTGAAACCCAGGCCCCTTGTGTTGGCAGCACAGAATCTTAGCCACTGGACCACCAGGGAAGTTCCAATGGTGTTTATTCTATTAGTAATCAAGATGTAAGCTCCGGGAGTTGGTGATGGACAGGGAAGCCTGGTGTGCTGCAGTCCATGGGGTCACAAAGAGTCGGACACAACTGAGCGACTGAACTGAACTGAACTGAATCAAGACGTAATGGTCCCTAATTTTCTTAGTTAGTAGGCTTCTTCTTTTTACAGAGTTGACTTTATGCTGTTGTTGACCACAGGAAACTCTTTTGTATTGGAGCTGGCTGAAGCAAAAGTGTGAAAGTCATTATTATCTAGCTGCCTCTGTTTTTCTTTCTCTTGATTTTGGGGAGATGGTGATGCACATGGTGACTCAGAATATTTTGCCTCTGCTACCATTCTCTTCCCTTTAAGAGATATAAAATAGGTTTCTATGATTTCCCCATGTGTCTTAGCTTGTTTCCCTTAATAGCATATAGTGAGCATAACAGTGATGTTACTCCTTCATTCTTCTCTATGCCTTTCACTCACATAAAATGCATTAGGTTTGAAGGATTGGGCTTGAAATATGAGTGCCTCTGGTGTTTGCTATGGGCTTCCCAGGTGGTGCTAGTAGTAAAGAACCCACCTGCCAGTGCAGGAGACATAGAGAAGCAAGTTTGATCCCTGGGTCAGGAAGATCCCGTGGAGGAGGGCATGGCAACCCACTCCAGTATTCTTGCCTGGAGAATCCCATGGACAGAGGAGGCTGATGGGCGACAATCCACGGGATTGCAAAGAGTCAGATACGACTGAAACGACTAAGCACAGAACAGCACACAGAGTGCTTGCTAGAGGACTATGAAAGAAGTCTGAATTCTGTTATTTTATGTCCATTTCAGGAATTCATCTTGAATGTGAGCAGAGCAGTATACAGCATCCCATATACCCACTGCTGCTGCTAAGTCATTTCAGTCGTGCCCGACTCTTAGCAACCCCAGGGACTGCAGCCCACCAGGCTCCTCCATCCATGGGATTTTCCAGGCAGGAGTACTGGAGTGGGTGCCATCGCCTTGTCCGATACCCACTAAGACAGCCCGAACGGCTTATTTGGGGCCCAGCTTGTAGCACACCACTGTTGCACTACTGGATGATAGCAGCGTGTCTCCATATACACACGTTTTACTTTTGCTCTAGTTTAAGTATTCACTGTACTACAAGTCACATCTTGTAAACTTGCTCAGTCTGGGGAATCCCCATCTTATTTGTAAAACACTTTTTGATTAGTGTATGCAAAACTATAAACTCATAGATCCACACTGCCAGTGTACGTAGATAGAAGCAGAAACTAAAGATGAACTGGAAGAAAAGGAACGGTGAGGCTTTCTTATGAACACACTTTTTAAGGCTATAAAGAATAAAAGTGGTTTAGTAAATGAAGAGTGTTGACTTTGCATCCCCTTAACAGATCGTGGGAGCCTTCAATGTAACTGTATAATCACAAAGGGGTTTCCCTCAATGGGGTTACTACTGATACGGCATCCCTGTGCATTTCCACTTTCAGCAAGAGCTAGTGGAAGGGGGGTTGCTTAACTAAGGGTTTTAGGAGTACATATCTCTCAGCATTGGACTCATTCTTTAAATGAACTAAATTCAGTATCCTTGTATTATTACTTCACTTCCTCTTAACCAACTGAGGCCTTTCTGATTCTAGGTTCCATATTCCTGTTTGCTATGAGCTTATCTCTCTTTCCTCCTTTATTTTTTCCTCCATAAAATGCCCCTGTGGGCAGACGAGGAACCATAGGGGGAATCCTGGGGAGAAGCCGCATGGCTCCTTGGGAGCCATTACTTAGTCAACTCTGCTGCTGTCGATTACTCTCGCCTGGAGGGCACCCTTGTGGAGGACCCTCCTAAGGCAAATCATCTCCCAGCAAATCAGTGAACTGGGGCAGTCACCCTACTGCTATGTTGCTGTTCAGTCCCTCGGTCGTGTCTGACTCTCTGTGACCCCATGGACTGCAGCACGCCAGTCTTCCCTGTCCTTCACTGTCTCCTGGAGTTTGTTCAAACTCATGTCCATTGAGTTGATGATGCCATCTGATCATCTCATCCTCTGTCACCCCCTTTGCCTCCTGCTTTCATTCTTCCCCAGCATCTTGAGCTTAATTCATTTTGTCTAACGTATAAGATGTATTTAAGGTCAGATATTGATGATTAAAGTCATTTAATTGTTTCAGAATGTTTATAGATGTCTTAGGACTTTTTAAAGTCGTATAAAACCCAACTCACACGGGATAAGCTCCAAAACAACATTACTAGCTCACATAAGTAACGAATCCAGGGGCAGGTTGGGCACAAATGGATCTAGGTGCTTCACCGATGTCATCCAGAATCTCTTGCCTGTTATCTCCCCGCTCAGGCTTTCTTCAGTGTTGGCTGCATTCCACGGTGGGTGCCCTGAAGTGGTGGCAGAGACGGCCACCAGCAGCTGCAGGCTAATCACTTGCCAGTTTGGTAATCCCAGAATAAAGAGAGCTCTACTTTCCCAGAAGTTCTAGTAAAATTCCTTGGACCAATTCTCATGGTCCTGTCCATCCCTGAATCAGTCATCATCACTGTGTCCAGGGTAGGGTACGTGCCATCCTATGCAGGCGCCCCACAGCTCTGTTGCCTGAGTGTGGGCCAGAGATGGTTCCTCAGCAAAAAGTGACGGTATGGTCTCCAGAAGAGATAATGGATATTGGAAATGGAGACATCACAGACGTCTCTCTGTAGTGGGATGTAGAATGAATTTACTCTGATGTTGATATTCAAGTTTCACATAGTACTTGTAGAACTAATACATAGCCATATACCACTACTTGAAGTTTTACAAGTTTACATGTTGGTTGTCTTCCCTGCAACTGGGTATGACACTCTTAAAAACGGGACCCGTCTTAGATCTCTTGGACTCTCTAAAACCAAGTACAGTGCCTGCACATGGCAGGTACTGATAAATGTTTACAGATGCTGCTGAAATGGTGCTTTCCTTCTAGCAGTATGCTCATTATTGCTGGCAGCAAATACTTCTGGAATTACACCATTCAGTGCTGGTTGAGAATAAGCACACGTAGTCTATATTTAATGAGCAAAAGGAGAATACCCTGGCCAGTATCCCGTAGTGTAGCGCTAGTGGAATGTGCGAACATAAATTTGGTGCATGCAAGCTATAACCACAGAAGGTGCTCTGTGGACCATAGAGGAAGAGAGTAGAGATTTTTTTTTTAATTTCTCAGTTCTGAAGACTGCCGATAGTTCAATAAAATTTTATTTAGCACTTTTAGGCAGTTGCGCCAGACATCTCACAGCTCTTAAATTGTTTGACATCCAAACGTTCAAGAGTATGGAAAAAAAAGTGACAGGAAAAAATCCTCACAGAACTTCCTGTGACAGGTCAGAGTTTTAATCACAGCAAATAATGCAGATTTCCCTTTAATTATAACCACAATAGAAAGGCAGGGAATGTGTTTACAGAACATGTTGTTTGGGAGACCTTTGTAAATTGTTAATCTTTGGAAATCCCAGACCTATTGGACATAATCCCATCCATTAGACAAAGACAACTCGCCTATGCAGTAGATCCAGAATAGTGAGTTAAGTGGAGAACACGAACAGGAAGCAGTCGCTCCGAATTCCAGTGGGTAGGATGCAGAGTTAATTCGTGGAGATATTTTGTTGTGAGATGATTACATCACTAGGGCAGCTGGACAGCTGAGTGCGGCGCTGGACCGCAGTGCTTGCTCCCTGCCCTGCAGCTGGGGTGTCAGGGCAGCAGAGACAGGGAGAGGATTGCTTTATGGGATGGTTAGGGGCTTGTCTGACTTAAATGTGAAATGATAATGACCTCTCTGCCTTTTTTTGTATCATGTTTCCTGCAGCTAAATTGCATTCATAGACTCAGAGAGGGCTCAAGAACCACTTTCCATTTCTACTTTTTGAATATTCACTTGGATCACATTAAGCTAAGCCCTAATGGATAACTTTTGAATGGTAGTTCTCATTTCCTCTAGAAGTCATCTGAGATATTTTGTTCATCTTCGACACAGTGTGATTATATTTCTCTTACAGCCCTGTAGTTATGCAATCGCTGAAATGGTAATTTTGTCAGTTTACTGAATAGCAAAGAGATTTTTTTTTTTAAGGTTTAGAAAGCCTTGAGATGTTGATCAACACAAGAAATCAGACAGCTGAAGTTGTTTCCCAGGCTTTATGTTCAAGTGTTCAGACCTGTCTGGCCCTTTTGTTTTGCAAGTGTTAGGGGCTCTAGGCAGCCTAGCCACATTCCTTATTGATTTATATAAATAAATTACAGATTGTTAACCTCCTGCCAAATACCAGGGATTTCAGTTCTTGTTTAGCTCAGTTGCTTTATGTGAGTCTGATCTGTTATATTAAAGCATCTATCTTCTCTTTATTGCTCACCAAAATGATTACTATTTGCTTTGGGCTGATTCCAGATACAGTCATTGTAGATGAGAAAGCATCCAAAATATTATGTTCTAAAATTCCTAAGATTAGTATTTATAACTGTTGATTCAAAGTGCATTTTCTACCCGTTATCACTAATGTACTGAAGGAGGAAACGGCAACCCACTCCAGTGTTCTTGCCTGGAGAATTGCATGGACAGAGGAGACTGGCAAGCTGTAGTCCATAGGGTCACAAAGAGTCAGACAAGACTGAAGCGACTTAACACATAACATAACATCACTAATGTAACTTAATTTTACTATGGTAATGTTTACTAAACAATCGAGTCAGGCTTCCCAGCTGGTGCTAGTGGTAAAGAACCCGCCTGACAATGCAGGAGACATAAGAGATGTGGGTGCAGTCCCTGGGTTGCGAAGTTCACCTGCAGTAGGGCACGGCCACCCACTGCAGTAACCTTGCCTGGAGAACCCCATGGACAGAGGAGCCTGGTGGGCTACAGTCCACAGGGTCACAAAGAGTCTGACAAAACTAAAGTGACTGAGAACTCAAGCACTCAAACAATTAAGTCAGACTAAATTTCACGTTTAATATAGAGTCAGTTCCGTTCAGTCACTCATTCATGTCCGACTCTTTGTGAACCGCAGCATGCCAGGCCTCCCTGTCCATCACCAACTCCCGGAGTTCACCCAAACCCATGTCGATCAAGTCGGTGGTGCCATCCAACCATCTCATCCTCTGTTGTCCCCTTCTCCTCCTGCCCTCAATCTTCCCAGCATCAGGGTCTTTTCCAATGAGTCAGCTCTTCGCATCAGGTGCCCAAAGTATTGGAGTTTCAGCTTCAGCATCAGTCCTTCCAATGAACACCCAGGACTGATCTCCTCTTGGATGGACTGGTTGGATCTCCTTGCAGTCCAAGGGACTCTCAAGAGTCTTCTCCAACACCACAGTTCAAAAACATCAATTCTTTGGCGCTCAGCTTTCTTTATAGTCCAACTCTCACATCCATACGTGACCACTGGAAAAACCATAGCCTTGACTAGATGGACCTTTGTTGGCAAAGTAATGTCTTTGCTTTTCAATACGTAGTCTAGGTTGATCATAACTTTCCTTCCAAGGAGTAAGCATCTTTTAATTTCATGGCTGCGGTCACCATCTGCAATGATTGTGATTTTGGAGCCCAGAAAAATAAAGTCAGCCACTGTGTGCACTGTTTCCCCATCTATTTGCCATGAGGTGATGGGACCGGATGCCATGATCTTAGTTTTCTGAATGTTGAGCTTTAAGCCAACTTTTTCACTCTGCTCTTTCACTTTCATCAAGAGGCTCTAGTTCTTCTTCACTTTCTGCCATAAGGGTGGTGTCATCTGCATATCTGAGGTGTTTGATGTTTCTCCCGGCAATCTTGATTCCAGCTTGTGCTTCTTCCAGCCCAGCGTTTCTCATGATGTACTCTGCATAGAAGTTAAATAAGCAGGGTACAATATGCAGCCTTGAAGTACTCCTTTTCCTATTTGGAACCAGTCTGTTGTTCCATGTCCAGTTCTAACTATTGCTTCCTGACCTGCATACAGGTTTCTCAAGAGGCAGGTGAGGTGGTCTGGTATTCCAGTCTCTTTCAGAATTTTCAACAGTTTATTGTGAGCTACACAGTCAAAAGCTTCGGCATAGTCAATAAAACAAAAATAGATGTTTTTCTGGAACTCTCTTGCTTTTTTGATGATCCAGCAGATGTTCGCAATTTGATCTATGGTTCTTCTGCCTTTTCTAAAACCAGCTTGAACATCTGGAGGTTCACGGTTCACGTATTGCTGAAGCCTGGCTTGGAGAATATATATAGAGAGTAGTATTTCCCAAAATGTCTTCTGTGGATTATTGAGTCTGTAGGATGTTGGTGGCCAGCACTGGAGTCCAAAGCTTACAGGTTCTTTTAGGACTTTTACTGCTCTTGATGCCACCTTTGAAGTTCTAAGGAAACAGTAATAGGCTCCATTTCCCAAGTGAAATTAGTATATTATTATTATTCATAGTATCAAGTGAAATTTATCTTAAAAAATAAAAATAACTCTCTCCTTGAACCAGCATGAGCCACTTCTTTTCATAGCCTAGAAGAATATATAAGTATATACATTAAAAGTTATACAATAATATTCTACTCTGTGTCTTTTTAAATATGTCTCTTTTAAAACTCCACTTTTAAAAATATTGCCAGTGAAAATAGCGCCTTTTCTCCATGGCTTATCATTAGAGGCAGTTAGCAGCCACCCCAGGGAGCTCACACTTGGATATCACAGGTGCTACAGGCAGCAAGAGTGAATCTTAAGAAATTGCAGAGTGCTATAACTTTGAGAAAAATAACTTGGGTGAGTTAGATGTTATTCTTGCATTGTGACACACGGAGTGTTTAAAAACGGTTTCAGTGAGATGAAGCAATGTAGCATACAGCCAGGGGTGTTAGGTAACTAACAACGGTTTGGGAGCAGGTGACCCTTTGGTTTTGCAGTGTTTTATGATCACTTCGTTCTCTAGTTATGTCCCTGTCAATGTTTATTTTCCTTTTGAAAATTACTAAAATGTCTGATGTATACAGACCTTACGTGCAGTAAGAACCGGAGTTAGTTACTAGATTTTTACTGACTGGAGGCAGTGATAAGCAATGTATTTTTATTAAGGAAATGTATTGTTGATGATAGAAAGCATTTTGAAAGTAATGTGTAAGAAGCATAGCTGTAATGATGCACTTCTCATGTTTGTATCTGATTTTAATACAGGCCATTTTTGGTTCACTGCTGTTTTATTTTATCACAAAAATAGAAGCAACTGATATAAAGAAGCTAGGTGATTGTGGAACAAAAAAGTAAAGCTGTCAAAGAATATGGGTTTAATGGGAAGAAGATGATTCAAAAGAGCCTGTGAATAAGTGGTAGTTACCTCGAATTACCATATTCAAAGAAGTGTTTTCATAAACTTCCCAGGTCAGATCCATTGTTGTTCAGCGTCTGACTCTTGGCGACCCAATGGATTGCAGCACACCAGGCTTCCCTGTCCTTCACTATCTTTCAGAGTTTGCTCAAACTGATGCCCATCGAATTGGTGATGCCATCCAACCATCTCATCTTCTGTCACCCCTTTCTCCTCCTGCCCTCAATCTTTCCCATCCTCAGGGTCTTTTCCAGGGAGTCGACTCTTCGCATCAGGTGGCCAAAGTATTGGAGCTTCAGCTTTGGCATCTGTCCTTCCAATGAATATTCAGAGTAGATTTCCTTCAAGGTTGACTGGTTTGATTCATGAATGATAGCAATCGTATTTTTCACAGTACGGCATGCATATGATTTATGACACTATTTGTAATACATTTGTTAATTAGGAGTTTTTACTTTATCAGAATCATTTTTTCAGAATAAGTCACATTCAGTTCAGTTCAGGTCAGTCGCTCAGTCGTGTCTGACTCTTTGCGACCCCATGAATTGCAGCATGCCAGGCCTCCCTGTCCATCACCAACTCCCAGAGGTCACTCAAACTCACATCCATCGAGTCGGTAATGCCATCCAGCCATCTCATCCTCTGTTGTCCTCTTCTTGTCCTGACCCCAATCCCTCCCAGCATCAGAGTCTTTTCCAATGAGTCAACTGTTTGCATGAGGTGGCCAAAGTATTGGAGTTTCAGCTTTAGCATCAGTCCTTCCAATGAACACCCAGGACTGATCTCCTTTAGAATGGACTGGTTGGATCTCCTTGCAGTCCAAGGGACTCTCAAGAGTCTTCTCCAACACCACAGTTCAAAAGCATCAGTTCTTCAGTGCTCAGCTTTCTTCACAGTCTAACTCTCACATCCATACATGACCACTGGAAAAACCATAGCCTTGACTAGACGGACCTTTGTTGGCAAAGTAATGTCTCTGCTTTTCAATATGCTATCTAGGTTGATCATAACTTTCCTTCCAAGGAGTAAGCCTTTTAATTTCATGGCTGCAATCACCATCTGCAGTGATTTTGGAGCCCAGAAAAATAAAGTCTGACACTGTTTCCACTGTTTGCCCATCTATTTCCCATGAAGTGATGGGACCAGATGCTATGGTCTTTGTCTTCTGAATGTTGATCTTTAAGCCAACTTTTTCACTCTCCTCTTTCACTTTCATCAAGAGGCTTTTTAGTTCCTCTTCACTTTCTGCCATAAGGGTGGTGTCATGATATTCAAAGACTTTAGAAATTTAGAAGTTAATTTTATAAGTAAATGATTAAAAAACTTAGAATGTTTGGAAGTAGACAAAGTAGGGAAGAAATTTGGTTGATCTTAATTGATTTTACTGGAGTTGGAGAACTCACCCCAGGCTACCCAGAATTAAAAAGTAGTTTGGATCTGGCTATGAAGTATGTGTGGTTGTTGGTGTTGCTCACTCCATCTGATTTAACTTAATCATAGTGTTTAAAGTTTACTTTAGATTTAGAGAGAAGTACCAAAGATTGTGGAGCCCATCGATTGCAGAAATGCAGTAGAGTGGCATGGTGAACCAGCTAGGCATTAAAAATTTAAGTGCTAATGTACAAAGTGGCTAATTGTGAGTCAACCCTGCATTTTAGTACTTGGGTTACACGCACATTTATAGTTAATTTCTTTGAAGAAAGTGTTGTTTCATTTTAAAACTTGAAAGAAAATAATAGAATAGAATTTTTATTAGCCTTTTCTTAGTATTTATATTACATTCTTGTCCTGAAATTTATTTCCAGCCTGTTTATGTGTGGCGTGTTTAATTCTTTATATGTTTGGTGAGCATCGCATATCCTCCCCCACACCCCCCGCCCCCCAATGATGTCCTTTGCTTGTTGAAACTAAAGGAGGATCAGTCCTTTGGCTTGAAAATTCTTTTGATTACTGAAGGCTTTGTTTTTAAAACTTAAATTTGGAATTAGTTGTAGGATTTTATGGGATAAATTGAATTCTCCCATCAAAACATAATTATAAAGTTTGTCAGCCTGCCTTTATCATCTTAGGGCAGAATAGTTTGCCAATGCAATGTCTGCATCCTCCTCAAAAAAAATTAAAAATTCACAATTTTTATTAGCATGATATTTGGAGTTTTAAAGCAAAGAATTCATGCCCTTTCCAGGGAGATGACTGGATTGACCAGGATGAGAACACTTTCTTAGAAATAAACCAGATTTTTCCGTATTCCATTTTAATTACTTTCATAGACATGATTTGAAGACCTTAAATTCCAGGAAAATCTAAATCGCAGAGTCCAGTGTCCTTAAAGAATGCTTAGTCTCTGTCTCTTCAATAATTCTTGACCTATGAGCTAAGAACCGTGTTTTTTATAGAGGCTGCAGTTCTTGAAACTATCTCCAGCAGCACGTTCTCCGTAAGACCTTAAGTAAGGACTCTCCAAGCAGACGTTCTCGTGCTGCTTTCCATTCGCCGCTGTGACTTTTGTCACCACGGAACCACATGCTCCTCTCCTGAGCTTTCATGTTAAAGAGTCAGACCCAGGTGGCATTAGTGATAAAGAATCTGCCTACCAACGCAGGAGACACAAGAGACGCGGGTCCAGTCCCTGGGTTGGGAAGATTGCCTGGAGTAGGGGATGGCTGCCTACTCCAGTGTTCTTGCCTGGATAATCCCAAGGGCAGAGGGGCCTGGCAGGTGACAGTTCATGGGGTCCCAAAGAGCAGGACGCAACTGAGGGACTAAGCACTAATAGGTATCCTTCCATATTATCACAAGGAATGATCCAATCTAGTCTTTCCCCCCGCCTTAATTTTGTGATCAAAGGATATGTGTCAGACTTACAGATTACTTCTTTTCATATTGCCACCTACCTAATACTTACTTCTTTTTCCTTTTAGGTTGTTTGACGTGTGTACAGTGTCACGAACAGACAGAGAAACCAAACTAACGTTAGTGTTTGAGCACGTTGATCAAGACTTGACCACTTATTTGGATAAAGTGCCAGAACCTGGAGTGCCCACCGAAACCATAAAGGTACTAAGAGTCCTCTCTCTGCCTGGTCAAACAGTCACACTGTTATTTAAACAGTGGCATTCTTTCCTTACGAAAATTGCCAGAAGTAGAGCCTTTGGAACTCAATATATAGTTAAATATATCTAGTATGACTAAGTGGATGTTTAAAGAATGGGGTATATTCTAGTTCACTAATTTTAGAACTCAGTGGAAAAAACCCTTTAGTTCTAATATATATTAAAATTATTAGGAAATACCTGCTCGTACGTTATCAGGCCCTGAGCCTACGAAGTATAGTTTAGTAAGTATATTAATAGCTCAGCCATTTTCTGATGGTTTGTGAATTCTGCGTTTTTTCCTCACTCATAAAACATTTATAGGAAGCCCAGAAGTGTCAGGTACCATCCCAGACTCTTGGGATTGAAAGATGACTTAAGACTCCTTGGAGGTCAGCAAGCTAGATGCAGTATATTGACTCCAAATCTTTTCTGCCTTTAAGTCTAAAGGGAAGAGCTGCTTATAAAGCTTCATTGGTCTTACTTTGTTCTGCTTAATTGAACTCCCCAGTTGATCTTTTAGATCTCTGCACATATGTGCAGGTGTTCATGGAGATCTGTTTGGTTTTGTGAATTAGGTGAAACAGACTCTTTACCTTATCATTCATTGTGTAGAAATGACTTCTAGAATTCAGTATCATTTTATTTTATTTTAATATAAATTTATTTATTTTAGTTGGAGGCTAATTACTTTACAATATTTTATTGATTTTGCCATACATCAACAGGATGGGGAACATGTGTACACCCATGGCAGATTCATGTTGATGTATGGCAAAATCAGCATCATTTTAGGTAAGAGTGAATACCTAAAAATAGTTTATATTCTGAACAGAGTAAGAAAGATCTTTTAGTGACAGCTAGGTAGGTTCCCAGTTTTGGTACATTTAGAACTTGACATATTGAATGATTTATTTATTTGGTTTTAGACCAATATATAGAATTTATTTTCTCCCATCTGCCTTTCATAAGAATCTGCCTGCCGTTGCAGAAGACACAAGAGATGTGGGTCTGGGTTAGGAAGATCCCTTGGAGGAAGAAATGGCAACCCATTCCAGTATTCTTGCCTGGAGAACTCCATGGACAGAGGAGCCTGGTGGGCTAAAGGCCATGGGCTTGCAAAGACTCGGACATGACTGAGCAACTAACATACCACAGTCCTCCTTCCGTGTTCTTGGTCATTTTCTCTTCTATCTCTGCATCCTCTTTCCTCCAGAATTCTTTTCCAGTCTTGTGACTTCAGTTCTCTCCTTTATGAGTGTGTCCAAAATACTATGTTCAGCATGCAGGGCAGAACATAGCCCCATTCTGTACTCTGCTTTCTGGCCAAATTGGACTAATCCGCGTCCTCTTGGTGTGGCTCACAGCTTCCTCCCTCCGAGGCCTTCCTCTCGCTGCCATTTCTTTGCTCCCCCCACTAATAGCTATCTGCTCACATTTTTCAGGGCTGACCCCAGATACCGTTTGGCTAACTTTTACAGCTGGATGTGATCTCATTTGTCTTTTAGCACTTGTTCTACACCTCTCTTCCTCTTTATCATATTTTGTTCATTTGTGATTATTTGTGTCCATATCTTGCTTATTTGTTCGTCTTTGTGTCCTGACAGTCCATACTCAGAAATTTATACACATAGGTACAGTAAGACACGTTGTCAACCATGCTTCAGATATAATTAATTGAAAATTATTGTTTTTTTAAATGACTTCCAATAGCTTAAACATAGACTGTCAACACAAGCATTGGCTTCTTCTGATCTATTTCTGTGTTCAAAAATTTCATTTCAGTTCAGTTCAGTCGCTCAGTCGTGTCCGACTCTTTGCAACCCCATGAATTGCAGCACGCCAGGCCTCCCTGTCCATCACCAACTCCCGGAGTTCACCCAAACTCATGTCCATCGAGTTGGTGACGCCATCCAGCCATCTGATCCTCTGTCGTCCCCTTCTCCTCCTGCCCTCAATCCGTCCCAGCATCAGAGTCTTTTCCAATGAGTCAGTTTTTCGCATGAGGTGGCCAAAGTATTGGAATTTCAGCTTTAGCATCAGTCCTTCCAAAGAACACCGGGAGAGTTTACACCCTGCATTTCCAGCTACATAGGTCTTTTGAACTTCATGTTAAATTCTCCTAGGATGTTAGAGGCTGCCAAGTGGAATCATTTGCAAAAGTGAAAGTGAAAGTTGCTCAGTCATGTTTGACTCTTTGCGACCCTGTGGACTTTAGCCCACTAGGCTCCTCTGCCCATGGGGTTTTCTAGGCAAGAATACTGGAGTGGGTTGCTGTTCTCTTTTTCAGGGGATCTTCCCAACCCAGGGATTGAACCCAGGTCTCCCGCATTGCAGGCAGATTCTTTACCATCTTAGCCACCAGGGGAGCCTAAGAGCACTGGAGTGGGTAGCCTATCCCTTCTCCAGGGGATCTTCCTGACCCAGGAATCAAACCGGGGTCCCCTGCATGGCAGGCAGATTCTTTACCTACCAGCTGAGCTACTGGGGCTTCCCATTTGCAGCAGTATCAGTAGTTAGAACAGCTGATAAACTAAAATGATGTGCTTAAACTAAGGCTTGATCAGGCAAGAGTAGAAAATAATGTAGAGTGGGGGAAATTCTACTTCCCCTCAAGGGTGGGGATAGAGAGGTAAGCTGGATTAAATGAGGCACAGGCAGAAAGGCGTTCACCAAGGTGAGGAGGAAAGAGAGAAGTGAAGTAGGGGAGTGACCGAGCCAGGCTTCAGGAGCAGAGGATTGGTGCTTATCAGCAGAAGCTTTTCCTAAGGCAGCTTGTTGGAAGTATTTCTGAGTTCTTCACCTATCCACGGGAAGGGCGTGTCGCTCCATTCTGTTGAACAGAAGATTCTCCTGGCGGCTGTTAAATGTCTTCAGTCAGGGTCAGCTCGACTCTCACAGAGATGGAGGCGGGGGCAAGTTCTGTGGTTATTCAACGTTTGTGGTTAATTGTGCGTTGATTTTTCATAGTAAAACCAAACTATAGTCAGGCAGTATTTCAGGCAGCTAATTTGTATGTTAATGGCTAATTGAACATCTTTCGATAACTTAAAAGATTGTCACAAGACACTTTTCATCTTCATCCTTAATTTTTTTTAATTGAAGTAAAGTTGACTTACAGTGTTGTGTTCGTTTCTGGTTTAAGTAAAGTGATTCAGTTACACACACACACATATATATATATATTATTCGTTGACATACTTTTTCCACTAAGCTTTATTATAGAATATTGAATATCCTATAATATCCCTGTGCTAAACAGTAGGACCTTGTTATTTATTTTATATATAGTAGTTTGTATCTGCTAACTCCAGGCTCCTAATTTATCCCTACGTGCCCCATTTCCCTTTGGTAACCGTTTTGTAAATAAGCACACTAGTATCGTTTTTTTTTTAGATCCCACTGACAAGTGGTATCATATGATACTTGTCTTTCTCTACCTGACTTCACTTACTGTGATAATCTCTGGATCCCATCCTTGTCGCTGCAAACAGCGGTATTTATTCTTTGTTACGACTGAGTAATATTCCATTGTGTTTCCCTGTCTTGGCTACTGTAAATAGTGCTGTGATGGACACTGGGCTACATGTATCTTTTCAAATTAGAGTTTTCTCCAGATAAATGCCCATTCATCCTTAATTTTAAAAAATGTTGTTGTACTGTTCAGATCTACTTTTCTTTCTTATTAAATATAAGAATATAAGGGTTTGGGTTTAGTTTTTTTTTTACAATTTGAGTGTTTGAGATTATTTAAGGTCATTATCAAAAACATGAGTAATCATTTATAAGTGCTGTAATACCATCAAGCGGATAGTGGTTTTTTGGAAACAGATAGTTTTAAGTTCAATATATGATTGATATAAATTTATTTTTAATGAATACTTGTATCTTTTGTTTGTAAGCTGTTGTCTTTTTAAGCATTGGTATGCAGAATAAATAGCTGCTAAGTAGACAGTTCTGGCTAGTTGAATTTTTCAAACCTGCAGCCAGAGAACAGAAATATTTTGTTGTTGTATAGCTCACTTGTGAGAAGTCTTAGTAACTATATCATTATTATTATTATTATGAGGGACCTATTGGGAACATGGATTGAACTATTTATACAGAATGCTTTCTCATAGTAAGAGTTTTTCTGAGTATACTTATACAAACATTAATTAAAATTTTACGGGGCAAGTTCTATGCTAGGCACCTTGAGAACACAAAACTGAATGAGTCATGAATCTTTGCTTAGGGGCCTTAGAATGTAAGAGCACACAGAAGCCTGTAGGACACTTCGCTATGGTTTTATAAGTAGTTCAGTTGGTGTTGTCAGGTTTTAAAAAACCCACTTATTTATAAAGAAACACAGTTTGTAGCTGATTCTTGCATTATGGTAGCAAAATATTTTCTAAAATGTTCTTCAAAATCATAAATATTATTGTCTTGCATATATCAGAACATGCCATGTTTCAGAATAGGTAAATAGGTTAAATATTTTAACATGAAATAGGCATAGAACAGAAAATCAAGGAGAGAGACCTCTTATTACGATGATGTGCGCTGCGAGAATCGTCCTCCAGCACCTGTCCCCCTCTGTGTCGTCTTTGACACTGTTTACCTGTTGGTCCTCCTCAATTTAGCGTCTCCTGAGTGCATGTTCAGGACATATATTGCATTAGGTGAGCTGTATTTGGTAAAACTAGGATGCTGCATGGTCTCTGACCGACTGTTGCAGAGGTAAAATCTTTCTGTTCAGGACCGTTGTCAGTCTGTCTGTTAAAAAAAAAAAAGAACACATTGTTAAAACTAGAAGCTGGGCTTATCTTCTCAGTATACATACATCACATAGCAATTTTAAAATGCATTTAAATACCATTTGTTTTTAAAAGGCAAAAGACTACCCCTGAAGCCCTAAGTATTTATGATGGTTGATAGTTGGTGAACTCATTAGAGGAAATCCGGTCATTATCGTAGGGCTTTCCTGGTGGCTTAGATGGTAAAGGATCTTCCTGCAGTGCAGGAGACGCAGGTTCAATCCCTGGGTCGGGAAGATCCCCTGGAGAAGGAAATGGCAACCTACTCCAATGTTCTTGCTTGGAGAATTCCATGCACAGAGGAGCCTGGTGGGCTGTCCATCAGATCAAAAAGATTCGGACACGACAGAGACTAACACTTTGACTTTTCCTTTGTCATTACCATGTGGTCTGGACTGAACATTGTCATTGAGAGAATGATGAGAATACAATAAAATTATAGGTGGTTCTTTCCAACATTTTAAAATGCTCTTCTCCTAAAAATGAATAAATAATCACATCTTATCGTATTTACTCTTCATCTTGAAATTTTCATTGCATTCTTTAATCTCTTTTCTTGATGTCCTAAGACACAGTCATTCATGGCGACATTTGCATAAAGAACCCTCTTGACTGCTACGCTGTGACGTCAACCAGTACTCAGACTTTGCCTCGTAGGCTGACCATTGCTGTATCTTGTTTTCCTCTCTGTAGTTCAGAATGTTTTTTGATCTCCTTAACTGTGGAGGAATTCAGTGCATCTGTTTAATTTGATCATTTGAGATTCGATATTATCTTCTTAGACTTCCTTGCTTAAACTTATGAGGCAATAACTGACACCTTATGATTGTCTTATTCTTTTCTTTGGGGCTTCATAGTATGTTTTGAGTATATGTGTTTATGTGGCACCTTTCACTTGTTAGAGGGGGGCGGTGCTTTATAAGGAAAGGAAAAACAGCGGCTTCCAGATTGTTGGGTTTTCTCTTTCATGTCTTTATCTGCCACTCTGTGAGAAAGAATCAGAAAGAACTGTAAACAAATTCCCTCACTTTGCTCCTTTGTCATATGTAACTGCTACCCAGAAAAAGAACTGTATGACAGGATACATACATGCTAAGTTGCTTCAGTCATGTCCGACTCTTAATGACCCTGTGGACTGTAGCCTGCCAGGCTCCTCAGTCCATGAGGTTCTCCAGGCAAGCATACTGGAACGGGTTGCCATGCCCTTCTCCAAGGTATCTTCCCAACCCAGGGGTTGAACTCAGGTCTCCTGCCTTGCAGGCAGATTCTTAACCACCTGAGCCACCGGGGAACCCAATGAGTACTGGAGTGGGTAGCCTATCCCTTCTCTGGGGTATTCTCCCAACCCAGGAATCAAACTGAGGTCTCCTTCATTGCAGGTGGATTCTTTACCAGCTGAGCTACCAGGAAAGCCCATATATATATATATATATATATATATATATATGAAGAAACTCCTGTGTAAAAATCTCACACTTTACATGCCTGCAAAATGTAATACCCTCTTTTATTAAACTGTCAGTTGGTCCTCAGACTTGCCTCTCTGGTACATTCTCTCTCCTGGTGTCTGACCCGGCTTCTCAACTATCTTTTAAGCTCTCTGAAGTCCCTGTGTCATTCTTTGGACATTCTGTACATGTAACGTGTCTTTCACAAGCAGCAATTCAAAGGCACTGAGAGATCACACAGAACACCAGCTGACTCTCCAAAACAGAGCACGGTTCTTTCAGCTCAAGACCACATGGCCTCTTTGGATGACTCAGTCTTGGAATAAAAATTATATTTTGTGTGTGTATCTCTGTAACAGACAAATTCTACCGGGCTCGAGAAGGCCGAAAGACCTCAAGGTTTATGAGTCTGTGCGGGTCATTTTCTCTGCGAATTAGATTTCATTTTATCTTCGATTGAATGTTTCTTGGAGATTTCTGTTGGTTGTAACATTTTCAGTAGGAGATAAAATGTACTATTAAGTTTATGTTACAAAACCCAGACTTCAGAGACTGACACACACTCTTAATAGCACCTGTTTTCTGCCTCTGGGAAAGATCTGTTTTCATGAATAATATCTGCTTGCAGTAAACAGTGGCCCTGGTGTCAGGATGGGGTGGCCGGGACTGATTCATCTTTCTCCATCTGACATAATGCGAAGTGACTGCCTGGTCCCGTTACTCTGATGAGGAAAGCCCCCCAGAGCCGCCTCTCCTCTCACCCCCAAAGGAATCAAGCCATGGCCCCTCTCGGCTCCTGGTGGTCTCCACTTTGCCTGAATTATGAGCAGGTGATTTGTCTCATCTTTGCAGGACACAGAGCAAATTAACATGAAAATATCGCTTCCCAGAAAACAAGGCAGACTTGAATGCCCTGTCGCTGGCGGTCATTAGCCATCTGCCACCGACACTCATACCCTGTTTATCACATTTGAAATTCAGAGCAGATGTTGCATAATAAAGTGATCCCAAAAACAAGACGAGAAACTCAGTGAACAAATACTCCACAATGACGATAAGGGTCCTGGAAGAACATTTGTTTCAATCTGATATCAAGGCTGGACTTTGCTGAATAGACTGTGGGTTTTTCAAACACACACAGGCATGTGCACACACATCTCTCCTGGTGTTTAAAGCAAACTGCTTTTCAGAGTCACATGAAATAATTTTTTGAAGAAAGTGCGTCCATGAAGGATGCCTGAGAGGACTGTTGAATAAGATTAAACAGTGGAATGTTACCGTAACACTAGTTCTGGTGCAAAGGACCTCAGCGGCCAGTTTGGTTTTTACTCTAAGATGGGCCTCAACCTCCAGCAGTCTGCCTTAAAGTGGTTCACGCCTGTGGTACAGTTGGATTTCTCAGGGCGTTGTGACTTGCCAGCACGGTAGCCCAGACAGCTGATCTGCTTCTTGGCACTCAGGATCCTGTGTTCTCTCTACCCTCTGCCTCCCCTGCCCCACACTGTCCCCATGCCCCACTCTTTTCCCTCCTCGCCAGTGCACACACAGACACGCTCTTGGCTTTCCCAAGGTCTCCGGAGCTCTGCCCCAGAGCTTCCTCCTCGGTCCTGGGCCTTAGGCTGTCTCCAGCCTGAGTCCTAAGAGCCTTTCCTTTACATTTCCCTGCCCTTCCACATTAAGGTAACATTTTAGAGGATTGCTTATTGTAATGCTTTATCCAAACAACTTGTGCACGTTCTTCATTGCATTGGCAGGCGGGTTCTTTACCGCTAGCACCACCTGGGAAGCCCCTTCTGCCCATTCTAGACCCTTAGTATGCCTTTTAAAAAGCACGTCACCCATACATTAATGATCATACTTAGAGGCATTCTGCTTTTAAAAACCAGGTGTCTGAACTTTCATCAGGAATGTAACCTATGTCATAGTTTTTCTTTGTGGGAAGTCAGCTTGGAATGTAGACTTCTGACTCAAAAAAAAAAAATGCCTTCTCTGAACAAACCACACCCTGGCCCACACCCTTAGCTGGGTAGGTGCCCACTTCACCCCCCTACACATACACACACACAGAATTTGGGGGGATTTTTAAAAACAGGAACGTCAGCCATAATGCTAAGTGGAAGTTAGGCAGCCAGCCTGGGAGTTGCTTGAGGGCTAAATCAGAGTGGCTGCAGCCATTGGCCACCGTCAGCTCTAACAGTAGAGAGGATCGGAAGGAAGCGAGTCAGCCCTGAGTTCACCTCAGATTTAGGGGGAAACCTAGGGTGAGTGAGCTACATCTGTAGTAACTTTCAGTAGCTCTTCAAGGAGAGCATTTCAGATAGTCTAGATTTTGAGGACTCTCCTAGAAACAAATCCTTAAGCAATTTCCCAGGCCCTTGTAGTAGTTGAAAATATCAGAAAGAGGACAGAATTATGCGAATACATGATTATCTCAATGTATAACAGATGATGCTGTTTTATATATATATAATCTATATACTATATATAATATATATTATTTAGATAATATGATTATCTAAACGTATAACAGTATAGTAAATTATAATAGAGTTATTTAGTGGGTGGGTTTGTTTTTTTCCCTAACAGGAAATATGGGTTAAAAAAGAAAACAAAAAACTGGTGTCTTTCTAAAGGTACTGTAAGACTGACTCATTAAAATAAATACTGACTCACTAAAATAAACAAGTGACACTTTGATCAACCTAATAATAGGTTAGCTGGAATCTCTTTAGAAAGCACTTCCTCACCTTGGGCATTGAGTCTGTTTATAGAGCCCATGAAGAAGTCGCAGGCAGTGTATACCCAGTGTGTGTCGCTATGGTAACAGATGGCAGAGAGATGCTCCACATAGTAGAGGGATATTCCTCACCCAAGTTTAGAGTGCGCCTGAGCTGCCTGGTTACAGTTTCTTTCCTGGCTCTCTTCCTGTAAATGTTGGAACAGTGGAGGCTTCTTCATCCTCAGCTCTCTTCTCGTCCCTGTCTATGCTTTCTGGCCAGATGATATCATTCAGTCCTGAACCTTCAGGTATCATTATTCTTTAGCCTGACCTTTCCCTCTTGCTCTGAATGCATTATAATCAACCAGCTGTCTGATATCTTGGGACCAGAACATTACCCAAGAATCCTCTCCCCAACTCAGGCCTTCCCCATCTGCCCAGTTGTTTGATCCCCAAACCTAAGGATCCCTCTAGGTTTCTTTCTTTCCTTCACAATCTTCATCTAATCCCTCAGCAAGTACTTTTGATTTTATCCCCAAAAGATAACCCCAGTCTGACTGCTTGCTTCTCAGCATCTCTGTTGCTAAAGCTCT
Organism: Bubalus bubalis; assembly: GCF_019923935.1. Lineage (NCBI taxonomy): Eukaryota > Metazoa > Chordata > Mammalia > Artiodactyla > Bovidae > Bubalus > Bubalus bubalis. The sequence goes on along the minus strand of NC_059164.1, from coordinate 9,801,960 downwards.
AGTCTGACCCATCAAACCAGCTTTCTAATTCAATATGCTGTTTTCACTCCTGTCCCTATGTAGCACATCCTTCCTGTGACAACCAGAGGCACCTTATTGAAGCATAAATTAATCACTCAGACTTCCCTGGTGGTCCAGTGGTTGCGAATCCACCTGCCAATACAGGGAGCATGGGTTTGATCTCTGTTCCAGGAGGATTCCACATACTGGGGGGCAGCTAAGCCCGTGCACCACCGCTGCTGAAGACCGCTTGCCCTACAGCCCATGCTCTGAAATGAGAGAAACCACTGTGATGAGAAGCATGCACACTGCAATTAGACAGTAGCCCCTGCTCCTTGCAGCTAGAGAAAGCCCGTGTGCAGCACTGAAGGCCCAGCCCAGCAAAAAATGAATAAACAAAAATGGAGAAAAGAAAATTAAGAGGTATTACCCCTCTGATAAAAACCACTTTTCTCCAGTGGTTTCCCGTGACCTGTAGAAGAAAGTCAAAAGTCCTGCCCTGCCTAGTGCCCTTTTCTCCCCTCCCCTCCCCGCCAGACCCCGTTCTGCTTCTGTGGCTCACTGTCCTTCAACCACACCTGCCTTCCCTCTGTTGCTGGAAGAACAGCTCAGCGTGGGTACGTATTGTTCATTCTGTTTGGAATGCTACATGCCTCTCCCTCCCCAGCCCCACGGGAAGGGTGCCTATTTCTCGTCGTCGTAATACCAGCTCAGGTCACAGCCTAATGACTTCTTCTGTGATCACCTCACCTACCACTCCACCTCTACTCACAGTTGACCACGTTACACATGGTGCCCCATTTTATCTTCTTCACTACCCTTGGCCAAAATGATCTCGTTAATTTTTTTATGTTTGTTGTTCATCTTTCCCAACTGGAAGGTAAGAGCTTTGAAGTCTGAACCTAAGTTTATTGTGCTGTCTCTAGTACTGTCTGGAATGTACAGAAGACCTTCAGTAAACTTGTTAGTAACAATATACCGATGCCTGTATTTCAACGTTAATTAGAGGGTTGATTGGCTTCCCTGGTGGCTCAGATGGTAAAGCATCTGTCTACAATGTGGGAGACCCGGGTTCGAGCCCTGGGTTGGAAAGATCCCCTGGAAAAGGAAATGGCAACCCACTCCAGGACTATTGCCTGGAAAATCCCATGGACAGAGGAGCCTGGTAGACTACAGTCCACGGGGTCGCAAAGAGTCGGACACGACTTCACTTTCACTTTCAGAGGGTTGATTATATCAGCGCCTGCTTTCCCATTGTACAAGTGAGAAAGTTGTACTTTTTCAGGGATAGATTTGTATATATTTATATATATTTACTTTCCTATTATATGCATATTATTATCTATACATGTGCATATATAATAGAATAAATTGTATGTATGCATATGCCTGGCTTCCCAGGTGGCCCTAGTGGTAAAGAACTGACCTACCAGTGCAGGAGCCGTAGAAGACATGAGTTTGATCCCTGGTAGGGATGATCCCCTGGAGGAGGGCATGGCAACCCACTTGCCTGGAGAATCCCATGGACAGAGGAGCCTGGCAGGCTATATAGTCCATGGATCACAAAAGAGTTGGACACAACTTAGCAACTAAACAATAAAACATACATACATATGTATGCATATACATATACATATACATATACATATAATAGAAAAGTAAGCAGACAGTATGCCATATTGTAACGTATCTACTTGGTTCTTTCTTCATGCTGGGCAGAGATTGTGGAATTACCCATATCAACTAAGGATTTGCTTGGTTGGCTTGGCTTAGATACAGTCTAAAACCAGTAACTGATGTCCACTAGAACTATAATGCATTTTCTCCTTTAGTATTAATACTGACTTAACTAAATTCCAGAAGTCGTTCTCTTTCAATGTTTGCTAAGTGTGTTTTGTACTATGGATGGGAAACTGAGTCCAGTAAAGTGATTGATACTGTGAATCTCAGAGCCCATTCTCATTTCTCAGGGGTGTAGCTAAAAGATAATTTGGTACTGACACATTTTTAAAAATTTAAAGGTAAGCTTCCACATGTTAACTGTTGTGTGCAAAGTTCTTTGTCATTCCCACCATAAGCAGTGGCAGCTTCAAAGAGTGAAGTTACTTTTAAAAAATCTAATTGGAAATACTCTCCTAATCATTTGGGTTTTTATCTTTCTTATCCAGAAATTTCAGATACCCATGTGATTGTGGAGTTTGGAAGTTATGAAAGCACATTCTATAAGAGCAGTTGCTAATAATTTGTAGTCACCAAATTTTACATTAGTGAAAGGCAGCTAGAGAAAATATCCACCAGTTATCTAAGATTGTAACTTTTCCCTCGTTCCTAAGGAAGGTGGAAAGGCTTAATCAATCGTTCCACTGCAGTTAAAATCATTATTGGTTCTATTACATATTTGTTGAGAGGAACAAGGGCTTTCACAAACACTTGTGCGATGAAGCCCATAATGCCAACCCCATAATGGTAGTCATGAGAACCAACTATCTCCAGGAAATAAAATATTGTTTGCAAATACTCTCATTCTGTACTTCCTCTTTCTTCTCATCACTCTCAAAGAGCAAATTTGTCCACAAAGATCGATTCCAGTGGAAAAATCAGATGAGGAGAGTTTGACCTGAATCTGGATTCATATATCTAAATCAGGGCTTTGATGCATGCATCTGGACACTTCGACTCTTTCCTTTTTTTTAGTTCTTTATTAGGCTATGTCCGATCTTGGCTGCAGCACCTGAGATCTTTATGGACTCTCCAGTTGTGGCAGCCTGGTTCCCTAGTCACAGCATGCAGGCTTAGTTGCTCCTCGGAATGTGGGATCTTAGTTCCCCAAACAGGGTTTGAACCCACATCCCCTGCACTGCAAGGCAGATTCTTAACTAATGGACTACCAGGGAAGTGCCATCTGTGACTGTTGACATCTTAGGAAGTAAAAGAGAATTCTGTGGATATTAGAAATGACCAAGTAGAAATCTAATCTTCAAAACCTCTAGCTACTGCCGTGTAGTGGAAGCTGCTTTGGATTTTGCCTGAAAACCAGACTAAACCAACAAAGCTTGCAGAAATGTGTCACCATCTGAAAGTGAGTCACTCAGTCGTGTCCAGCTCTTTGCCACCCCATGGACTGTACCATCCATGGAATTCTCCAGGCCAGGATACTGGAGTGGGTAGCCTTTCCCTTCTCCAGGGGATCTTCCCAACCCAGGGATTGAACCAAGGTCTCCTGCATTGCAGGCAGATTCTTCACCAGCTGAGCTATGAGGGAAGCCCCTAGATGGTGGTGTCAGCATCTGCTAAGGGATTAATGAAGTTAAATGTAATGCTTTTTCTCCAGGTGTGGCCTGTGAGCCCCAAGGGAAGCCCAAGAATACTGGAGTGGGTGGGTGGCCTGTCCCTTCACCAGCAGATCTCCCCAACCCAGGGATTGAACCCAGGCCTCCTGCATTGCAGGAGGATTCTTTACCAACTGAGCTACCAGGGAAGCCCCTAGATGGTGGTATCACCATCTAGTAAGGGGTTAATGAAGTTAAATGTAATGCTCTTTCTCCAGGCGTGGCCAGTGAATCACCTGTATAATCACCACCTGGGGTGCTCATTTAAATCTACAGCCTTGCCCTAAACATAGTCTCAGAAGGGAGTTTCCAATAAGTACCCTCTGATGATGCCTAAAGACATTACTGTTTAAGAAATAGTCTCTTACAGGTTGACATATGACCCTACTTGGGAATGGAAAATGTCTTGAGATGACTCAGACCTTTGGAATATCTGCTTGCTTGTGCGTAGGTGGCCCCAGCCTTTCAGAGGACTCTAAGCCCAGGTGAGTCAGGTGTGGCATTTTAACTAAAGTCATCCGTTCAGTTCAGTTCAGTTCAGTCGCTCAGTCGTGTCCGACTCTTTGCGACCCCATGAATCGCAGCATGCCAGTCCTCGCTGTCCATCACCAGCTCCCGCAGTTCACCCAGACTCACGTCCATCGAGTCAGTGATGCCATCCAGCCATCTCATCTCCTGCCGTCCCGTTGTCCTCCTGCCCCCAATCCCTCCCAGCATTAGAGTCTTTTCCAATGAGTCAACTCTTCGCATGAGGTGGCCAAAGTACTGGAGTTTCAGCTTTAGCATCATTCCTTCCAAAGAAATCCCAGGGCTGATCTCCTTCAGAATGGACTGGTTGGATCTCCTTGCAGTCCAAGGGACTCGCAAGAGTCTTCTCCAACACCACAGTTCACAAGCATCAATTCTTCGGCCGTATATACTTATTTAAAAGCACTGATATTTTATTCCTTAAAGATGATCTATTGGAATGTGCTAACTCATTAATATGAATTAGCGAGAAGATGCTTAGAAACATGAGAATTCTAAGGAGAAATTCTTAAGCCGCCCAGAAAGCTACTCTTTAGAAAAAAAAGTTCATGAAAGCTACTCTTTAAAAAAGTTCATGACACATCATAATTTGACCTTCGAAAGATGTTTTTTGTTTCCTTTTGCTTAATGTTCTCACAGTTCTCTGGGGTCCTAAATTAGTAAACCATTACCAGATCTGTACATGTAAGTGATCAGAATTCCTAACCCTGTTCTACTGATGAGGAACCAAGACTACGTGAGACCTACGGGGATCATAGGTGGAGATTTCTAGCGCTGACGCTGATGTGGCCAGAGTACTCAGGTGCTTGCCTTGAGGCTCGTATTAGAAGATACGAGTGCTCAGAATCTCTTCCACTTGTGGTTCTAAGCCTTTAGCAAATATAAGCTAGTAGCTTTGTTGGTTTTTGTATTTACTATTGCTCTCTGCTGTCCCTGACCATACTTGTTCATTTTTCCTTTCTTGGACAAAACCAAAGAAATATTTATCATTCTACTCTAGTATAGTCACAGCACTTTTAGATTGGAAAGCTAAAATAGAACATAGCAGAGGACTGGGGACCAGAGGGCTGGAGGTTTCACTCTGAATTAAGTTTAGAAACTGCAATGTTAAAAGGTTTAAGTCTAGGGACTTGACAGGTGGTCCAGTGGTTAAGGCTCCACACTGCCAATACAGGGGGTGTGGGTTTGATCCCTGGTTGGGAAAGTAAGACCCCACATGCCACGTGGTGAGGCCAAAAGAGTAAAAATGATGAGTTCCAGATGTAAAAAAAAAATTTTTTTTTAAGTTTAGGGCTACCCTGAGTGATGAGATACTGATTGATCTGGAAACATATCCTTAATTGAAGTTGTTCTGTGCGTGTGTAGTTCTGTTGATAGTTGGAACAATTACTGAACACTTAATGAATATTTTAGTCTCACTATCACATTTTATCATTTAAATCTGGAACTCAGCATCACCCATAGCTGAAGGCCTGAAGTGTCACTGAGACAGAGGTGGTATGAAAGCGGCAGGTGAGGACTCTGCTTCCCTCTGTCCCTTCCCTCTATAAAGACAGATTCCAGATCAGGAGGGTGAGGGTACAAGCAGAGGCAAGATGTCGGTTTGTGATAACAAGAGCCAAGTTGATTTAATGGGCTCCAGGGGAAAAAGAGAAATATATGTGCCCTCAGTAAATACCCTAAAGTTAGCTCTTTTTTAGAAGTATGTGATACCACATGTAAATACCTAAAACATTACATAACTGACTTTTGTTTTCCTCATTATGATTCTTACTCTAGTCGTGGCAATTTATCTTGTAGGCCTGAAGTCCTTGAGTGTTTCAACCAGATAAAGACAGCTTGATTCATGTCTTCAGTGCAAAACTCCATGAATCCAAGTAAATGAAAATCAAAGACATAAATATTGGTTAAACTTTGTCTTTGGCATCATCTGTTCTTAATGTTGCCACTGTATTAACGGCCGTTGATATGTATCTCGTCATTGCTGTAACATCCTGATAAAAAACAGGAGTTGGGAAGAAAGTGAAATATAAATTACATTAGAATGAATTAAGAAAAGAGTTGCATTTTGGTGTTCTACCAAGCAGGGAGATTTATGAAAGCATCACACACCAAGAGAAAGGACTTCTTTCCTTTTCTGTCTCAACTCCATCACTTTCACCACCACAATTTCATAGGACTTCTTACTTTATTTATCACCAGGTTCCATAATTAACATATGGTTCATGTTATTGATTTCTCAGGTTTCAAAGTAAAATAAATTGAGCTTTCTTCCACATTTAGAATATACAGTTTTTTTAAGGAACTCTAAACAAAGACATGCATTATTTGTAAGTTAGAGAGCAGCTGCCAGAAAACAGAAAATTAGGAATGGAGTCATGGCTGAAATAATGGAGATACTGTTCAGAGGTAACCCTTTGTGTGGCAGGAAATTTTCCTTAGAAAAGAGACAGCTGAGTTTGCTTGTAAATTTTGCTAGAAACAGTCCTGATTTAGTAACATTTAGTGCTGGTTAGGAGGCTGAAGACAGCCTTTCAGCTTTGGACACTGAGCAAGCATTCTCTTTTGTGGTTTTGCATAAACTCTATAAACACTTTATAGTTTTAAAAGGTATGTGTATATGGGGGGTGACAGTATTAATTTTTTAATGACTAGAATAATATATCACTATCAAATCAGAGAGTATTCTAAGCATAAAACAGTAGAAATGATCACAAAGGAAACAATTCATAGATTAGACCCTAAAATTTTAAACTTAAAATATTACAAATAGAACTAAAAGGCAAATAAAATATTTGCCAAAAGTACAGCAGAGGTTTCATATCCTTAACATACAAAAACCCCTTAGAAACCAGTAAGAAAAAGAAAATTATCTAATTTAGATATAAATAAAGACCATTAACAGACAGATCACAAAGAAATGATACATAGGCCCAGAATGGCTGGTAGAAATATATTCTACTGCACAAATAATAAGTGAAATGTACATTTAAATCAGAAGGTACCGTAATAGGAGATGATTAAATGAATTATGAAAATGCATTTAACAGAATAATGTTTCAGAGAGGCTTATTTTTTAAGAATTGCCTAAAGAAAGATGATATTCATCTTTATTATCTGTGTATATAATATCCCAACTTTGAAATGTATTTCAAATATATGTATAGAAAACTAGAAGGCAAAATTGTCTAAAGTGTCTTTTTTAAGGTATTATGGGTTTTTTTTTTGGTTTTTTTTTTTTTTTGGTCTAAAATGAGCATGTACATTAAGCCATATGAAGTTGTCAGTGGTTGACTGCTTTTGCCCAGTAAAAATGGCCATTTCATATATTTCAACCTAGTATTTTTATCATTGGACAAAAGGGTGTTATAACTTGTGCTCTTAGTGGGGAATGCCTTCTGTTATTCCCCACTTTGAAGCTCTTTTGTCTGAATCTTTTCCTGAGCCCAGCGTAAGAATTAGCAACATAATATCATGTCATTTGTTGTTAGGCCACACAATAGAGCAGATTTGTAAAATAGTCAGTGTGTGTATATTGAAAACATGTAGTACGTGATTATTGATGATGGTGATATGGATAAAGGCATAGATGTTAAAAGACTGGGGAAAAAATGATGTGGTTGATTTTCTAGTAAGACCCCCTGACACTATTGTTACTATCCCCTTTAATCTTTTTAGCATTTTATTGTTAAATAGTATAAATAGGCAATGGAGGAGTTTCATTCTGTTGTAAATGGAAGCAATTGCTGGTGAGTCGTAAACTTTTAGAATTAATATCTGCCCTTAGAATAAAGTTACAAGCCTGTTTTTACTACAGTAGCAGGTACTGGTGTGGGTTTCTTTAATGATCTCTAGGTCATTAAATATTTTTCAGTGTTTTTTATATGAAATCAACTTTCAGTCCTCTTGTTAAAATGAGCTCATAACACTTACAGTGGAAGCCCAGTATATAGTTTAGCAAAGAATTTTTAGGACTATGCGTTATTGTGCCTGCTAAAAAAGGAACATTTCTTTTTAAACCGTGAATCGACATGTACCAGGAGATTGCTCACAAATAGATAAGATGCTGTGAATGCAGAATTGGTTTAATGAACAAGTGTCAGATGTCTTTCCAGTTTTTCTCGAAGTAAATTATTTGAGACTCAAAATGCCAACAGCGGTCTTGATCACACGCACTTGCCTTAAAATAATGTGAATAATTCCACCATCCGCTCCAAGACAGCCCTACATTTTTTCAAAATTAAAGGGGGACAGTGGTGCGAAACAAAGGGAACTTGAATATATGTTTATTATTACTATTTTTTATCATCTTTGCTCATTGTGGCCTTTTGAACATATGAGGAAGAAAACAGACCGGGCTAGATGATAGAAATGAAAACTGTTGAGGATAAGATGTTTATAGAAAGATGAACCCCTCGTGGGGTTTAGAAAACAGCATTCCCTGACACGCTCAGAATAGCTTGGACCCCATACCTGAATCCTTGGTACAGTAGGTAAAATTGCTGTGTTTCAGCTGAGCCCTGTGAGTCCCTAAGCACCTTCTCTGAAAGCAAAAACACAGCAATTCTTGATGATAACCTTAAATATTGGGTAGAAGAGAGTCCCATTTCACTTGGAGAGAAACCACTGATCTTTCTTTCCTCCAGCAGAATAACAAAGTCCTAGACCCTGATGATTGAAGAGCATGTTGCCAGGGGAAATGGACTGGAAAATCATCGCCTTGTCTTTTACTTGCCACAGGAAAGCCATAACAGAGATCTCTATTCTTCTCGTTCTGATAAGATGCCTAACGAAGCATCAGGAAGGGTCATGAAGCCTGGAAGTGTGTTACATCCAGCTGCCTCTTAAAATCCGACTCACAGTTCCCTAACTCACAGATGGAACATGTGTGCAGTTCGATAGCCTTTGACATGCCATGCAGCTTTTTTGACCATTACACTGTGGCCTTTGAGCTGAGAGAGGCTGTTTTAGTAAGTACAGGTATCACCCCTGTTTAACCTAGAAATACGCATTTCAAAATATATCTGTGCAATCAGATTCCATATGTAGCATTCTTTTACTCCATCTGGCATTATTAAATTGGCTATTTATAGGCTGGAAAAACTTAGGAGCTCAGAAATGAAAACTAGGGCTCAATTTGTAAACGCAAATAATATTTTAACTAATAAGAAACACTGTGAGAGGCACCCCCTGCCCCCAAGCACACCTCCTGCCCACCTTCACGTAAGGCTGCAGAGAGTTGTGGGCATCACATTGCAAGCCCAAGATTTCATGTGCCTTTGTATTCAGGAAGCCCTTGAGAGATTCAGACTCAGCAGGCAGTTGTCACATGAGAGGGAATGTCTGAATTTGTTTGGGATTCCTGTTTATTGAGGTTTCCACATTGATCTTGGCAAAAGGGGACCCATTATTTAGGCTGTAGGTTCTCAGCACCGTTTGAATTTTCATTAAGGTACTACTTTGTTGTTAGAAAGCATGGGCAGTGAACACGAAAAACAGACTCAGGTAGCCTTATATAGTATATTTTGGAAATGTGTTTGTTTAAGAGATTAGGGTTTCCACTTCCATGACTTCTTCCTCTGTATTTTTTCTAGGCCTGCATTCCAGTTCTGAGTTGGAAACATTGTAAACCTTTCCTAAATTATACTTATGGAAACAACAGCCCATCCACGGGAGTTATTCCCATAGCCTTTATGTGCTAGAGGTGGGCTTGCAGGCTGTTTCATGCTTTGTCTCCGGTCTTGTACTTCCTGCCTGAGTGACTTGGAGACCTTTGTTCATTCCATTTATTTGTAGAAAGCGAGATGGCTAAAGAATGATGTTCCTGAGGCTGCCAATCTAATGCTGGCTTTGAAAAGTCCTCTCAGAAGTGAAAACAGTGTCTTTTGTCCCCCTGGGCCAACCTGGTAACACTGCAGGTTATTTCCGTTTCTCCTCCCATTCTTCCTTCCCCCAAAACAAGAGGCCTGTTGAACTTAGATCAAAACCTCCACATTGTTCACTTGCTGAATTTCGTGGTTGCTGCAAGTATTCCCTATGTTCTCAGAAACTGCCTACATCTTCACTCTGGTTAGTACACTGTAAAACTGGGGATGAAAGAGAAAGTGAATTGAACAGATTCTAGTTTGTTTGCTTTTAAATATTTATCATTTGTCTGTCCCAGGTCTTAGTTGCTGCACGCAAGATCTTCTATCTTCATTGCAGCTTTATTTGTGGAATGTTCTGGAATGTACTTCCCCCGAACAGGGATAGAACCCAGGACTCCTGCATTGGGAGTGTGGAGTCTTAGCACCTGGACCACCAGGAAAGTCCTCAGATCGTTGTTTTTATGAGTATCTGCTCCTTCAGAGCACCCCAGTCTCACTCCATGCTGTGCCCAAACACAAAATTGAGGCGCCCTTTGTTGTGCCTTTCTGAAGCACATGCCCTGAGGGCCTCCCAGTTTATTATAAAACACTTACCAGTACAGTTTTCCCATTCCAGCGTTCCATCTCTCACCTTCAACTTTTGAGTCATACACAATGTCAGTTAGGTGATGTTTCTGCTCGCCCTTCCCTCCCTTAAAAAAAAAAGTATGTGCCTTGATTTGTTCTTCTGAGCCGAAATCAGCATGGCCAAGTCTATAACAGAGACACCATTTAAGTGCCCACCGACTGAGCTTGAATCCTGATTACAGAAAGAGAGGAAAGCGAATCTTGCCAAGATGGGGGCAGATTCCCCAACCTTGCAAAACGTTGCAGAGGATTAACGGGCTTGAACTGGAGATTCTTTTGTGCATGTACTTGTACATGTGAGAAAGAGGGGAAAAAATACCCCATGCATAGAATTTTTAAACTGGGCAGCCCCATGGTAGTTCGCTAGAGGCAAGAGATACCCTGCTGGCTCGTGGGCCTATTGGAAAAGCATCCTTGGAGACAGATCTCACGTGGCTTCCTTGTGCCTGAAGGATGTTCCTCCCCGAGCTTGTACCTGAGAAGGCTTTGGGAGAGGAATCTTTCTTCTACCCAAAGTACTGTGGAGACTGGGGTCCTGCAGTTTGCCACTCAGGGAAATAAAACGGCATATGAACTCGCAGCAAACCTCACCTCCTTGGTTGGAAGCGGTTTGTAAAGCGTTTTCTTCCTGGTTTGTGCGCTCCGCATTGTTTCGGCTCCTCTCATCACTGACCAGCTGGCTTGTTGGTGAATAGAGCTGTGGGCCCCTCGCCATGTTTCATGTGAGGTCTTGGCTGGGTGGCAAACAGGCAGCCTGTAGCCAGTGTCAGCAATTCAGGAGGAATTGGCACAGCAGTGTCCCCATTAATTTCTGCTTGTCACATACTGTCATGCAAGTTACACCAGAGAGGAAATGACCGTTAAAAAAAAAAAGGTACCCTTGTGGCACTGGGTCCCCTCCAGACGTTCCCCGAGGTTAAACAAGTGGATACAATTTGCTCTACACAGACAGCTGCGGGGAAAGGAAAGCCTAGAAGGGGGCCCCCAGCGATGCGTCTTTCCTGTTAGCAAGGAGTGTCAGCTATCAACATCTGCCATATTTTAACCCTTCAAAGGGACCGGTAAATTAAGGGGAGCTATTATCCCACGCTCTGCTGATCATCATCAATCATAATGCCTGGGGAAATTACCACAGCGCTGCTGCCTTGGTGGCAGGTTTTGTCCTCCCGGGCAGTGTTTTTTTCTTTTTTCGTTTTTGTTTTTGCCGGGAGCAGAGCAGGGTGGTGGGGGTAGAGAGGGTGAGGGGAAACTGGCTCTTTAATCGTTGGTAATTTACTGCCCACAGGGAAGGGGACTAGAGTGGCAATAAACTCTTCTTCGGTTCAAACCGGAGTCATTAAAATCGGTGGACTCCAGACGGCTTCCATTTCCAAAGAGATCCATCTTGCTGACTGACTTTTGTCAAGCCGTCTTCTCCAAAGAGTGATGGCGGCTTTTAGAACACAAGCAAGAGCTTTTGGGAAATGAGAACCAGTTTCTGAGGAGAAGGGCAGTCCAAGATGAGAAAAGAAACTCGAAAATAAAATAGAGGCTTCCAAAAACTGTTCTGTTTTGTTTTTTTAAAGATTGAAATGATTAAGCTGCTGTAATGCAAATAGAGTCCTGACTAACCTTTGTAAGCACATTCTGTGCTTTGGGGTAGATATGTCTGGTGAAAATCTGATTGCCAGCATGGAGGGAAGGGTGAATGAGACAGTTGCATGTGAAATTTTGTTTATTAAAACTTACTCATTTGGGCTCATCATTAAAACGGGGGGGTGGGGAGGAGAGAACGGTTCGTTACCGTGTTTTAACCCCAACAGGTATTGGGTCCGTATTTGTATACTTAGGACTTTTCTGAAAAGGATTCCATTTTGCTTGAGGACCTGAGTATGTCTCTGTCAGACTCGAGTTCTGACAGTGGTCAACCAGGATGAAGATAGGAGATCTGAGGTGATGCTCACCTGTGTGATTCCACACAGAAAAGGCAGTGAAGGGAAAAATCATCCTTGGATTGTCCTGAGTCCTTAACATAACTACAGAAAATTCTGGCACCATTTAAAAGACCTTTAAGTGAGGGCTAGAAGCTACCATCAGAGTAATAGTAAAAGTAACACTGTCATATTATCTAGACTTCATCTTGTCCTGTATGGAAGAAGAGGTGGCGTGATCACCAAGGAGAGCTTGGAAGTGTTGTCAGCCATGAATGTTAGAGCTATTCCAGTCCTAAGGCATCATTAGTCTGAGACCTTAATTTTCTAGATTAGGTAACGGAACCACCGGGACCGGTCCAAGACCTCACAGTGAAGCAGAGGCAGAACTCCAGTCTCTCCTTCCCAGGTGAACTGTTCATATCATTCGATGGGCTGATTCAGTAGAGCCAGTCTCAGCAGCAACAGATAGGTTCCCTGGTCTGGTTGACAGCAGGTAGTAGGAAGGAACCACCACCAATCTGGGGTGGAGATCACTTTCTTCAACAAGGGCCGCAGTCAGCTTTTGCCACGACGTCAGGCTGTGAATTTGATGTACCAGTTTTCATTGGCCCTGTTACAGCAAGAGATTCCAGTGTTAAAAAATGGTCTTCTTGTCCAGTTTTAAGTATATGTAGAAATACCTTAAAGTATTTCTGAATGTTAATTTCAGGATAATTAGATTTAGAGAAATTAACTCCTTTAGGTATTTATAACTTTTTAAATATTAGATCGCAGAGAAGAGTCAGTGAAGTATACATAGAGGTGCAGTAGTCCCTAACTCTGAAATCTCTTTTTCTCTTGTAAATGTAGACTACATTTAAGTCTTTCTATTCCTCAGACTACTGAGCCCTGATTTAGGGGGTAATCAGTGATGGTCTTGGAACTTAGCTGAATATTGAAGTACATAATTTTATTAAGTTGTTAAAAGTCACAATTTGATATTCAGGAGTGGATGTATTCACCATAAAGTAGATTCTTAGGTAAGTTAAAAACAAGAACATAGAGAAACTAAATTGTAGCTTTTGGTTGCTCAGAACTGTTCTACTGTTTCTTAGGCCTGATTTCAAGATCTGACGTACAATGTCGGGGCCCAGTAGGAGCACATACCTGAAGACAATGCAGGCTCCGGAGGAATATCCGATGATTGAAGACAGAATAGCAGAGAAAATACCAATTTAGTGAACAACAATGAGCCAATTAGTCCAAAAACATTGGCTTGAATTTCATGGGAAGGCGCTGGGTCGTTACTAACTCCTGTGGTATTCAGAATCATAACCTCAGTCACGACGAACCGCTGTGGTGGTCATGTGTTCATGATATGGAATTCCGTAAAAATTCTCTTGGTTTTGGCATTAATTAATAGTGGCCATATTTCATGAGATGGCATATTTCATTGAAGACACTTGTATTTAAACACATCAGCTAAGAACTTGAAAACATTTTCCTAGCATTCGTTAGAATTTGTAATTGCCGAGTTCTCATGGGAAAAAGTAGTTTCTCATTTTAAGTCCCGAAGTTTCAATGGGATTTGGTATAGCATTTCGTTTCACTTCTAGTCTTAATGACTCACTGCATTCTTTTCCCCAGGACTTATCCCCTGTTTACCCTCAGCACTCTCTCTCATGTAGACACAAGCCTAGTGAATCAATAAGCATGACTATTTTCATGAACAGTCACATAGTTCAGCACCTGCAATGCCATCGGAAGACATTATCCAATGTGCACGTTTCAGAAAAATGAACATTTCTTATACCTTTATATCTTGGTTGAATTTGGGTTTTTTTAAGAAGATTAAATTCTGTGGGAGACTTGTCAAAACTGAGCCTGAGACATTGTCTCAGAGTTGAGAAGTAGCCCTGTCCTCGTTTTACAGATGGAGGCAGCTGGCACCACCAGCTAATGAATGACTTGCCCAAGTTCACACAAGTAAAAAGCCAGGAGCTAGATTCGGGACTCTTGCACAATCCATTAGACTGTTCTCATCTAAGTCATCGTAGTGGAATTAAATATAATTTATATATCTTTGTCAGTGCTATTTAATGAGTAAGTCCTATTTACATAAATGTTTTAGCATTTCCATGCCCTCCAGGCCATTAGGCAATTCATTTTTATAATTTTAATTATTATAAGCCTCTTAAGTGTATAAAATCAGAATCAAAATGAAGACAGGTACGTGTAATTTTATTATTGTTAAATCCCATGGTGTCAATGATAGGATGCAGAAAGAAAAACTGTTCACTACATATTGGCCGCTCAGTACATATATTGTGTTTTGTTTAACACCTCTAAAATTATATTCAGAGTTAAAGAGCATATATTCTTATTTCTGCAAGTTTACTTTTAGACCATTCAGGAATATAGCGTGTTTTCAAAGCTACAGCTTGATTCTCGAACGTAACAGTCTGTAGAAAGTGAACAGGACTGCCCATGTGATCAGTGCTTTTTCTGATTTTCCTCACGGATCTGTAAATCATCACCGGCTGTGATTGTTGTTGCCGAATTGTCACTGTTACTTTAGACTTCTTAGCAGTTTTTCTGGTGACTTAGTATCTCATGCCTTTATTTGAGAACAAATAATGATTGTTAGAGACCACTGAAAATAAAATTTTAGCATTTTTAAGGAGTTATTGTATTATATTGTTCCTCCAAGCAATTTAGAAACTACCCCTGGAATTTCTTTTTGTTTATTTAGTGTTCTATAGGTTTTAGAACCTGTGTCTTCTTCCTTTGTAAAAATTAGAGTGACCTCCCAGGCTGTAATTTTTAATATCAACTTCTATAAGAATCAAATATGACACCCATATAGAAGATATACCTTATAGTTGTTTAAGTGGTAATCCATACTCTACTTTAAAACCTAGGAATAGTTTTAATAAACCATTATAAACTCTATCATTAAATATCATTAAGTCCTTTCTTTAAAACTTCATTTATGCCAGGTATTTTTATGTTGTGAAAGCTGGATTGAACCAAAACAGAGCTTGCAGAAACCTATCAGAAGACACTCGAAATTTGCATTGCAAGAATAACAGGACAGATTTTTAAAACCAACATTCTAGCTGTTCCATTAGGTCTCTAAAGGTGGCTAGAACGTTGAAAAGGCTCACCTTCCAGAGTGTGACATAAGTCCGTCGCTTTGTTTCGTTTCTCTTCAGAAATGGCTTACTGTAGTAGGGTTTTGTCACCATGACTCTATAGTAGATCATGTGCATCCATCCTATTCCCACTTTGCCCTTTCTTGTTCAGTTGCCAAGTTGTATCCAACTCTCTGCGACCCCATGGACTGCAGCATACCAGGCCCTTCTGTCCTTCACTGTCTCCCGGAATTTGCTCAGATTCATATCTGTTGAGTCGATGATGCTGTCTAACCATCTCATCATCTGCCTCCCTTTTCTCCTTTTGCCTTCAGTCTTTGCCAGCATCGGGGTCTTTTCCAGTGAGTCATCGGCTCTTTGAATCAGGTGGCCAAAGTATTGGAGCTTCAGCTTCAGTGTGAGTCCCTCCAATGAATATTCAGGGTTGATTTCATTTAGAATTGACTGGTTTCATCTCGCAGTTCAAGGGACTCCATTTAGAGCCAGTTCAACTTGAAATCTTGAGAAGTTGACAAGGTTTACCTAGTAGAATCTAAACTAGGTTTACCTAGTTTGAAGTGTCCAGAACCAGAAGAATCATTTTTAACCTACTTGGGCGGCCATTTATAATAGCTTGAAGGTATCACTTATACACAAATTAGGGAAATGGTAAAATTTTCAAAATTAGAAAATACCTTGGAATGTCGTCTAGACATCGGACGTTACGTTTAAGGGTGTGAGTTAAAAAAAGCAAGATGAGTAATGCGCTGACAGTCATGCAGTTTGGACTAGTCCTAGAACTGTATCCCGAGCCCTGGTATTCTGGTCCAGGGGGCTCTCCAAAAACCATATAACTGTGGTTTTGTTCTTATTTCTAATTATTCACTATTTTAAAGACCTATACTTAAAACATTTTGTTGTTGGTTTGGATACGTTACTGCACTTACTTGCACATTCCTCTAAAAGCGTGTTAGTTTGAACTTTGCCCTTGTTTTTACTTACCTAACCCCAGAATCCTGGAATGCTTTCTTTGCTAGAACTTTCATTCTTAACATTTTATTCTCTTTAAATACAGCCTCATTCCACATGTATTTTTTTTTTCCTCTACGGAGAGTTGTAATTTGTCTACCTATTTCATTTCAGTCATGTTCATGCTCTGTCAAAATCCTTGTCCCTGATTCTGTTTTCCTGGTAGCTTCTTGCACAACTACTTACATATTTGTCAAGTAAGGATACATGTCAACTAAGCTATTCAATCCAATAAGCGTTTATTGCACACCTTCTATATGCAAAGCTCTGTGCCATCTCAGGACTAGAGAGGACTGAAAATAGGCAAAGAAGACATGTGCTGCAAACAGTCATATTGTAGGAAATAGAGTGAGGTGCGAGAGGATGGTCATGTCCAAGTCCCTAGGATGGCTGCCCAGTGTGGGTTCTTGGCTTCACTCAGGAAAGAATTCAAGAGTGAGCCCTAGTAAAGAGAAAGAAGGTTTATTCAGGAAGGAAGCACACTCCATGGAGAGAATACAGGCCATCTTGGAAGGCAAGAGAGGCACAAGAGGCCCAAGGGTGTGGGGTTGTCAGTTTTTATAGGCTAGGCTAGGTAATTACGTAGGCTAATGAGTAGGAGGAACTTTCCAGCTATTTGGGGGATGGGGTGGGGAATTTCCAGGAACTGGGTCACTGCCCACTTTTTGACCTTTTGTGGTCATCCTTGGAACCGTCATGGCCTTGGGGTGTGTTACATTGAGCATATACTGAGGCTCGAGGTCAAGTGGAAGTTGAGTCTGCCATCTTGGACCCAGTTGGTTCTTATCAGTTTATGTCCTGTCCTTGGACTACGCCAATCTTTTAAAGGTTGTGCCCTGCCCTTTTCCTGTCCCAGTCAGACCTTCCCTGTGAGATATATAAAGGAGGTGAAGGAAGTGCAGGAGGGGCTCCAAGGGTCACAGATGCACACAGGATTAAAGGAATGAGAGCTTAGCAACCCCGGCCTGAAGGATTTGAGGTTTGGCTTTGGTCCTTGGCTTGTACTTCATGAGCTGATCTTACATTACCAAAATCACCTTGCAGACTTCATGTGTTCATTCATTAATCACACAGGTGTGGCTGGGGACATGGAGGAGGGGACGCACATAATTATGTATTTGCTTTGTATGGAGCCTTAGGAAGCAGCGCCTCAGTGGATTTGGGGAAGTGCTAAAATACTGAAAGATCTTACAGTTCAGGAGATACTGTCTGCTTATTTCATTTTGTGGAGAGAGTCCGTGGCATCAAGATTCCTGGTGACCTGAGCCAGGTGACCTGAGCAAGACACTTAGTTTCTTTGAGCCTCCGTTTCCTTATCTGTAAAAAACAAAGATTAAAATGTGCAAATCAAATGAGTTAAAAATGTATATTTTATAAGCAGTCCACCATCCTAAAGACATAAAGGATGATAACCGTTCACCTGTGTACTTTCCAGTTACCCTCATGTACTATCCTAGTTTTAAAAACGTTTGATTTTGCATTGGGGTATAGCCAGTTAACAATGTGACAGTTTTAGGTGGGCAGCTAGGAGACTCAGCCATACATACACATGATCCATTCTCCCCCAGACTCCCCTCCCATCCAAGCTGCCGCATAACATGGAGCATTGGTATCTCTAAAGCCGTACCTTCTGCTTTGGGCTTTGTTGACCATAAAACTCCTTTTGCACTTCCTCCTGTCTCTTGCTGATGATATTTATAAGTTATCTCCTTAATTACTGTAAAAAAAAAAATTCAGATTCTCTGGAAAGTCAAATCTATCAACTTTTATCTCTGAAATTTCTAAGTATAGAACACACAATGTGTCATCATAGTTTAAGGAGTTGATTTTACTAGTTTTCCAATGTGTACTGGTGCAGCTGAGATGTGAAAGCCCTGGAAATAATATAGCATATTTAACATCTGTGCATTTTCCCTCAATTTTTAGTCATGGTTTCCTGATGGCAACTAACCAAAATGAAATGGTATTTTTTAAACTAGTCTAATATTTGATGTACTTCAAATGCATCAACTTTTACTGGCATGCTTTAAATGGTAACAAGAAGACCTGTCTACTAAAGAAATATAGTTTTGTATCTAATTTATTCTATAAGTACTTGTGCAGCAGAATGTGGAAGCCGCTATGCTAAATAATGTGAATGTTATATAAACATAACTAATAGTTTAAAATCTAGAAAGAGGAAATAAACTATCTGAGTAGTCATCACATAAGACAGTATATGACAGTGTCCTGTGTCACAAAATAGCAAAGGCTGCAGGAATTCAGAGGGAAGACCCAGGACTCACTTCTTGAGGAAAGTAGCAGTTGTATAGTATTTAAAAGATGCTACTCTGAGATGAGTTACACGCAGCAGAAGAAACAAAGAAATAACAAGAAGCTGATTGATCAGGAGATAAATGGCCTTGGTCACATAGGGTCTAGGAAATATGACAGGCTTTCGGGTGGTGGCTGACATTACCACTCTAGGGGTTTAAGTTCTGCTGGCGATGTGCAGACTGCAGGCGCCACTCTGGGAGACGGCGAGGGACAGGGAAGCCTGGCAGCCGCGGCGCATGGGGTCGCAAAGAGTCGGCCACGACTTGGCGTCAGTCGGAGGGGCCACTGCTCCAGTAGTTTGGGAATGAGATAACCAGGGCCATAGTACAGAAGGAGCATGGTGGTTAAACAGCAAGTAAGGAGAAATTGTGAAGAAAGAATGAGAGGACTTGGTTACTCATCGAGAGCAGAAAAGGAGAAGCCGAAATAAATAAGTACAGAGCAATTATCAGTTTGGAGAAGAAAGTGGTTGTTTACTTGAGTCTTGTTGAATTTGTCCCAGAGTGAGAAATTATATCTGAGGGCATTGCAAGAACTTGTGGCTGCAACAGCTGAGCCCCAGGTAACCTTTGAGGATTCACGGAATTTAGGAGAGGTGCCAAAATACTGGGAATGGGAAATGGCCGGTTGTGTGTGTGTGTGTGTGTGTGTGTGTGTGTTTAAAGACAGGAAAAACATGGATTCTACCCAATACAGTGCAGAGATTGTTGCTGTTCTTTGGTTATTAAAATGATGAGTTGTGAACGTGTAGAAAAATAACTGGTTAATCAGTATGAAAAGCTGTCCAAGCATCACTATGATCAGAAATGAAAAGCCACACAATACTGAAATCCTTCTTCCATCAAATTTGGGGCAAGCAAAACAAACCAAGAAAAGTTTGGTAATGCGGGGTATTGTTGAGACCATTGAGACATGGATAGTCTCAGATACGTCTAGAGGGAGTATCAGTTGGTACAGCATTTTGGAAGCAGTTTGACTGTGTTTATTAAAACTGAAAACACATATATTCAGTGACCAGACATTTTCACTTCTCAGAGAAACCCTGGTATTAGTTAGTGCAAAGGAGTTATAACTAAGAAACTTTCTACTAATAGTGGAAAAAATGGAAATAACCAAGTGTTCATCAGTAGGGGGATGACCGGACAGACCTTGATAGCGTGGAATAGTATGTGACAATTGAAAAGAATGGCATGCATCTATAAGAAATTACCTTTAAAACAGTGTTGAATGAGAAGGGCTTCACAGGTGGCTCAGTGGTAAAGACTCTGACTGCCAGTGCAGGAGTCAAAGGAGACACAGGTTCAATCCCTGGGTCGAGAAGATCCCCTGGGGGAGGAAATGGCAACCCACTCCAGTATTCTTGCCTGTAAAATCCCACGGATAGAGGAGCCTGGTGGGCTACAGTCCTTGGGGTTGCAAAGAGTCAGACATGAGTGACCACGCATGCACACACATTGAATGAGGAAAAAGAAACATCCATTCTTCCAAATATTGAACACTTAATGCTATTCAAAGCACTTACACACCTGTCTATTACCTGATTATTATAATAGGATATGAAAAACCTGTTTCATCCTCCCAAATACTAATGAAAACACTCATTCAGGTAGAAAGTAGGTGAAGCTATTTTTCTACTTGGCTTTCCAGGTGGCACTTGTGGTAAAGAACCCACCTGCCAATGCAGGAGACATAGAAGACGTGGGTTCAACCCCTGGCTCAGGAAGATACCCTGGAGGAGAGCATGGCAACTCAGTCCAGTGTTCTTATCTGGAGAATCCCATGGAGAGAGAAGTCTACAGTGGCTACAGTCCATGGGGTCGCAAAGAGTCAGACATGCCTGAAGCAACTTAGCACGAGTTATACTACTCAGGCGTAAGAAGTAGTAGTTTCCAAAGGAAAACAGAGATCTCTCTCTAGTCCATAAGGCCTCTAATGATCAGTCTACTGGAGAGGTCCCTGCAAAGCATCCCTCAGCTGGAAAAATTCCCAGATTTGGATGAATACTGGAAAGATAGGGATTTTTTTCTAATTGAGGTATAGGAGACATAATAAAGTTGATGCACTGATCTCAACCGTGCATGCAACTTGATTTTTTTTTCTTTTTTGCTAATATAATAACTATCCAGATCAAGAAGGAGAATATTTCCAAAGGCTTCTTCCTGACCATCCCCAGTCTACAAGCCCTTCCCTGAAGATAATCACTCACTGGCTTGTATCATATGAAAGTGTGTGCTGTTTTGTATGTAGTTTCTCTTACTCAATATCCTATCTGTGAGATAAATCTTTTTTCTTCTGTGTACCAGTAGTCCTGCCAAACAGTTTCTCAAGTGGTTTAAACTGTTTTGTTTTTGCATCACTGCTAAGGGAGAGTCATTTGCTGCATATCTTGATCAACACTTGGTGTTGTCAACTTAAACCATTGTAGTGGTATCTTGTTATGCTTTTAATATTCAATGCTGTGAAGACTAATATGGGTAAAAACGTCTGGACATTTGAAGTTCCTCTTTTGTGAAATGCGGGTTCTTACGTTTCACCATTTTTAAACACTGGACATGTGTCCTTTTCTAATTGATTTTTAGGAGTTCTTTATACATTGTGGGTAATGCTAAAGTCTCCCGGTGAGTAGGAATTTGAATGGACCTTTCCTCTCTCTTTTGACTCAGAGCATCAGGCATAATTTAACCATCTCCTGGACCTCTCTTATGTTGTTGTTTAGTCTCTCAGATGTGTCCAACTCTTTGTGACCCCGTGCACTGCAGCATGCCAGGCTTCCCTGTCCTGTAGTATCTCCCTCAGTTTGCTCTAACTAATGACCGTTTGTCCATTGAGTCAGTGATGCCATCCAACCATCTTATCTTCTCTTGCCCTCTTCACCTCAGTCTTTCCCAGCATCAGGGCCTTTTCTAGTGAGTCAGCTCTTTGCATCAGGTGGCCAAAGTATTGGAGCTTCAGCTTCAACAGCAATCCTTCCAATGAATATTCAGGACTGATTTCCTTTAGGATTGACTAGTTTGATCTCCTTGCTGTCCAAGGGACTCTCGGGAATGTCCCAAACCAGCAACCGAACCCATGTCTTCTGCACTGGGAAGCAGGTTTTTTCCACTGAGCCACAAGGGAAGCCCCCATGATGGGTGCTACTTGGGATATTTCACGCTAGTTGTTTTTCCTGCAAACTTTTAAGCTTTTGATTCTCAGCCTAAAGAAAGTTTGGGGTTGTTCCAAGAGGGCATTGTTGATTTAGCTTTCATTCTGTTGATAAAATATTTCAATGTGCGTGTGCTAAGCCATTTTGGTCATGTCTGACTCTTTGTGACCGTATGGACTGCAACCTGTCAGGCACCTCTGTCCATGTAATTCTCCAGGCAAGAATACTGGACTGGGTTGCCATACCCTCCTGCAGGGAATCTTCGCAACCCAGGGATTGAACCTGTGTCTCTTATGTTTCCTGCATTGGCAGGCGGGTTCTTAACCACTAGAGCCATGTGAATAGATAAATATTCCAATAGTTAGACTAAATAAGAGTCTAAAAGACAGTCTGTTTGTTTCATTAGCTCTTCCCTTAAATGGATTACTTTACTGTATTTCTGAACCATCTCTTTCTCTTAATTAGTAAAACTTTTATTTATTGAGCACCAGTTCTTCTGTAGGATCTGTGTCAGGAAGTGGAGGTTAAAAAAAACACCTGAGTAAGCTGTACTCATAATTTTTAAGCAGCAGTAGTCTGTTGAAGACATAAAGCAACACTGTTACCTGTAAGTAGAAAAGGAGCTATCATTTCTTAGAAAATTCTGAAGCTTTCTGATTTTTGTTTCTGTGGTATATTTTATAAATGATCCTTGTAGGATTATTCTTGTTTCATAAACTTTATCAGAGACACTAAATTTTTTATTTTCAACTGTAAAACATTTCTGGCTAGTAAGTTAAAATTTGTCATTAGTAAAAGGGACATTTGGGATTTTTCTGGTAACACAGTGGATAGGAGTCCACCTGCCAATGCAGGGTACATGGGTCCTCTCTCTGGTCTGGAGAGATTCCACATGCTGCAGAGCAACTAAGCTCCTGCGCCACAAGTACTGAAGCCCAGGCACCCTAGAGCCACACTCCGTAACTGCTGAGGCTGTGTGCTGCACCCACTGAAGCCCGAGCCCCTGGGGCTTGTGCCCCCCGAGAGGAGAAGCCACCTCAATAGGAAGCTCACACACCGCAACAGACCCAGTGCAACCTAAAAAAGGGGGGGGATTACATGCATTTATATGTGTAATTTTAACTGGCAACTTTAAAAGAGAACAGAAAAGTAAAAACACCTATAATTCTACCACTTTAAGAACTTGACATAACAAAGCAGAAGTCTCCTCTCTTTGTTCCTCCTTTTTACACCTACGTCCAGAGGTTATACCCTTTAACTGTAGCTGTACCTCCTTCTGGGCTTCTGTACATTTTTATATGTGTTCACATGGGGTTGGTGGTTTCCCAGGTGGCACTAGTGATAAAGAACCTACCTGCCAGGAGACATAAGAAATATGGTTCGATCCCTGGGTCAGGAAGTTCCCCTGTAGGAGGACATGGCAACCCATTCCAGTATTCTTGCCTGGAGAATCTCCTGCGCCAAGAGACCTGGTGAGCTACAGTCCATAGGGTCACAAAGAGCCTGAAGTTGCGACAAAGTCTTGGTTGCGACTGAAGCAACTAAACAGGCTGGGTTGGTAGATTTGCGAGATAAAGACTGCTTTATTGACTATGCCAAAGCCTTTGACTGTGTGGATCACAATAAACTGTGGAAAATTCTGAAAGAGATGGGAATACCAGACCACCTGACCTGCCTCTTGAGAAACTTGTATGCAGGTCAGGAAGCAACAGTTAGAACTGGACATGGAACAACAGACTGGTTCCAAATAGGAAAAGGAGTACGTCAAGGCTGTATCTTGTCACCCCGCTTATTTAACTTATATGCAGAGTACATCATGAGAAACACTGGCCTGGAAGAAGCACAAGCTGGAATCAAGATTGCCGGGAAAAATATCAGTAACCTCAGATATGCAGAAACACCACCCTTATGGCAGAAGGTGAGGAGGGACTAAAAAGCCTCTTGATGAAAGTGAAAGAGGAGAGTGAAAAAGTTGACCTAAAGCTCAACATTCAGAATACGAAGATCATGGCATCTGGTCCCATCACTTCATGGGAAATAGATGGGGAAATCGTGGAAACAGTGTCAGACTTTATTTTGCGGGCTCCAAAATCACTGCAGATGGTGACTGCAGCCATGAAATTAAAAGACGCTTACTCCTTGGAAGGAAGGTTATGACCAACCTAGATAGCATATTCAAAAGCAGAGACATTACTTTGCCAACAAAGGTCCATCTAGTCAAGGCTATGGTTTTTCCAGTGGCCATGTATGGATGTGAGAGTTGGACTGTGAATAAAGCTGAGTGCCGAAGAATTGATGCTTTTGAACTGTGGTGTTAGAGAAGACTCTTGGGAGTCCCTTGGACTGCAAGGAGATCCAACCAGTCCATCCTAAAGGAGATCAGTCCTGGGTGTTCATTGGAAGGAATGATGCTGAAGCTGAAACTCCATACTTTGGCCACCTCATATGAAGAGTTGACTCATTGGAGAAGACTCTGATGCTGGGAGGGATTGGGGGCAGGAGGAGAAGGGGACGACAGAGGATGAGATGGCTGGATGGCATCACCGACTCGATGGACATGAGTTTCGGTGAACTCTGGGAGTTGGTGATGGACAGGGAGGCCTGGTGTGCTGCGATTCATGGGGTCGCAAAGAGTCGGACACGACTGAGCGACTGAACTGGACTGGAACTGGACTTTCAGTTAAATTTGAATTTCAACAAACCACAAAAAATTTGTTCATATAAATATGTCCTTTATATTGCTAGGGACATATTTAAACTAAAAATGTATCTGTTGGTTATCTAAAATTGCACCTTAACCCAGGGTCCTGTATCTGATCTGGCCACCATAATGCAGACATGTTCACACATACATAAATATATACACTTTCCTTTTATCAAAATAGAATCAAACTGTATGTGTTACCCTAAGGCATGTTCTTTTACTTATTAATTTATCTAGTTAGCATGTTAGAATTACCCAGGTTTTTTCTAACGGCTGCTTGTTATTACATTGTAGACTCATCACAATTTATTAAACTATTGCCTTATTGGTAGACATTTTAAGTGGGTTTTTTTGGTTGTTTTTTTTTACTCTTTCAGACAAAATAGCCTTGACCCGCTTGTATTGACTTACTCTGAACTGTGCTGTTGGTCCTGTTGGGTGAATTCCTAGAAGTGGGATCGCTGGGTCATAGCACATTGTCAAAACATGGTTTGTTCATTACCCTCAGACTGTTCACTGAACGGCTGAGGCGGCCACGTGCACCCGGGGTGCCTGGTCGGGTGGAGCCAGTCCTGGGTGGGAGGCTCCTTCCTGACCTCCAGAATCGGCCTCCTTTCTGCTCCACCAGGAGGGCCGTGAGACCAGGCACTGTGGTTCTCCAGCCGAGCACAGCGCCTGCCTCCAGAGCTGGCCTGGGACACAAACTTAGACTAGTGACTATGAGTTTACTCAAGGGGTGGCTGTGAAATTAAAGAAATAGTGTATGTGGAGCGCCTGGGTTAAAAAACACATCTGTAAAATGCTCCTTTGTTTTTCTCTCCCCACTCGCATTTCTAGGTTCTTCCTTAGCATCGAGGGGCTCTAGTGTGGGGAAGAAGATATCCTGGTTACAGAGAAGGAGGGTATATTCCCTAACAAAACTACCCCTGAGTGCTATGGGATGATAGAAGGGGGTGCCAGGCTTAGCCTGTGGGTGTGAGGAGGTTTGCTCAGGACTTGGCCAAGATCTTCTTAAAGTAAGTCTTGGAAGACAGATGGCAAAGAATCGGATGGAGAAGATATGTGCATTGCGAAGCAGGATGGTGGAGGGACTCCCCAGGCACAGGGAGTAGCATTGCAGAGGGACAAAGATAGCATAGAGCTAATCGTCTTCAGGGTATAGAAACAGCTGGAAACGCAACCAGAGGCAGATCAGGATCAGACATGAAAGTGCTTTAGGAAGCTGCCAGGTTCTACCTTTGTCTTCTAGCGAACAGTAGGTGACTTCTGTGCGAAGAAGATTTCCACTTCAGAAATATCATTTAGTTAACATTATGGGGAAGAGAGAAGATTTAAAATACATGCTTAAATCTAAAGACAGGGGCTGTGTTGGGACACATTGCAGTAGTCATACAGGCAAGAGATACTGGCAACTCAAGAAGGAATGTAGAGATAGGATTTGAAAGGAAATTTAGGAGTCACATTACTAGGACTGGTTGGGTGGAGAGAAGGGATCTAAAATGTCTGTCAGATTTGTGGATCCATCATTTGGGTGGACAGTGCTGCTGGTATTTAAGATAAGAAGTGCAGGCTGCAAAGTTTGATCACAGTGACAAAACTGTGTTGCTATCTGAGGACATACTGAGATCAGTTGCTGTGGAATATTCTAGAAAAGCTGAGCAGGAAGCATGTTTGACCTTCAGGGGAGAGGTCCCATCTGCCAGTATCACTTCGGATGCTCAGAATATAACTGTTGGAGCAGGAATGAGTGAGGTGAGGAGGTGAAGGCAGAATTTAGAATTTAAGATTCTTTTGAGACACATGACTGGAAACACACACAAATGCTGCATGTTTGTGGTCACTGTTGTGGACAGCAAAAGGGAGCTTGCCAGAGACCCAGAGAAGGTGTGCTGAAAGCCCAGGTGGAACTGGAGACCAGGACAGGTGACCGTTCCCAGTCTTAATCATAGAAGATGGGCAGGTGTTTACTAAGGCGAGGCCTTGGAGTATCAGTGGAAGATGATTTTTGTGGTTCCTGGAGAATGATCCAGAAGGCTAACTGGGTATTTTAGGTGGGCCGGGAAAAAGATTTAAAGACTAGAGGGGTATGTTCAAGACCAGCATCCTCACAGTGAGGGAGGGAGAGGATGGGATGAATTGAGAGCGCAGCACTAAAGTGTGTGCGCTGCCTTGGGTAAAGTGTGGGAAGTTGGGAGTTGCTGTATAGCCCAGGGAGCTCGGCCTATCATTCTCTGATGACTTAGAGGGGTGGGACAGGCTGGGGGTGGGGTCATGAGATTCAAGAGGCAGGGGACATATACATATTTAGAGCTGATTCACTTGGTTGTGGCTCAGTGGTAGAGAATCTGCCTGCCAAGCAGGAGATTTGGGTTCAATCTATGGGTCAGAAAGATCCCCCTGGAGAAGGAAACGGCAAAACACTTGGGTATTCTTGCCTGAAGAATTGCATGGACAGAGAAGCCTGGTGGGCTGCAGTCCACAGGGTCACAAGGGTTGGACACGACTGAGCGGCTAAATCACCATCTGGTGTTGTACAGCCGAAACCAGCACAACACTGTAAAACAATTATCCTCCAATTACTTTTTTTTCCCTAAAAATAATAATAAAAAAATAAAAGACCATGATCCTGCATTTAGGGGAACGGCATCCTAAACCAGAACAACACTTGCTGTATAAGATTTACCTGTGCTTAGTACCTGGGTGCTCCCAAGACTAAGCTTCCTAGCCTTGGTGCCACCCATCTTTCCCTAGACAATTCCTATTGCATTGGCTACTTTAACACTAACTTGCTGAATTCTTTGTACAGTAAGATAGTCGTTAGATTCTGGGTGTTTTGTTTACTTTTGCCTTGGCGAATGCTCTTCTGTTCCCTCTAGCCTAAAGATCCCGTTTTCTCTCGGCCTCCCTGCTTTTTGTGTCTAGATATGACCACCCAGAGTCTCTTCTTCCTGTCCGTGGACGAACTTATTAGCCAGGAGCGTTTGTTCCTCCTTCCCCTGGAGATGCATTTGCCGCCTCTCTCCTAACAGGCTGCCAGCTTAAAAAGTCAGTCCTTAAAACAACACGAACTAGCAACTGCTGAAGCGCCGCCTCTTCTGAGCCCCCTTAAACAGCTGTGCACGCGGCTTGACCCAGAACAGATAACACACACAGATGTGTTTATGGGAAGGAGGCACGAACACTCTCAGGGTGTTGTTTTCGGCTTCTCACCACTGCAGGGATTTCTTCTCTTTTTCAAGGAAGAGGTACATTGTGGTAAGCAGTGTTTTATGACCTATAATAAAAACCCTTGTAAAGACCATTTTTTGGACCCAGAGAAGCTAAGTGTTCTTTTCACTTCTCTCCGCCTCTCTGTATTGAAATGCACGCAGTTCAGCATTAATGCATAACATAAGGGAACAATATCACAAATTCTCATTCTTATTTAAGCCGGGAAAGCAACCAAAGTTAATTATGTAAGAAAATCCATTAGGAATGTGTTTCCCTACTTAGTAGTAGCTTCTGAACAAATATGTTGATTGAGTAAAAAGCTATATTGCATTTTATAGCATATTGTTATTATCTCATGGAAACTCCCTTTTGAGGGAATGTCAACAGAAAAGTCAGTCCCCAGGAACAGGTTAAAAAGCAACCAGAAGCCACCTTAGAAAGTTGGGTCTTATACAAAAAAGAGACATGAAATACATTCAGTGAACAGTAACAGATGATTTCTAAGGACACTTCAGGACCTAAAATGCTAGCAATCTTTAGTCTTTCAAAAGTAAGAACAGGCAACATAACACTTGATGTAAATAAAGTAATAACTGCTTTAAAGATGTATCCTCTAGTATGCATGCGGTCGTGTTTGTTGACCTTGGTGGCTCAGTGGTAAAGAGACTGCCTGCCAATGCAGGAGACACAAGAGACGTGGGTTTGAGCCCTGGATTGGGAGGATCCCCTGGAGAAGGAAATGATAACTCCCTCCAGTATTCTTGCCTGGGACATCCCATAGACAGAGGAGCCCGGCGGGCTGCAGGCTCCAGAGTCAAACACACCTGAGCAACTGAGCGCCACCACCAGAATGACTGCTTGGAAAGTTGGAGATTGTTCATGTCCCAACTGGAGAAGCTAGATGAGTCTAAACCTAGGGTGTTGCTGGACACCACTGCTAATGGCAAGTCCTCTCTTGATTTCATGGCACCAGTTCTGAACCCAGTGGACAAGCCAGGAAATTCAGTGTTTTTCGTTCTCACAGCCGCCCTCAAGAGAGTGTTATCACCATTTTACAGATGAGGAAACCAAGGCTGGATGTGAGGGAAGGGAAGGTAGGCATTAAGTAGCAGGCCCAAGTACACCCATTGTCTAACTGGGAGATGTAGCAGAGTCCTCAGAAGATGGCTCTGTAAAGTTGACCTCTGGAAATAAGCATTAACAGATTGCATTCGTCTCTTGGATTGTCTTTCCCCTCTTTTCTTTTTTAGTGTTCTGGTTCAGATTCTTGTTATCTCAGGTCTTAAGTCTTTTTTTCCCCCTTGTGTTTTGATTTTTCCACATTTAACAGTGAATATGCGTAACACTTCTAATCACTTAGAATATCTTTCCTTTTTGAAGAACAGTGAAGAGGAGGGAGGGATCCCATGTGAAATGCCGAGGCAGGACTCAGTTAGGAGTGGAACTTCTTGGTTGTGGCCAGTCAAGTGCTTACTGGTGATCTTGCAAGAGCCATTGTGTTCCCATTCACCATTTGGATGTGGTGTGGGTGGGGAATGAGAAAGTGTGCACCCTGAAGACCGTTGGCCAAGGAAGGAAGGGGGTTGCTTGGGTTGTTCATGGTCAAGGGACAAGAGAAGGGGAAGTCCCAGATACAGTAGGAAGGGCAATGGTTAGTAGAGTGAGGGCAGGACTTGAGGAAGCTGGAATGCAGGCGATTCAGAGCACAGGAGGAAGAGGAACACTGCAGGGAAGGCAGGAAGGTTTTCCCACGAGGAGGTGAGGGAGACAGGTAGATTGCTAGTGCTCATCAATGGGTGGGTGGCGCCCGGGACGTTGGTAGCATCCCTTGGTGGCCTGTTTTTCTCTCTCAAGTGGAGTGCACTCTAGTGTGTTTGGAGAGGAAGAGAGCTGATAAAGTAGAGGGACAGCGGTAAGAATTTCACCTACAGGGACACCACAAGAGCTAACTAGGGACCTGTATGATCCCTGGCAGCACCGTCGTCATCAGGGTTAGAGACTGACTTCGTATTAATAGTAGACACATATGTGGCCATTTCCCCACTTAACAGCTCTCTGAAGCACAGGTAGAGCAGCTGAGAAAGACAGCATTTGCGCTAATTGAGGTTAATCTTTGCATAGAGGATGAGATAGAATGACCTCAGAACCAAAGAGGTGAGGGAATTGACAGATTTAATGAATAATGTTTGAAGAAGTTGCTTTCCACATTTAATTAATTATGCTAAGAAGTTTATGTGAATTTAAGTGGTATTTTGACATTCAAATAAATGTAATTAAAGTGACTTTTAAATTTTTAATTAAAAAAAAAAGGGATAGAAGTTAAGTAATAACATGTTCCTGATTTTAGCCATGGGAGTAGATGACACAGAATGGAATGGAGTTGAAGAAGTCCAAGTTTCCTGAAGCTAAGGGAGTTGGTGGGGGGCGTGTTTCATTGGGGGGCAGGGGTTAAATGAAAGGTAGTGACCTTAACAGGTTTTAGTTAATATAATTTGAGTTGTTAGAATAATTTTCAGTTATAGAACAGGTTACAGTTCTTACAAGTTGTAAGAACAGTTGATGGCAAGTTGTAGAACACTTGATGAAGAAATGTCTTGAAGTAAGAGCATTATTTTGGGGGGAATTCCCTGGTAGTCCAGTGGTTAGGAGGCTATGCTTCCACTTCAGGGGACCCAGGTTCAACCCCTGGTCAGGGAACTAAGATCCCACAAAGCCAATTTTTGGGCTTCTTTGGTAGCTCAGCTGGTGAAGAATCTGCCTGCAATGTGGGAGACCTGGATTCAATCCCTGGGTTGGGAAGATCCCCTGGAGGAGGGAATGACAAATCACTCCAGTATTCTTGTCTGGAGAATCCCATGGACAGAGGAGCCTGGCAGGCCCCAGTTCACAGGGTTGCAAAGAGTTGGACACAACAAGCGACTTAGCAAGCACGCGCGTGAGAGCATTATTGCCCTAACTACGAGGCCAGTGGGCAGCCCCAAAGTCGATCCTGCTATTCAGTGATGTCCTCAGAGACCAGACTCTTTCCCTCATTACACTCTGGCATTGCCTGCGTGCAGATGAAATCTCCCCTTCCATGTCAAAGTGGTTGCTACAGTCTTAAGTTCATGCCCTCAAGCAAGAGCATTTAGTGTAAGGTGCACAGGTGGAGAGTGAGGGCTAGGGGATGAGGAGGCAGTACAGCAAAGAGTTTTCTGCAGTGGTCTCATTAGAGGAGAAGTACTTTCTGAAATGTGCCTATATGTCTCAGTAGCTAGGACTGGGTCTCTGGATCCACTCCTAGCAAAAAGGAATGTGTGCCAGGGATCAGTCCTTCATGACTGGCACCCAACAAAGTAGGCAAACAATCATATGCTCCACTCTTTGGAAAAGCAACATCTCTAATATAGTATCTCATTTGGAGAGGAGGCAAGTATGGAGTGAGAGACAAGCTTTCAGATGAGGGAAGAGAGAAGGAAAATGCAGGAAGACAAGATATTTTGTCCAGATGCAGTCATTAAAAAGCATACTGTTGGGGACTTCCCTGGTGGTTGGGTGGTTAAGAATCCACCTTGCAATGCGGGGTTCGATCCTTGGTCAGGGGACTAAGGATGCTAGGTGCTGCTGAGCAGGTAAACCCACACACTCCTGAGCCCGTGGGCCACAACTAGAGAGTCCATGGGCCACAACGAAAGATCCCACACAACTAAGACCCAACACAGTGAAATGAATTAATTAAAAACTTTTTAAGAAAAGCATACTGTTAAATTTTTTTATTATGAAGAATATGTTTTGAAATGGGGAAATAGCCACAGTATATTGTTAAATGATTTTAAAAGGATCACAAAACAGTGTGATCTCTGTTTTGTCTAGAACAAAAACCATTTTGAGTCATTAGCCAGCAACCTAAGCATTTATACATTGTATTTTCTTATTTTTGCAATGTCAATTTTTGTATCCCGATCTGAGGAAGTTATACTTGACATTGTTATCTGCAGTTTCAGTTCCCAGTGACTTTCCAGTGTGGGTTAGTAATAGCCATCATGATGAGGTAATGATTCCTTCTTTTAGATGGTCCGTTTAGCCATTGCATTGTCCCTCGAACACCCACAACATTTCCAGGTTTGGTGAACATCAGTTGTGATTTTCTTATTTCCACTTGGTTGGGACTGATCCTTTTCTTACTCAGCATTATCATCAGTTCCAGGATTGAATAATATATATAGCTCCTTTGTATGCTCTTTTCAGAATGCGTATTTTGTTAATAAAACTTATGCAGGAAATGACTTTTACTGTACTTTCATCCATTTGCCTCGAAGCAGTGGAAGTAGGAGAGCCAGCAGCTGCAGTGAGGGGCTTCGCCTTTGTTTCTGCTGAAGAACCCCCAGGCCAGGCGTCCCTTTCCTCAGCCATCTCGCCTCCTCCCATTGGAAGCCAAAGGCCCATGACTTGAGGCTAATCTTCAGGGCCTCCCATTTATTCCTTACTTCCAATTTACCAGTTTTACTGTCCAGCTGATCTGAAGCTTTAAGGAGCCCGCTTTAATCCTCCTCTTGCTTTTTCTGGAATTTGTTTTGCCCTTTGTGATTCGAGGTGAAGCACTCTGTGGGTTCTCCTGAGGCCCAGGGTGAGGAGTTTAGAATGCCATCTTTTGCAGCCCGTTGTTAACATTGTGACTAGATCAGTGAAAGCCGGAGAAGCCACTCTCAGGTTTTGGAGTAGAGTACAGTGTAGACCGTACACCAAGCTTCATACAGTGACTTCAGGCAGATTCTCCTTAAGCACAGAAGTGGAAGGAGTGAGTGAGATCGCCTGTGAGTGAATGAAGCCACCTGATAGACTGCCCAGGACCAGCCTTTGTTACCCATTGCTTCACTGCTTATGCAGTAATATTGTACCACATTTTACAGGAGAGCTGTGATCCTGGGACTAGATTCAGCAATCCACTTGTGGGCCTATATACCTGAAATTATTAAAAGTAGGGTCACAAAGAGATACTTATATTTATATACCTACATTCGTAGCATATTCTTACAATAACCAAAATAATACAAGTTCATCCTTCAGCAGATGAATGGATAAGCAAATGTCATCAATCCAAACAGTGGAATATTATTCAGCTTTAAAAGGAAGGAAACTCTGACGCACGCTACAACATGGATGAACTTTGAGGACATTACACTAAATGAAATAAGCCAGTCACAAGAACAAATACGTTATGTTCCACTTACATGAGGGATCTAGAGTGGCCAGATTCACAGAAACAGAGTAGAGGAGTGGTGGCCAGGGTCTGGGAGGAAGGGAGCAATGAAGAGTTGTTTAGTGGGTATAGAGTAGAGTTTGAGTTTTGCAAGATAGATAAGTTCAGGAGATTGGTTATACAGCAGTTTGAATATACTTACTACTAAACTATACACTTGACATTGGTTAAGGTGGGAAATTTTATGTATAGCTTACCACAATTAACAATATATATACTTGTAATCAACAAAAAGAGGAAAAAGAAAGAGATCCTGAGACTGGCCCTCAGCGTTGCCGATACTCCTCTGCTTTATGATTTTGTCGTCATGGGGTCTTTTATGTCTGTTCTTAAGATTATAGTGTAGTGTGTGGTGTTAGTCGCTCAGTCGTGTCCGCCTCTCTGTGGCCCTCTGGACTGTAGCCCGCCAGGCTCCTTTGTCTCTGGAATCTCCTAGGCAAGGATACTGGAGTGGGTGGCCGTGCCCTCCTCCAGGGGATCTTCCCGACCCACGAGTTGAACCCGACTCTCCTGCACTGCAGGCAAGTCAACATGTTATTGGTTTAGTGTTGTTAAAAAAAAACACAAAAACCTTTGTTGCGTTGATCTGTGCGATTCCTCTAACATCCTTCGTAAGAAACAAACTGGATAGGAGATCTTTGTACGAAACAACAAATCATTTATCAAGACCTTTCTGTTAAAACGTGGATAACAAATTTGAAAAGACTGGGGTTTATACATTCTAAGGAGAAAAAAGTGATTAACTTTGTACAAGCTGTATATGTCTTAACTGTTTAAATCCATGAACTACTGACGTATTTTTGTTGCTGAAACCCGAGGGTGTGAATACATTGCTTAGGTTTAAGTAGGTCTATCCAAAAGTCCAGAAGTGTCGATTGAGAGCGGTCATTTCTGTGGTTTACTTTATGCTATATAAGTTGGTGTTGTAAGTGTCTTTTGAAACGACTTTTTTCACCGCTGGGAAAAAAAGACCCAATGATAAAACTTTTTCCCATTAAAAAAGCTTGAGGTAGATTTTCAGTTTGCTTGTTTTCAAGAAATAAGAGAATTAGAGCTCTAGAACGCCTAAGAGAAACTAATGGGTGTTACAAGGCTTTGAGGACTTCTGGTGTTCAGACTGAAGTCCGGAGTCTTTTTAAGGGAGTTGCCAAGGACGAAACCCCATCTGAAGTCTCTAGGAGGACTTCATTCCAGGATGGTGTCCTGTTGAAACAGGCTCCCACGTCACATGTTTCAGAAAGACAGAATGAGGGCCCCCAGTGACTGTTTATCATTAGTGGGACTAGACATTCAAACCTTTTATGCCAGAATTGGGCACTGTAACATTAAAAGGTTTTAAACCTGTGTTTAACTTAATTGGCAGTATCCGTAGTTTCATTGCATTGCATCACTGGGATTACTGTGAAATATTTGAGTCTTGTATAAGACAGATTAATTTAGATTAAAATCTTGAGGAGCTAATTTAAAAGTATGTCACACGATACTATAAATTGAGATGGAACAGATAATAAGCCTAAGTAGAGAATCCTTTCAGATGTCTTTGATCAAAGCACTTGCGATGCTGAAGGAAAGGTGTTTTTTTTTTCCTTTCTTTGTTTAGTGTTACAGTTTATTCATTCATATAATTCTCAGAAATTGGGACCAGAGTTCTTATTCTTTTTTGTGACCAGAGTTACAAGGCCATCATGCTCCAGTGCATCAATGCATTGGAATTAGGAAACGAGATTTTTGGCAATTTTTAAAAAAAATCATTAACTCAAAGTTCACTAGTTCGAAACTGTAATTGTAGCTGGATGTTTTGGGTTTAAAAGAAAACCCAGTTTGCTAACCAAAAAAAATTAAGTAGCCTGATAAAATCTAAAGAGTGGTGATTCTTACATAGAACCAACTCTTTATACATAGGTGTCATTTACATGGAATCAAACGTTAGACCAGTGAATGTGTTCTCACTGCCTAAACTGTGCTTTCATATGATGTTAACAAGTCATTTTTATCTACATTTGCCTTTAAATAGAGGAGACCTACACTCTTAGAATAAGTAGCAAAATAACACAACCGAAAACCAAATAATAGTGATTATGGCATAGAAGGAAAACTATGCAGCCACTAAAAATCATATTGTATAAAAGAGTTAGATTTTAGAGGAATTTTGTTGAAGTGGCAAAATATTCAAAATGAATTGTTAAATCTTTATAAAGCAACTATAAAATGTGTACCAAATAACAACAATTTCTATTTTAAAATGTGTTATATTTATATATTAATGTTATATATATTGATATATAATATATATGATATATTTTATATATAATGCTTCAGTATTAAATAGAATTATAATATATTTACACCTGCAGGTATACCAGTATCTGTTTAAAATACATGAAAGACAAAGTTATTTAACAGTAGAGTTTTCTCTGTTTTCTGAGTGGTGGTGTTTTGCATGATTTTTTTTCTTCCTCTGGACTTTTAATGAATTTTTAAAAAATATTTCTACACGCATTAAGCATGGACCAATTTTATAACTAAGAAAAATATAGTATGTGCTATGAAGTGAAAGTTTCTTAGTCATGTCTGACTCTTTGTGACCTCATGGACTATATAGTCCTGGAATTCTCCAGGCCAGAATACTAGAGTGGGCAGCTGTTTCCTTCTCCAGGGGATCTTCACGATCCAGGAGTCAAACCGGGGTCTTCTGTGCTGCAGGCGGATTCTTGACCAGCTGAGCCACCAGGGCTGTATAAATACACAAATGAAAGCAGTATACATGTATTTAAACTTAGGTGGCCCAGTCAGTAAAGAATCCGCCTCCAATGCGGGAGACCTGGGTTCAATCCCTGGTCTGGGAAGATCTCCTTGGAGGAGGGCTTGGCAACCCACTCCAGTGTTCTTGCCTGGAGAATCCCCATGGACAGAGGAGACTGGTGGGCTGTAGTCC
The DNA here is from genome assembly GCF_019923935.1 of Bubalus bubalis. NCBI lineage: Eukaryota > Metazoa > Chordata > Mammalia > Artiodactyla > Bovidae > Bubalus > Bubalus bubalis. The sequence goes on along the minus strand of NC_059164.1, from coordinate 9,766,005 downwards.
GTAGAGCTGCAAAGAGTCGGACATGACGGAGCGACTAAGCGCAGCACACAGTTCAGGCTTTTTATAAATTTCTTTTCAGTTCAGTCACTCAGTTGTGTCTGACTCTTTGCACCCCATGGACCGCAGCACACCAGGCCTCCCTGTCCATCATCAACTGCCGGAGTCTACTCACACCCATGTCCATGGAGTCAGTGATGCCATCCAACCATCTCATCCTCTGTCATCTCCTTCTCCTGCCCTCAGTCTTTCCCAACATCAGGGTCTTTTCCAATGAGTCAGCTCTTCGCATCAGGTGGCCAAAGTATTGGGGTTTCAGCTTCAACATCAGTCCTTCCGATGAACACCCAGGATTGATCTCCTTTAGGATGGACTGGTTGGATCTCCTTGAAGTCCAAGGGACTCTCTAGAGTCTTCTCCAACATATAAATTTGCTGCTGCTGCTGCTGCTAAGTCGCTTCAGTCGTGTCCAACTCTGTGCGACCCCATAGACAGCGGCCCACCAGGCTCCCCCGTCCCTGGAATTCTTCAGGCAAGAACACTGGAGTGGGTTGCCATTTCCTTCTCCAATGCATGAAAGTGAAAAGTGAAAGTGAAGTTGCTCAGTCGTGTCCGACTCTTAGCGACCCCATGGACTGCAGCCTACCAGGCTCCTCCATCCATGGGATTTTCCAAGCAAGAGTACTGGAGTGGGGTGCCATTGCCTTCTCCGACATATAAGTTTAGATGGGCCTTATTAGTAATTACTTGGTTCAGATTTTTACGTATTTATTCTACTCATTGGTTGCTTACACTGTTTGAACACTGAAACATGAATCAAGCACATTTATTCTTGGTACTGTTTGAAAGGGTTGGTGCTTAGTGTATAAGAAGCTAAAGATGGCAACCCAGCATGGCATTACTTCAGGTTAGTCATGCTGTTTAAAATCCACTGCTTGCAAGTCGTGTGCATGTGTTTCCAATAACGACTTGTGTGCCACAGAAGATTGCTTTCATTAACATTTTGTGCTTCATTTTCACACTCTCATTTATCCGTTGCAAGTTGCCTTACCCTCAGTGGTTCTTAAGTCCTGGACCACTGTCCCTCAACAGTGCAGTCTGATCTTTTCATCTTTGGAAACTTAGAAGGTAACCCCGGCCAGTTCCTCAGGTCCGTTTAGGTGGAGCGCAGAAAGAATTCCAGTTCGCCTGTGTCATCCCCACTTGGTGCTTTGTTCACTGACCTTGTGGCATTGGCCACGTTCTCCTCTGGTTATTTCTGACTCGGTCTCCCCTAGGAAACGGGACGCTTGACCGATGATCATTTGTTTCCTGCAAACTACACAACCTCTTCACATGCATTACTTCGTTTAAATCTCGTATTATGGAAAGTAAGCCCCATTTTCTCCTTTCTATAGGTGGAAAACTCAGGCTTTGGTTTAGAATAAGCCAGGAAGATAGAACTCCCCTGAAGAAAATACCAGTACTATAAGCCAGTAACCAAATAGAGCCCAACTGATGAACAAGTGTGTGCTCACCGCCCCTCCGGGCTCTGAAGCCCCTGATGCTGCCTAAGCATTTTTCTAGCCCTTACGAGAGCCTAATTCCATCCTCCCTTTACCGCATTCTCACAGTGTTACATGCGGTGGAGGGGATAGATCAGTCTTGTGAGCCTCCAGATTTCCAAGGGTCATATCACGTTCACTATCTTAAATTCCTGCCATCCGACACTGCCTCTGAGTTTAAAACATTGTACCTGCTTTTGTAAGTTGTAAAATTAGAAGAAGGTGCGGCGTTGGTCCAGATGCCTCCGTGCTGCCTGACTCTCAGCAGCAAGTGCTTACTGCGGTGGGTGCTTTACAAGCAGTGATCCTGTGCGGTAGGTTTTGTCACTTTCCTGTTTTTATGGACAGAAAAAGTGAGGCTTGGTGAGGTAAAACTGCTTACCTGGTTTTCCATACTCGTATGATCATTGATCTAATAAAGGAGTGCCTTGGGAATTAGAATCCAGTTTTCCTGGACTCTGGTTCAAATCAACACTCTGGGTTTTTTTTTTGCTAGTGGTGTTACTTCGGGCTGATTACATACACCTACTATGTATCAGCTTCTTGACCTGTGAAATGGGTTGATAATATTATTGACCTCAGTGTTGTGGTATGGATTAAGTGAATTACTAAAGCAGTACTTGACACATAGTGACTGCTGAATAATAGGTGCTATAAAAATATTAAGAACTACCATTGCTGTTATCATCGTTTACTGGATTTTAATTGTTGAAATCATGTGTTAAATCATATAAAAGTATGTGAAGTGAAAAATGTCCCTCTCTCGCCAACTACTTTCTCTCCCCGCCATTAACCCTGGACACCAGTTTGGTATATATCCTTCCAGAATATTTCCTATGTCATCTGGAACCTTTTTTTTTGGCTTCGCCAGGCCTTAGTTGCAGCACATGGGATCTTTAGTTGAGGCATGTGAACTTTTTGATTGTGGCATGTGGGATCTAGTCCCTGACCAGGGATCGAACCTGAGCTCCCTGCACTGGGAATGCAGTCTTAGCCACTGGACCACCAGGGAGGTCCCTGAAATTATTTTTTAAATCATCCTTTCATTAATAAAATATGGGTGGAGAGTGGCACTTTTTGTAGTAATGTTGAGCATGGGAGAGTGGAGCAGTAGAAAGGGAGACAGATTCATTCATTCAGCAGGTATTTATCAAATGCTTTATATGTGCCAAACACTATTCTAAGTACTTAGAATTCAGCATGTTGAATTTCTCTTTTGGCGAATGATTGATTTTGTTTCTTGGTTTTATTTAGGATATGATGTTTCAGCTTCTCCGAGGCCTGGACTTTCTTCATTCTCACCGAGTGGTGCATCGTGATCTAAAACCACAGAACATTCTGGTGACCAGCAGTGGACAAATAAAGCTGGCTGACTTCGGCCTTGCTCGCATCTACAGTTTTCAGATGGCTCTTACCTCAGTGGTGAGTGAGAAAGCACTGTTCTTTCCTTCAACTTCATTTTCCTCTTTGGAATGATAGACTGCCCCCATTCCAGGCCCCTAATGTTATTACTGCCCGTGGTCAGTTTGTGGACAGAACGTCTTTGCAGTTTTTATATGGCGGGCGGTAGGAAGAGAGTGTTCTGCTTACCACTGCAGACACATCCGGGCTGGGCTTGTTGTGGACAGAACCCATTGCAGAAATAGACCGTTGCTTCTTAGCCACTAGAAAGGAATCAGTTACAAGTTTCCCAATGGTTTTGCCATATGGCTTTTTGCCATAACCACTGTTTTCAGAGCTGCATATGTCGTGTCTGGGGAGACACAGCTCAAGGTCAGGGAGGAGAGAGCGCCAAGAACATATCCCTGTCCTAACCTGAGAAACAGTCAGGTACCTGCACACGTGTGCGAAAGCACTCCTGTGAGGCTGCGGTGTCGACTGTGAAGAAGAGAGTGAATTCACGGTGAACTTGGGTGATCCAGGAACAGGCAGCACCGCCCCTCCGCGGGACGCCTTCCTCCAGGCCGAAACACAAGCGCAGACCCACAGGCTCTGTTTTGGCGAAGAAGGACAGTTGTAATCTGGGTTTTTTGTCTCATAAAACCATAATAGCCTCTGACTTTTGTTAGCTTCTGTTTCTGCTAATGTAGTTCATTGTTTCCGAGATGAATTTTGGTGAAAATGCACCCAAAATATACAACAGGAGCCTGGAAGTAAGCACTAATAAATCCTTGTCTTTGAAGGGCCTGTTTTACATACAGTGAATTCATGCATAGATTTTTTTTTTTTTTTTTTAAGCCAGGGAATGTCCCTTTGCTGGGCTATGTATTCGGGGCAGGACATGGATGTGTGGATGTGGACTCAGAGAATCCTTTTGATTCCATAAACACTACTAACATTGCCCCTAAAGCTTTAGGTTAAGCCTTAAGTAAAAGATCTTCATGGGTCAATAGGCCATTGTCTACGTATTATCCATCTTTTTTTAAATGAATTAATTTATTTTAATTGGAGGCTAATAACTGTACAGTATTGTGGTGGTTTTTGCCATATATTGACATGAATCAGCCATGGGTGTGCATGTGTCCCCCGTCCTGAATCCCCCTCCCACCTCCCTCCCCATCCCATCCCTCTGGGTTGTCCCAGTGCACCAGCTTTGAGTGCCCCATTTCATGCATCAAACTTGGACTGGTGATCTATTTCACATATGGTAACATACATGTTTCAAGATGGTAACGACGACCCTATATGCGAGACAGCAAAAAAGACACAGATACAAAGTCTCTTTTGGACTCTGTGGGAGAAGGTGAGGGTGGGATGATTTGAGAGAATAGCATTGAAACAGGTATATTACTGTATCGTCCATCTTTTAGCCTCAAAGTGTTTCTCAGTCAAGGGTGGCGCTGGAGGGAGGGGGGAGGGGAAACGTGGTTGAGAAATGTATGACAGCATCTTTGGTCATCATAACAACTTGGGGGGTGGAGGCAGCTGCAAGGTGGCTAATATTCTGCTTAACAAAGAATTGCCTCCACAAATTCCAGTAATGCCCCAGCTGAGAAGTAGACATTCAGGAGGGGAGTTGGAAATTTTCGGAGAGAACTTGCCTTATAAAAAACACTCAATTTGCAAAAGTATTCTGCTTCCTCATCCCGGAAATACAGATGCTGGAACCTGGTACACGTCAGATCGCGTGGTTCCCAGTGTTCTACGCTGTACCTAGGGCAAGAGAGGTTTTTTTTACAGAAGATTCCTTTGAATGCGTCACCACTGTTGAGAGATAAGCATTCTTGTTTCCTGTTGGCCCAACACACACTGTCACTTTTGAGAAGAGTGGGCACAAAATGGTGTTTAAAGGACACATCTCCGATTTGGGTGGTGTCAGGGGAGCCCTTGTATGCTTATATAATCGCACCACAAAGGGCTGAGTCTGTGTGTTTGCCCAGTGGGAAGGGTGAGGTGGCTGCGGCTTCCCTAGGAAGTAGTTTTGTATGTTGTTTCGGGGCCCTGGGGAGAAGCTTGAATAGGCTTTGCGATCTGGACAGATGATAGAAGGAACTGGTCTCCTAGGGTAGATTAATTGAAGGAAGGATGAGCCATAACTGAGCCACTTTATTTTAATCCCCCCTCAACGGGGCACTGAAAACCATAAATAAAAACAGGAAACCCAGTTGGGTTTGTTTTGATTTTTTTTTTTCTTCTTCTTAAATTTGAGGAATGATAGCCCAGCTTGTGCGTAACACCAATTAACATTCCATTCTCCCTGAAAGTTGATATGTTCAGACAGGAAAATGGAGACAAATGATTTCGTACAGAAAAGGGGAAAGGCAATCATAAATACCTGATTTTTCAGTATCTAGCTTGTACAGTATACTCTATACTTCTTATGTGACATAAAATAATTCTTACGTGACACGAAATAACAAGGATTAGCAATCAGAAAAGACACTGGAACAAATTGAGATTTTACTTGACACAGTAATAGCTGAAATTTAATGTTAAGAATAAAGAGTATGATTCCTGTAGAATGCTGCATTAAATTTTTTCCCACTGTTCGATATTTTTCTTTTTAAGGGAAAATCCATTTCTGTAGTGATACATTGGTTTGCATACACATGGTGACACTAGACTTGGAATTGTTTTTTTCAGAATGAACTGGTATTTTGGGGTTTTTTGGTTTTTTTTTTTTGCATTTCTCAAAGAGAAAAAGATTACATTCCACTTCCTGGAAATATGCATATTTTAGTGGGTTATGTCATGCAGGAACTGGGAATCAACTTGATTTGTGGAATGTTAAAGAAATTTCAAGTTAACTGATTGGAAACTGACATTTTACAACCATGAGAAACACTAATATATTACTTCTATTCCAAAGCCTGACTCAGATTTCCCCTTTTGGTACCCCCTGCAGCAATTAATCCCACCTTCCTCTCACATTATTTCCAAAGAAACATTAATGCCTTTCGTAAGACTTTTCTGTCTTGTTTGTAATTATTTAGGGATTTGTTTATCAAGCTGTAAGTTCCTTAAAGGAGTTGGCCTTTGGGGTAGAAATTAATTTAGGACAGTCATGAGTCTAGACTCTAGTTGTGGCTGAAGTTGGTGTAACATGGGGGCAAACGATCTGGTTTGGCTTGTCTTCATATGATAAGGAGGAGGCTTATGTGCCTTTAGGGCTTCCCTGGTGGTTCAGTGGTAAAGAATCCGCCTGCCAATGCAGGAGACTCGAATTCGATTCTTGGGTCAGGAAGGTCCCCTGGAGATGGAAAAGGCAACCCACTTCAGTATTCTTGCCTGGGAAATCCCATGGACAGAGGAAGGAGCCTGGTGGGCTACAGTCCAAGGGGTTGCAGAGTCAGACACGACTTAGTAACTCAACAACAATTAAGTGCCCTTAACTGGGTGCCTTCGCCATGACACAAAGGTGTCTTAGGAAGAATTGGGGTTTTGCTATTCAGTATACAGTCAGGTATGTACATGTAACCTCAAAGGGAAAAGTGGTTTCTGTAAATGGTACAGGATCAAGATGTGGATGGCTACAGTGAAGACCTTAGAACCAGGCAGGAGGGTGCCCTGGCCTGGGTTTCACAATTGGGAGGAGCCACCACTGGCCCTGCTCTAGCCACGCCTCTCTTGATGAGGACAGAATCCAGGCACCTCTCAGAGTCTGAGACCCCCACGCTCAGCCAGCTAAACGCAAGGCTTTGGCGTTCCCTGACCGAATGGGAATTGCACAAGCTCTTCTCTTCTTCCTAAAAGCACATCGGGCCACCTGTGTGCTCGCCACATGCCTAAGGGGCAGTAGCTTGCAGACGTTGGGCAGGATGGGGACACGCAGATGGGGGTGGCCGTAAGCACATACATGAGACCTCTTGTTCTGCAGGGAGGAGCTGGGGAGGTGAAGAGAAGTGGGGCCCATTATACTCAGAGCCTGGTGAAGAACTGTTTCTGAAACCCTGAAAATCAAATTCTGCGACCTGTATTGAAATAACTACATTTGTGGAAAACCAGAGAACAGGTCCAAGGGAGCTTCTTTCCATTGTACATAAGGGACCTGTACGAATCATGCCCCATGTGGTTATATATAATCTTGTGGCAGATGGATTTCAAGAATACAGGCATACCTCATTTTATTGCGCCTCGCTCTGTTGCATTTAGCAGATGCTGCATGTTTTACAAATGGGCGCTTTGTGGTGATCCTGCATCATAGCACCGTTTTCCAACAGCCTTTGTTCAGTTAATGTCTCTGTGTTACTTTTTTGTAACTCTGGCAATATTTCCAGCTGTTTCATTCTTAAATTGAATATTTGTTTTGGTGATATGTGATGTTACTATTTCAAAAACATTATGTGCTGCAGAAGGCAGCATTTCTTAGCAATAATTATTTTTTAATTAAAGCATGTACATTTTCAGGGCTTCCCAGGTGTCATAGTGGTAAAGAATCTGCCTGCCAATGCAGGAGACACAGGAGACGTGGGTTCGATCCCCAGGTCGGGAAGATTCCACTGGAGCAGGGCATGGCAACCCACTCCAGTATTCTTGCCTGGAGAATTCCATGGGCAGAGGAGCCTAGCGGGCTGTAGTTCATGGGGTCTCAAAGGGTCATACAACACTGAGCAAACACGCACACATGGACGTTTTGTTTTGTTTGTTTTTTAATTAATTTGTTTTAATTGGAAGAGAATTACTTTATTTTGGTGGGTTTCCCGTACATCAACATCAATCGGCCACAGGTATACATGTGTTCCCCTCCCCCTCCCCCCACCATCCTGAACTCCCCTCCCACCTGCATCCCCACCCTACGCCTCTGTGTTGTCCTAGAGCACCAGCTTTGGGTGCCCTGCTTCATGCACAAACTCAGATTGGCCATCTGTTTTACATATGGTAATACACGTTTCAGTGCAGTTCTCTCAAATCATCCCACCCTCACCTTCTCTCACTGAGTCCGAAAGTCTGTTCTTTACATCTGTGTCTCTTTTGCTCTCTCGCATATAGGGTCATCGTTACCATCTTTCTAAATTCCATATATATGTGTTAATATACTGTGTTGGTGTTTTTCTGTCTGACTTACTTCACTCTGTATAATAGGCTCCAGTTTCATCTACCTCACTAGAACTGATTCAAATGCATTCATTTTAATAGCTGAGTAATATTCCATTGTGTATATGTACCACAGCTTTCTTATCCATTCATCTGCCAATGGACATCTAGGTTGCTTCCATGTCCTAGCTGTTGTAAACAGTGCTTCGATGAACATTGGGGTACACATGTCTCTTTCAATTCTGGTTTCCTCGGTGTGTATGCCCAGCAGTGGGATTGCTGGGTCATATGGCAGTTCTCTGCATATAAGTTAAATAAACAGGGTGACAATATACAGCCTTCATGAGAAACGCTGGACTGGAAGAAACACAAGCTGGAATCAAGATTGCTGGGAGAAATACCAATAACCTCAGATATGCAGATGACACCACCCTTATGGCAGAAAGTGAAGAGGAACTCAAAAGCCTCTTGATGAAAGTGAAAGTGGAGAGTGAAAAAGTTGGCTTAAAGCTCAACATTCAGAAAACGAAGATCATGGCATCTGGTCCCATCACTTCATGGGAAATAGATGGGGAAAGAGTGGAAATAGTGTCAGACTTTATTTTTCTGGGCTCCAAAATCACTGCAGATGGTGACTGCAGCCATGAAATTAAAAGACGCTTACTCCTTGGAAGGAAAGTTATGACCAGCCTAGATAGCATATTCAAAAGCAGAGACATTACTTTGCCAACAAAGGTTCGTCTAGTCAAGGCTATGGTTTTTCCTGTGGTCATGTATGGATGTGAGAGTTCGACTGTGAAGAAGGTTGAGTGCCGAAGAATTGATGCTTTTGAACTGTGGTGTTGGAGAAGACTCTTGAGAGTCCCTTGGACTGCAAGGAGATCCAACCAGTCCATTCTGAAGGAGATCAGCCCTGGGATTTCTTTGGAAGGAATGATGCTCAAGCTGAAACTCCAGTACTTTGGCCACCTCATGCGAAGAGTTGACTCATTGGAAAAGACTCATGCTGGGAGGGATTGGGGGCAGGAGGAGAAGGGGACAACAGAGGATGAGATGGCTGGATGGCATCACTGACTCGGTGGACGTGAGTCTGAGTGAACTCTGGGAGTTGGTGATGGACAGGGAGGCCTGGTGTGCTGCAATTCATGGGGTCGCAAAGAGTCGGACACGACTGAGCGACTGATCTGATCTGATCTGATGACAGTTCTATTTCCAGTTTTTTAAGGACTCTCCACATTGTTCTCCACAGTGGCTGTACCAGTTTGCATTCCCACCAACAGTGTAGGAGGGTTCCCTTTTCTCCACACCTTGTCCAGCATTTATTGTTTGTAGAATTTTTGATGATGGCCATTCTGACCCATGTGAGATGGTACCTTATTGTGGTTTTGATTTGCATTTCTCTGATAATGAGTGATGTTGAGCATCTTTTCATGTGTTTATTAGCCGTCTGTATGTCTTCTTTGGAGAAATGTCTGTTTAGTTCTTTTGCCACTTTTAGTTCTTTTCCCACTTTTTGATTGGGTTGTTTGGTTTTTTTGGTATTGAGCTGCATGAGCTGCTTGGATATTTTGGACATTAATTCTTTGTCAGTTGTTACATTTACTATTATTTTCTCCCATTCCGAGGGCTATCTTTTCACCGTGCTTGTAGTTTCCTTCATTGTGCAAAAGCTTTTAAGCTTAGTTAGGTCCCTTTTGCTTATCTTTGCTTTTATTTCCATTACTCTGGGAGATAGCTCATAGAGGATCTTGCTGTGATTTGTGTTGGAGAGTGTTCTGCCTAACACATACGCATTTTTAAAGACAACGCTATTGCATTCTCAGTGGATTATGGTTGGTCGGTCACTAAGTCATGTCCGACTCCTTTGCGTGTGTCTGCTCCCTTAAACTCACTGAAGGGCCTGATCATGACAGTGCACTCATCATGCTCCCTCTGTGGTGTGAGACTGCTTTGAGGGCCGTTCAGAGCGGTGCCAGGGTTAATGTTTTTATATCCAGATGTAATTGCCACATCTATGCAGTGAGAGTGAGTCACTCCCCAAGGCAGTCACCACGATGCCACCTGTGGATAGAGAGAAGGCTACAGCCTAAAATGAGCTCGTTCGTTTTGGGGCATCAGTAACTTCTCATGCTGGGATGAAGTCCAGAATTGCCCTGCCATAAACCAATTTCTGTTCTTCAGTGAACAATAAGTATTACAGTGCCTTTTCAGTGTTTTGGGGGGCCTTTCTCCAATCATTAGACAAATGGGAGAATTAGCATTTTTCCTCCAAATGCCTGTGCCTACCGCACAGTTGGGAGGAAAAAAATCCACTTTGTATCATATGGAAGAATGAGAATATTCTGTCTTCAGTGACTTAATAAAAATTCTCACTAAGTGAATCACATTCTCCTTCTCAAAAGTTCCTTTTTTCTGTATTATCTTTCCTATTAAAGGACATATGTAAGCATATGAAAGCACCTTCCTCTCTGTAGAAGTAAAAGATAACAACTAAATAGGAAACAGGGGAAGACTGTTTTGATAGTTATACGGATTACAAAAATTCACTTGGGGATTTTTTTTTCATATGAAACTGATAAGACTCCCAAAATTTCCATATTTAAGATCACTCCACAAGAATTATTTAATACGAGAATTAGAAAAAACCCAATTGCTTACATCCTCTCCTTACGCCTCTGGTGTTTTCCTCTTCCGGTGCCCCCATGGGTAGCAATCGCGTGCGAGCATGAGTGCCAGGTCACTTGAGTCATATCCAACTCTTCGTGACCCCTTGGGCTGTATAGTCCACCAGACTCCTCTGACCATGGGATTCTCTAGGCAAGAATACTAGGGTGGGTCACCACACTCTCCTCCGGGGGTCTTCCTGACCTAGGGATCGACTCTGAGTCTCTTACATCTTCTCCTTTGTCAGGCAGGTCCTTTGCGCCTCCTCGGAAGCCTGTGGGTAGCGTTTAGTAAACACGAAAGAAACCTTGTGGATTCAGAAACTCTTTGATAACCCGAGGGTAGAAAGTTAATGGAGTTGTGACATTCAGTCAGCAGATCCTGATCGCTTTCCACGTGCCAAGCACTGTCGGTGAATCCGAGGGACCATGGGGAGCAGAAGTGGACGAGGTCTTGGCTCTCATGGAGCTCAAAATGGGGAGGCAGATGTTAATCAATTAGTCATGCCAAGAAGTGTAGAGTTAGAAACAGAGAGAAGTGCAACAAGGGAGAAGGGCAGAATGCTGCAAGGTCCTCGGGTCAGGGAAGCCCTCCCCGCTCACGCCCTCCAGGACGGGAGATGCTCAGAGAGGCCGCAAGCATCCTCCCTGGATGCAGGCCTCATGGGGGTGCCCGTCCTGCACTCTGTGCTCATTTTGTCCGTTTCTGTTTGGGATAGCTCACTCGACAGCTGGCACCACCAAGCCGGCAAAGGGAAGCCAGACCCAAGATCAGAGAACAATGTCATCTTTTACAGGAGAAAATAAATTGTTTATGCTTGTTTCCTCTCCGTGCGTGTTGTATTTACTATGGAGACCTGGCAGGGTTTGTGCCTCCTCGGGCAGCCGAGTTGCTCCCACAGAAGCCTGCAAAGCCTGCCAGTGCATACTGAGTAAATCAGGGCAAAGGCGTGAACCGAGTATAATGGAAAAAACCCAAAGCCCGTCGCCAGGGCACCTCGGCGAAAGGGCAGGACGCACCTCGCCAGGCTCCCGTGGCTCCCGCCCCATTCGACCTCCGCTCGCCGAGAGACAGCCAGGTCTGTTCTGTGAACGCCTCCAGTCGCCAGTGCGTGTTTCCCAGCTCACAATGGAGCACTTGTGCCGCTTTCGTTTTCACTTTCACCAGCGAGGGAAGCGGAGCACAATGGGGCAATGCCCACGGCTTGGGAACAGGACACGTTTTTCCTTAGGGTTCCCAGGGCTGGGGACGTGGAAAAGGCCAGAGCCAAGACAAACACGCGAAGCTGGCCAGATCCTCCGTTACGCTTTCTTAGTGGCAATCAAACACATTTCCAGTTACCATCTGATGGGTAGTCTCTGCCTGTGGGGTAAAGGCAGATGCTGTTGACCACGGTGAGCACCTTCCCTGAAGAAAGAGCCTGTATTCCACACCGTGCAGGATGCCACCGTGGCGTGCCTGCTGTGTGCCTGCGGGTGCCTATCACATCGCACCAAGTCTTCTTGCTTAGTCCATCAAATGACTGCTTTCCTTGTTTGTAAAAGATAGACGTTCATTTGATTCCAGCTCCTTCATAAGGGATCACTGCTGAGAATTAGTTCTGGACAAAAACAGTTTAACTGTAATGCTACTGCCTGAAAGCTGTTTTGCTTCCTCCATACATCTGTTCGGCCCCCTCATCAAGGTATGATATAGACAGGGTCTGCTTGTCACCTGGTTATCTACATTCATCCTGCCTGTGTCTACCCTGTGTGAGGCTATTCAGGTCTCAGAAGTAAGTTGAATGATGGCTTAAAGGTGAGTCACTCAGTCGAGTCTGACTCTTTGTGACCCCATGGACTGTAGCCCGCCAGGCTCCTCTATCCATGGAGTTCTCCAGACAGGAATACTGGAATGGGTTGCCATTCCCTTTTCTGGGGGATCTTCCCGACCCAAAGATCAAAGCCTGGTCTTCTGCATTACAGGCAGATTTTTTACTGTCTGAGCCACAGGGGAAGCCCAAATCTCAGAAGCTTGAGGCCAGGTTTGAGTGTAAAGACCAACCATTGTTTTAACGTTTTGGAGTCCAAGTGCTTTAGAGAGGTTTTGCAAACAGAGGGTTTCTTAGGGATCCAGAAGCTGGAAACATTTCATTGCCTCTTCCATTTAATATTCGTATGGGAATGCACCTTCTGTGGTTGGTCAGGGGCTTATCTGTCAAACTGCGTTTAATGGGATTATTCCATCTCCCCTAAATTCCCTTAACTCAAGTGTCCTGTCATGTCCCTTCAGCAGAGTATGAGACGCGGTCCTTAGAATTGAGTAGACAACAATGTCTCTATAACTTGGATTTTCACATCCTCTCTAATTCTTAGGATATGTCGCTTCTGGTGTTTTGCAGATACCGCTGCTTGCTCCCTTGTAAGGCGGGGAAAGATAGGAATATCTTCAGTTTGCTTGGGCTTGGCTCATCTCCTAGTACAAGTTCCCGAGTTGAGAAGTGTCACTGAAATTCTGTTACGTTGAACACTGCCGTTTTTATTCACTCGCCTGCGGTGTTGCACTATTTTAGAGTTTCCTACAGTGCCCTCTTGGCCCATGGTAGTCACTTGATAAACACGTGATGAATGAATGAAACAAATCCTCATGATTCTCCATTGTCTAAAGAATTAATTCCAACTCGGTAGCATGGCACGCAGAGGGTTGTTTTTTGTTTTTTCTGTGTTCAGTTCAATTCAGTGACTCCGTCATGTCCAACTCTTTGTGACCCCATGGACTGCAGCACACCAGGCCTCTCTGTCCATCACCAACCCCTCCATCCTCTCCCTCCCACCTGCAAATCACCCCCATGCTCATAAATACATATTCCTTATTGTTGAACACCATCATTTCTCACTACTCTTTAAATATAAGTTCTTTCACAACTCCCTCTTTTTACAGATGAATCGGTGAATAAATTTCCAACTCTACTTTTTCCGTGTTGCTGGTGGGACCATTGCATCATCATTCAGTTCGGTTCAGTCACTCAGTCCTGTCCGACTCTTTGCAACCACGTGGACTGCAGCATGCCAGGCCTCCCTGTCCATCACCAGCTCCCGGAGTTTACTCAAATTCATGTCCATTGAGTTGGTGATACCATCCAACCATCTCATCCTCTGTCATCCCCTTCTCCTCCCACATTCAATCTTCCCAGCATCAGGGTCTTTTCAGATAAGTCAGTTCTTTGCATCAGATGGCCAAAGTATTGGAGTTTCAGCTTTAGCATCAGTCCTTCCAGTGAATATTCAGGACTGATTTCCTTTAGGATGGACTGGTTGGATCTCCTTGCTGTCCAAGGGATTCTCAAGAGTCTTCTCCAACACCACAGTTCAAAAGCATCAGTTCTTCGGCGCTCAGCTTTCTTTATGGTCCAATTCTCACATCCATATGTGACTACTGGAAAAACCATAGCTTTAACCAGACCTTTGTTGGCAAAGTAATGTCTCTGCTTTTTAATATGTTGTCTAGGTTGGTCATAGCTTTTCTTCCAAGGAGCAAGCGTCTTTTAATTTCGTGTGTATTTTAATCACACCATCTGCAGTGATTTTGGAGCCCCCCAAAATAAAGTCTGTCACTGTTTCCATTGTTTCCCCATCTATTTGCCATGAAGAGATGGGACCAGATGCCATGATCTTAGTTTTCTGATTGTTGAGTTTTAAGCCAACTCTTTAACTCTTCCTCTTTTACTTTCATCAAGAGGCTCTTTAGTTCTTCTTCACTGATAAGCATCTAAAGATTTGTTGTTTATTTTAAACCCAGCTTTCAGCTAATCTTCCCAGTTGCCCACTGCGTCACTCCCTGACAGTCACTGGAGCTCTGAGGGAGTAGCAGTTACACTTTGAGTATCTGTTGAGGCAGCCAGTCCTAACCTTCAAATAATTACCGTGCTTCATCCTCCTTATTTGAGATCCCAAGCCTTCCTACTCCTCCCCTACTTGTGCAGGTACATTTACTGTTCAGTGTGTTTAAATTAAGAATTAAGGTCTTTGGGGATCCTTAAAGGAACCGTAATGTTGTAGGAAAAGGTAGAAAATGTCTGTGTTATTGTTTCCTTTAGTCATTTTATTTAGTCCACTTGGGTTCTTGAGAAGTATAAGTACGTGTTTCTGTTAATCTCTATGTGGGTGTGTGCCTGTTCAAGTTGCTTCAGCTGTGCCCAACTCTTTGTGAGCCTGTGGACTGCAGCCCACCTGGCTCCTCTGTCCATGGGAATCTCTAGGCAAGACTACTGGAGTGGGATGCATGCCCTTCAGCAGGGGATCTTCCCGACCCAGGGAGCGAACCCAGGTCTCCTGCGTCTCCTGCATTGGCAGGCGGGTTCTTTACTATTGAACCACCTGGGAAGCCCTAGTCTGTATAGCTGTCTCCAGAAGTTCAGCTCAGACTTGTGTGCAGTTGCTCTGTTATGCTGGATTTTCTTTCCTGTTGTATTGACTTTATTGCTAATATTTCAAATGTGTTTCTCAGCGATGCTCCCTGGGCTGCTGAACAGTGCCTCTTGCTGCTCCCACTTTCTGTTTTCCTTTTCTCTGCAGATTGGAGCACAAGGAGAGTGACGTTGTGACACCCAACATCATAAGGACACTGACGATTTTTAAGTCCCTCATAAATTTGAATGCTAAAGTTTACAGTTGGCTGTGGAGGAATAGTCTACCGTCAGGTCTCAGGGAAACATCCAACAGAAAGGAGGGGAACGCGTAGGAGAATTTACTTTAGCACTGCTCATATATTTATTTTGAAGGCTGGCAGAATCTAAAAGTGGGGGCCATAAATTTAGCCACTCAACCATAAAAAACCCAAAATAAGGGATAAAAATTTCTCCTGCTTCTAGGTTTGGATACTAAAGTTTCAAGATTTCTCTTCTGCTATATAACTTTTTTTTTTTTTTTTAATTTCTAAGCCATCCTTCCCTTTCTTCTTTCCCATTTTTATTTTGATGAATTCCTCTTTAAAGGTCAGCATGCTTCTAGATGTGGGGACGTGTTTTCTGAGAGAGGCTGGTAGATTCCTCGGTGACGCTGACGCCTCCCTGCACCTTATGTAACGCAGGGTGATTTCAGTGAGGTGCGGACCGCACATGGTATCTGTTCTTGTGGGAAAATATGCTTCAGTGGTTTACTGGCACTGGTCTTGGAATGTGGCATTTAAAAGTACCTTTTTACAGTGGGAAAGAATTCTGTCAAGAATAAACAGTCTGACCTTGTTAAATGGGCCAAAGTCGGTCTGTAACCTAGTTCCAAAAAACTAGCTTTTACTAGTTTAGAAAAAGCAGATGAGAAACGTTACCGCAAAAGCTATCTAAAGAATAGAAAAGATTCTTACAAAGAATATAAGATAAGTTCCTGAAATGAGGGTCTTCATCTATATTCATGAAAAGATCTTGACTGGACTGTAAAATCCCACTTTTCCAGAGCGGATAGAAAAACGAGGACTCCAGTTCACCAGAAAACCAGATTTTCTTTTTCCTGGAAAGACAAGACTGGCTTATTGAAAGGAGCTGTGGGAGGGGCCACGCAGCATGGACCAACCGTGGGAAAGCAGCCGGCTTGGGGAGCCGGAGGAGGAGCCCGGATTGCCACGGGCTCCCCACTGCCCACGGGTTAAAAAGTGGAGTGAAGCAGTCTGTCCCTCCTGTTTCTCTTGTTGTTGTTTAGGCGCTCAGTCTGCGTCCGACTCTTTGCGACCCCATGGACTGCAGCCACCAGGCTTCTCTGTCCGTGGGATTTCCCAGGCAAGGATACTGGAGTGGGTTGTCAGTTCCTTCTCCAGGGGATCTTCCCGACCCAGGGATCGAACCCAGGTCTCCTGCACTGCAGGCGAGTTCTTTACCATTGAGCCACCAAAGAAGCCCTCACCTTTTTCTCCACCCCCTTTTCCCACCCACCTCAAGCCCACCCCCGTGATCTTGCCACTCCAGACCTCTTTCCTCTCTTTTGCGAGGACAGGCCATTAGATTGTGTGCCTCTAGACATTAGATCTTCCCTCTGCTTAAACTGCTCTTCCCTTTTTCAGCCTAGCAAACTTGTACTACTCAGTCTTCAAGAAAGGCCACCCCCTCGCTGAAATCGGAAAGATTCTCTAGGACAAAGTTAGGCCCTTCTTTTGTATACTGTTGATTTTAAGAGACTAGCCATCATATGATAATGCCCCCATTGATTTCCCTTCCATTTTAAAAAGAATAACTGTAAAATATCCATTGAGGTAATGGGACACAGGCACCGAGGTATTGGTCTGTGAGTGTGTGTGTGTGTGTGTGTGTGTGTGTGTGTGTGTGTGAGATAGAGAGAGAGAGAGAGAGAGAGATGAAATACTGGGTTTGCCAAAAAGTTCATTGGGGTTTTTCCATACCAGCTTATGGAAAATTCTGAATGAATTTTTATTTTTTGGCCATTCCAGTTAGAGGTTTCTAGGGAGCAGAGGTGTAGGGAGGCTGGCTTGGGTGGGGGTGCTGAGTGAGATCAAGACAAGGAAGCTGCCCCCCCAAACATCAGCTTTCCTGAAAGGTGTCACCGGAGTCTCTGTCTGCATCCATTTTGAAATTTCAGCATCAGGAATGAAACTTGTTTTAGTAATCAGTTTCACTGCTAAATCTTGTGTTTATTTTTAAATGATATTCTGGAAAAACAGGATTTGACTGCTTTTACTCAGATGCATGGCCATCAAGTAGGTGGTTTGGTTAGTTATTGTCATAGCGGGCTAGATCTAGTCACAGCCACTGTTGGGCTTTTTTTTTTAACCTTTATTTTGTATTAGGGTATAGCTGATTGACAGTGTTGTGATAGTTTCAGGTAAACAGCGAAGGGACTCGGCCATACATAGGCATGTATCCATTTTCCCCCAGACTCCCCTCCCATCCAGGCTGCTGCATAACATTGAGCAGGGTTCCCTGTGCTATACAGTGCATAGCCCCTTTCAATGTTAAACAGCTAATTTATCAGTAATGAATTAAATTGAGGAAAATTTTTCACGAGTTACAGAAGAAACTAGATCTTATGTTTTTTAAAAAATTGATACAGCTTTCAGAAAACTGTGTAAGTCAAAAAAAAAAAAACAAACCCTAATGTGTAAAACAGATAAATAATCAGGTACTTTGCAGATGAGTTTATGGCAAGGTTTTTAAAAAGTAGCTTCTGCAATCTAGCATAAAGTTAATAGATTAAAGTTCATTTTCTTAAGCCTTTCCAGAATTATATATATCATGGAAAACTACCTACTCTATCTGACCACTCTAGTTTTCAGTGGTTCTTACATACAAAAAAAAATTTTTTTTAATCCCTTGTGAATTTAAAAGTGTTAACTGTCCAGAAAAAAAAAAGAGAGAGAGAGAGACTTACATGTTCCTTTTATACCTGGACACACATAGGCTACTATCATCATGACTCTTACTTGCAAGTTGAAATTTAAAATGTAGCAAAACATTTAGGATTTTGACAAGATTGAGTAAATAATCCATTTGAAATAAGAAAAGCATCTTCAAGTTTGAACTTTTCTTAATAATGGTATAGTAAGTCAAAACACAACAAACTGTGGAAAATTCTTAAAGAGATGGGAATACCAGACCATCTGACCTGCCTCCTGAGAAATCTGTATGCAGGACAAGAAGGAACAGTTAGAACTGGACATGGAACAACAGGCCAATTCCAAATTGGGAAAGGAGTACGTCAAGGCTGTATATTGTCACCCTGCTTATTTAACTTATATGCAGAGTACATCATGAGAAATGCTAGGCTGGATGAAGCACAAGCTGGAATCAAGATTGCCGGGAAAAATATCAGTAACCTCAGATATGCAGCTGACACCACCCTTATGGCAAAAAGTGAAGAGGAACTAAAGAGCCTCTTGATGAAAGTGAAAAAGGAGAGTGCAAATGTGACTTAAAACTCAACAGTCAGAAAACTAAGATCATGGCATCTGGTCCCATCACTTCATGGCAAATAGGGAAACAGTGGAAACAGTGGCAGACTTTATTTTGGGGGGCTCCAAAATCACTGCAGATGGTGACTGCAGCCATTAAATTAAAAGATGCTTGCTTCTTGGAAGAAGAGCTATGACCAACCTAGACAACATATTAAAAAGCAGAGACATTACTTTGCCAAAAAAGGTCCGTCTAGTTAAAACTATGGTTTTTCCAGTAGTCCTGTATGGATGTGAGAGTTAGACCATAAAGAAAGCTGAGCACCGAAGAATTGATGCTTTTGAACTGTGGTGTTGGAGAAGACTCTTGAGAGTCCCTTGGACTGCAAGGAGATCCAACCAGTCCATCCTAAAGGAGATCAGTCCTGAATATTCATTGGAAGGACTGATGCTGAAGCTGAAACTCCAATACTTTGGCCATCTGATGTGAAGAGCTGACTCATTTGAAAAGACCCTGATGCTGGGAAAGATTGAATGTGGGAGGAGAAGGGGATGACAGAGGATGAGATGGTTGGATGGCATCACCAACTCAATGGACATGAATTTGAGTAAACTCCGGGAGCTGGTGATGGACAGGGAGGCCTAGCATGCTGCAGTCCATGGGGTCGCAAAGAATTGGAGACAACTGAGCAACTGAACTGAACTCAGTGTCAAAATACAATCTTTGTCTTTTCTTTATGGCTATTATTCTCATTTTATTTCTAGAATAATTCCTTAATTTTTAGGATCAGGGACTGAAATACCACATTTAAATGCCATATTGCTGCTGTCATACATATAGCATAATCCAAATTGTATTTTTCATCAGGTTTCTTTCTCTTTGGTGGTTATGGCTCCTATTTTTAAATGAATCAAATTTTCTCTATATTTATTATAGTTCCCAAGTATTATTAGTTCTATTGTATTTAAGAAAAATATGATATTCATGGATTGCTTTAAATTTGCTCTGCAGTTTTTAGAAATTTGACGCTACTTGTATGATACCATTCACTAGGTTTTCTGCAGACATTTTCTCCAATTTCTTCTGCATGTCCCTTTGTAGCATTTGTATACGTGATTCAATCCCTTCTTTAAAACTCTAATCTTTCTATAATCAGTTTTTTAAATCTACATTCTGTTTTTAATTAATTTACTTTTTATTGAAGGATAATTGCTTTACAGAATTTTGCTGTTTTCTGTCAAACCTCAACATGAATCAGCCATAGGTATACATATATCCCGTCCCTTTGGACCCTCCCTCCCATCTCCCTCCCCATCACCCCTCTAGGTTGATACAGAGCCCCTGTTTGAGTTTGCTGAGCCATACAGCACATTCCTGTTGGCTACCTATTTCACATATGGTAATGTAAGTTTCCATTTTACTTTTTCCATACATCTCACCCTCTCCTCCCCTCTCCCCATGTCCATAAGTCTATTCTCTATGTCTATTTCTCCATTGCTGCCCTGTAAGTAAATTCTTTAGTACCATTTTTCTAGATTCCGTATATGTGCGTTAGAATACAATATTTATCTTTCTCTTTCTGACTCACTTCACTCTGTATAATAGGCTCTAGTTTCACCCACCTCATCAGAACTGACTCAAATGCATTCCTTTTTATGGCTGAGTAATATTCCATTGTGTATATGTACCACAACTTCTTTTTATCTGTTGGTGGACATCTAGTTGTTCTAGCTATTGTAAATAGTGTTGCAGTGAACAATGAGATACATGTGTCTTTTTCAACCCTGGTTTCCTCAGGGTGTATACCTAGGAGTGGGATTGCTGGGTCATTGGAAAAGACTATGATGCTGGGAGGGATTGGGGGCAGGAGGAGAAGGGAATGACAGAGGATGAGATGGCTGGATGGCATCACTGACTCGATGGACGTGAGTCTGAGTGAACTCTGGGAGTTGGTGATGGACAGGGAGGCCTGGCGTGCTGCGATTCATGGGGTCGCAAAGAGTCGGACACGACTGAGCCACTGATCTGATCTGATCTGATGGTGGTTTTATTCCTAGATTTTTAACGAATCTCTGTACTGTCTTCCATAGTGGCTATATCAATTTACATTCCCACCAACAGTGCAAAAGCTTTCCTTCTACTCACACCCTCCAGCATTTACTGTTTGTAGACTTCCTAATGCTGGCCATTCTGACCGGTGTGAGGTGATAATCTCATTGTGGTTTTGATATGCATTTCTCTAATGATGAGCGATGTTGAGCATCTTTTCATGTGTTTGTTAGCCATCTGCATGTCTTCTTTGGAGAAATGTCTGTTTAGGTCTTTTTCCCACTTTTTGATGGGGTTGTTTGTTTTCTTGGTATTGAGTTGTATGCGCTGCTTGTATATTTTGGAAATTAATCCTTTGTCAGTTGTTTCATTTGCTATTATTTTCTCCCATTCTGAGGGTTTTCTTTTCATCTTGCTTATAGTTTCCTTTGCTGTGCAAAAGCTTTTAAGTTTAATCAAGTCCCACTTGTTTACTTTTGTTTTTATTTCCGTTGCTCTAGGAGGTGGGTCATAGAGGATCTTGCCTTGATTTATGTCATCCTATATTTTCCTCTAAGAGTTTTATGGTTTCTGGTCTTACATTTAAGTCTTTAATCCATGTTGAGTTTATCTTTGTGTATGGTGTTAGGAAGTGATCTAATTTCATTCTTTTACATGTAGCTGTCCAGTTTTCCATTTATTGAAGAGGCTGTCTTTGCCCCATTGTATATTCTTGCCTCCTTTGTCAAAAGTAAGGTACCCATAGGTGCACAGGTTTATTTCTGGGCTTTCTATCTTGTTCCATTGGTCTGTATGTCTGTTTTTGTGCCAGTACCATACTGTCTTGCTGACTGTAGCTTTGTAGTATAACCTGAAGTCAAGAAGTTTGATGCCTCCAGCTCCATTCTTCTTTCTCAAGACTGCTTTGGCTATTCAGGGTCTTTTGTGTTTCCATATGAATTGTGAAATTTTTTGTTCTAGTTCTGTGAAAAATGCCATTGGTAATTTGATAGGGATCACATTGAATCTGTAGATTATATTTGGTAGGAGAGTCATTTTCACAATATTGATTCTTCCTACCCAGGAGCATGGAATATCTGTCCATCTGTTTATGTCATCTTTGATTTCTTTCATTAGTGTCATAATTTTCTGTGTACAGTTCTTTCATCTCCTTAGGTAAGCTTATTCCTAGATATTTAATTCTTTTTGTTGCAGTGGTGAATGGGATTGATTCCTTAATTGCCCTTTCTGATTTTTCATTATTAGTATATAGAAATGCAAGTGATTTCTGTGTATTGATTTTGTATCCTGCAACTTTGCTAAATTCGCTGATTAGCTCTAGTAATTTTCTGATACTATCTTTAGGATTTTCTATGTACGGTATCATGTCATCTGCAAACAGTGAGAGCTTTGCTTCTTTTCTGATCTGGATTCCTTTTATTTATTTATTTATTTTTCTTCTCTCATTGCTGTAGCTAGAATTTCCACAACTATGTTGAATAATAGTGGTGAAAGTGGGCACCCTTGTCTTGTTCCTGATCTTAGGGGGGAATGCTTTGAGTTTTTCACCACTGAGAATAATGTTTGCTGTAGGCGTACCATATATGGCCTTTTCTATGTTGAAGTAGGTTCCTTCTATGCCCATTTTTTGTACAGTTTTAATCATAAATAGGTGCTGAATTTTGTCAAAGGCTTTTTCTGTATCTATTGAGATGATCATATTGCATTCTTTTGTAATTGCTAAAATTATTTAAAAATGCAGACATTCCAGATAGGTTAAAAAAAAACGAAAAGAGAAATTTCTCAGTTATCTTTCCTCTCAGAAAAAAACACTATTAACAGTTTGGTAAAACTATGGATGGAGATTCATGACATTGTACAGGAGACAAGGATCAAGACCATCCCCAAGAAAAAGAAATGCAAAAAAGCAAAATGGCTGCCTGAGGAGGCCTTACAAATAGCTGTGAAAAGAAGAGAAGTGAAAAGAAAAGGAGAAAAGGAAAGATATAAGCATCTGAATGCAGAGTTCCAAAGAATAGCAAGGAGAGATAAGAAAGCCTTCCTCAGCGATCAATGCAAAGAAATAGAGGAAAACAACAGAATGGGAAAGACTAGCAATCTCTTCAAGAAAATTAGAGATACCAAGGGAACATTTCATGCAAAGATGAGCTCGATAAAGGTCAGAAATGGTAGGGACCTAACAGAAGCAGAAGATATTAAGAAGAGGTGGCAAGAATACACAAAAGAGCTGTACAAAAAAGATCTTCATGACCCAGATAATCATGATGGTGTGATCACTGACCTAGAGCCAGACATCCTGGAATGTGAAGTCAAGTGGGCCTTAGAAAGCATCACTATGGACAAAGCTAGTGGAAGTGATGGAATTCCAGTTGAGCTATTTCAAATCCTGAAAGATGACGCTGTGAAAGTGCTGCACTCAATATGCCAGCAAATTTGGAAAACTCAGCAGTGGCCACAGGACTGGGAAAGGTCAGTTTTCATTCCAATCCCAAAGAAAGACAATGCCAAAGAATGCTCAAACTACCGCACAATTGCACTCATCTCACACGCTAGTAAAGTAATGCTCAAAATTCTCCCAGCCAGGCTTCAACAGTACGTGAACTGAGAACTTCCAGGTGTTCAAGCTGGTTTCAGAAAAGGTAAAGGAACCAGAGATCAAATTCCCAACATCTGCTGGATCTTTGAAAAAGCAAGAGAGTTCCAGAAAAACATCTATTTCTGCTTTATTGACTATACCAAAGCCTTTGAATGTGTGGATCACAATAAACTGTGGAAAATTCTTCAAGAGATGGGAATACCAGACCACCTGACCTGCCTCTTGAGAAACCTGTATGCAGGTCAGGAAGCAACAGTTAGAACTGGACATGGAACAACAGACTGGTTCCAAATAGGAAAAGGAGTATGTCAAGGCTGTATATTGTCATCCTGCTTATTTAACTTCTATGCAGAGTACATCATGAGAAACGCTGGGCTGGAAGAAGCATAAGCTGGCATCAAGATTTCTGGGAGAAATATCAATAACCTCAGATATGCAAACATCACCCTTATGGCAGAAAGTGAAGAGGATCTGAAAAGCCTCTTGTTGAAAGTGAAAGAGGAGAGTGAAAAAGTTGGCTTAAAGCTCAACATTCAGAAAACAAAGATCATGGCATCTGGTCCCATCACTTCATGGGAAATAGATGGGGAAACAGTGGCTGGCTGACTTTTTTGGGGGGGCTCCAAAATCACTGTAGATGGTGACTGCAGCCATGAAATTAAAAGACCCTTACTCCTTGGAAGGAAAGTTATGACCATCCTAGACAGCATATTAAAAAGCAGAGACATTACTTTGCCAACAAAGGTCCGTCTAGTCAAGGCTATGGTTTTTCCAGTGGTCATGTATGGATGTGAGAGTTGGACTGTGAATAAAGCTGAGCGCCGAAGAATGGATGCTTTTGAACTGTGGTGTTGGAGAAGACTCTTGAGAGTCCCTTGGACTGCAAGGAGATCCAACCAGTCCATTCTAAAGATCAGTCCTGGGTGTTCATTGGAAGAACTGATGCTTAAGCTGAAACTCCAGTGCTTTGGCCACCTCATGCCATTGAAGAGCTGCCTCATTGGAAAAGACTCTGATGCTGGGAGGGATTGGGGGCAGGAGGAGAAAGGGACAACAGAGGATGAGATGGCTGGATGGCATCACTGACTTGATGGACATGAGTTTGAGTGAACTCCGGGAATTGGTGATGGAAAGGGAGGCCTGGCACGCTGCAGTCCATGGGGTCACAAAGAGTCGGACATGACTGAGTGACTGAACTGAACTGAAATGAATGTTCATATCCTTTTCTATTTATATGCAACCATCTGTCTGTGTACATGTAAACACGTATTACATAGTATCCATACAGGTTATTTTTTTTTGGCGGGGGGCGGTCATTTAATTATGTCCATTCATCTTACGCAGTTTTCCATATCTAACATATAGCTTGTTTATTCTTTTTCTTACCTTCACTGTGTGAATATACATAGTAGTTCATTTTACCCAGTCTCCTAGGATGGATCTTTGGATAGTCTTTTTGGAAGGCTACAGTGAACATCCTGGACTTAGACCTTTTCCCCCAAATACAATACTTTTGTAGGATAGGTTTCAAGAAGTGACATCACAAAGACAAAAGATAATGTGTGCAGTTTTCTTCTGTCTTTATGTTTAGTTTTATAAGAAACTCCCAAACTGTTTTCCAAAGTGGCTGTACTATCTCGCATTCCCACCCTCAGCAGTGAGAGGGTGCCTATTGCTCCACACCCTCAGCAGCACTTCGTGTTGTCAGCGTTGATCCTGGCCTGTCCAGTAAGAGTGTAGTGGTGTTTCATTGTTGTTTTAATGAGTGTTGCTGCTGTTCAATCGCTTAGTCATGTCGAACTCTTTGTGACCCTGTGGGCTGCAGCACACCAGGCTTCCCTGTCCCCCATCTCCCGAAGTTCACTCAGACTCATGTCCACTAAGTCAGTGATGCCATCCAACCATCTCATCCTCTGTCGTCCCCTTCTCCTCCTGCCCTCAATGTTTCCCAGCATCAGAGTCTTTTCTAATGAGTCAACTTTTTGCATCAGGTGGCCAAAGTATTGGAGTTTCAGCTTCAGCATCATTTCTTCTAGTGAATAATCAAGGTTGTTTTC
The DNA here is from genome assembly GCF_019923935.1 of Bubalus bubalis. NCBI lineage: Eukaryota > Metazoa > Chordata > Mammalia > Artiodactyla > Bovidae > Bubalus > Bubalus bubalis. Next base: position 9,740,751 of record NC_059164.1, on the reverse strand, counting down.
CTCTAGGATGGACTGGTTTGATCTCCTTGCAGTCCAGAGGACTCGCAAGAGTCTTCTCCAACACCACAGTTCGAAAGGATCAGTTCTTCGGTGTTCAGCCTTCTTTATGGTCCAACTCTCACATGTATGCACATTTCAAATTCTGATAATGTCAAATTGCTATCCCGCAGGATTTCCCTCTTCCTCCACTCCTCTTATCAGAATACGATTGTGCTCTCTGCCTCCTCTTTCCAGAGTGTCTCTGGTGATCACCTTTGTTGGCCCTTCCTGTTCCTCCTCCCCACTAAGAAAGCATCCTGAGTGTTCCCACCTCAGCCTTTTCACAGATCTCACCCAGGTCTACAGCTTTAACTTTCATGTCTGTGCAGAGGCAGCCCAGCCATCAGCTCTGCCAGGGGTCCCCTCTGTGCATCAGACCCTCAACCCCTCTTTTCCCTTCATGTCTCCACTTGGTGTCCCATGTACAACAGAAAAGCAACATGACTAAAATGTCACTCATGAGCTTCTCCTGTCCCAGGCAGTTCTGCTTCATCTTCCTTTCTTTAATTTTATTACTAGTAATCACCAAGGGGCTTCCCAGGTAGTGCTAGTTGGTAAAGAACCCACCTGCCAATACAGGAGACTTAAGAGACACGGGTTCATTTCCTGGGTTGGGAAGATCCCCTGGAAAAGGGCATGGCAACCCACTCCAGTATTCTTGCCTTGGGAAGCCCATGGACAGAGGAGCCTGCCGAGCTATACTCCATGGGGTCACAAAGTGTCAGACATGACTGAAGCAACTTAGCACACATGCACAGTCACCAAAACTGAAATCCTTAGGGGTTTTTTTCTGGATTCAGTTGTGTCAACGTGCATTTGATTACAGGTTCAGAATATGCAACCAGTTTTATCTTGAATAATAGTAGTTTTTAAATCTGACCCAAGAAGTCTGGAGATAAATAATTCTGCAGCTAGTTCAACTGCTCGACCATGTCATCTGGAGTCCTATCACCAATGATTAGGAACAGGTTCCATTCTGCTCTCCTCAGTGAATGATGGTTTCCCTTGTGGTCTCAAGGTGACTGTTGCATCCTCAGACATCACACCCTCATATAGCAGTTGTCTCAGCAGGGATCGGGCTTCCCAGGTAGCTCAGTGGGTACAGATTCCACTTGCAATTGCAGGAGATGCAGGAGACACGGGTTCAATCCCTGGGTTGGGAAAATCCCCTGGAGGAGGGCACAGGAACCCAATCCTGTGTCCTTGCCTGGAGAATCCCACGGACAGAGGAGCCTGATGGGCTACAGCCCATGGGGTCGCAAAGAGTCGGACACAACTGAAGCGCCTGAGTGCACACACACACGCGGTGAGTAAGGAAGCAGGGGCCAGAGAAGGTTTTTACTGCTTCTTGATCAGGGAAAACAGTCAGTTCCAAAAGCTCTATTCAGAGTTTCACTTTTTTCACCTCCCAAAACTGGATCATATACCTCCCCACAGCCCAATCACACTGCAAGTTAAGCTTTTTTTTTTTTTTTGCTACCTAAGGAAAATCAGGTTGTGTTAGTCAGGGAGAGGGGGAATGTCTATTCCTCTGCAACCAACGGTACCAGGCCTTCATTGATCTAGGAAACTCCCCACGGCATTGGGGCAGCTGTTTAGGTAGAAACTTATGCTCCTGGCTCTTTATCAGAGGTCACAGATATATTCAGTGATCTCTAGTAAAATAGTTTATCTAGTACAGTGCTTTTAATCCCTTAGTGCTCCATATATGTTAAAAACAGAAAGCTTTAGCATTTCATGAGAATGTTGATTAGGCTAAGAATGAATGCTTACCACTCTCACCAGGACTATGATACTTTAGGTTCTTTAATAAAAGAATTAACAAACACTTGAGGGGGCAATAGCAATCTGGAAATAATCTACAAGTGACATCTCTGCATGCAAACTTGATTGGCTGTGTCAGAAGCTAAGGATAGTTTTTAAAACAGTGAAGCAGCAAGAAATATTTAGTTAAACTTATCACTTCTAAAGGATATTTATTTCATTAATTTCATCAATATATTATTTAGATATATTATTGTAATATATCAATATTTATGTTATAAGCATCTCTCGGAGGTATTATGGGTTTGGTTCCAGACTACTGCCATAAGGCAAATACCACAATGAATTCATGTGAAAGCTAGTCTTTTTTGGTTTCCCAATATGTATAAAAGTTATGTTTACAGTATAGTCCGTGAAGTATGCAGTAGCATTATGTTTCAAAAAATGTACATACCTTGGACTTCCCAGGCAGCACAGTGGATAATAATCCACTGCCAATTCAGGGGACACAGGTTCGATCCCTGGTCTGGGAAGATTCCGCATGCTGTGAAGCAGCTAAGCCCGTGCTTTACAGCTTCCAAGCCTGCACTCCAGAACCCTCGAGCCGCAACTACTGAGTCCACGTACTGCAGCTGCTGAGGCCTCTAAGCCTAGAACCTGTGCTCTGCAACAAGGGAAGCCACCGCAATGAGCAGCCTGCACACCGCGGCGGGGAGTGGCCCCCACTTGCCACAACTAGAGAAAGCCTGAGTACAGCAATGAAGACCCAGTACAGCCAAAACTAAATAAACAAATATAACTGTACATACCTTAATTAAAAAATACCTCATTGCTAAATAACGCTGACCATCACCTAGGCCTTCAGTGAGTCATAATCTTTTTCAGTAGTAACATCAAAGGTCACTGATCACCATAACAAATGCTATGTAATAAAATGTAAAAGTCTGAAATATTTTGGGAATTACCAAAATATGACACAGAGACATATGTGAGCAAATGCTGTTGGGAAAGTGGTATCAATAAGACGTGTTCTACTGAGGGTTGCCACAAACCTTTAATTTGCAAAAAATAAATAAATAAACAGTATCTGAGAAGCACAATAAAACGAAGTAATACCTGTACCTAGTTAATGTGTTTATTAGTTATTAATATACTTATATAGATTTTTAAATTATACTACTTTTTAAAGCATATGTACACGTAAATCTGAAGTTGGCTTCGTTTCTCTTTCTAACCAAAGAAACCCAGGTGAATCAGGAAGCAGGTATTGATAGATGTGGACGAGTTAGGGAATGCTGCACAGGGGAGGTGATTTTTGAGTCAAGTCTTGAAGAATGAGCAGGAGTTTGCCCGGCAGACAAAAGAGAAAGGTGTTGTCTGGGTACCATACTAGGAACCTGCAGAGCACGTGTACAAAAAAGCGAAAAGCATGTGGGTTGGTGAGCAGGGTGTCTTGGGAGAACATGATCAAACTGCTTCTTTGTTTTTGGGTTTCGTTGTTTTGTTTTTCTCTCTAAAGATCACTCTAATGCAATGTGATGAATGAATTGATAAGAAGCTTTGGCATACATTAAGAAATTGCTGGCAGAGAGACCAGTGTGGAGGCTGTTTTAGGAGAGATATATGATGAGAGGCTGAGGGAAGGCAAGAAAAAGAGGAGATAGAAACTGTACATGTAGATACAGAGAAAACTAGGGAAAACACATCACATGCCAAAGTCTGATATGAAAAGTAGGAGTGCAGCGCTCAGTCGTGTCCAGCTCTTTGCAAGCTCATAGACTGTCGCCCGCCAGGCCCCTCTGTCCATGGGATTTCCCGGGCAAGAATACTGAAGCGGGTTGCCATGTCTTGCTCCAGGGGATCTTCCCAACCCAGGGAAGGGATCTGCGTCTCCTGCATTGGCAGGCGAGCCACCTGGAAAGCCCCTGGTATGAAACTTAACTTACGAGAAAAAAATAAAAAGGAATACTCCTTTAAATTGGAAACTATCCGTGGTCATAATTCTCTTCGTGGTATACTGTCGTCGATAATAATGTAGACACATGCTTAACAACGTAGCCGCCAATATCGGTGTAATCATTGCCATTTTTATTGGCAGTGGTATAAATATGTACGGTAGTTTCTCTGGATGTGATGAGCATTTCCATTCAAAGTGGACTAGACCATGCCGTGGAGGACCTGCATAAGACATCTCACTAGTCATTGTGTGAATCAGAAGTTTTCTAATGGTTTAATGTATCTCCCAATTGTCATTTAGATGAATCTATCATAAAATGACTTTTTTTTTTAATTTACAAACAGAGCCTTTTACTGAAACTTTGTCTTTTCATCAGGACTTAAGTGATACATGCTTTAGCTTATTGGGCCTTAAAGACCCAGTACATAGTTATATTGTATCTAATTAGTCACCTGTCTTTCTGTTTCACCTTTTCCATTCCCATAATCCAGTTTTTGCTGAAGTTGGCAAATTACATACCTCACATGTGGTCATTATATGACTAAACCCTAATGAGGGTTATGTTATGTAAACAGCCACAAAATGCCCATAATTTACTCTTTTCATTAGACAACAAGCACCTTGAGGGGAAAAACCAGGCATCACACATATTATGCTCATGGAATAGTAGTTGGTAACGATATGCTTTTAAGATGTTTACGTCCATTATAAAAGTAATACATCCTCATTATGGGCAAATTTGTGTGGTCTCGTTTTATCTCCCTCTCCATTCTCTTGGTCCAGCTTGTTCATCCACTAAAAAAAAAAAAAAAATTGTACCATGGATTTATTTTGCAGTTTCCAATGCCAGAAAGTCAAAGAAGAATGAGGCTAATAAGTAAGGGGTAAGATGTTTTTTCAGCCTTTTGTTAGCTAGTTCTCCTCTTTGGATGCTCAGCTTCAGCTTTCTTCCTTCACTGCTCCTGTGGAATAGCAGGTTTAGAAGTTAGATTTTGGATGTCATTCCACCAAGAGTCTGTCGAGTTTGAGAATTATTTTCAAACTTTAAATAAAAACTTCAGCACCACATGCCCCCCCCTTCCTCCAAATACTATACACTTGAAAATGGCCGTTTCTCTCAGAAAGACCAGTGTCCCTTTCTTGAGGCTGTATGGTAAGTCAGAAGAATTTGAGCAGATAGCAGAACTTTGGAATGTAAGCACTGTATGCCCTAGTGTTCTTTCTTATATTGCATTGGTTTATCATGTGTGTGTTTTCTATATCTCACCAGGTATTGGTGAATAAATAGTTCACACCCTCCCAAGAGAATAAGGTCTTTCTTTTCTTTAAACAGTGACTCCATTGATCCTGTTTCAGAATTTCTTCCCTTGTTTCATTCTTCCTTCTTGGCAACCTTGTTTTTGAAGCCTTAAATTGATTCACAGTGTTCCTGGAATACTCCTTTTTCTCTTCCACCATTTTCAACTATAGGCAGCAAGATTTTTTTCCCCCAAAAGTCTTGCTTTATTCAAGAAGCTGTATAGCCCAGCCCATTGACTAAAGGGACGGATTCTGGAGCCAGGCCTTTTACATGGGGTTTATCTTGCTACTTAACAAGCCATGTGAACTTAACTTCTTTAGCCTCCTCTTGGTGTCCTGTTTGTTAAAATGAATAATATAAATGTACCCACTTTTTAAGATTGTTGTGGGAATTAAATCAGTCCATATGAGAAAAGAATAAGTACTCAGTACAGTCCTATAATGGAAATGCATAGTAGTAGTAACAGTCGTCTTTGCACCTAAACGTGAAGACAGATACAGGAATGAGTGTAACTAATCAAACCGTTTGCTCACTTCTAGCCAGTTACTACTAGGGCCGCTCATTTTACAGTTTACCTTGCCGACGTCTGAGGGAGACCCTTCTCTCCTTTTTCCTTACTATTTGTTTCTCAAAGGGGAGGATGTTTCTGGGACTGCTGAAATGAATCTGTTGAGGAAATCTTCTTTCCACTATCAGTATTCTTTGAACGGTGCCGAAGTTTGGGAACAAATAAAATATGTTCTTTCTAAGAGTATACAGGCACCTGGTCTTGGAATACAAGAAGTTGAATATGCAAATCCAAAAGTTACAGGGTTTTCACCAAGATACTGACTCAGAATGGGTGCCCATGTCACTGTGAATTAACTGCAGAGACAGAGAAGACCATCTAGGTCCCAGGCATTCTCTGTCTCTCAGTGTGAGGTCAGAGTCCCAGAAACCCAGTGCTATTCTTTCCGTTTTTATAAGCTGCTCACTTTCACCTGCCAGGCAGATAATTGAGGGTAAAGGAGAGAAACTGAGTTTTGACCCCAAAGCACAAACCCGCTTGCTGTTCCTTTTCTTCTTTACCACCCCTAGGGCAGCCTGCAGAAAGATAAGAAACAAATTGCTCAGGAAGGGCATGTTCTATACTTAATCTCTATAGAGAGGAAGTGGATGACTGCAAACCAGCAATTCCTAAATTATGAAACTAAATTCCTAACTGTCGTCAAAATGGGCCTTTTCATCTTATTTCTACACCAGACCATTTTGTATTCCGGTTATCACTGTCTCTTGGGGGTAGGTGCTCAGTAGTTAATATTCAGAAAGTTTCATTTTCCAAATAGGTTAGCGTTTTCCCCGGTCAGTAAGTGACTCGGTACCAACCACAGATTAGTAATTAATGTCACAAATAACATACGCTTCTTTCCCATAGTCTGCTTAAGATGTGTGTCACACCAGAACTCTGCCAGCTGTTAACCTTTCCAAAAAAACCAGTTGAAAGAAATTCCTGAGGCTTTCGGCCCAGCCCGTGTATAACCTGCACTGTCTTGTTCTGTTTCACAAAACCACGCAGGAATGCCCCACCATTCACAACCGGAGCGGGCATCTGAGCGAGCAACTCGATGGCACACTCCGTCTGCCATTCATGGAATGTGTGTGTGGCATTTTACACAGTTGCTCTCTTCTAACTTGGTTTTTTTTTTTTTTTAAAAGAACATTTGTCTCAGTATTGCTCTTATCTGTCTCATGCCTGACTCAGGATTCAGATTAAGCCATGATACTATTTCTGAAGAAAATGTACTCTGGCTTTTCTTAGATTCAAAGGAAAGGTGTGGTTTGGCCACAGAAGCAGCGTTGTGTGGAAATGTGATTCAGGAGCTTCTGCAACCCGATCTTAGTGGGATCTAGCTCTCTTTAGACACTTCCTGCTCTGAACTCTGACCGCCCTTCTGAAGCCACCAGCTTCAGGCTTCACACGAAGCCTTTCACTGTCTATTTACGTTTCATGGGACTTACACCTTTTTTCCTGCTGCAGCGAGCTCCTTCAGATTAGTAACAATGACTCTTTGCCAAGCGTGCCTCGCATCGTTGGAGGGGCCAGACACGGCGGAGATGGTGTCTTGCTTGGTGAATGTACTGTCCTGCTCTTGGGGTTGATAGGACCTTGTCAATGCTGCTGCTTTTGCAGATTTTTTATTACTACTAATGGCTTCCCTGGTGGCTCAGTGATAAAGAATCCACTTGCCAATGCAAGAGAGACAGGTTCGATAGCTGGGTTGGGAAGATCCCCTGAAGAAGAAAATGTCAATCCACTCCAGTATCCTTGCCTGGAGAATTCCATGATCAGAGGAGCCTGGACTACTGTCCATGGGGCCTCAAAGAGTTGAGCACAACTGAGCGGCTAAACAACACAATGAAATGTGTATGAAATTAAAAGACGCTTACTCCTTGGAAGAAAAGTTATGACCAACCTAGATAGCATATTGAAAAGCAGAGACATTATTTTCCCAACAAAGGTCCGTCTAGTCAAGGCTATGGTTTTTCCAGCGGTCATGTATGGATGTATGGATGTGAGAGTTGGACTGTGAAGAAAGCTGAGCACCAAAGAATTGATGCTTTTGGACTCTGGTGTTGGAGAAGACTCTTGAGAGTCCCTTGGACTGCAAGGGGACCCAACCAGTCCATTCTGAAGGAGATCAGCCCTGGGATTTCTTTGGAAGGAATGATGCTAAAGCTGAAATTCCAGAACTTTGGCCACCTCATGCGAAGAGTTGACTCATTGGAAAAGACTCTGATGCTGGGAGGGATTGGGGGCAGGAGGAGAAGGGGACGACAGAGGATGAGATGGCTGCATGGCATCACCGACTTGATGGACATGAGTCTGAGTGAACTCCAGGAATTGGTGATGGACAAGGAGGCCTGGCATGCTGCTATTCATGGGGTCGCAAAGAGTCGGACACGACTGAGCAACTGAACTGACTGACTGACTGACTGACGTTCTAAGTACAGAATACCTTCACAAGATAAAGACATTTTCAGATAAACAAAAACCAAGAGAGCTTCCTTTCATCTTTTCACTAACGAAACTTCTAAGGGGCATAACTTCTAAAGGACATAATTTCAAAAAGACTGAAACTATCTTAAAAGGAGTGTCTGAGATTCAAGAAAGAATGGATACATACATTGGTAAACACGTCCATATAAATTGTTAATCACAGTAAATGTACAAAACTCATCAGTTAAAAGATAGAGAATGTTAGGTTGGATTTTTTTAATATTTTATGTAATACCAACTAGTGCTTTTCCAAGAAACATCTCAAATTTGATCCTCTGCTGTTGGGAACATAAAATGGTACACTGCTTTGAAGAATGACATTAACTGTGTACTTCAGCGTGTTCATACCATGAGATCTTGCAATTTCACTCCTAGTTACATACTTTACAGAAATTCATACATGTGTGCACCAATATTCAGGAATATTCATAGCAACATTGTATATAATAGCAAAACCTGAGAAAACCACAGTGTTCACGGAAAAAAGGATGGTTCAGTCTCTCAGGTATATTCACAGTAAAATTATCCAGCAGTGAAAATGAAAATGAATGAATGATTGCTGTAGACAATAACATGGATGAATCTTAGAAGCAGTACTGAGTGAAAAAAAAACCACGATAATATATATGAAATTTTAAAATATTTTAAAATTATAAAGTATATGAAATATTATGAACTTCAGAAACAAGTAATTACTAAATATATTATTTAGGCATATTTATGTGATAAACCAATATTTCTTGACAGCACGGAAATGAGAAACTCTGGGGACACAGAAGGATAAGGAGGCAAGAGACTAGAATTACGAGCAGTGAGGAATGTTAAAAACACCAGGCAGGAGCGGGGCTTGAGCACCCAAATAGCTGTAAAATCTTCAGAGCCTGGCAATCACCTCTAAGGACTTTTTTAGACACATACCTTTATTTAACATGATTTCTTAAATTTTCGCCATCTGATTTCCACTGTTCGGGCACTGAATTGAGAGTGCAGAAATTGATGAGACAGATAAAATCTCAGTCTTGTGGGGAAGATGGATGGGATAAACAAGTAAACAGTTATACACAGTCATCCCTCGGTATTCTTGTGAGAATGGGTTTCAGGAAACCACTCCCCCCCACCCCCACCCCACCGCCGCACGTACCAAAATCTGCAGAGTCTCTTGTATACGACACATAGTACACTCATCTTCGGTGTGCAGGGCTGCAGAACCCGCAGAGATGGAAAGTGCTTAGTCACTCAGTCATGTCAGACTCTTTGCAACCCCATGGACTATAGCCATGGGATTCTCCAGGCAAGAATACTGGGGTGGGTTACCATTTTCTACTCCAGGGGATCTTTCCGACCCAGGGATCGAACCCTCGTCTCCTGCATTGGCAGACAATTCTTTTTACCACTGAACCACCTGAGAAGATATGGAAGCCCGACTGTAATTTCAAGTTCTCCAAGGCACCATGAAGGGCTCGAGTGTGACAGACCAGGCATATATGGATATTTACAAGGAGGGTGGTCAGAGAAAGTCTCTTATTGAGAAAGGGACAGAACCAGGCTGAGATCCTAGAGCATACCAGGCAGCAGAGGTGTTGCATTCACAGGCCCCTGGCAGGAGGGAGTTTGGACTGTCCAAGAAAAGCAGACTGGCTGGTGCAGAGTGAGTGGCCAGTGAGGGGTCAAGGCTGAGATCAGGGAGGGAGTCCTGGATCCCTTCTCGGAGGTCCACGTAAAGTGTTTGAATGTGTTTTGTTTTGTTTTTTTTTTTTTAAGTTTAATAGGAAGCCAACTAAGGGCTTTGAATAAGGGGCCTAGTCCATATTAGAAGCAGAAATTCTGAAAGGAATTAGGCTGAAAGGCACAGGCAGTGATACCAATAGGAAAGAAAACAATTGATAAAGGGATACAAGCATGCAAAAGCTGAAATGATTAAAGTAATACACTTTCAGAGCGTGAAGAGAAAAACTTAAGTAATCTGGGAAATTTTGTTATACTTAAGTCTTCATTTCTGTTCCCAGATAAGTCACATGCTAAAATATTAATTACTTGTATACATACTCACACACTCAACACATACTTTTTCATAGCATATTCATGTCATAAAAGTAGGACATTTTTATTCAGAGTATTGAGAATAACTTGTTTTGTGCTTTAATAACTTAACCTTAGATGATACTGTAACAGTTAATGAGGGCATTTAAAATGTGTCTTTGCCCATCCTGGGATTTGCAGAAAGTGTGTAGAATGAGTAGTAGTATCATTAAGTATTATGCAGTATAAAAAGAGACCTGTTAAAAAAATGTTATTACTTGTTACTAAATGAAGTTCAGCTGAGATTATTATGATCAGAAGTGGATTTACTGTGCCTAATGGGTTTTCGGCTCCAGAGTCCCTCAGTTGCATGCATGTACGTGTGCACGTGTACACACACACACACACACACACACCCCAAGGCCATGGGAAAGGCCCCAACAATGTGTGCATATGGTCTTTTATTTTTAATTGCACAAGTAAGCTGTTCTAAATGCAGTTAACTAACCTTGTGCTCCTGTGTCCCATCTTAGCTTCCTTCACCTCAGGTAGCACTAGAGTACTTGGCTGTCGTTGGAGTGCTGTTAACCCTGCAATTTTATACAGGCAGCCTCTCCCCCCATGTTACTGCGTATGTATTTTAAAGCCCTCATCTTGCTTAGCGTCATCTGGTATGCCTCTGCTTCCCTCTTCTTTGCTTTTGTTGTTCAGTCACTAAGTTGTGTCCGACTCTTTGCAACCCCATGGGCTGCAGCACGCCAGGCCTCCCTGTCCCTCACCATCTTCCAGAGTTCACCCAGTTCATATCCATTGAATAGGTGATACCATGCAACCATCTCATCCTCTTTTGCCCCCTTCTCCTCCTGCCCTCAATCTTTCCCAGCATCAGGGTCTTTTCTAGTGAGTCAGCTGTTCACATCACAGATGGCCAAAGTATAGGAGGACTTCAGCTTCAGCATCAGTCCTTCCAGTGAGTGTTACGGGTTGATTTCCCTTAGGATGGACTGGTTTGCTGTCATACAGTCCAAGGGACTCTACATGGTCTTCTGTAACACCACGGTTCCAAAGCATCAATTCTTCAGCGTTCAGCCTTCTTTATGGTTCAGCTTTCATGTCTACTGCAAAGACCATAGCTTTGACTGTATGGACTTTCCTCTCTTCTTTACTTCTTATAAATATCCACCTTGGCTTCTGTGACACAGTTTCCTGCTTTATACCCTACCTGTCTCACTCCTGTTTACAGACTATCCTCCCCTGTCTTCCCCCGACTTTAGTGCTACATATGCTCTCTTGCTCAACAATGTCCTCTGCTTCCTGTAGGAAGAGAGGGCTCATCGTCTTTCCAACTTGGTCCACTCCCTTGATCCCCAAACCTGCATATGCAAGTGGACGGCTTCACCAGTAGCAAGCCTGCATGACATTTCCCTTCTGGGTCCCCATGCAGATCGATGGTCCCACCATCCACCCTGTCACCCAGGCCAGAAACCTGGGACTTAACCCACATTTCTTTTTTCTCCCCTTCTGCTTCATTTGACTGGTTTAAAATTATTCCTCCTGCTTCTCATCCCCTCACTGCTGTAGGTTGGTAGGTCCTTGTCCCAAGGCAGCCAGATCATTGGCAGCCTTTTGATTGAGCTCTTTCTCAGCCTCAAGGAGCTTCTCCAGTTTTATCCTAGGCAGTGACCAGAGTATTCACTCAAAAATGCAGATCTAATGTGTATCCCCTGCATAAAACTCTTCCATGCCTCCCACTCCCTGGAGGATGAAGTCTGGGCTCAATCATATGATGCTTAAGGTCCTTTATGAGCTGCTCAGCAACCTTCTGCTCAAGCTGCTGTCCCTGCCAGGCATACCTTCGCACCTCCTCTCTGAGCAGAGTAACACCGTACACCTCCGCCTTGCACCTGCCCTGCCTTGTAGAGTCGATGTATATTTAACATATGCCAATAGCCAAGATTTACTCTTATAAAAACCAGCAGCTGCAAAGTAGTTTTTAGATCGTACCTCATGTGATTCTACAGTTGTCCTGTGAAATAGGTACTATGGATTTCCCATTTTGCAGGTGAGGAAACCTGCAAAAAGAGGACCAGGATTTGAACCCAAGCTCTTAAAACACATACCTACGCTGGCACAGGCGCTTATGTGTCTGCCGCCCCTGCTCAACTGTGAACTTTTGCGAGCACGTTCAGTGTCTTCAGTAATCTTCACGTCATCTTTATAGCCAGGATCCAGTGCTTGTTACACATTGGTACATTAGTGTATATATGAATGAATGAATCAATCAATCATTGATGTAATTTTGTAAATGTCTCATAAACTGCATGAGATGTGATACCAAGAGTATCTGGGAGTAATACACATATATCCGTATTTCACCCACGTGTATTTTGTCCTGAGGACCTCACAGAAATAGAAATGTTATCCCTGCCTTTAATTGAGAAACTTAAATAGGTGAAAGAACTTAAATATTGAGCATTAAAAGCCGCTCTTATTCCTGATACTGATGGACATTATTCATATTTATAGGAAGCAACCTATCTTGTTAAGGGTTCATCGTGTGCTGACAGCTAATGGCATCAGTGGTTTAATTATTGACTTATTCTAGATCTAGAGCAGACAGACTTCCTAGTATTTTGAAAACTGCTGGACACTTTAAATGTCAGCCTTGCTTTGCAAGGGATCTTATACACGTGTTAAGCTTCCCATCTTCCGATCATCAACTAGTTTATCAGTTAAAATGGAAGGGAGGCTTCCCAGCCCAGTTGAAATTGGCAAGATTATTCATCTTGCCTATATCAAATGTATACATAAAAATGGCCTCAGTTCCTATTTTCAATGCAAAAACAGTATGCTTAGAAGATAGATACGGGCGCACTGCGGTTTCTGGTGCTGCCCTCATGGAGAGTCATGGAAACATGGTCTCTAGTGTGCTTTGTAATAGTAACATGCTTATGTCATGAACCAGGACTGATGTAGCCAAAAAGCTTTTTCTGCCGCCACCATGCCAAGGCTGACAACTGAATGAGGGAAAAAATGAATTAATTGCATGCATGAATATTAAGAGGTTACGTATCTATTATAACATTGGGCCCCAAGTTGACTAATTAAAAGGAATGCAGTTTGGAAAGCTGCCACGGGCCTGCTGCTTTCATTTGGAGGACCGCAGGCTGCAGGCAGTGGCTTGCGTGCCGGGCCCAGGGAGCGCTGGTGCGGCGCAGAGGCCGTCCACACGAAGCCTGCACGTCTGCGTTACACTGACGACAGGGTGGCCCACAGGCAAACAAAATGGTTAAACAATGCATAATCAAGTTTTTATTTGGTATTTCCTGCGAGGCTGTACCAGTTGCCAGGGAGTGCACTGTATTTTTTTCTTCGGCTATATTAATTGTTGACCATGGCTGGCAGAGCACCAAACAGGGACAGATAAGGAGGAAAATGGCATCTGGACATTAAAGCCCCAAGTGTACTGGGGGGTGGGGGGAGCACACACACAAAAATTACAGCATATATCAGGAATTTTCCAACTAACGATGTGCGGATGTGAAAAAGAGCCAAACTGAGCTTTCTTTGTTCGCTACGAGAGGCCCCCCTGTAACATTCCTTTTAGCTGTGCATATTTTGGCTTCATTTGTACAGTTTTAACTTTATGCTCTGTGTGGAGAAGCTCAGTTGTAACTGGTTGTTCCTAATAATTATATTGCAATAATTAAAATTCACGGATAGCTGTTAGGTTCTTGGTCATTGAGAAACTGCTTCAAAAACCAAGTCAAAGCCAAAGACTTCTTTTAAGCGACCTTTCATTTCTGTCTAAAAGATGGCTATAATTATTTCTTTGATTTACCAACAGTTTTTTTAAAAGACAAGATTCATTGATGGAAACAAAAGAGAGACAATGTCTTAAAAACTTGGGGTACGAGGGATGGGGGGGCAGAGGAGTAATGAGATCATGTAGCCTGCAAATAAAATCTTCCCCAAATGGTTTGTAAAACATGAAAATCTTTGACAGGGACAGTCCCCTTTGCTATGCTTTAAATCCATTTAAAAATGCAAAACGAATACATACATATTCGTAAATCTGTTGCAGAAACAGAGTATGGCAGTTTTGTGACCTCGATTAGAAATCATGTTACTGGTTTAATTGAGTAATAAAATGGAAAATCTCCAGCTGAACACATCTCCCTTCTTGAAAGACTGGTCAGCCTTGGACGTCCCTAGTAACCATGAAAATGACAACGTGCACTGAACCGTTAGAGCTGTGAAGTATGTTTGGTAGGGGTGTCTGTTGTGGTGTTACTGATCTGTGTGTGTGTGTGGCCCTCAGGTCCAGTGGTCATACCTGCAGCCCCCGGGGTTATGCTGCCTTTGAGTTCTGACTCCGGCATGTGGCTCCCTATAGTTATTAGCATGTTCTGCACATCAGTTTCCTCCTGAGAATATGGGCAAGACATTCAGTGCCTACATCGCAAGTCAACACAGGATTTAAATGACCAAATTTGTAATGTTCTTAGTGAAGTACCAGACATAAGGAAAACTCACGATAAACATTGCCTGTCATTACATCTTTTCTATTGTGGAGCTCTGATGTTTCTTTTCGCTTCTCAAAATAATTGTTTCTAGTTAGCGTATGCATTAGACTTGAATATATTTACTTAATCACCATTGACTTCTATCCTCGAACAGGTTGTTTTGTCTGTAATGAAAGTCAAGATAGTGGTTTTGTTTACTCTTAAACATTCTTGGAGAAGCTGAAATTTTAATACCTGTTTTCAGAAGCCCTTATTAAGACCAATTTGAGTTGAGAAAAGCTGAAGAATAGTATTCTCAAATAGCGCCATTCTTCTAGAGATGGACTTCTAACCACAGGATACGCATACTTGATGATGTTATAGACGGCTGCCTAGTAACACAAAGGCCATGACTTCATCTCCAAATGCTGAGAGAAAATCCTCTCTTATTACTGTCTCATATTTGATTGAATGGTTTTCATAAGAACTTATTTTAATAACTTTTGTGCATTTCAGTTACATTTTCTAGTGTTTGGTGTTTTTCACTTTCATCTCCAGAAGTCTTAACCCTTAACCTTAAACACATGTTAGGGATTCATAGACTCTGGATATTAGAATTGCACAATTCATTTCAACACCCCAGGAATTCTGTGTGCTGTCCATTCAAATAAAGGGATGACATTATTCATGATGATCAATATACAGGTACCAAACATTTTTAAATCCACAAAACTTCTTGTAGAGCAAAGCATCTGTTAAAATAGATACAAGTCCTTGACATCAGACCAGTTTTTCTCAAAGCTAAATCTTGTGTCCTGAAAACATTTTGAGGTCTTAAATAATATTACTGTTGAATAACATCTTTTGAGTCATTTAGGAAAGACATACATATATATGGGAAGTTTTTTTCTAGTGGGATCTTTACATCTTAACAGTAGGAATAAAAGCTTTATTAATTCTCTTCCACCGAAACGGTAACAACTAATAATAAGTGGAATGCGGTCAGCTTTAACTTAAAACTGGAAAACTCGCTTTTCATTTCTCCAGTTGGCTTTTTCTCTTCGGCTGCTTTTTAAGTCGGGCTGTTAGCAATTTAGCATGTCTTTAATTGTAAGCACCATTCTTCCAGTCCGGAGATCCCTATAGGAAGCCCCACTCTCCCAGCCGCGCCCTCTCATTGGCTTGCTGGGAAAAGAGCATTTCTGCATAAATTGGATGCTTCCTTCTCCCCAGGAGACCAAATATGCTCATGTTTCACAATCCCCTGGTTTGTAAGCCTGAGTCCGTCGCCCGAAGCTGGAAACTTTCACTTTGTAGAACACAGCCCATGTTGAAACCCAGACCCCAGAGCCCCAACATGCTGTGGGTCTGATAGCGGACTGAATGCACGCTTGTCAGCCCAGTGTTTCTGAGCTGCCCCAGCCAAAATCAGAAACCGATGTGCCTGAGAGCGGTATCCTCCAAAGAAAGGTATTTCCTTTGTGCGGGCCCAGCGCACACAGTATCCAAGGGGTTAACCTGAGAGCTGCTTTGAGAACGGAGGCGAAGGTCACCGGCGGCAACAGCAAAGACTTTTAAAGCCTGCCGTCCTGAGCCTTTCACCCTGCCTTTCCCACCCAGGGGATTGTAAACATTGGCTCCCGGCCACCACGTCCCACAGCACAAAACTTCTCTGTGCTTTCAGCATATACATTTATGTTTTTTTTTTTTTTTAATGGAAGCTGAAGCAAAGGCGTGTTCTTGCTGGGAGCACAGAGAACATGTTTCTGTTCGGGGAAAGGAAAGAGATCCCATCCTGCTGGAATGTGGAAGCATGCAGATATGCTTATTTAGCGGTGCTTCACATGGAACTTAGCCGCTGCTCTTAGCCTGTCTTTCTCAAGTCAAAAGAATGTGTAGAATGCTGTCACTTAATCAGAACCCAGAAGAGCTCTTTTATCTGCCATTTGTTAGTAACTAGCAATATTGCCCTTATCTCTTTGTCCTTTAGCTCCAGCCAGTGCCCTGGGATATGAGCACTGGTAACAAGAAAGCACTTATTACCTTGAGCGTTTGCTTCTTGTTTTTCTTTTTTAAAACTTCAGAGTTCTTTAATCACCATCTAAGAAGTTGAAGGGATTTTTTTTTTTTTTTAACTTAAATAAAGTTGTCTTAGTCCTGGGACCATGGTTGTTTGGTGATGTGGAAAAGAAACCGAGATGATTCATATACTTATGCTGCCATTGATACCTGCCTCTATAAAAGTCTGTTATCCACACAACTTGTAAATAACCTTTATGGATTCAGTCACATGAAAAAGTGGAATTTCCAGAAATATTATACGTAGCTTAAATTTCTCCCTCCTCAGTGTTTTCATATTTTGTAGGGGGGTTAATATCCTTTCACCTATTTTAAGTAATTTTATGTCATTTCAGTCATTTAATATAATAGTTTTTTCTCTTCAGTGATTTCTAAAGACACAGCTGAAAAATTCATGGTGATCAATCCATACGTTATAATAGTAGATCAGGGCAGAAAAAATCATACCCCATGACATTTTTTTAAAAGTGTATTTCAGAGGCAGGCATATAATAGTGTACCCGTTTCTTCTGAAATGGTTACTATGAGCCCATTTTGGAATAAATTTGGATGCTTGCCTACAGAAAGGTCAGTCACTAAACATTCCTGTTTGAGTAACGATGCTTGATTCTGAAAAGCCCGACATCAGCCCCTGCCACATCGCACAGACATGCAGACAGGCTCTGCTCTAGCCTCTAGCTGCAGTTGATAACAGATGTGTGACTTTGCCTTCTGCCTCTCAGCTGAAATGACTCTTAGAGGTTCTTCACCAACTCTTCTGGAATTCCAGTGTTGCTGTATGGAATCACAGAGTCCGTTGTGTACTTATAAAGGTCCTTTACGTTTTCCTCTTGATCAGAGTTCCCTTTCTCACAGTGTGACGGTTCTGTAATCAGCACCCCTGACCTGGATGTGTGTATGGGTTGACAGCACCATGTCCAGGTAGCTTCACCAAGCAGGTAGAATGTATTTATTCTTGATTATTGGAGTCTAGGCTTGAAAGGACTTTAGAAATAATCTCATGTGACCTCTGGATTTTATAATTGAGGATGCTCAGTCATGTCCAACTCTTTGCATCCCCATGGACTGTAGCCCTCCAGGCTCCTCTGTCCATGGGATTCTCCAGGCAAGACTGCTAGTGTGGGTTGCCATTCCCTTCTCCAAGGGATCTTCTCGACCCAGGTATCAAACCTGGGTCTTCTGCAGTGCAGGCAGATATTCTTTATTGTCTGAGCCACCAGGGAAACCCCTATAGTAGAGGAACCTGGGGCCCATTGATACCAAATTACTTTTTTTTGAGACAAAACACAGATATTATTTACTGATATATCTGGAACTAAAACCAGGTCTCTAGATTTCAGTCCAGGACTGTTTCTCTTACTCCATCTAGCCTTGTAGCCCCTGTACTGCATGATGAGCTCCCTGACAACCAGAGGTGGGCATGAGGTACACCGATGCTGCTATTCACACCGTGGGTGTGCCTCCATAGGCTGAAGTTGGCAGAAGTGATTATGAGCAGGTCTTTTGTACCCTGAGCAGGAAGTAGCATGAAGTCTTGGTCCCTACTTATCCCCAAGGTGTCTAGTGACTGGCATTTCAACTCTTTAGCTCATCGGCTTGTTATGCCTCAGTTTTACTGTGATAAGTTTCTCTCAATTCCTATAGCATTCTCTTTTTCTCTTGCCTATTTAACATGTCTCATATTAAAGACTGACTCTACCATACTACAGTGAACTCTCCATCAAAGCTGACAATATGACCAAAGCTATACACGGAGGCTAACTGAGAGCACTAAATGCTTTTATGACTAGATAAGAAAGACTGACTCTAACTGCAAAAGCATCAATCCAAGGACCATAAAAGAAAAGGAAGTCTTTTCAATAGGCATCTATTGCATTGACTGTTTTCTAAAGATGAATGTACTCATCATGAAAAACAGAAACATTGTTGAAGTGCAGAATGATTAATTAATTAGAAAAATGTCTATATAAATCAGGAGGCAGGAGTAAATAATGTTTGACATACAAATGAATGAATTAAGGGGGAAAAAAGTGTAAAATGGAAAAAGAAACCAGAGTTGGTCCTTCCTAAAGACTAATAGCAAAGACAATCTTCTGGCAAAGAGAAGTGTGTGTTAGTCACTCGGTCATGTCCAACTCTTTGTGACCCCATGGACTGTAGCCCCCCAGGCTCCTCTGTCCATGGGATTCTTCAGGTCAGAATACTGGAGTGGGCTGCCATGGCCTCCTCCAGGGGATTGAACCTGACCCAGGGGTTGAACCTGGGTCTCCTGCACTGCAGGCAGATTCTTTACCATCTGAGCCACCAGGGAAGTTACTTCTGGCAAAACTGCGGAGAAAAAAGAGAGTGCTATTACGGACACATCAGTGACCTTTGCTACTGGCTAGTAGACCTTTTGAAAACTTGGTGGCATGTGAGACCGGACAGATAGGATAGGGTGCAGTGCTGACCGGGAAACCTGGAACATCAGGGCACCTCCTCTGAGTGCGTGCCTGCCCGGTCTTAAGCCTGGCCTCCCCTTGTCTCTCTCCGTGTGACTCTGTTCAGTAACCTAGGTAAGAAAAACAAATGTCACCTATCTTTGTATGTTTTAGGTTCTCATGCAAGCAACAGAACAGAGAAAATATATCCTGTAACAACAACAACAAAAAGAGTTTGGGACTGAGCAAAACAGATTGCTATTATTATTTTCAAAACTCCTATAAGTCATTCTCATCAGACCCTGTTGGTCCATGACCTCTGTGTAAGAAATTAAGTGCTGAGTGGTGGGGGTATGCAGAATTAGGAGAAAGATTATGCTTGAGAGGTTTATAGTCTGGTATAACATGGTAAATGTGATAAAAGTTCCAATCAATGAGGTACCCTGTAAAGAGCAAGGACAAAAAAATATCATGGAGGTACCAGTGCATAAAAATGCCTGGTTTTCATTAATAGACACTTTTTCTCACAATACTCCCCATGAGAAAAAATCATGGAATGCCTTATATAGCTCCTTAAAAAATGAATTTATTGTAACAGTCACAAAGGATTCAGGTATCTCAAGGTAGAAGCTTCCATTCTCTTCACAAGTAGCAGCTTCTCAGTCTTGGCAATTGAGGCAGAACGGTACTGCCTTTGTTGGTTGGTATATATAGACTTATCTTGGGAGTGAGACTCAGCACGCATTTACCTCTGACTCACTGGCAAACGCACTACTGAAGGTCCTTCCTGTTAGCGTCAATGAGTTCGATTTTGCTGCAAAATGTGTTTCCTATCGCCAAGGCTTTCAGATGGGATGGTTCAGACTTTCAGTCCCATAAGTCTCATGGGAGCAAGAGTTTGACATCCTTCAGTTTTTTCAGTGACTGCTTATTGTTCTCTTGTATTACATTTCAGAAACTTTAAAAATGTCAAAGGCTTTCTTTACCTCTCAGGTCTTCTGTTTCTTTGTATATACTTGAGGTTTTCCCTTGAAGAGGTTTACTCCCTCTGCTGGTTTTAACTATGAAATGAATGAACGCATGTAATAAGTATATTTCTGATGACAGATCCCAGGGGTTGCTTGCCTGTGGTGTTCTTTGCCTTAGACTTTCTCCAAAGTGTAAAATTCTACTTTTGTTTGACTCCCTCAAATTCTGGATATAAAATCGCCCAGCAATCTGAGAGGATTTTTTATATTTCTTTTGAGAACAATATGAAATTCTATGAGACTTGTAGTAATTTGACACTTAAGTAAGTCTGGCATGCATATTTATAGTATATAATATAATAGATGCTTAGTAAATATTTATCAATTTCTTAATTGCAGCTACATTTTTATTGTATACAGACAGATTGTGCATACTTTAATGCAGGAGTAATAAATCACTGATTCTTTTTGATGAAGTCACTGGTGTTTCCATAGAGCTTTCTCCATGTAATTCCATATAGTTCTTACTGTAGTTCCAGCCACACTGTAATACAGTATTTCTTTTTATATTTGCCTTGCTGGACTGTGAAGCCCTCCAGAACAGGCACTGTCTGTTATTTGTCTTTAGAGTCTCAGACCCTGTTGGTGAACTTCAACATATTACACAATTAAAAGCTTCTTCCCAATTGGTGTCCAAGAGCCAGAAAGTTTAATTAACCAGAACTGTTTTCTCCATTCTACTTTTACCATAAAAAGGTAATTGAAGGTAAATAACTTATTCGAAATACCCGCTTTCTAAATGTGAGCACGTGTGTACTACAGAATATAGTTAGTATAGTTAATACAGACGTAGCAAGACCGCCCCACCGTCTCCGCGTGTATATTATATAGTAGCGGTCGGTGCTATGATGGTTATACCAAAGCCCTGAACGATCTTTTTGCAACTTACATTTTCTTTTTATACCTTCATTTTCAATGCAAAACCAGCTTTTCATTTACATTGCTTGCTTAAAGCAAGCTACACCAGCTCTGATTTTTTCAAGATGGCATTAGTTAAGAAGGCTAAGCTGCGTGCAAGCATACGTTCCACACTTATTTTGGGTTGTTTGTGCTCCTAACACCGGACGTTGTCTTAGACCATTGCTTTCAAAGCATTTTCCAAGGACCTCTAATTGTATAGGATAGTGAGAGGTATTATATGTGTGGGCGGGGAGGGGGGAGGCACAATTCAGTAATACTTAGTAAATGTTGAATTAAATAGATTTCTTTTTTAAATGTAAAACTTCTCAGATCCTCTAATATTCCGGGGTTAAAAATGTGAATTTCAGGAGAGTGGATTCAGCCTATTCCCAAATTTGTTTTATTTAGAACTGTTTTTTAAAATATTTTTATGTATTCCTTTATTTGTCTATGTCAGGTCTTAGTCATGGCGCGGGATCTCCACTCCTTGTTGTGGCATGCAGGATCTTTTTGATGAAACATATCTTGGCATTATTGTCTTCTAAATTCCCTTTGGGAAACAGGAGTATAGACAGTCAGGACTTAACAGTATAACCAAATGGGTTCCTTCCTCATTTTCTCCAAGATACTGTCAATTATTCATCTCTTACTGGAAATGTTTTAGTTGATAGGAAATATTGATGGAATGGCTTCAGCCTGTTTTTGAAGCCGAATGTAAAGGCCCCCAGATGCTGTGTGTGACTTTCTGGCCTGAGTCACAGTATTCCTTCCTGTGCTTCTCACTGCACTTTTGAAATCAGTCAGACGCTAAAGCTCTGCAAGTGCAGGAACTGAGGTGCATTCACCATCACAGAGTGCCCGCCATCCAGTAGCACTCTGCAAATGTTTATCTAGCAAATGAAGAAAATAATTTTTCCAGTTGTTCAGGTTTCTAAACAAAGGAAAATGGTACCACATGTATACTGATTATTGTCCTGCAGTGCACCCCTCACCCCCAGAATAGTTGTCATGGTTCCCTGTGTTTAAATTTCATGCCAGAGTGAATGTGAACGCAGGCTCACCACAGAAGGAAAAGTGGCTACATGACCTCTTCAGAGGGAAATGTGGCAGCAGGGGCCGGTAGCCGAGCGTTTGCCTCTTAACTAGGCTACAGGACCGTGTACTGACAGGTACGACTCTGTACTTTATAATGATGTTTCAGCATTTTGTTCATAGAGGAAATCTAGTAAAAACCACCTCCACCAACTTCTACAGTTTCTACGTTATTAATATTTTAACTTAGAATCTTGGCAGAAACATTGCAAACTACTTTTCTGTATAGTTTCCCTACTCAGTACCCACATTATCTAAGAACTTTGTATAAATAGTTATATGCCTCCAGAGAAGGACAAGCAGATGCTTAAAGAGTTAGAAATTTGCTGAAAGTCAGTTAGCAAGAGCAAAAGTGAAAAACCGTCTTTAATCTATTGAGCCACACAAATGATAGTTATCATTATTGATTCTGCCATTTCAAAGACTCAAGTTAGGGCTTTAGTAAATACAGACTATATTATAATGTTTTGGAAATTTATGTTCTCATAAATTTATCAAAGTGTAAGAGGCTCCACTACAGGCTAACTTGACTGGTTGGGAACGTCAAATGGTGGCAAAAAAGTGGAGACGCTGGAACTCTGATGCATTCCTAGTGGGAGTATAAGATGGTTCAGCTATACTTGGAAAAACAGTTTTGTAGTATTTGCTGACCATATGCCTTCCCTCTCTCAATAGATAGACAGACAAGTAGATACATACATACATGTATTCAAGAGAAATGAGTGCCTATGTCCAATAAGAGACATGCACAAAAATGCTCATAACAGAATGTTCATTCACCATGTGTGTTAATCACTAAAACCAAGAACTAAAACACCCATCAAAAGAAAAAAAAAAAATGGCTAAATAAATTCTGGCATGTTGACACAATGGAACACTACACGGCAAGGACAGGGAACAAACTACTGATATTGTCAGCAAGTTGTTAATAAAACAACTTACATATTAAGTTGAGTTAAAAAAAAAAAAAAGCCAGACACACAAACTGCATGACCCCTTTTCTATGAAGCGCGAGAAGACCCAGCAGTACCATCCATGATGAATAGTCAATAGAATGGTATTGACTAAGACAGACAGAGAGCACTTTCCATGGAGATGGAAATGTTCTGTATCTCCGTCTGAGTGGTGGGTACCCAGGTGTGTACATATGTAAGGGTTAGGGGCACGGAGAGAGAGAGAGAGAGCTGGCAATAGGTGGCTAAAGCTTATTTGCTCTTTACAAGAAATTTCCTCTAAGGTACAATGTATAAATGTGATTCTGCTTCCTTATTTATGAATGTGAAGCACCTTTTGTATCTTCAGAATAATCTAAAACAGATGTATTATTTTTTTTTCCCCCTGGTCTGGTCTTGTTTTTGTAGTTTGGGAAAAAATTTGCAAGAACCTCTCTCTTGGTCTCTCACGTAACACAGTCATTGAATGCCTGGTGTATGCCAGACACTGGGCCAGGCTTTGGAGATCCAAAGGTAACTAAGGTCCAGTGCTGCCAGTAAGTCTTGTCGGGGTGATGGAGATGCAAGCAGCTTCTTGTGGTCATACCACACCTCAGCCGGGGTTATAAGAGAGGTGTGGAATGTAGAGCCAGTAGCCTCTCAGAATGTTCTGGAAGGCTTCACCAAAGGCATCTTTTTTTTTAAAATGAAATTAACTTTATTATAGAAATTATTCTGAGGCTTTCTGGGGAAGACAAATACATTTCGACATAAAACAAATTGAATTATATCAAAGACACACTCTACCTTTTAGCTATCAACTTTGTTTCTTCCTTGAGTTTATATCTTACCCTCTTTTTTTGCACAGAAACTTCACCCATTAACAACCTTTGGAAAACCAGCATATATTTCTTTTTTTAATTCATTTATTTTTACTTGGGGGATAATTGCATTACAGTGCTGTGTTATAGTTTCTGCCGTACATCAGCGTGAATCAGCCACAGGTATACATCTGCCCCCTCCCTCTTGAACCTCCCTCCCATCCCACCCATGTAGGTTGTCACAGAGGCTGATTTGAGCTCCCTGAGTCATACAGCAAATTCCCACCGGCTGTCCATTTCACACGTGATAAAGTGTGTATTTCCAGGCTGCTCTCTCAGTCCGTCCCAACCTCTCCCTCCTCCTCTGGGTCCACGAGTCTCCTCTGTGTCTGCATCTCCATTGCTGCCCTGCCAACAGGTCCATCAGAACCATCTTTCTAGAGTCCATATATACAGCATATTCATCTTACATAAATCTAGTATATGTTGTTCCAGGTTTAATTAGATGCCAAGGGATGACACAGACTTGGAACATCAGCCTGTAAACTATAAACCGAAACGTAGAAGTAATTGATATATCTCAATAAAACTCTGAAATTTATGGCCCTGCTTTTCTTTTTGCCATATATCAGGGTCCTCAATATATTAAGCAGCTAAAATGGTGATTTAAGATTACCTTTCAATGGCTAAAGAATAATTTAAGTTTTTATGTAATCTGCATGTTTCCTTAGATATCACTGTTATTACTTCTTAGGCCATTTACCAAAGCCCTGACAGTTTCAAGGATAAAAGAAGCTTACCTGCCACAGATTTCTAGAAAGCAGCAACATTCTTTGAAATGTTTATAAATGGAAAAGTCATCTTTCTTTGAATTAGTTCTGAGGTAAAAGCCAAGTTATACCCAGACTGGAGAGTTACTTTTCCTTTCAAGTCGTCTTTGCATGCAGCAACCACACTGCCCCGAACACATGTGCAGCGTGAGCTCCTGAGCATAGGTGAGAAGCCTTCCTCTGGTTTTTATGTTCACACATGTCTCTCTCTCCTGAGGGCGGATGTACCTAGAAATACTGGTGAGTCCTTGGTATTAGTGTGGTTTCTCCTAGAAACTGAGACAATTTTAAGAGAAGCCTTGCAGCTCATCAAGAGCAAATAAATTCTGTATTTTATAAGTATTTAAAGAGCAGAACTATCCTCTCTTTTGGTAATCCTTTCCTTCCCCTCCTTGCAGAGAAGATACAAAGATACTAAAAATTCTTTAAGCATAGGAAAGAAAGGGAAAATAAAGGGCACATGTTACCCATCTGTCTTTGCTCTTTTTTAATAATGTGGAAATCAGACCATAAAATCCAGAACAATGTTATGTCCATACAGTTACACTGAACCTTCAAATCTGAAAATATTGTATGCCCAGGGATGTGAATGAAACAGTGGGTGGCAGTATCCAGGCTGTCCAAACTGTACTTTGCGTTCTCTGGTTTGCACAGCCCTAGTGCTCGTGCATCTTGCTGTGTTATCACGTTAAGAAGCACCCTGTTAGCTGTGTCAGCTTAAATGGGTGAGGGCGAGTCTGCCACAGAGTCTAGCTTGGGGAACTGGTTAGATGGGGTTTCATTTGCAGAGACAGGGAATGCAGAAGGAGAGCAAGTTTCAGGGGAAGGTCTTTTGCTATGGTCCCCAGAGAAGGAATGTTCTGGGAGGACATAGCGAACTTGCCTTTGGTGATCACACCGCATTAGAGCATTGTGGGTAGGGACACCTTCCTGACCCTCCATCCACGATCCTGAACCCCCAACTGGTGAAATCCTTTGGGACAGCATGTCCCTGGGTAGGGGGAGGGGCAGGAGGGTGGGAAACATTTCTTTTGTTCTTGGGATATCATGAACCTGGGGAGGGGGGTCCATGATGGGGGAAACATGCCTTTTGTTCTAGTCAGCTTTCCTATTAACTCACATTGTTATGGAGATGATTGTTTGGGGAGGGGGGTGTTTTGTTTTGCTTTTGTGCATATTGCTTTTGTTTCTGGCTGTCCAGCGTGGCTTACAGGATCTTAGTTCCCTGACCAGGGATGAAATTGGCCCATGGCAGTAGAAGGCACCACGTCCTAACCACTGGACCACCCAGGAATTCCCAGAAATGATTGTTTTACAAATACAGACACTTAAAGTCATAATAAGGCATAAGACCAAAAAGCAAACAAAGAAAAGTCTCTACACTGAGAGTCAACCTGAATCAGATAAACCTTGTTTCAAATCTTGCTTGTACCATTTGCTAGTTGATTGGGTCTTGGACAAGTTGCTTAATTTCTGGAGTCTCAGCTTCCTTATCTTTAAAAATAGAGTCATGGATACTGACTTCATACCACTAACCTGCAGATGCTCCACGCAGACAGGTGAGGTCCATCTGGCACAGGACTTTACATCTTCTGTGCTCTGCAGATGTTTTCTTTCCCTTCTTCCCTAACCTGCTTCTTTACCCCCCAAATGGGATACAAGTGAAAACTTTTAAGAGAAGAGATCACAAAATAACACAAGATCCCACAATAATCCATCTGCTGTTTAACAGTTCTTCTTGTCAGAGCATACTTCCTTCTTTCTAACCAGAATTCCTAATGGTGCAATCTAAGTCCTCTGCACTGTGGCCTTCTCCTTTTTTGTTTGCAGTTTTAATCTTGCTAAACGAATGGCATGAAACATCCTAATCTCTGGGAGCATGTTTTCTTTAGTTCTTGCCTTTAATAGTGAAAGCACAGGATATAGTGGGGACTCTGGAGTCCTCTGGAGACCTTACGTTTATTGCCAGCTGCCCCGACTAGTTAGTTAGCATGCATCTCTGTGAACCTTCTAGATGAAGGTGTGTCCTTACAAACTTTGGGGAGAGTGGTTTTTTCAGAATAGGCTATACCTTGGTAGTTCCTTCCAGCTCAGAAACTCCACACCCTTCCCATTTAAGGAAAGTAGAGTCCACAGATTTTAAGATGTTGAAGAATGTTTGAGCCTAAACTTAGGTCCTCAAACTGTGCATCCATTTCCGTCACTTGGCCAAATAACCTACAAGTGTTCACGTAATAGTTTTACATGCAGCCTGTATTAAGAATGAACATAGTCACCAAGGAGGAAGAAGGCGTGGACTTAAAGAGACATGCAGCTGTTTTTATCATAAAAAGTCAGTTTGTAAATTTACTTCCAAGTCTGAGTGGTGATGAGGCTTCCCAAAGCATATAGATTTTCTTAAGTGTTAAAACAACCTTTAAAAGGAAATGATGAGCTCTACAGCCTGCCATATCCTGTGTGCAGAATAATTTTCGTTTCTACTTATCTGTGAAGGTTGAAGGAATGTCTACAAATATTTGCTTGGTTTCTATGGTGAAGGCAGAGAGAGATCAAGTGTGTGATTGTTCAGTGTCAAAATCAAAACTACACTATACTGTACTTCTAAAAAGAGAGTGCGTTTGTTGCTTGAAACATAATAAGACATTTAGCGAGTAGTAACTATTTTAAGTTTCACAAGTTCAGGATGAAATTTAAACAATACGGCCTGAAGGAAAACATGGGCCCTTCAGGCATGTTAAAACTTCATTTTCCAAAAATAAAATGGTCCTCACACTTTATTAAAAAGTCATCTGTTGATTAGAGATAATGTTGGTGGACTCTAAGGATGCCTCGTGTGGGCATGGGGACATGACCACAGTCTGTAAAATTCTTTTTTTTTTTTTTTTAAATAAGTTTATTTATTTATTTTTGGCTGTGCTGGGTCTTTGCTTTATGCAGGCTTTCTCTGGTTGCGGCAGGCAGGGTCACTCTCTGGCTGTGGTGCTCGGCGTCTCTTACTGCAGAGCACGGGCTCCTCTAGGGTGCGTGGGCTCTAGGGTGCTCGGGCTTCAGTAGTTGCAGCGTGTAGACTCAGCAGTTGCTGTTTGTGGGCTCTGGAGCACAGGCTCAACAATTGTGGCCCACGGGCTAAGTTGCTTCTCAGCATGTGGGATCTCCCCGGATCAGGGATCAAACCTGTGTCTCCTGCATTGGCAGGAGGATTGTTTGCTAGTGAGCCACCAGGGAAGCCCTATAAATTCCTACTATATTAGAAACCCCTTCGTCTGCCCTCGGTATCCCTACTAACCCTGGAACCCTCCATTCATTCTGCTGTCTTCTGGCTACCCTTGCATTTTTGAAACATACATTTTTTTTTTGGTACTTCCTTAGGTTTTTAGTTTATTATTCTTTATGCTTTAAATATACAGTACATACTATTTTTCATATTGAAAAGTCAAATAGGAAAAAAACATTTTTTCCCCAAAAAAATGAGTGAATGAAAGAAAGAGAGTAGTTGTCTTAGCATTCCTGTTGGTGTGGGGATAGGTTGAAGGGGGAAATACATTTAAATCAGAAGCACCAGACAAGTGGAACATACATTTAAAAAAAAAAAAAGAAAAAAAAACCTCATATGCACAATGCTTTGTCAGGTCTTGAGGATGAAAAGTCCACTTAGGAACAGCCTCTACCCTCAGATGGTAAAGAATTCGCCCACAGTATGGGAGACCTGGATTCAATCCCTGGGTTGGGAAGATCCCCTGGAGGAGGGCATGGCTACCCACTCCTGTATTCTTGCCTGGAGAATCCGCACTGACAGAGAAGCCTGGTCAGCTACAGTCCATGGGGTCGCAGAGTCTGACATGACTGAGTGACTAAACACAGCACAGGCAGTGAGTACACGGTGAATGGAATACAGTGTGATAAGTGCTGCGTTTCCATGTAACTGGGCAGGATCAGGCAGGGCAAGACTCACAGGAATTAAGAGTGGAGTCATGAGAGAGAGAACTTTCCAGAGAAAGGATTTCAATCTATGAGAAGGCCACGAGGCACGCATGACATAGCACGCATGTTTGTACAACCATAAAGCCTCTAAACGGGCGGAGGACGCTTTCCCATAAAGGAGGAGCAGGCGATAAAGCCAGAGAGAGGGTGGGAGCCAGATCATGAGTTGAACTTGAACTTGACCCTGAAAGCTCTCAAGAACGGTGGAAGGATTTTAAGGAGGAATGGAGTGAGCACAGCTGTAGATACAGAAGAAGAGCCAGAGTGGGAGAAAATCTAGTGGAAGAAGACCCCTGAGGAAGCTGCTGTGACCTGTAGCAGTTAATGGTGGAACTGTCAGGGTCTGGTGACTTGATTGAGAATTGGGTTGTGTGGGAAGGAACCTGGGCGGCTGGTGACTTGACTTGCAAAGAGAGGGAATCTAAGAGGAAAGACAGTGTGTGCATTTTGGAATTGAAGTACCTATGGGAGTACCAGGGCTTCCCAGGTGGCGCTAGGGGTAAAGAACCCACCTGCCAATGCAGGAGACTTAAGGGAGGCGGGTTTGATCCCTGGGTTGTGAAGATCCCCTGGAGCAGGCCACAGCAACGCACTCCAGTATTCTTTCCTGGAGAATCCCACAGACAGAGGAGCTTGGCAAGCTACAGTCCATGGGGTCGCAAAGAGTTGGACACGGCTGAAGTGACTTAGCATGGGAGCACCAAGTGGTGATGTCCAGGAGACAGCTGGACGTGTGCATCAGAATTCTGGATACCATATGGACTTGAGGGTCATCCATTATGATGCCCCCCAGGAGTTGTGCATCACATTAGGAAAGCAGTTGCCCAAGAATATCCTTGTTGTTGCTCAGTCGTGTCTGACTGTGATCCCGTGGACTGCAGGACGCCAAGTTTCCCTGTCCAGAAAACAATTGTTTAAGGGACTGATTGGGAAAGAGATGGCCAAGGGGTTACTGGAAAGTCCCTGGGACCCCACCCCAAGTTCTCCTTCAGCCAGCTAATTTGACTTGCTGCTCTTCTGGTTGTGACCCCCCCTGTCTAGGATAACAGGGTAGCTCTCCTAGAGT
Source organism: Bubalus bubalis (assembly GCF_019923935.1). Classification (NCBI taxonomy): domain Eukaryota; kingdom Metazoa; phylum Chordata; class Mammalia; order Artiodactyla; family Bovidae; genus Bubalus; species Bubalus bubalis. The sequence goes on along the minus strand of NC_059164.1, from coordinate 9,710,981 downwards.
GCACACTCACTGATGAACTGAAGTTCACTTGAACCTTTAAAGACTTGATGTCTAGAATAACACCTTTTTAAAGTAAATTTGCTTAGACATGAGCAAAATGGGAGAGGCGTAAGGCTTAGAAAGAGATGGTCAGTGCCAAGGAAATGGCACCCCACTCCAGTACTCTAGCCTGGAAAATCCCATGAACGGAGGAGCATGGTAGGGTACAGTCTATGGGGTCACAAAGAGTCGGACACGACTGAGCAACTTCACTTTCACTGATATCATGAAAGGTCAGAGCCTGGATCCTTGAACTCCCCTTCATTCATCCTTTAGTGGGTCACTGTCCCCCTCAGACACAGGACACAGGTTTCTATCTACAGAGCGCCTCTTCTCCAAAGATTCCCTTCACCTTGGGCTCAGCTCTTTGCCCTGTGCCATTGTGCTTTGTGTTTTCTGACACATTCTCAGAATCAAATGAGGTTCAGCCCGCCTCCCTCCACAGATACAGTTCCTTTTTTAAAAATACACGGTTAGTGGGGCTTCCCCGTGGTTACGACTACATGTATCTGATGCAGCGGGGCGGGGTCGGGGGCGGGGGGGTGGAATGCAGGTTTGATCCCTGATCAGGTAACTAAGATCCCACATGCTGCATGATGCAGCCAAAAAAAATTTTTTTTAATTTAATAAATAAATAAAAATGCAGAATTACTCAGGTCCTCAGTTATTTTAGACATTGTTGGCCCTATATTCTCCAGGGTAGAGGACTGCCTCTCTCTACCATCAGCACTGACCCCAGGAGTTAGTTCCCTGTGGTTCTTTCATGTGTCCAGTCATCAGATAATAAGTGAGCACCTTCCATGCATTGACACTCTGTGTACACTGTGGCGGATGAATGGAATGACTCTAATGGAAAATAGGAGCTGTGACGGTGCAATGCAAACTCAGGGGAGAGCAACCACCCCCAGCTAAGACATCAGGAAAGGCTTCCTGGAGGAAGTGATCTGTGAACACTCAGACCAGCAGAGACTCAAGGAAAGAATATGCCACAGAGAGAACCACAGAAGCAGTGACCAGGTAGTTGGAAGCCAGTACATCTACACGGGAGCCAGAGGTGGTCCCCACTGGCTGGTCCCCAGTGAGTCTGGACAGCTGGGGTTCTGGAAGGACAGGCAGCCTTCCTGCGGGTAGCAGATGCACAGCAGAGGCCATGATTGTCGTTGGCTCAACTCCCAGAATCTGAAGACATTTTTGTGTAGACTTCCGCCATTTTTTTGTCATACACCAGAACATCTTTTTCTGGCCCTTAGGTTATAAATGTGTCTAGTTGAGATGATTCTGTTATTATTTGTTAAAAGTACTTTGTATGTTAACTTTTATTGGCATTGTCCTCTTTTAATGCTTTCCATTTAATTGGCCTTATAATGACAATACTGGGCCAGAAAGAATTAAAATTCTGATGGTTTATAGTCTCTTAATTGTATGATTTTAAAGAACTGAATTTTGAGACCCTTTAGGAAAAGTCAGTGAAATTACCACTAATTTTGATGTTCACTTTGCAAAAGCATGGGTATCTTCTGGAGGAAAGAAACAGACATACTAGAGAGTTGTATGGGCTTCTCTGGAGACTCAGTGGTAAAGAACCCACCTGCCAGTGCAGGAGACATGGGTTCAATCCCTTTGTTGGGAAAATTCCCTGGAGAAGGGTGAAGGGCATGGCAACCCACTTCAGTATTCTTGCCTGGAGAATTCCATGGACAGAGGAGCCTGGTGGGCTGCAGTCCATGGGGTCACAAAGAGTCGGACACGACTTAGCGACTAAACAACAACTTCACAACAGAAGGTTTTATACTGGTGTGAAGTAAATAAACGGCTTAGAGAACAACTTAGAAAGCCTTCACTTGGACAGTGTAAAAATCCTGAGTTATTCTAAGGATTTTATCCTTATTTCTCAGAAATCGCTACAGAAGTTTACATTTGAGACTTACTGAAATTGGCCCCAGAAGAATCACCACACTGTTCCCCCCGACGAGTACTTACTAAAGCAAAGAGCAGGCAAGGATGTATTGGTTCTATACAGTATATGGATTTTTTAAGTCATTACCATTGCTACATCATTTAAGACCTCTTAGAATGCTAGCAGAGGTCCCTGTACAAGTCATCCAGTCTAAATGTCCTCTATGACAGATAAGAAAGCTGAGAAAAAGTCACCACCCACAGTGGTTTCTTCATCAGCAAACTGGATGTATTAGTCAGGTCCCAGCAGGAAATAGATGGCAGACTCAAAATAAGACAATTCAAGGAAGGTTTGTTTACAGAGACAAGATTGACAAAGAAGTGGGTTTAGGGGAAGCCCAGTGGATGGTATGAACTTGAGTCTCACTTGCATAAGCTGTTACCATTCATTCCCAGGCTTGAAGGGTGATGGGGAGCAGTTAACTGGAGTTGGGTGGAGTGGGCTGCCTGGGAAGGACATTGACTTTGTGGTGACCGCTCTGCCAGCTCTGGACCACCTTGCTGGGAGGAAATCAAGGGGTTAAAGACTCAGCCTCACTGTTCTCCTTCTCTCTGAACTCCTGCCTTGGCTTCCCATTGGCCAAACCCAGTAAGAAGCTGAAGGCAAATGGGCGACACAGGTCCACCTCCCAAGAATGGGGCCCCCGTGCAGAGAGGCAAAGGGAAGCTGGCCCAGCACGATGTCCTTACCGTGCTTCCATGCTCTTTAAGCACGTAGCCATCGATTAAGGATGACTCAGAGAATATCTGCTAAGGTTTTCGGGATCTTGGTGAAAGGGTACATGAATTAAAGACTGCAAAATCTAATATTAAGTAAGAATGCTTTACTCTGACATGTATTTTGAGTCAGAGTTGGCCTTGGCTCTACTTTATCTTACACTGTACTGAACTGTTTCACAAAATTGTGAATAGCGATCAAAGCAGTTTAAACAGATACATCCACTTGTGTAAATATCCTTGAACTCCCCTTGTCTTCGGCTCCCCCTCCTATTGCCAAATCCATCCAGCACCTCTAGAGGCTGTTAATACATGTAGTGATTGGAATAAACATCATATTTGTTTGGGTTCCAGCTGGCTGCAACCACCAAACTCTGTCCATAGTTCCTATTGTTATCTTTGCTTAGTAGACAACATCATTGTTACCCTTAGAAGCCACCTTTGTCTTAGATTTCTAAATGTTGATCTTTATACATTGTACTGATTGTTTACACAACATGTCTTTTAACTGACCATTATATTTTGTTTTTAAGAGTATGTAGAATTATTAAACTGAGAGAATATGTGGGTAGAAATTAACTGATTATATTGTTGAAAGTTTTCTATGTTACTTCATGCACTAAAACCTTGAAACATTTTTTATCCGTTTTGTTCATTCTTTATAAAACTTTCTATTAAAAATTAGTAAATCTGCTTTCCTGTGACTTAAACTGGTTTTAAGTGAGGCAGTCTTCCATCAGAAATTTTTAGAGGTACAGAACTGTAGTAGTTCCTTAGGAAACAGAATTTATACTTTAATGTCAGGGAAATTTGTTACAATTTGTTCTCAGAAGCTTGGAAGTTATGTATTTGAAATCCTATGAAATTACAGAAATTGTCATCATTTCAGATATTTTAAAATTACAGTGACTTAAAGTGAGGATTGGGAGAAGGCACTGGCAACCCACTCCAGTACTCTTGCCTGGAAATTCCCGTGGATGGAGGAGCCTGGTGGGCTGCAGTCCATGGGGTCGCGAAGCATCGGACATGACTGAGCGACTTCCCTTTCACTTTTCACTTCCGTGCATTGGAGAAGGAAAAGGCAACTCACTCCAGTGTTCTTGCCTGGAGAATCCCAGGGATGGGGGAGCCTGATGGGCTGCCGTCTATGGGGTCACACAGAGTCGGACACGACTGCAGTGACTTGGCAGTAGCTGGACAGCATTGGGGTTATTTTCTTGGAGAATCAACTAGAAATGTGTAGTTCATACTTTTTGGCATTCATGCATTTGAATTTTATAAGGATTAACCAAAAAGATATCTCTTTAGATAAATGTTGATGGTTCAAAAAGACTATAAACATAAACCCAGTGAATGAATCTCATTCCTCTCACCTTGTTACAATGATTTAAACATAGCCCAATTAAAAATCTCTAAGACATAATAGAGAGATTTTTAAATCTTAACTTTCACTGAAGTTATCAAATGGGAATTTGGTGAATACATGTGTACCATGCAGAGCACTGTTGTGGTTTCGAACCAAAAATGAAGCCTTTTTCTTTAACCTTTTTTTAGAGGAAATCACTTAACCCCAAAGGATAGCTGCATTTTTGAGATTTTTTTTTTTAAGTTCATGTTAAAATATTTCAAAGAAAATTTAAAATCCTTTTCTTTCAGTTCTTTAATTGCAACCTGTATGTTTGCCTGCTGATGTGTGCGTGTTTGGAGTGCTGAAAGAAGGGGGCTGGGTTGGATGCTGAGGAGGAAGTATGAGGTTGAAATCAGTGCCCAGGAGAATCCCACGTGGCCGCTCCCTGACTCTGGCTAAATTACCCAGCCTCTCTGATTGTTTTCTCAGCTATAAAATGTGCTTACCAACAGCAGCTGACTGGCCTTGTGCTTCTGAGACTGTCATCCAGCCCCTCCTTTCTCTCCCACTTTCCACCTCCCGCAATGCCACGTCTCCGTTACAGCTGTCCTCTTAAAGCTAGGTGTCTATGTATAGAATCCTGGCAGGCATTTTTGTATGCATAAGTGACTATTTATACCCACACATAATCTTTAATAAAAATTGAAAAAAATTTTGCACTGCTTCAAGACTTACCTGTTCACGTAACAGTGTATCATGAATATCTTTTTATGTGAACAGGAATGGGCAGGATGACAGTTAACTCATCTTTCTTGATGACTGAATAATATTCTATTGGGAATTATTGTGGAGTAAACATCCTTGCAAATACCTCTTTGTATACTAGCCTGAGTATTTCTATAGGATAAATTCCCACAGATGGAACTCTGGTTCAGAGACATAGGCACTATTAATTCTATAGATACGGTCAGATTGTCCTTTAAAAAGGTTGTGCCAGTTTGCCATTTAAAACATAAAGGGTTCCTTCCTTCCTTCCATACCATGGCCAACTCTGAATAGTGGTATTCTGTCCTTTCTGCCCATCAGGCAAAAACGATGCTCTCTGATTGTATTACTTTATTGTATATTGTTGTATTATCTTATTGTGTTAGCCTTCCTCCCTCTCTCTCCTTTCTCCCTTTTCTTTCATTCTTTTTCCTTTCTTTCTTTTCTTTCTTTCAATGAGATTGAGTATCTTTTCTAGTTTTTTCTTTTGAATTTTTTTCATATTTTTTATCCATTTTTCTTTTGTATTGTCTTATTGATATAATTTGTTTTAGATGTTTTCTCCCAGGTTGTCATTCACCCTTTGCCTTTATTTACAGTGTTTGCTGAAGAGGATTTCAGTTTTAAAAAGCTGGATCTGTAAATCTTTTCATTTCAGGCTTCTAGATTACCCATCATGCTGAGAAAGGCCTCCACATCCCAAGGTCCTCTTCCGTTTTCTTCTAATACATTTTCCTAGCTCTGTTCCTTTCTTCTTATACATGGTATAAAGTAGGGATCAAACTTATTTTTCTTCCAAATGAATGGCCAGTTGTCTTGCTTTCACCTATTGAAGTGCATTCTCTCTCTCTTTAAGATGAAACTCAGCCTATCAGAATATCTTATAAAATATCTTGTAAATATCACCTTATAAATATCTCATTCTCTTTCTGAACTTTATTCATTTTTTAATCTGTCAGCACCTACTGTTTTACTTGCTGTACCTGCTTCCCTAGTGGCTCAGATGGTAAAGAATCCACCTGTAATGCGGGAGACCTCGGTTCGATCCCTGGGTTGGGAAGATCCCCTGGAGAAGGGACTGGAAACCCATGCCAGTATTCTGGCCTAGAGAATTCCATGGAGTGTATAGTCCATGGGATTGAAAAATGTCGGACCCAACTGAGCGACTTTCACTTCACTTCAGAGTGTATTTTGGTGACAAAGAACAAATCCCCCTCATCCTAATTTCTCAAACTGTTTTCGGCTCTTCTTAAGTGTTATTCCGCCAGAGGCACCTAACTATCAAAGTTAAGTTACTCCCCCACATCACTGGATTGTCTTACATTTTTGTGTTAAATGCAGGAACCATAATTATCTTTATGATATGGCTTTTTCCCATCTTAGTCATAGTCTGTCTCACCATTTATTTAGTTTTTATTTTATATTCTTCAATAATAGTGTGTCATTTTTTTAATACAGATCTTGCTTTTTTCAATTCCTCGGTGTTTGACATTTTTTTGTTACCGTGTGAATGCGGTCCTTTTTCCATTATATTTTGTAGCTGACTTAGAAGCACTTGCATGTTTGTTTTGTGCTTTATGTCTACTGTCACCCAAATTTTTATTATCTGAATAATATTTTGTTGTAATTAATTTCACATATTAAAACATAAAGCCAGTGTGTATAAGGCAGAAACCCTTAGAAGGACAAGGAGATTCTGGGGGAAGGAAAGCACAGACTCAATTATCTTTCAGCTTGACACAGTATAGAAGAGTATAAGTAAGGATCTGTGTGAGGTGAACTAATTAATAAAGAACTTTACACTTAAAAGAGAGTACTCTTCTTATATCCTATGAAACAAAAGCCAGTAAAATGCATAGTCATAAAGGGTAGACATTCCACAGGTTGCATTCTCTGGCTGTGATGTAATAGCACTAGAAATTAAATAATCCAGCAAGTAAAAGTTAACCATAAATATCTGATAATATGGAAATTTTAAAACTCTTTTCTAAATAATTCTTCATACTAGTTTATTCTTAAAGAGAAAATTAAAGATAAATTATGTATTATTTAAAGCTGAACAAAAATGAGGAAGGTTTATTTAATAATATATAACTAAATGTTCTATCATTAATCAAAAGTGAAAATAAAGTATCCAAGTTTCAACTCAGAAATAAATTTTAGAAAGCAATTAGGAGGGAGGATTTAAAAAGATAAAAGTAGAAGTCAATAAATTAGAAAACAGTAAGGCCTCCCAAAATGAGAAGACATTTTGAAATCAGTTTTTTAATAATGTAGCTAAACTGTCAATAACCCTGACTGATATAAAGAGGAAAAAAATTAGATTTCCTTTCTCAGAAAACCAAAAAAATAAATGAGATGAAAATAATTGCAAGAAATATTGTATAAATTTAGGCCAATATATTTTAAAATCTAGACTAAGGATTTTCATAGGGAAATTCCTTATCATTACCAAAATTGACTCAAAACAACGTTGAGACCTGAACAGACTAATTACCAAGAAGAAAGTCATGAGACTGTTAAAAACATACTGCTAAAAAAAAAAAAAAAAACAAAAAAAAACAAAAAAAACATACTGCTTGGAAAGATCCAGATCCAGGTGGTTTTACAAGTGCGTCCTATCAAGGAACTGATTACTCGTATGCTGTTTATAATATTCCAGAATATAGAAAAGGATGGACAGTTTGCATATATCCCTAACAGCAAACATGAAAAATTACACACAAAAAAGAAAACTGTAGATTAGTCTCATTCATCAGTGTAAGTTAGTGCCCTAAATAAATAGTAGCAAATAAAATCTGAGTCAAATAAAAGAATAATAAACCATGACTAGGAATGATTTATTCCAAGAAGAGAAGGGTGGTACAATATTGGGAAATCTATTAACCTAGCGTTCAAAGAGAATGGCCAAATGGTTATTATTAATAGACACTTTTTTTTTTTTTTTGGCCTCCCAACATGTGAGATCTTAGTTCTATGACCAGGGTTTGAACCTGCACCCCCTACATTGGAAGTGTGGCATCTTAACCACTGTACCACCAGGGAAGTTAGATATTTTTTAAAGCTTTTGATAAAAATGCATTACCCATTTTGTGTGGTAACTAAATTTTAAAAGGAAACAAAAGGAACTTCTTAAATATATCAATATTTTTCTTATTATTTTAGCTGTCTAAACATTTATTTGATGATCATAATAAGTATCACTGGTTAAAGTACCAAAAGTGAAGATAGTTATACTAAAATGTTGTAGAATGGGTGATCAGTCAGAAATCACAGCCTCCTTAAACAGCGTTAAATAATGCTGTATTCAGATTAAACTTTTCATCTCATGCGTTTGACTCTATTTCAAACTGAAGTAAGAAGATAAATCTGTAATCTCACAGTATCTGTTTATATCTGTGAACCACTGGAGTTTAAGGTCCGTTTGCCCCTGAAACTTGGTTCACAGTGTATTAGAGAAACAGGGAAGTGTTCCTCCAGCTAGAAATATTAGTAATACAGAAATACATTATGTAACTAGACACTGGAGCCCAGAATCACTTTTCTTAACAAAAGTAGCGAGTACTTTCTCTTCGGGGATTGAATTTTTCCCACTTATCTTCTTATTATCACTTATCACTTATTATTAAGGAATGATTGCCTTAAAATCATCAATTTGGTATTTGTTGAAACACAGTTGTGACATGCTCAGTACTCTGATGGGCAGTTATAAACTTAATGATGGGCGAAAGCAGATCCATAGCCCCAGGAATGACCCATATTATGAACTACATTATGTGCTAAGTCGCTTCAGTTGTGTCCCACTCTGCGAGAACTCCATTACAAGGTACGATTTTTAAGTGGCAGTGGGTCCAGAGAGGTGATGATATCAAAGCTGAACTTTGTAGGAGAAGCAGAATTTCAACCTGTGGAGGAGAAAGAGTTTGTCAGACTAGAACAGTGTCATCAAAAACCATGGAGGCAGGAGCTGGAAGACACGTTTGTATAATTGAGTGGTGCTCAAACCTGGCCAAGGGTTAGGGTTACCTAATGAAGTTTAACCAAAAGGAAAAAAAAAAGGAGGAGGAAGAGAAAAAAAAAAAAAGATGAACTCCAGGGCCCCCACCCATGGATATCTAAGTAAGTTACGGGCAGGATAAGGCCCAGACACATGGGTTTTTCTAGACTCCCCAGTCCTGGTGCACAGTCAGGGTTGAAAGCCAGCGATGTGGTCTCACGTGTGACTAGGCCATGTATTTCATTATCAGTCAGAATCCTGTGAGTTGGTGGGACTCACGTGGGCAGGTTTCTGCTCCATGTCATGCTGGCAGGAGCCACAGTCATCGGCTGGGGTGACTGGTCAGGCTGCAGTGTCCAAGATGGCTCACTCACATGGTCTTTCAGCCGAGAGCTCAGATGAGGCTGTCGGCTGGGACATTTCTGTGGGCTGCGCATTGCACAGCAGCTGGTTTCCAAAAGGAAGCATCTTCAGAGCAAACATTCAGAAAGGCTCAGGTAATCAGTCTTCCTATAACCTAGCTTGCTGCTAAGTCGCTTCAGTCGTGTCCAACTCTGTGCAACCCCAGAGATGGCAGCCCACCAGGCTCCCCCGTCCCTGGGATTCTCCAGGCAAGAACACTGGAGTGGGTTGCCATTTCCTTCTCCCATGCGTGAAAGTGAAAAGTGAAAGTGAAGTCGCTCAGTCGTGTCCGACTCTTCGAGACCCCATGGACTGCAGCCTACCAGGCCGCTCCATCCATGGGATTTTCCAGGCAAGAGTGCTGGGAGTGGGGTGCCACTGCCTTCTCTGAGCTTAGGTAGTCTCAGATGTCACTTCCACCATATTCTGTTGGTCAAGCAAGTCACTAAGGGCACCTCAGATGGAAGGGAAGGTGAATTAAACTCCAGTCTTTAATGAGAGGAGTGTGTATATAAGGAAAGAAGGCAATTGATGGCAACCATTTTTTTTTTCCCAAAAATTTCTACTGCAGTCTTGATGCATTAAGTTCTATAGCATCAACGCAGATAAACAGAACTTCAGGAAATCTAGATAGACATCAATGAAAGTGCAATTAGGTAAACAGAGTAATGATAGAAGGAATCTGAATAATGTAAAATGCTATGTAATAGATGCGGTATTGAATTCCTTACCTGACAAGAAAGAATATATCTTCGATTCAGACATCCATAGAATTTCTGCTAAAAAGAAGCACTCAAACCCCCATCTGCTCTTATAAATCTAGAACCTGAATGATATGATTTCCTCACCTTTCAATGTTGCAGAAATAGTTTGTTGTGTTTGGTTTATCTGTTATTACACTGCTCGGTTTAAAGTAGGGCTCTTCCCAGGCAGGAGTCCCTCCCTTTGGATGGCGTTCTCCACGCACTGTAAGCAGTTGGGTTGCACGTTCTCTCTCAGGTTCTTCATGTTTTGTTTTCTGACAAGAGTGGCATTGAAGGGGGCTTTGTTTTGATTCCCCACAGTCTCGTGATAAGAGTAGTTTTGACTTGTCCTGGGTGCTCTGCAGGCTTCAGGGTCACCATCCAACAGCCCCTGGAGTCATCTTCTAATTTCCCCAAATGGCTGACCTGGGAATTGAGCTGAACACATTGCCATCACCTGTTTTCCACGTATTGTTTTTTTTTTTTTAAGCCCCTTAAGAAAGAAACCATAGTTTTAAGGTAAGGGTTTGTTCATTTGCTTGTTTTTTTAAAGTCCTTGCTTTTGCTTTCTGAAATTCAGTTATTTTGCCATCCTAGTAAGACACCCAGAGTCTGAGGTGGGAACCCAGGTTGTGGGGATGATGTAATTTCCTGACCTGTCAGCCATGAGCCCACATGACTTACTGCTCCAATCTCAGTGTCCCCGTAAGATTTTAGGAGCTCTTTCCAAACCGAGTCTCGACATGAAACCGCTCAGAATGAGGCGTGAAGCAGACGGCCGTTGCCCGCAGTAACGCTCGGATCCGCTTGTCCTTGCAGGTTGTCACGCTGTGGTACCGAGCTCCGGAAGTCCTGCTTCAGTCCAGCTACGCCACCCCTGTGGATCTCTGGAGCGTTGGCTGCATATTTGCAGAGATGTTTCGTAGAAAGTAAGAAATACTTTTTGTTTCTCTCTGTCTCCCTTGGAAAGAAATGTTTGGGGTCTTGGATAATTTAAGTAGCAGGTCTAGTATCTCTCTTTCAAGTGGGATCCTGGTATCCACATCCATATGCCTCCGGCTCTCACTTCCAAGTCTGTCCAGAAACTGCCTTCGCAGGCCTTACAGGGTCACTGGGTGTGGTTGTCGCTTCTGGCTCTTGGAAGCTCTGTTTGGAAAAGAACACTCCACTGTTCTTAACAATTTATTGTTTCTGTTGGTGATAATAAGACATGGTAAACGTGAAGCATGTTATGGAATTTTTTTTTAGTGAGAAATATCCTCAATATTAGTGAGAAATATTAGTGAGAAATATTCCTCCTGTGGCCTTTTCCACAGGAGGAAGACCAGGGATATTATGTATGTGGAAATTTTGATGATGGGTTGACAAAACAGAATGTTTAGACGGAAAAGGAATAGACAGACATCTGAGCCATTTCAGAATACTTTAAATGCTGTCAATTGGAGGAGAGATTAGACAGACTCAGGCACTATAGAGGGTGGAACTAGAACCAGAGATATTAAAAGATTTTTGCTTAGAAGGTGAAAAAAATCTAATGATTAGTGTTATCTGAAGAGCAGATCAGGGCTCGTTCTCACTGGCTATCGAAGAAGAGAACAGGCCGCTGCACACTGGAGATATTTACAGCGGTATTCCTAGAGTGGGCGGGTGGGCTTGACGGCCTCCAGGGCACCTTTGACTCTGAAAGTCTGCGGTTCCTGTGTGTGACTTTCATATCACAAGAAATAGCCAAAACAATATAATAAAGATCTGCCAGGAAAAGAACCCACACCTTGGTACTAAACTCAGCCTGGTTAAAATTAAACAGAGAGGCTAATCAGAATCTAATCTCTCTTTGTCTTCTGTTTTTATTTCCATGGGAAAATGTGAGTTTGGAAGCTGAGTATTCTCCCAAGTTGGACACGTTATATTCAAAATGTAACTCCATGGTAGCTCACAAGAAAGAAATGCGGTCAGCCGGTGTTTGCTTGCTCATTTGTTTGTTTTAACCAAAGGAAATTTTGTTCCTATAACAAATCTGGGGACCTGCTTCTAGACCTCAGCAGATTCATGCATAGCTCACAGAGGGGTATCAAAGTACACAGGTGTTTAAGGCAGGCCTATTGTGTGCCAGTCACAGGACCAAACCTCTTTTCATGCATTACCTTCTTATTTCTCACAATAAGAGATAGCTGAGATGCAGTGGTAAATTTATTTGTCTGACATCAAACAAAAAGAACGAGGGCTATTACTCCAAAGGAAGTCTTGTGAGTCCGGTGGTGGTTTTCTACCAAGGAGGGAAGGAAAAAAAAAGACCGCATTCAGCTGCAATGTTTGCTAAATAGGCTAAATAAGTGGCTCTGAAAGTGTGGTTCTTGGACCAGCAGCACCAGCATCACTTGGGGGACCTTTTGGAAGTGCAAATTCTTGGGCCTCACCCCAGACCCACTGGATCAGAAGCTCTTGGGCTGGGGTTCAACAGTCTGTCCTTTTCACAAGCCCTCCAAGTGATCCTAACTCACCCTCCAGGGTAGGAGCCATTGGAGTGGATGAGAGATTCATCAGCGGTGGTGTGGTTTAGTCACTAAGTCACGTCTGACTCTTTTGCAACTCCATCGACTGTAGCCCACCATGATTCCTCTATCCATGGGATTCTGCTCCACCCAGGGATCAAACCCACATCTCCTGCTTTGGCAGGCAGATACTTTACCACTGAGCCACCAGGAAAGTCTCACCAGGGGATAGCAATCTTTAAATGTACGACTACCAGACCTCTCTCTTGAAATTCTGACTTCTTATTGGGCTAGGGCCTGGCATTCTTGTCTTTAATTAAAAGTGCCTCATGTAGTTCTTTTCTTCAAACAAATGTGGAAAATATTGGGTTAAACGCTTATGGTCAGAATCAGGAATAATTTACTGACAATATTGCAGTGTGGGAGTCAAGACAGTCATTTCAGTTCATCCCATGAACCATTTGGTGCAGATGAGAGATAGTTAGAGTTTGGAATTACTTTGACGTCTAGTGCTGTGCTCGGTCGCTCAGTTGTGTCCAGCTCCTTGGCAACCCTATGAACTGTAGCCCACCAGGCTCCTCTGTCCTTGCAATTTTCCAGGCAAAAATACTGGAGCGGGTAGCCATTTCCTACTCCAGGGGACCTTCTCGACCCAGAGATCAAATCCACGTCTCTTGTACTGTCAGGCAGATTTTTTACCACTAGCGCCAGCCACCTGGGAAGCCCCAATGTGTCTAGCTAGAATTATCCTCAAATGTTAAGATTGGGTCCTTCTTTTGTTATGAGAGGAGGGGGATCAGTTATTTTTCAATAGTATAAAACTTGAATACCAGCCATAATTGATGATAAAACCAGTCTTTTTCTGGAAGATGTTAAAAAACAGATGAAATTTAAGATATGTAGTGTTACATGTTCTCTAGTAAGGAATATGCTATATTTTTAAGTGTAGATAGCCACCACTTATGGGACAATTGCAACCCATATTTTCATTTTACAGCCACTTTTCATTTTTACAGCCGTATTTTCATTTTGCCACTGATGTGGTGGTATAGTTGGTTGTCTGGTTCCCAGACTAGCTTGCAGAGAATCCTGTAACAACCTGGAACATATACAAAACATTATTTATGAAAATTTTCTACTTAACAACAGTTTCTTCTATGGGAAAATCCATTCTGTGTTCAGTCCAGGAGACAGGAGTACCCATCTCTTCACCCAGCCCTGGATCTGAGAAGGGACTCTGATGGAGGCATAAAGAGAGCCTCCTCTGACGTCAGCAGCAGCAGTCTGCTTCACAGTTCTGGGAAAGCAAGCTGCTGGGTAGAGACCCACTGGCTCTTCAGATGTGCACAGAGGAAAGCACCCCCTCTCTAGGAGCCTTATACTGGGAGAGCAAATGGAGAAATAATTGCAGGCAGCAGGAAGCCATATCAGAATCCAGACCCATGTGCCTTTAAGGCTGAAGGACAATGAATCCATCTGCGCCTGCTATACACGCCCTTCCTGGGGCGGGTGCTCTGTCTCCTGGGTAGTTCCTGCCGGTTTGGATGCGACCTTGAAAACAGCCATGGCATCTGACCCCTCTTCCTGCTCGGTTCACGTTTTGGTATTTCCTGCGATAACACCCAGATATCTGAATGTGCAGGCTTCTCAGTCATGCCAGCTGAATTCTGGGGTCCGGCCACCGGCTTGACCTGCTTCCAGCTTGACTCCTGATTCAGTGCAGACCCACCTGTTGTGGTGTCCAGCTGAGAGCACACAGGCCATGCCTTCTGGAAGCAGACTCTCATTGCCTTAGCTGACCCTACCTCAGGGAATCCTGGCATGTGTCCCCTCCCTCTGGCTTCCTCCTTGTTGCTATGGCAGTAGTTCCCAAATTGTGTCATCTCTTTTAACACCTTCATCATTTTTGCCATACTCTTAAGATAACTGTACTTAGTTTTTTTACTATCTTTAAATTAATTAGTGTTATCTCGCCAAACCCACATTCTGAGGACTGTTAATTCAGTTTGTAGGTGATGAACCACAGCCTTCTACAAGGCGTGTGAATAACTTGTCCATGGACATACAGCTCTTCTATAGGAGAACCAAATTTGAACCCTAGTCTGTCTGACTCTCTAATCTTTGATTTTTCCACTCTGCCATGTTTCTGCCTTGGCTGCGGTTTTACCTGTGAGGCCATATTTTTTTCTGCATTAATTTACACATGATTACAGTGTAGTAGCAATAATATTTTAAGGAGGTGAAGAAGCAAAGCATGCATCTAATAGCTTTGACTTCTAGTCTCTCCTATAGTGGAAAGGCTGACCAGTTTTCTGTGACCTTGTGAAGAGGTGCCTGCCTTTTATTCTAGAATGGGGTACCTAAGAAATATGAACTCAGTAAAAAGAATCTTAGGGCAGATGGTTGACAAAGAGCGAGAGAGTTTGAATACCACCTGTCATTATTATATGAACTTAATAATCGCTACACTGACCTTCCGTGTGTGTGATGCACGCAATCATGCCTGATTCTTTGGGACCTCATGGACTGTAACCTGCCAGGCTCCTCTGTCTATGGAATTCTCCAGGCAAGAATACTGGTTGCCATTTCCTTCTCCAGGGGATCTTCCCAACTCAGGGATTGAACTCGTGTCTCTTGCATCTCCTGCAGTGGCAGGTGGGTTCTTTACCAGCTGAGCCATCAGGGAAGCCCCTGGATCTTTTATCTTCCTCCTCGAACACTTCATCAATGGGTGATCCGTCTTTACCCCACACTGAGTCATATTTTAAGACTAAAAAACGTTGCTGCAAATTGGATCAGTAGACAACTATTCAGCTTGAAGATTGGGATGAGATGGATAGAGGGATGGACTGAGGAATGATAGAGATTGATTTTTAACTTCATAGAAAGATAGATTCACAACTGTTAACTCTCCAGGTATCTGTCTGCTGCCCTGTGATCACGGTCTGAACTGTTTTCTGTGGTTTGAAAGTTATGGGGTTTTCCAAGTGATGGCAAAGTCATAAAAAGAAAACGCACATTAAAAAAAATAAAACGTGCTACTAATTCTTTGAATATGGAGATTGTGGTAAACAGATAGTAGTTCTTAGAAGTCCCAAGTTGCCAGCTAAAGTTGCGAGCTCTGTTGATCCCTAGCTAAAAAATGCCAGATGCCACCAAGAAGAACATAACAAATACAGTCCCTGTTAGAAAGAAACAAACAAGGCTTCATGATTTTACCCCGCCTCAGATGGTGGCCTCTCTCAGCTTGCCATAATTGATTTCTATGAATTGAACACCCAGTAGCTGAGAAACTAACAGTGAAACCATCCTTTGTGGCTGAGTGGTCTGGGAGCAAACATCTTTAAAATGTCACTGAGTGCCCTGCCAACTGTCCTACTGGGTACTGTGTTGGCGTTCCCCATACTTGAGCACTTTCCTCAGTGACGTCAGGGAAATGAGGTCCTTGACCAGAGGCTCTGAACACCAAGGTACCCAGGCAGGCCCCAGCCACTGAGAGGAGACCCATCACCCCAGCTTAGGTCAGAACATTGAAGTGGAAACCAGGGCACTCCCTGGACCCTGAGGTTTCTTGTCTCTTCTTGGATGTTTTCTTGGATCTCTTTTTTTCGTTCTTCAGAGAACCCACCAGATGGGAACTCCAAAGAAGCATTTACTTGAGTGAGGAAATACCCAAGGTGGTGGTACCCAGGAAAAGAACTGATCTTGTTAAACAGTGCACACAGGGGAGTTCTAAGTAAGAACCAAGGAGTACTACTTTTTAATCGTAATCAGTGTGTTTTTTCTTACTCTTGATGTCCCTGATGCGGGGAAAGATTGAGGGCAGGAGGAGAAGGGGGTGACAGAGGATGAGATGGTTGGATGGCATCACCGACTCAATGCACATGAGTTTGAGCAAGCTCCGGGAAACGGTGAAGGACAAGGAAGCCTGGAGTGCTGCAGTACATGAGATCGCGAAGAGTCGGACATGGCTTATCGACTGAGCAGCCACAATATTACTTTAACAGGAATGTGTTTGTTTTCACAGTGTGTGCTGAGATGCCCCCATCAGGCCAGCCTTTCCCTGTCAGGGCACCCCAACAGCTGCCCAGCTTTCCACCCCTTGGGTCTGACTCCCTGGGTCTGCCTGCCAGCCTGTTTTCCTGTTTCTTGCCTATTTCCTGCCTCCTTCCCATAAATTAATCTTTCCATTGTCGCCCTTTTTCCAAAACTTGTTAAAACTGGTGTAGGATCCTTGACCCTCGAGACCTTCTGAAGAAGAAGCCCCAACTGCATTCTGCCCATCTCACATCTTATTCTCCAAGATGTAAATGTATGTTCGTGAAGGGGACCTACCTTGTGGCCCCAAAACGTGTCTTGAGGTTTTCCTCCTTAGAATCCTTTCAGTTCTTTTATCCTAGGTGGCCCCTTGCCCTCTCTAAATCTTCCAGAGCTAAACCTGGAAGATGTCTCTTCAGGGAGGAGAACCGCCCCCTCCCCAGAGATGCCCGCCCACCTCCCACCCCCACATTCTGTTGTGTATGGTGCCTAAAAAAAACAAACCCTCAATAATGAGACAAACACCCTAGTTCAAAATGGGCGAAAGATTTAAACATTCACATCACTAAAGAAGATACAAGGATATCAAATAGGCATACAAAAAGATGTCCTGTATCAGTGCGTGCATGCTCACTCAGTCGGCTCTATGTGACCCCCATGGACTGTAGCCCACCATGGAGCTGAGTGTCTTTATCTATAAAATGGAGAGACTGGGATAAGATACTACATCCATGGCATTCTGACCTTCACAGAGGT
The DNA here is from genome assembly GCF_019923935.1 of Bubalus bubalis. Taxonomy (NCBI): domain Eukaryota; kingdom Metazoa; phylum Chordata; class Mammalia; order Artiodactyla; family Bovidae; genus Bubalus; species Bubalus bubalis. Next base: position 9,693,728 of record NC_059164.1, on the reverse strand, counting down.
ATTCATATCCTTCTACAGTCTAAGAGTGCCCAGCCCTTTCGTTCCCCTATTCAGCTTTGTTCAGAGCAGTTTGATTTCATCTTTTTTATTTACTGGGCTTCTGGAATCTAAAAGGGTTTTACAACACGGGAGTAGATGTCCAAGATTCACTCTAACTCTGATATTCTTTGCTTCGGGGCGAAATTGTGGCTTGGTCACTTCTAGAATTCTTAACACGTCATGCAGACCTCACCCTTGCTGGCAGAGGTTCTTATGACACATGCTTGTCGTGGTTCTGAGAACTCGACATACATTATACAATTTAATCCTCCCAGGCAGCTTGCCCCAGGAGCCCACATCTGGTTGTTGCAGAGCTTGAACTCAGAGCTGTATGACCTGTGACAGGTACACTGAAGTGTAATGAGCTACACTAGGAAGCCAGGTAGGCATATAAACACACAGGGCAGCAGTTACAGATGTGCACAGCGGCAGGGGGGCAGGGGGGATAGTGGTGTGTGCATGTGTGTACATGCCTCCCTCTCTACTACTGCTTTTTTTGCACATTTAAATATATAGATAATTCACGTGGAATGTCTATGAAAGTCTAAACCAGTTCTGTCCAATAGAAAAGAGAATGTGAACCATGTCATTTTAAGTTCTCTAGAAGTCACAAAAAAGAAACAAGTAAAAATTGATTTTTTAACACAATATATCCAAAATGTAAACATGGAATAGGGCTTCCCTGGCTCAGATGTAAAGACTCTGCTTGCAATGCAGGAGACCCAGGTTCAATCCCTGGGTTGGGAAGATTCCCTGGAGAAGGGCATGGCGACCCACTCTAGTATTCTTGCCTAGAGAATTCCATGGACAGAGGAGCTTGGTGGGATCCTGTCCATGGGGTTACAAAGAGTCACACATGACTGAGCAACTAACATACACACACATCCAAAATGTTATTATTTAAATGTGGAATAACTATAAGAATATGGATCATACTCTATTTCAATACTAAATTGTTAACCTGCAGTATATGTTTTTTGCTGACAGCACATCTCAGTTCAGACTAGCCGCATTTCAAGGGCTCATAGACACAGGTTCTGAATTTTACGTTGTTGTTCAGTGACTGGAGTGGGTAGCCGTTTCCTCCGCTAGGGGATCTTTCTGACCCAGACGTGAAACCCACGTCTGCTGCACTGGCAGATGGATTCTTTACCTGAGCCACAGGTTTAAACCATCAAATGAAAAGATAAAGAAGAAACAGACAGCTCACTGTTTGTTGGGAAGGGGTGAGAGAATGAGTCCATGCCCTTCTGCTGCTGCTGCTAAGTCACTTCAGTCGTGACCCCAGTAGACGGCAGCCCACCAGGCTCCCCGTCCCTGGGATTCTCCAGGCAAGAACGCTGGCGTGGGTTGCCATTTCCTTCTCCAGTGCAGGAAAGTGAAAAGTGAAAGGGAAGTCGCTCAGTCATGTCCGACTCTTAGCGACCTCATGGACTGCAGCCTTACCAGGCTTCTCCGTCCATGGGGTTTTCCAGGCAAGAGTACCGGAGTGGGGTGCCATTGCCTTCCCCGCCGTGCCCTTCTACCCTAGGCTTATTGATTTCTCAGTCTTTTGTCTCCTACATTGTCATCTTCTCTAGTGTGGGTGGAGGCCGGAGAAGTTGGAGTCCTTGTAAAACCAGCTGATGTTGATGCAGCGCCTGGCCTTTGTCCCTGAATCAGTGACACTTAAGGGGCAGCCTGTAAATGCAGTGTTATCAGCCCTGGCTGATCAGTCTTCCCCACTGTGTCCTCTTCAAAAGCACGTGCACCTGGAGCCTCCGTCGCCACAGTCTCTGACTCTGCAGGCCATTTTCAGAAACAGGAATTGTGTGGGAAGGAATGACTTAGGAGATGCAGATGCCGGTTAGCTTTATTTAAAAAAAAGAGTTTGACAAATGAAAATGTCTTCTCCTATCCAAAATCCATTCCCAAAGACAATCCCTGGATATATTTCCAGATCTTTATTGCACATTCGAAAGTGTGTGTTTGCAAACATCTACATATGTATATGTATAGATAAATAGATAAACACATGCACACCTCTGTCAGTTTATCTCACAGAAATGGGCTTATGCTGTACATATGTTGCCTTATTCATTTTATTTTATCACAATATATTATGTTAGTTCATAGAAATCAAACCCATTTTTAAACTGCTGAATCATTGTCAGCTCATTTATTTCATAATTTAATTTCCCATTGATGAGCATTTATGGATTGGTTGGCTGGTTGCATTTGGTCTTATTACAGACAGTATTGCAGTTAAATCCTGTGCTTATTTTGTGGAACATTTGCTCAAGTATTTCTGTATGGGTAAATTCCAGAAGCGAAATTATAGGGTCAAATAACATGCCTATTTAAAATTCTGCTAGCTAAACCAAATTGCTCTCCAGCAAGTAAACTCTGTTTTTACCTTAAGGTGGGAAATAGGATTGAGAGTCTCAAAAATGAAGAAAGATGGTCAAAAATAAAACAAGACAAGGACTCTTACGTAAGCCCTGGCTTCCTCATGCTGCTTCTACGCCTTTTTAAAAATAATGTCAAGAGGAAAACCTGAGTGAATATGGTAATTATAAAAACTGCTGTTAAGTTGGTTTGAAGCCTGAGGGACCTCTTTCAACTGTAAAGTTGACTGCGGGTTTCCTTTTTATCAGTTGTGTAGTGATAGGGAAGAAATCAACCTCATTTTGTCAGTTAAAAAAAATTATCGTAAGATAAAGACCCAAGCAGTTTTTCAGACTAGTTTTTTCCAGTGCACAGACAGCATATGAAGAGCATTCTGTAGAGTTCAGTAGTGTGGAAGCTTGGAGAGTAATGTATATCGAGTTTTGATCTTCCTTCCAGCCTGGATGTAGACGTGGGTACTCTTCTTCCTTAGTCGCCAGACCTCATGCATCTTTCCTTCAGATTTTGCCTTCCAGGGGACTTCCCTGGTAGCTCAGTTAGTAAAGAATCCGCCTGCAACGCAGGAGACCCTGGTTCAATTTCTGGGTCAAGCAGACCCACTGGAGAAGGGATAGGCTACCCACTCCAGTATTGGGCTTCCCTCATGGCTCAGCTGCTCCTGTAATGCAGGAGACCTGGGCTCGATCCCTGGGTTGGGAAGATCCCCTAGTGAAGGGAACAGCTACCCACTCCAGTATTCTGGCCTGGAGAATTCCACGGACTGTATAGTCCACAAGGTCGCAAGGAGTCAGACATGACCGAGCGACTTTCACTTTCTTTTCACTTTATTTGCCTTCTGAGTCTATTCGTGGAAATAACTCTAGAAGCCCCTGCATCAGCCCTGACCTTGAAAGAGAAAATGAATCTAATAGTCTCAGTTCTACATCAGTCAAAGTCTTAGGTCTTGCTGGTTACATCTCTAAACCCTTGATTTGGATAAAAAGAATATTTGATTTGAGGCAAAAAGCGGCCCATTTTTAAAATATAAAACACTGGCAGAGAAAGTAGCTGTATTGTACACTGATAGCCAGCTGTTACTAGTCTGATCTTTCCTCAGTCAAAGGCAGACTTCTCATTGCTGTTCCTGGCTCTTACGAACATGAGTTGCTTCCCAGCAGTACAAAATAAAAAGTACCAGGCCTACACAAAGTTATTTCAGCCGGAGCGTGGACCTCTGATCTGAGTTGAGTCCGGCCTTGGTAAAGCCTGTAAAGCATGATGTTACGTTACATCTGTTGCTTTATAGCAATCATGCAGCTATATTGGCAAGACAATAAATACAGTGAATAGCACAGTAAGTCCCCGGATGGGAACCTTCAAGTTGCACACGTGCAGAGCTGCACACACGCTCTCACATGTCCCACCGCGTGAGTGAGTTCACCTGTCTGGCATGCGTCGTCGTGTGCGCGCGCCCTCCGCACGTGCCTGTGTTTTTGTGCACCCTACAGTACTGCAGAGTACAGTGGTACCGTGCTAGCGCAAAAGACAGGCGTTCCTTTACTGGGCACTAGTTCAAGAACTTCTTAGAATATGCAACCTTAGATTCAAATACTTCTTTAAAAATTATATCTCAAGTCTATAAAATAACTTCACTCTGGAGAATTTTGAATGGGAATGTACATTAGCTATTACAGATACTGGATTTTAGATTAAAAATCAGATATCTTTTTAATCCAGTGACTTCACTGTGACCACATTTGTTAAAACTGAGTTCAATTTTGTGTGTGGTCTTTAGGATTTCATTGGATCCTTAGTACATATATTTATTTCAGCAGATATGACATTCTTGTGGGAAAAGTATTATAAACGTATCACAGTAGAGTACTATATAGCCGATGTGTTAGTTGGGCACCTAGGCTAACTTTGTTGGACTTAGGAACAAATTGGACCTACAAACAGATTCTCAGGACAGAACTCATTTGTGTACAGGAAACTTACTGTACAGGGTATTTCAGGTAAATGTAAATTTGATGGGATTTCATTGTATGCCTAAGTAATGTCCCACAGAATGGTGCTAAAGAGCTAAATTACAACAAATAGTAAGGTGTGACAAAAAATTCTACTTGGTCTTGTCCTGGAGCGATAGGTTACAATAACAGTCTGTTGTAGCTCCATGTGGCCGCTGCTGTGGGATCTGGGTCTGTCTGATACCCATGCTCCACTGTTGAATACTGCGTTCCTGCCTCCCATCTGGCCTTCCCGTAGTGGCTGGAGGAGCTGATGTCTGATATACTCAGTGCTTGGCTTAGCTGAGAAGCACTGGGCATTTTCTCATAAAAATAGAAGATATTACCTGGTTCTTTCTTTTCCTCCTTTCATCTCCTCTTCTCCTCAACCCTTGCTGCAGACTTTCTCTCCCTCTTCTGTCCCTCCTCCCTGTCTTTTCTCCACTCCCACTCTGTTCTTCTTTCCCTTCCCAATTTAACTGGGAAGTACAGAGCATTCAACATGGCCTCCTGTATATTCCTTCCCTAATAATACATGGTAGTATTGAGTTCTGATTTACTGCTTCAGTTTTGCTGGATAAATTAAATTTGCAGGGATCCGAATTTACTCAGTGATAGGCTCAAGAGCTGTCGGCTGCTTGGGGGGGGGTGTGTGCATGCGTGCGTGCACATCTATAAAACCAATAATCTGGCCAAATGTATTTCTAAATCTTCTAGTTTTCTTATAAATATTTTAGAGTTTTAATATGAGGGGAAAAAAAGTGTGGCAGAGACAGCTACAGACATGTGGACTGTGTTTACTCACAAATTGAAATATTGCAAAGGACAATTCAGAATGGCAGGTTTCCGGTGGAAATTAGATTTTACTATGAGCTAAACTGGATATTACTAGCTCTTGTTCTTATCACTGGCACAATTAGAGTTTGCTGGACACTCTCAGTCCAGATCTGGGAGAAGATCCAAAACTTGGGAAATTAGGGGTCAGGAGCCTGCCAAATGTGTTTGTACTACATGGTCCAACTGTTTAACTGGTAAAAACTTTACATACTAATATTTCAACATAAGAAGGAGTTTGGAAGCCAAATGCTGTGTCCATTTTGCTGGTCAGGGTCTTACTGAATTCTCTGGATATCAGCATAAAATAAAGTTAATTTTAGAGGCACTCAGGTGAATGGGATACAGCCCCAATTAGAAGTGGCATTGAACTGAAATACACAGACATTTCTCATTTTTATCTAAACTGATACTTTTTTTTATATATTGAGTAAAAACAGTTTCTTGTTGTATTACATATGTGAGCCCTCAATCGGAACACATTAAAAATAGTAGTAGCTTTTAGTTTAAAATGATACCTACTGCCCTTCTCTGTTTCTTACTAAAAAGGTGGAACCCCCAGCCCTTATAACTGGCAATGAAATAATTATCTGAATTATGTGAAAGGATCCCCATTTAGCCAGAACTAGATTTAAAATCCTGTTTGGTGATTCAGCTATCTCATGTGCACCTGGAAATAAACGCCTTTCTTCCCCTCCCTCATTCCCTTTTTTAGAAACACTGAGTTGATCGTAGTTCAAAAAACAGTCAGCTGTTTCCACCACAGATCCTAGTGAGATCTCCACAGCGGGACTGACTGCCCTCTGCCATCAGTGTTAGAGCTCTTTCTCTCCTGGGTATGGGTACAAATACCAGGAAAACATATGTGCCAAAAGAGATCGGGGAGGTGAGGAGAACAGGGTATTTAGTAGGTGGAGACAGAGACATGAGAGCGGTGTGCAGGGAAACATGCGAGACGCTAAGATTGATCTAAGAGCTACTCAGAGGCTGTTAAATGCTTACAGAATGGGCCAAAGTAATGTCTACATTTTGTTAACTACACATTGTCTGTCTGGGGAGACGGTCCTTCTTAAGAGAATGAGATAAACTAAAGGAATAAAATTCTTGTTACTTTTGAAAAAATACTCCCAAACAAGCAACAGTCTCTAGAAGCCTAAAAAATGATATAAAACTCTGAAAATGATTAACTAGCAAAACCAGAAGAAATTTCTAAAAATCTGTAGACTAACTCAAGACAGTGCTAGAAGACATACTCTCTAAAAGAGAAACAGTGGAATCAACACAAGTGTCCATCGACAGATGAATGGTTAAAGAGGATGTGTGTGTGTGTGTGTGTGTGAGATACGCACAACAGAATATTCCTCAGCCATAAAAAAGAATGAAATAATACCATTTGCAGAAACATGGATGGGTCTAGAGATTATCATACTAAGTGAAGTTAATCAGACAGAGAAATACAAATATCATATGATATCATTTATTTGTGGAACCTAAAAAGAATCATGCAAAAGAACTTATTTACAAAACAGAAATAGACTCACAGACATAGAAAACAAACTTATGGTTACTATAGGGGAAAGGGAGGGAGGGATAAACTAGATCTTGGGATTAACAGATACACACTACTATATATAAAATAGATTTTTATAAAAAGGAAAGCAGTGACCTACTATATAGCACAGGGAGCTATATTCAATACCTTATAATAACCTATAATAGAAAAGAATATGAAAATATATATATATATTACTGAATCACTTTGCTGTACACCTAAAACTAGCTGCTGCTGCTGCTGCTAAGTCGCTTCAGTCGTGTCTGACTCTGTGTGCCCCCATAAACGGCAGCCCACTAGGCTCCCCCGTCCCTGGGATTCTCCAGGCAAGAACACTGGAGTGGGTTGCCATGTCCTTCTCCAATGCATGAAAATGAAAAGTGAAAGGGAAGTCGCTCAGTCGTGTCCGACTCTTAGCGACCCCATGGACTGCAGCCCACCAGGCTCCTCCGTCCATGGGATTTTCCGGGCAACAGTACTGGAGTGGGGTGCCATTGCCTTCTCCGCCTAAAACTAGCACAACATTGTAAATCAACTATGCTTCAATAAAAAATAAAAGAGAAACAAAAGGCAACAAGAACTGAACATCCTGAAATGTAGAAACAGTAACTGAAATGGAAAGGGAGATACATAAAATGTGAAATTATAAAGAAATCAAGTACAGTAGCACAATTGAAATCTGAGAATAGGGAGTAAAAAGAATTAATATAGGAAATGGAATCTTTGATGTGAAGGACAGTATTGAGAAGTTCTCACAGAACACCGATGAACAAAATTGTTCATGGTTTAAATGGTAAGAAAAGGACAAATATGAAGACTAGAGAGTGAGAATCTGGCATATAAGAAATCAATGGTCTTGACATGCGATAATCAAAAACATAGACTAAGACGTGACTTGAGTATATGGATTGAAAGATCTCACAATATTTTGAAGATAATCATTATGGAAGAGAAAAACCAGTAGTTTGGGATGCTCAGGGCTATGAGTACAGAACTCAAATCAACTTAGATAAGCTAAAGACTAAGGAATTTGTTAGCTCACATAAACGGTGATTCCAGAGATAGATGAGCTTCAGAGTTGGCTTGATCTACAAGCTGCAGCTCCATTTTGCTGAGACTCTCTTCATTGTGGTGTCATCTTTGAAGACTCTTCCCTCATGGCCAAGTGGTTCTGGTAGTTCCAGGTTTTGGACAAAGAACACATTCTTTTGTCCCAGAGTTCCAAATAGGTGCACTGAGATTCATCCTCAGAACGGTTATGACACATGCCTACATTTAAACCAAGGAATGAGACCAGAGAAGTGGGATTTGCTGATCAGATGGTGATCTGAAGAACATCAGACCGACATAAAGCTCACCCTGGGACGTGTTAGAATTGCATAGAGAAAGAAAAAAGCCTGTGAAGAGCAATAAATTTATTTGAAAGCCATACAAGAAGAAAGGAAAATCAGGCTGACCTCAGATTTCTCTTTTATTCTAAAAGTCAGAAGAGAATAGAGAAATGGCTAGATTTGTGAGGGAAAGTCTGTGACCCCAGAACTTAGAGGTTCCAATATGTAAGGATTCCATTACTGTCTTGTTTGTTTGTTAAATACCGATTGGGCATGCTTGATTTGACTGAGAGGGATATCAAAATTAGCACATCAAGAATAGGTGACCACAGATTGTAAATTGGTGCAGCCACTATGGAAAACAGTGTGGAGCTTCCTCAAAAAACTAAAAATAAAGTTCCCATGTGATCCGCCAGTTGCACGCCTGGGATATACCCAGACAAAACTATAGTTCAAAGAGATACACACACCACTGTGTTCATAGGATGACTATGTACAATAGCCAAGACATCAAAACTACCTCAGTGTCCACTGACAGATGAATGGATAAAGAAGATATATGTGGTGTATACACTGGGATAGTAGCCGTTGAAAAGAATAATGCCATTTGCAGCAATAAATGGATGGACCTGAAGAAAATCATACCAAGCCAGTTAAGTCATAAAGAGAAGGACAAATACCATACGATAGCCCTTCTACGGAATCTAAAATAGGACACAAATGAATGTACACACAAAACAGAAACAGACTCAGAGACGTAGAGGACCCACTTGTTGCCAAAGGTGGGGGCGGGGAGGGAAGTACTGGGAGTTTGGGATTAGCAGATGCAAACTGTTACATATCGGATGGGTCAACAGCAAGGTCCTGCTGGATAGCACGGGGAGCTATATTCAGTATCATGTGCTAAACCAGTAATGGAAAAAAATAGGAAAAAGTGGATATGTATCAACTGAGGCAGTTTGCTGTACAGCAGAAATTAACACAGCACTGTAACTCAACTATACTTCAATAAAATTTTTTTTTTAAAGAAAAGAATGGGTGACCACAGCACGAAAGGACTGGTGAGATTTCCCTGTGGGACAGAGTATCTACAGACACCCAGCTCTTCACAGAGGTTCTGAGAACCGTGGCTTCAGCAGCCCTCACCTGTTGGTACTGGCCATCTAATGACCCCGTAGGAATGTGGTCAAACTAGTATATTTTTCACAACAGCATCTGGATGAAGCTTAAAAGCAAATAATTCCATTATAAATTAATGGTCCTTATTATGAGAATAGCCCTATAATTGGACTTCAGAAATTCCCCTAAAGAAGCTTCAGGCAGAGTGTACCATCAGATTTAAAAGTCTAATTAAATGGGTCTAAAATTATGTTTCATTTTAGGCCACCTATGACTAGAAAGAAATGGTTTCCAAAGGCCTTTAAAAAAAGAAGAGGAGTTGGTCAAAGGAAAGATGAAATAGAAAGGGAGATGAATGGGATAAGGAACAATTATAAAGATGTAAAATGGAGTAGCCAAATTATAGCTCACTTCGGAGGCACAAAGAGGGAGCTGACGCTTAGGAGGACTGAGGAAATGATACAAATGGCAAATTTGGGTAAACTTTCAAGTGGGATACATACCTTTCTATGTAATTCCTGACATTTTCCCATTTTTCTTTTAACCCTGAAATGTTCTATTTAAAGATTATCTATATTAATACAAAAAAAAAAAAAGTGGAATCAATCAACATGTTCGACATCAGTGGACCTGCTTTGTAAATAACCGCGTATCAGTACGATTTATGAGGAGGGTCGAAATAGGAAAGTGCATGCTGTGCAGCTCTTAGAAGTGAGAGTGCCCACCGGCATGTTATTCGTGTTGCTGGATGTAACTGTGTTGTTAATATCACTGCCTCTGCTACTTGTTGATAAGATACTGACACACTTCAGTTTTCCCGGTGCTAAAAGACCCACTGCCCCGAGAACCCCAGTTTCCTATGTGCCCCTGCCTCTCTCTCCGCAGATCACCAGGGCTTCCCTAGGATCCAGCTGAAGGGTTGTTGTCACTCAGTCGTGTCCGACTCTTTGCGACCACATGGACTACAACACGCCAGGCTTCCCTATCCATCACCAGCTCCCGGAGTTTACTCAAACCCATGTCCATTGAGTCGGTGATGCCATCCAACCATCTCATCCTCTGTGGTCCCCTTCTCCTCCTGGCTTCAATCTTTCCTGGTCTAATGAGTTGGCTCTTTGCCTCAGGTGGCCTAAGTATTGGAGCTTCAGCATCAGCCCTCCCAGTGAATATTCAGGGTTGATTTCCTTTAGGACTGATTGCTTCGATCTCATTGCTGTCCAAGGGACTCTCAAGAGTCTTCTCCAGCACCGCAGGTACTGACGGGTTACTGGCTAGCATATCAGGGCTATCCAGAGTCATGCTCCAGCCCTTTCACGTTTAAAACAAAAAAATTTCTAAATATTATCACAGGCTATGGAGATGCTTTCCTAAGAATATCCGTTTGTATCAACTCCTACGTTCTCTTCAGTCCCTGGAAGTCATCCTCTGCTCTGGCAGTGGATTCTCCCAGCTACCCTTTGCCGATGTCAGGAAGATCATTTTTCTCTTTATATCAGAGGCCTTCTACCAGTTCCCAACTGGCTGCTGATTTTTATCCTATTTCCCAGGCCTTGCAGGCTCCCGGAAATGAGTTAAAACTAGGAATTTAACATCTTTGCTGTGAAACTCTTCCTTTGCTTTGGTTTTGTTTTTTCAGGCAAGTGGTTAGCATATCATTCACCTGTTAGCCATCTTGGCACAGAAATGTCCACCAAGAGTGGTACCCAGAATGGCCCCTAAACATGTTTAAATATGCACCTAATTTGTTTTGTTATAATGGGTCACGGGATTTTGCACCGTAATTAAGATAATGAACCTTGAACTTACGGAGGTACAGTGGATAAGAGTCCACCTGCCAATGCAGGGGACACAGGTTCAATCCTTGTTCTGGGAAGATCCCACATGCCACAGAGCAGCAAGCCCATGTGCCACAGCTGTTGAGCCCGTGCTCTAGAGCCTGTGCTCCACTGTAAGAGAAGCCACCGCAGTGAGAAGCCTGTGCACCACAACTAGAGAAAGCCCGAGCACAGTAGTGAAGACCCAGCAGAACCAAAAATAAATTAAAAAACTTTATAAAATAAAGTGAACCTTAAAATAAGTTATTCTGGATTATCTGGATAGGCCCCATCTAATGATATGAAATTTTTTTTCTTAAATTTTTAAAAATTTTATTTTAGTTTGGAGAATAGTTGATTTACAATGTTGTGTTAATTAAAGTTCAGTTCAGTTCAGTCGATCAGTCGTATCCGACTCTTTGCGACCCCATGAACCGCAGCATGCCAGGCCTCCCTGTCCATCACCAACTCCTGGAGTTCACTCAAACTCATGTCCATCGAGTCGGTGATGCCATCCAACCATCTCATCCTCTGTCGTCCCCTTCTCCTCCTGCCCTCAGTCTTTCCCAGCATCAGGGTCTTTTCAAATGAGTCAGCTCTTCACATCAGGTAGCCAAAGTATTGGAGTTTCAGCTTCAGCATCAATCCTTCAATGAACACCCAGGACTGATCTCCTTTAGAATGGACTGGTTGGATCGCCTTGCAGTCCAAGGGACTCTCAAGAGTCTTCTCCAACACCACAGTTCAAAAGCTTCAATTCTTCGGCACTCAGCTTTCTTCACAGTCCAACTCTCACATCCATACATGACCACTGGAAAAACCATAACCTTGACTAGACGGACCTTTTTTGGCAAAGTGATGTCTCTGCTTTTGAATATGCTGTCTAGGTTGGTCGTAACTTTCCTTCCAAGGAGTAAGCGTCTTTTAATTTCATGGCTGCAATCACCATCTGCAGTAATTTTGGAGCCCAGAAAAATAAAGTCAGCCAATGTTTCCACTGTTTCCCCATCTATTTGCCATGAAGTGATGGGACCAGATGCCATGATCTTAGTTTTCTGAATGTTGAGCTTTAAGCCAACTTTTTCACTCTCCTCTTTCACTCTCATGAAAAAAGTTAGTTTTAAGTGTACAGCAAAGTAATTTAGTTATACGTATGCTCAGACGATAGAGAATCTGCTAGCAATGCAGGAGACCCAGATTCAATCTCTGGGTCAGAAAGATCCCCTGGGAAAGGGAATGGCGACTCACTCTAGTATTCTTTCCCAGAGAATCCCATGGACAGAGGAGCCTGGTAGGCTACAGTCCATGGGGTCGCGAAGAGTTGGACACGACTGAGTGACTAACACTTTCATTTTCATATATGAATCTGTTCTTTTCTAAATTTTTTTTCCCATACAGGTTATAACAGAGTATTAAGTAGAGGTCCCTGTGCTATACAGTAGGTCCTTGTTGGTTATCTATTTTATATATTGAAGAAGGAAATGGCAACCCACTCCAGTATTCTTGCCTGGGAAATCCCATGGACAGAGGATCCTGGCAGGCTACAGTCTATGGGGTCGCAGCAGAGTTAGACATGACTGAGTGACTAAAACCAAGTTTGTTTTCTAAGTCTGTGAGTCTGTTTCTGTTCATAAGCTCTTTAAAAGAGAACTTTCTCAGGCTGGAGGCAAAAGAGATGGGACAGAAGAGGAAGTCAGATTCCAAGCGTGAGAAGGATTTGACCCACTGTCACAGCCTCTGAGATTAGAACCAGAGAGAGGCCTCTGGAGGGGGCGGAGGGCCACTGACAGCCAGCAAGAAATCAGGAACCTCCATAAAACAGCCACATGGAACTGGGTTCAGCCAACAACCCAAGTGAGACGAGAAGCAGATCCAAACCTCCAGAGTGGAATGCAGCCCTTTGTGAGACTCTAAGCAGAGAACCAGTTAAGCCAAGCCGTACCTGGACGTGTGATCTGCAGAACTTTGAGATGAATCCTGACTGTTGCTTTAAGCCACAAAATTGGTGGTAATCCGATACAGCAGCAGCAGCAGGCCAACACACCGATATATAAAATAATAACAGCACACCAACAACAAATACACCCGGCAGGATGGGATGGAAGCAGTGGTAAATGCTGCAGAACACACTGTTCATCATGGCTGGGGAAGTGTTTTCAGGCTGGGATTCTCTCCACGGTGAGCCACTGGTTCTGAAGGCCAGGAGGACCCAGAGCCAGTCTGCACTCAGCACTCGGCTAAGAGTTTACATAGGATTGGGTGTCTGGGGGAAAAACACATGTACCATTCTGTGTAAGAAAAGTTGTTTTAGAGATGGGCTGTTTTAACAAAGGGGCTTCTCTGGTGGCTCAGTGGTAAGAATCCTCCTGCCAATGATCCCTGGGTTGGGAAGATCCCCTGGAGAAAGAAATGGCAACCCACTCCAGTATTCTTGCCTGGAGAATCCCGTGGACAGAGAAGGCTAGTGGGCTACAGTCCTTGGGGTCTTAAAAGAGTTGGACACAACTTAGCGACTAAAACAGTAAAAAAAAAAGAAAAAAAAATCTTAACAAAGTGGCCTTGTGCACTGCTGTGATTCAAAGAGAGGGAGCGCATTTGTAGATTCTTGTTTATTTTCCTAAGGTTACTGTTGTGTATAGTAAGAAATTGGTGAGAAGAAGAAATTATACAAAGGAGAGATTGTTTTGACAATAGGTCCATGCTGTCCCATTTGTGTGTAATTTCTTCTGGTACAACTGTAAAACTCTGACAAGCTTTAGCAGAGTTCTGGGTGTTATTTATGAAAACTGCTTACATCAGGCTTCAACTCGACTTAAAGGTCCAGTGAGGTGCTTTGTGCCATGGATTACACTGGTGACGTGGAAGTTAGCTCATATATGCTGGAATTCCATAAAGGAGGGCACTCTGGAGCCAACCTGCCTGGGTTTCAATCCCAGCTCTTTCACTGACTAGCTGTGTAGTCTTGGGCCAGTTACTGAACGTCTCTATACCTCAGTTTCCTTTTCTGTGAAAACGGATGATAAGAGGGCCTCTCTCGTAGTGTATTGTGAGAACTTTATGTGCTCAAACTACCACCTAGCACCTTGATCGGCAGCAACAAATGTTAGCTATAATTATGTTTGTTATGCTTTCCCTAAACATGCAAACATTCCTGAAACTGGGTCTTTCTGACTCCTTGTATGCGAAAAACAGTTGAGCCCAAGGATCCCCTAACTGCAGATCACCTACCCGTTGTGTACCAGCAGGCCAAACCAGGAAGTCTAGTTGCCTGGCATCCCTTTCTGTCGCTTCTTACTGTTATTTTCCACTTCACATTGGTGGAGCTTTACCGATAATGTGGCCTTATATTCCTTACCAGATAAATCTTCATTTTTTAACACCTTAAAAGAACATTCCCTATCTGTTCTTTTATGAAATGATGTTTCATAAGATAATAGGCATGCTGTGGTATAGCAGAATAATATTAAAATAACTTTGGAAATGCTAGGTTTAGTTTCCTTACTCAGGATTTATCAGAGCCTTTATTATTAATATGAATTTTCAATGTCCAAGGATATATAGTGCATTTCTCTGCAAACATATTTGACCATGGAACATATTTTTCAAGATATGCCTCTTCGAATTTCCTAGAAGTGTTCTGCACATCCAGTTTGGGAAACAGCTGCCCTGAAATACAAGCATATTTTACCAAGATTATTTAGTATTTAAAAATTAAGAGTTTTATGAATTGTAGCTTGTTCTAAAACATTTTATAGTTCCAAATATATATATCTATGTCTGTTTACAAGTTCCCTGGTGGCTCAGTGGTAAAGAATCTGCCTGCCAATACAGAAGATGGGGTTCAAGGCCTGGGTTGGAAAGATCCCCTGGAGAAGGAAATGGCAACCCACTCCAGTCTTCTTGCGACTAAACAACAGAAATGTACGTTTACCCAGATTCGACTTAGATAAAGCAAGGGAGAGTCTAATTCTTATTTTTTAGGTTAAAAACGGCCCTTGTTAGGGCAGGTTAATGACTTTTCCCAATAGTCCTTCTCTGAGATAGATAATGAAGATGTCATTGTACAAGGACATGATCCTCTACTTGGCAAAGACTTGGTCATCAAATGCATATTGAATTGGGCAGCCCACGTGTCATCCATAAAGTTAGTGCAGCCTTTTTAAGAAACAGCTTGTAGGGGCCTTCCCAGGCGGTCCAGTGGCTAAGACTTTGTCTTCCAGTGCAGAGGGCGCAGGTTTGATCCCTGGTGAAGATCCCAGGTACCTCATGACCAAAAAACGAAAACATAACACAGAAGCAATATTGTAACAAATTCAATAAAGATTTTTAAAAGCGGGGAAAGGAGAGTGTGGGCAAATTGGGAGAGTAGCATAGAAACATATACACTACCGTATGTAAAATAGATAGCCAGTGGGAAGTTGTTGCATACCGCGGGGAGCTCACAGTGGTGCTCTCGGTGACGACCCGGGGGCGGAATGTGTGTGGGGTGGAGGGGAGGCTCAAGAGGGAGGGGACACATGGATACTTACGGCTGACTCGTGTTGTTGTACGACAGAAACCAGCACAACATTGTAAAGCAATTTTCCTCCGATTACAAATAAATTTTAAAATAATTTTTAGAAGACTTTAAAAAAAATGCTTAAAAAAATAAAACAGCTTGTACTTTCAGCCAGCACCGCTTATTGAGGTGGTAACTTCTATAAGGTTACCCCCTCTGTGAAGAAATTCCTTCCTTTTGTTCTGAACTCACCTCGCCCAAATGCTAGGTGAAATGCTTCTTTGATTTGGTATTCAAGAGAAGTGAACGCAACCAAGTTGCTTCTTAGCGATTTTGTAGGCTTCAGCCTTCTCGCCTTCTTGGTGTTTTCCTTTCTAAAGTAAAAAGTCCTCATTCTTCAGGCTTTCAGTTGACTGTGAAGATACTACACTATTGCGGGCTAACAAGTTAGCCTGCCACAGTTTCATGGATGCTGGCAGAAGACAGAAGACTCCTGGGTTAGAGACAAAGGCTACTCTATTACTCACTGCAATGGTAGTAGCTAATTACATATTTATTAGAGTTCCTGGTTTAAAACCTGCCTGTCCCGTCACTCATGCAGCTCTGGACCATCTCTGTTTTTCTCACCACCGTATCCCTAACAGCTCACATGGCATGGTGCGGCGCGGGCACCGAGTAAATAAATAATGAATGCATGAACACACTACGGTCTCTCTAGCTCAGAGCCTGTCTGTTGTTCTGAGTCGCAGAATGGGCCAAATGCATTATTTGGGTCCATGCCTTCCTCTAAACAGTTTTGTTGTGTTTCTCCCTCTTCTCACAAGCTCAAATTTTGTCTTTACTGAAGTTTGATCGTTTTTTATTTCATATTCCCGTGCATGCATGCTATCATTTCAGTCGTGTCCAACCCTGCGACCCTATGGACCATAGCCCACTAGGCTCCTCTGTCTCTGGAATGTCCCAGGCAAGCACACTGGACTGGGTTGCCATTTCCTTCTCCAGAGGATCTTCTCAACCTAGGGATTGAACCTGTGTCTCTTACAGCTCATGCACTGGCAGGCGAGTTCTTTCTACTAGCACCCCTGGGAAGCACTCAAATTTTAATTTAGAGATGTTACATCATTTTACTAATTGAAATGATGTAGACATATTACATGGTACCAGTCCTAGATACTCCTGCTAGCATTGTCCATTTGGGTAATTCTGATGTTTCCATTTAACTGACTTGCATCATAAGGAAATGAAAGGTGCTGAAAGCTGAGACTCCGACGGTGTTTCAGTTATCTTTTGCAAACCTAGGTGGTTCAGATTATTTTGGGCGCTGTGGAAGATGGCAAAGTGAAACAGCACTTCTCACTTACACATATATACCAAGGTCTGTGGCCAGGACCTCAAAGAGGTTAGAGTCTATATGAGCAAATAACACAGACTTGGTGTGTTCGCACGTAATCATGGTAAGCAAGCTGCATTAGAATCTCAGCATGTGTCAGTGCTAAGCTACGTGGTACAGATTTAAATACCTCATGGGAGTTTGGCATTACTCTGAACTGGACTACAATACTAGAGATTTCATGAAGTTTGCTCTGGGCTGGATTTTGAAGCTCTTAGATTGAATCTTTAAAAAGAAGTTCATTAGGCAGGCCACAGAAGTTGCAGTGTGCTCTTAGAAACATGAGAGCTGGCTGGAGTGGTAGGCATCAAATGGGAAAGCGTGTGTTCCGTTCACGCTCACCACGGGGCTCGCAACCTTTCTGTCTCCTCTTCCATTCAGTTTAGCCGTGCGTGCGTAGTGAGGAAGCCACACCTTTGGGCAACTATAGCTGGGATTGGGGGAGGGGGGGGCAGGCAGAAGACGGGGCCCTTCTAAGGAGGATCCATGAAGTAAACTCCAAAGGACAAGCTTGGAACGCCAGCCTGCGTACTCATAAATTCCAGCTATTCCCAGAGATGAAAGGGAAGTGAGAGGACTGGGAACAATAGGCAGGGGTGTTCCCTGGGACCTTCTGACCGCCTGTTTACAGCAGAGGAGGAGCAGTGGGGCTGCCCAGATGGCAGGCCAACGCGAGAACGAAGCTTCCTCGCCCTGAGACCTCCTTAGGAAATCCTGTTTGTGACGGTGACTTCACTGCAAAGTGATCAGGAGTGCTCCCCTGGGTCGTACAAGCTCACTTCTAAAACCCTGAACAACCACAGTTTCTAATGAGTTTGAAATCTTATTACCATGCACGTTCAGCAAGATAGAAACTGACGATCAGGTGAGGCTTGGGTCAGACCTTATTTTGCAAGCCTCTGCCTATCTTTCTTGTGCCACTGACATGCTGGTCACACAATAGCTGAACTGTGAGATAAGCCTCATCTTTCTTTTCCTGTGTTGGTATGTTAGGGAATGATGGTTCTGATGGCCTTTAAAAAGCAGGAAAAGGCAAAGCCCCGTGACACCATGTCTTTGGCACTGCATTGCTTCAGTAAGAGAACTATCTTGAAAGCCTGCGAAATGCAGATTAAGTTTTTTGAGAGCTGGGTCAAAACACCGTCAAATCCAAAGCCGATTGACCAGAGGGCCCTCTCTGAAAAGATCCACTTTTTACATCCACCCTTGGAGTCTACCCTTCTCTCCTC
This sequence comes from Bubalus bubalis, assembly GCF_019923935.1. Classification (NCBI taxonomy): domain Eukaryota; kingdom Metazoa; phylum Chordata; class Mammalia; order Artiodactyla; family Bovidae; genus Bubalus; species Bubalus bubalis. Next base: position 9,675,549 of record NC_059164.1, on the reverse strand, counting down.
TTTTCCTTCCGCCACTTAAGTGCTTTTGGACCTGGGGATGGGGGACAGTCTGCTTTCTGCGCCAAGCCTCATAAAATGGGATTTGTCTTCCATCGCAGACAGGTGGCCAAGCTGTTACAGAGAGGGCTTTGGCCCCCCGGATGCGTGGCCCTGTGACGGCGCAGAGCCAGGCCACGTGTCTGAGCCCGTGGGCAGCCTCGGATGGTGACAGCTTCGGTCAGTTGGTGCGGAGTCCCCCTGGCGGACAACAGAGAGCAGGAGCGCAGCTGCCCTCCAGCGCTCCTGGGTGATAGGAAGAGCTCTCTGAAACAGAACACGGCTGTCCCTCCCTCCCTCTTTCCCAGGGTGGGCCAGGCACTGGGAAAGAAATTTGGGCCTTCTCAGACCATGCTTATTGTTATTATTTTGGCTTGTGGGATTTTAGTTCCCTGACCAGGGACTGAACCCAGGCCCTTGGCCGTGAGAGCACAGAGTCCTAAGACTGGAGCACCGGAGAATTCCCCCATTACCTAATACAGCCTTCTGCACTTATGATATGCATCAGGAACAGATTTCACAAGCCTTTTTCCTAGGAGACTAGATTAGTCATTAGGGTTAATTATTCAGTAGTTAGAGGAAACATCGTAATGGAGAAAAAAATCAACTTCTGGTAGCCAGGAAGCAGAGGGCCTTATAACTTCAGATTGCTCCATGAAAAGAATGTGCAGTGCAGTCTTTGCACCCAAAAATCTAATCATGGTTGGAACTCTCCAGACATCAAAAACATCCCCTCCTTAGCTTTAAATGGCCTCCGGTTCCAAGCCCACATATTCTTAGGGAGCATCCTTCTCCCAGAGGAAATACAGTTGGATTGTCGTGAGAAAAGAACCCTGGGTCTTCTGTGCTGTTGGCTTCAGCAGACTCTGCCGAATCTCTACTGGTGAGATAATAAATACCACTTCCAGAAATGTGAAGGAAAGAAGCCTTTTGGTTTCGAGTTCCTCATCTAACCACTACGCAGCATTGATAGAAAAAATCTGGACCCAGTTCACTGCTTTTGCCTTCCACTCCCCCCCTAAGGGCCCACGTGAAAAGCAAATTTGGCCTTGTTTCCTTAGCATCCTCTGGGCCCAATTCTTGTCTTTCATCATCTTTCCTAAAGCTGATATGACAATTCCGCAGGGAAGAAGCAAACAGTACACTTGGATGAACTCGACAAAACTCAAAGACTTTTCCTCTTCTCCCTGATTCTGAAGTGATTTTCTGTATTTAAGAAAAGAGAAATGAGGATAGTTCTGGCCTGAACGGTTCCATATTGTTTATATCATATTGGTGATATTTTAAACTGGGCAGAGAAAGCACACAGATTGTTGGGCTTCCTAGGTAAAGCATCTGTCTGCCAATGCAAGAAGTGCAGGAAACTCAGGTTCGATCCCTGGGTCAGGAAGATCCCCTGAAAAAGGAAATGGCAACCCACTCCAGTATTCTTGCCCGGAAAATCCCATGGACAGAGGTGCCTGGTAGGCTACAGTCCATGGGGTGCAAAGAGATGAACATAGCTGAGCACACGGGCACATACAGATTGTAAGATAGTGGTCGGCCTGCTTTAAGGAACCCAAGTTGTAAATACCCTTGAAAAGTACTCAAAAATTCCAGTTATTACCAAAGTTGAAAGGGAAGTGAACAGATCTCATCAACTGCTTCTTCTGTGTCATCCTCTAGGTTAAATGTCAGCACCTCAGAGAGGCCTTTTCTGACCACTCTCCTCTTCTTTATCAGAGCATTTTATTTTCTCTTTTGCACTCACTTATTTAATGGCCATTTCTCTTTCTTCCTCCCTGAACTCCAAGGGACCACATCAAGGTCAGGGCCCATATCATTCATGCCCTCCTGAATTCCCTTCGTCTGGCACAGTGAAGCACACACATCCCAGACCCCCAGGAGTGCTGAAGGAATGAATGAGCTTTGGAAGTATGGCAAGCTAGCTTCATGTTCTTGGTGAGCTCCCAGTTCTTTGGGATCTCCTCTTTTCTTTTCTCAGATTCAACTAAAGAATGCTGCTTGATCTCAACATCCAGCTTATCAGGGTTGGTTCCATTCATTAATTTTTCTTAAAAAAAAAAAAAAAAAACAAACTAGAATTTTTGTTCAGAGTCTCAGGTCCACTAATAGTTCCATATCTGAAGAATGCAGTGTAGTGAGGGGGTTGCAGGAAGCAGTTTTGGAGCGTTTAATTTTGTCTCCATCACTTCTTGGCTGGGTAATGGTGACTCATTATTAACCATCTCTCCCACCTCAGTTTCCTCACCTGTAAAGTGACGATATTAATATATAGAGTTCTCAGCTAGTGTGGACCTGAGGTTAAATTAAACAGCACATGTAAAGCAGTGAGCTTTCTGTTTCATGTTGCATATGCATAGTAAACTTTAACCCCTATCATTTTGTTCATATTGTTAAAGGACCTGGGTGTATCATTTTTTCTAGAACAGGATAAGGGGTGGCTTCCTGTCAGAGGTAACCCTGGACATTAGGAGTATTCAAGGTCAGAAAGCCTAGGACCTGGAGTACTGGATCCCACAGAGCCTCCTGCCTGAGGGCACTGGGCGGTATGGCCAAATGACTCAATATTGAAGTAATGACTAATCGTCGCAGGGCTCCTCGTGTCTCTTCCCCTCCGCCCCACCACACTCACCACAAGGCTAGAACTGATCCTGGAGTCTGGCTGAGCATACAGTGAGTCTCAGCAAACCCATCCGGTGGGATTAGAGAAGCCAGGTGGGGCACTCCGGGGTGAGGGAGCAGCTGCCTCTGGGACCGAGAGGAACTGGGGGTCCCTGTCCTGTTCCCTGTGTGCTTCACAGAATCCGGAGTGCAGTCTCCAGTGTGTACTGGCCACCAGAGAGTCTTGTTCTGAGGCACAGGAAGGAGCGCCTCATACCAGCTCATAGGGAAACTCCAAACAGTCAGCAGGAAGAAACTCAATCACAGATGAAAATGATTTTGTCTCACCGTGTGTCTGTGCAGGAATCTGAGGGGGAAAACGAGACATTCATTGAACAGAATGTACTTTGTTCCTTTTCATGTCTGTGGTTGTGTGCCTGGCTCACTGGTCTCCATCAAGAAAAGAGCAATGACTTACACATTTAACTTTGTGACCCCGTGGAGCAGTGTAGCCTGCCGGGCTCCTCTGTCATTGGAATTCTACAGGCAAGAATACTGGAGTGGGTAGCCACTCCCTTCTTGAGCAATTCTCCCCGACCTAAGGATTCTTTACCATCTGAGCCATCAGGGAAGCCTCATTTAATGATCTTATTGGACAGAATTGCCTTTCACACTGATTTGTAAGGCAGATACTTCCCTCTCCTATCTCACTTGGAACTCAAAAGAGGAGCCCATTGGCTTTAATATTTTGCAAGCATGTAGGGTCAGCAATCTGGACATTAAAATAAATCTGTCATTATTGGTTGTCTTCTTTCATTTAACAAAAATAATACATGGCTATTGTAAAATATATTTTAAAATATGAGTAAAGAATATAAGATAAGCCTGTGCATGTTAGTCACTCAGTCATGTGATCCTTGTGATTCTTTGTGATCCCGTGGACTATAGGTGTCTGAGCCACCAGGGAAGCTCTTTAAGATAAGCATTGCTTGTAGTGAACTAAACTAGTGGAGGTGATGGAATTCCAGTTGAGCTGTTTCAAATCCTAAAAGATGAGGCTGTGAAAGTGCTGCACTCAATATGCCAGCAAATTTGGAAAACTCAGCAGTGGCCACAGGACTGGAAAAGGTCCGTTTTCATTCCAATTCCAAAGAAAGGCAATGCCAAAGAATGCTCAAAGTACCGCACAATTGCACTCATCTCACACGCTAGTCAAGTAATCCTCAAAATTCTCCAAAGCCAGCCCTCAACAGTACGTGAACCATGAACTTCCAGATGTTGAAGCTAGATATAGAAAAGGCAGAGGAACCAGAGATCAAATTGCTCACATCCGCTGGATCATTGAAAAAGCAAGAGAGTTCCAGAAAAACATCTATTTCTGCTTTATGGACTATGCCAAAGTCTTTGTGTGGATCACAATAAACTGGAAAATTCTTCAAGAGATGGGAATACCAGACCACCTGACCTGCCTCTTGAGAAATCTGTATGCAGGTTAGGATTACACAGTTAGAACTGGACATGGAACAGCAGACTGGTTCCAAATAGGGAAAGGAGTACATCAAGGCTGTATAACGTCACCCTGCTTATCTAACTTATATGCAGAGTACATCATGAGAAATGCTGGGCTGGATGAAGCACAAGCTGGAGTCAAGATTGCCAGGAGAGAAATATCAATAACCTCAGATGTGTAGATGACACCCCCATTATGGCAGAAAGCAAAGAAGATCTAAAGAGCCTCTTGATGAAAATGAAAGAGGAGAGTGAAAAAGTTGACTTAAAACTCAACATTCAGAAAACTAAGATCATGGCATCTGGTCCCATCACTTCATGGCAGATAGATGGGGAAACAGTGGAAACAGTGACAGACTTTATTTTGGGGGGTTTCAAAATCACTGCAGATGGTGACTGCAGCCATGAAATTAAAAGACACTTACTCCCTGGAAGAAAAGTTATGACCAACCTACTCAGCATATTAAAAAGCAGAGACATTACTTTGCCAACAAAGGTCCATGTAGTCAAAGCTATGGTTTTTCCAGTGGTCATGTATGGACGTGAGAGTTGGACTATAAAGAAAGCTGAGTGGTGAAGAATTGATGCTTTTGAACTGTGTTGTTGGAGAAGACTCTCGAGAGTCCCTTGGACTGCAAGGAGATCCAACCAATCCATCCTAAAGGAAATCAGTCCTGAATATTCATTGGAAGGACTGATGCTGAAGCTGAAACTCCAATTCTTTGGCCACCTGATGCGAAGAACTGGGTTATTTGAAAAGACTCTGATGCTGGGAAAGATTGAAGGCAGGAGGAGAAGGGGATGACAGAGGATGAGATGGTTGGATGGCATCACCAACTCAATGGACATGGGTTTGGGTGGACTCCAGGAGTTGGTAATGGACAGGGAGGCCTGGCATGCTGCAGTCCATGGGGTCACAAAGAGTTGGACACGTCTGAGCTGAACTGAATGAGAGCATCTTGCTGTTTCAGAAAATAAGAAAATGCTAATAAAAAAAAACAACCTGGTAATATGTTAAAAGGGCACAGAGTCTAGCGTAGAGAGACAACTAGACAATTCTAAAACAATCTGAGGCATTAAAATATATAATTACAGTAATGAATTCAATACATTGAATAAAACAAAAATCCATGAGTCCATACTTTAAGACAGGAGAGAAGAGAAAGCTCTTTCTTACATTGTGCTCAGACTCTCTGCAGCTCCATGGACTGTAGCCTGCCAGACTTCTCTGTCCATAGAATTTTCCAGACAAGAATACTGGAGCAGGTTGCCATTTCATACTCCAGGGGATCTTCCCAACCCAGGGATCAAACCCACGACATTTGGGTCTTCTGCTTTGGCAGGCAGATTCTTTACCGCTAGTGCCACCTGGGAAGCCCTTCTTACAATAAATGCCAACTATACAGATAGAATGATAGAACAGCATCAATGGATGCTAAAGTTCTGAGTGAATTTATTTCATAAAGATCGAGAAATTTATATGATCTCAAAATAGCTCTCTATAAAACACTTTTTTTTTAAGATGAGTCAAGAGGAGAAAGAAAAATAAACTGTACACCACTAACCAAGAGTTGACCATTATTAGTAACTTAACAAGTGTCTTTCAATTTTTTTCTAATGTTATAATGTTTTTAATGTCTTATAAAAATGAGCTCACGCTTTTTTTAACCTTTTTTCTCATATAAAAATATATCATGATCTTATTTACTTGTATTTAAATATTACTAGGCACATACTGAGTATGTATTGAGTGAATGAAATTCACAAGCCTTTAAAAGCAAGGTTGTGCTATATGCTCTTATAACTCTTCTGCACTCCCAAGATTTTTTTCCTTAGTACTAATTCCTAGAAATGAAATAGTGAGGTAAAGAATATTTAGAACCCCATGGCCTTTGATATATGGAGCCAAATCACCCTCCAGAAAGATTCTTCTACCTTATTTTCCCACGAGTGATGTATTAAACACACACCTTTCAATACATTTTAAAGAAGAAGACTGGGATTAATGTGTGAAACACCCAGAGTAGGACCCAAGTCATTGAATCAGAAAATAATAGTCATTCACATCCTCTTCTCTCTGTAGGTTAGGTTCTATGAGAACTAAAAGCTGGGGATCGCTGTTTTGCAAAACCTTCCCTCTTATCAGATGGGGTTTTTGTTAATGCAGAAAGCTCCGAGTTGGGATAGAACCTGATTTTAGTTGAGCCACTCACAGACCAGACCCTCATCTCCTAGTCTTTATCAGAAAACCCTGGACTTCTCTGGTGGTACAGTGGATACTAATCCTGCTGCCAACACCGGGGACACGAGTTTGATCCCTGGTCCGGGAAGATTCCACATGCCGCAGAGCAGCTAAGCCTGTGCGCTGAAACTGCTGAAGCCTGTGGGCCTAGAGCCTGTGCTCCACAACAGGAGAAGCCTGCAAGCTGCAGCTGGAGACTCGACCCCGATCCCGCAACCAGAGAAAGCCTGGGGCGATGAAGACCCAGCACAACCAAAGATAAATAAACATGAGTCGATATAGGTATGGATGTAACTGAACAAGATTCTGTATACCTATGGCAACACAACATTGTAAGTCCAATTTATTCCAATAAAACATTTTTTATTAAATAAAAATAAACCCTAGCACCTGTGCTAGCCCTGGAGTCTGCTATGTCAAGGTCAAGGATGAGGGGAAAAACCTCATTTCTCATGATGATGGGCTGGCATCAGGCACCTGTTATCAACACAGAACCTCCAAAAGGTCCTCTTCATTGGACTTGGATGCTGGGTCCTTAAGACCCTCGAACACCAGCAACCAGTGCAGTTTCCAGAGGTGACAGGGCAAAGTGCAGGTTGCACCCGCCCTCACTGCAACTGAGCAGGCTGCCCTCAGAAGCTCCATGGTCCCCATGGCAACTCTCACCAGCTGACGTAAGCCCCCAGCTAGCTGGAGCCGAGGTCTGTCTGCATATTCTCCGGATCCATATGCGATACCGATGATTAAGGAGAACCAAGAAGGGGATATTCAGAGAAGCATCTTTGGATGCCAAAGATGAGAAATCATTAAAGCTGTAACCATGACATGGCTTTGCTTATATTTTCCTTTTTTGACTTCCGCCAGCTCACATGTTCTCAAGTGATGACAGTTGGGCTGATTGAGAGCCGTTAGTCAAATCCAGTAATAGTATTAATCTGTGGCTGGAAACGACTGTTAAAGAAAGTGCCAGGCTATTCAGTTGTGGTTTTTCTTCCAGCTTCCAGTCATGCCAACCTTCCAGTGGGAGGAATAGAGGCTGTGGTAAAGGAAACCGTTGATAAACGAAAGAAACCAGAAACTGTCACTACCCATAACAACGAAACAACAACAAAAAGATTACAGAAAAGAGGGGGAGACAAAGGAAATGGTACAGAGCAGTTTCAGCCTGCAGTCTGATGTGATCATCAGGCAGGAGGCTAGCGTGGTGCTGCCTCAGGCACTGACTCCAATTTTCCAGTGAGAACAGGAAGACTATAAGTACCAAGTAACAGTGCTGAGCAGGAAAGCTTTTCTTGAGGGAAGAGAAAGCCTGGAGTTTAACTGAAGCTATTTTTATCAGCTTCCTAACATGCTTCTCAGACCACGGATACACAAAGGAAGCTAGGAGTCCAGTCACCAAATTATGTCAAAAGAGCTTACCCCGTAATCCTCTTGACTGAATTCTCTAGAACAAATGGTTCATAATGTTGCACCATTGTTGAGTTTTCAAGAAACGCTTGTTGTAACTGAGAAGGTCTTTAGCAGTCAATGTCTTCTATTTGCTGTTTTTATTTTGAGAACTTTAGACTGGCAGCTCGCCATGTGTGTTCACCAAAGCTCAGAAATGGAGTTGTTGTTGGTTTTAACTTTAAAAAGTGAAAAAACACTGTCAGTAAATATGTATTCAGTGACCTGAAAAGTTAAATGGTTCTATAAAGGAACTGAAGGTATAACTTCCAGAGTAACATCGAGAAGAATCTGAACACTGTATGCCTGAAGCATTTTGCTGTCTCCCAACAAGAAAATAGCAGTTTTACCAGCTATTCTACCGCGTTTCCAGAGAAGGCGATGGCACCCCACTCCAGTACTCTTGCCTGGAAAATCCCATGGGCGGAGGAGCCTGGTGGGCTGCAGTCCATGGGGTCGCTAAGAGTCGGATACGACTGAGCGACTTCACTTTCACTTTTCACTTTCATGCATTGGAGAAGGAAATGGCAACCCACTCCAGTATTCTTGCCTGGAGAATCCCAGGGACGGCGGAGCCTGGTGGGCTGCTGTTTATGGGGTCACACAGGGTTAGACACGACTGAAGCGACTTAACAGCAGCAGCAGCAGCTACCATGTTTCACATATTATACCTTTTTCCCATTATTTATTATTCTTAGAATCAGGATGTACATTGGAATCAGTTGGTAGCACCTTAGATTTAATGAAAGGTGGTGCTAAGTCACTTCAGTTGTGTCCGACTCTTTGCAACCCCAGGGACTGTAGCCCGCCAGGCTCCTCTGTCCATGGGATTCTCCAGGCAAGAATACTGGAGTGGGTTGCCATGCCCTCCTCCAGGGGATCTTCCTGACCCAGGGATTGAACCCACATCTCTTACTTCTCCGGCATTGGCAGGTGGGTTCTTTACCACAAGCGCCACCTGGGAAGCCCTCATATATAATGTACAGTAATGATACTTATATTTATCATGTTGTACATTACATACTTAGTACTTAAGTATCTTATAACTGGAAGTTTGTACCTTTGACCACCTTCAGTCTACTTCCCACTCCACCTCAGCCCCACCCCTGCCTCTGGTAAGCCCAAATCTGAACTCTTTTTCTATGAATTTGTTTTTTGAGTATAATTGACTTGCAACACTATGTTAGTACCCGGTACACAGCACCATGACTTGTATGTCTCTGCGTTTCAAACTGGTCACCGTGATAAGTCTCGGTGCCATCTGTCCCCATACAAAGATATTATGTAATTGTTGACTGTATTCCCCACACTTTACATTTCATACCCCAGACTCCATGACTGAAAGTTTGTACCTTTTCATTTCTTTCATTTCATTTCTCTTTGTAGAGAGAGAAATGAAATTCCTCTGTTCCCCCAACCCCTATTCCTCTGGCAACTACCTGTTTATTCTCTGTATCTATGAGTTCATTTGTTCCACGTATAAGGGAAATCATATGTTATTTGTCTTACTCTTTCTGACTTATTTCACTGGGTATAATACCCTCTAGGTCCATTTATGTTGTAGCAAATGGCAAGATTCCATCCTTTTTTTATGGCTGGCTGATATTGCTGTGTGTGTGTGTACTGTAGCTATACTGTGTATGTCGACAACTTCTTTTTTTATAGTGTCACTGTGGTTGTTGTGGACAGCTTCTTTATCCATTTTTCTATCAATGGACACGTAGGTTTGCCTCAATGTCTTGTTGTTCAGTCGCTAAGTTGTGTCCAGTTCTTTGTGACCCCATAGACTGCATCACTGCCAGGCTTCTCTGTCCTTCACCATCTCCCGGAGTTTGCTCAAACTCATGTCCATTGAGTCGGTGATGCCATCCAACCATCTCATCCTCTGTCGGCCCCTTCTCTTCCTGCCTTCAATCTTTTCCACCATGAGGGTCTTTTCCAGTGCATTGGCTCTTTGCATCAGGTGGCCAGGGTATTGGAGCTTCAGCATCAGTCCTTCCGATTGTAAATAATGTTACAATGAACATAAGCATACATATATTTTTTCAAATTGGTGTTCTCATTTTCTTCAGATGAATACCCGGAAGTGGGATAGTTGGAGCATATGCGTATTTTTAATTTACTAAGTAAGTGATGTTCCATAGAGCATTCAAGGAAGAGCCCAAAGAGCCTAAGGCTGAGAGTTGGTGTTGCCCTCGGGGGTCACTGCCGGCCAGTGGCAGGGTGGGACTGGGCGTGTCCGGCCCGGGCGGGCGGTCCACACAGGGCGTGCGGTCCTGCCGCCCGCCAGAGCCTGTGCCTCCACAGCAGGCCTCTGAGGCAAACCCCACATTTGCTCTGAAGCGTCCTTCTATCTGGGCATTGGCAGAACTCCCAAACAAGTGGGGAAAGGCACCAGGAAAGTTCATCCTCAGATGAGCGGATCAGTTAAACATCAGACAGTAGGACGTTGTTCCATGAGGGGCTGTGGGACCTGTGTGGCCGCGCTCCCCAGCCACGCCAGGCTCACCCTGCAGACACTTCTCTTGTGTCAAGGTCTTCCTGCTTTCAGGAACCCCATTTATCTTTTAACATAAATTGTTTGTTTTGAAAATAGTGCTGATGCTAATAAAATAATACAATAAGATAAAAACACCAAAGATATACTAAATGTACAGCATAACTTGGTAAATTAATAGAGCAGGGCAGGACTTCCTGGGTGCAGTGCTGAGGCCGTTGTGCTTCAGTGCAGGGGACATGGGTTCCAGCCCTGGTCGGGAAGCAGATCCCACCTGCCGTGCAGCACAACTTGGTACGACCCAAATAAAGAAATAAAGGTCTTCTTTTATTAAAAAAAGAATAGCAGTTCAGAAATGTCTTTAAGACTTTTTAGCATGCAAAACCAAAGGAATCTAAAGTGCATGTTAGTTTTGTGCTAAAGATACACAATTTGAAAGTACGTTTAATGAGCAAGGCATGCAGTGTGCACTACCAGGCTATACCAATATTTTATTTTAACTATATTAGATACTTCCATTTATAATGCATTAAAAGCCGTGTGTGTGTGTGTGTGCGCGCACGTACGCATGTGTTCAATCATGTCTGACTCTTTGCGACCCTGTTGACTGTAGCCTGCGAGGCTCCTCTGTCCATAGAATTTTCCAGGCAAGAATACTGGAGTGGGGTGCCATTTCCTTCTCCAGGGGATCTTCCTGACCCAAGGGATCAAACCCATGTCTCCCGCATCTCCCGCATTGCAGGCAGATGGTTTACTGCTGAGCCACTAGGAAAGCTGTTCTAAGCTTTAAATGGCTCTAATCAGTTAGCTGAGATGAACACAGTACAAGCTTTCAAGTTTTAAAATTTATTTTGAGCCTCACTTTTTTGAGTACTTTCTCAAAATATGGTAATCACCCTGTATTTGTACCACTGGGAGTGCTGTCTGCTGTTTATTACGGATTAATAGTAGATGTTAGACTTGATACTTGATCTAAGCCTCAGTTCCTCCTTTTAAAATGAGGATAATATTACGTACTTAGCAGAATGCTCTTAGAATTAAATGAGATACTACGTGTAGAATAGAGTAAAGCTGCCCCTGGCCTACCACATGTGCTTGGTAAGTTGCATCTGTAATTAATAGCCATCAGTGGTGAAGAAAAGTTAGCTACTCAACATATTTTAGGTGGCACTGGTTTTTATCTACATAATTTCTCTAACATAATGGTCTTAAGGCTAAGGTTTCTTTTATACTTTCTTAAAGTTCCTCTCAGAGTTTTAATTTGCCAAATGTCATCAGAAGCTTGTTGGTAGGTTGAAAGACTAAATTTCACTTTCCAGGAAAATGCATCCCTCAGTTACAGTACCAAGCCTACCAGTGATGATCAAGAAGTCCCAAAGGTCAATACATAATTATACTTTATAATCAGAAAGTAGACCTTTTGGACCAGACTATTTTCTGAACTGAGAACCAGTTTTTGAATAAATGTTCAGCCACAATTTAAATCTTGAATCTAGTTGGGAAGTGTGTAACACCTAATGTAACCTGCCAGCCCCTTTGACCACATAGCCTTAACTACATTAAAAAAAAAAAAATGCCTCCCAAAGTTTTTTAATATCGATATATTCATCTTTTCCTAAGACCATCAATTTAGAGATAGCAAAACATGACTGGACTCTTTTTTAACAACTTTTATTGTATTTTTCTTCTTAGAAAGTAATACATTAGCAAAATTTTAGAAAGTTTGATTTTGGAAAAAGCAGAGAAGCAAAAAAGGGAGGGTGAAAATTGCCCACAACCCATAGATAGAAAACATATATCTTAAGATTTTCATTATAGGCTTCTTTGTAGTCTTTTTATATATATATATAAAATATATATATATTATATGCTATGAATATATTTTATATTATGTATACATTTGACCTATATTTCCAGTTTTTTTATATGTAATTTCAGTATATAAATTTACAGTAATTATTACTGTACATATTTTTTACCAGTTGTTTCATTTGTATGACTGACACAACTTTATGCCTATAATGTCCTTCTCTTATAATTGTAAAGTCAAGTGCATGGTGGATTGAGTCATATGTCTGTAGAGAATGTGTAATCCAATCAGATCCTGAATATGTTCATTTGTTTCATAAATAAGTACTGTGCACTGGGGCCAAAGGTTTCCCTAGATAACTCGTTTGTAACATATTTTTAATGTCCTGTGTTAGTTGCTCAGTAGTGTCCAGCTCTTTGCAATCCCGTGGACTGTAGGTCTCCAGGCTCCTCTGTCCTTGTAATTCTCCAGATAAGACTACTGAAGTGGGTAACCATTCCCTTCTCCAGGAGACCATCCCCACCCAGGAATCACACACTGGTCTCCTGCATTGCAGGCAGATTCTTTACTGTCCAAGCCGTCAGGGAAGCCCTTTAATGTTCTATGGTAGATTGCATTTAAATGTATGATATAATAGCATCAATAAGAAATTATGAATAACAGTGTTGATTCCAGCATTTGCACTTACCACATATCTGACTGTCTGTTTCAGTTACAAAACCCTCCTCTGAGTCCCAGCTTCCTCATCTGTAAAATGAGGGGAGTATTGCCTGTGCTTCAGGGTTGTTTGTAAGGATTAGAAAAATAGGTCTTACCTGTCGTTCCTATCCCATTTCATTAGGCAAAATTATCTGGCTTTGTTGGAAACTGAGAAGTAGAAATGCATAGAATTATTATCAGTGGTGAATATGCATAAGTATGGAAGTGTTTAAGCTCACCACTAATCAGCGGAATACACATTCTATTAACAGTTTATGAATGCACTTGGGGCTGGGGGGGGGTTCATTTACTACTATATTGCTAGCATCCAGAACATCATCTGACACTCATTCTCTGAAGTATTCTCTGAAGGAAGGAATGAAGAAGTGAATGAACAAAATATCAAACGGTGAGCAAGTCATTGAATTTTGCAGGACCTCAGTTTCTTCATTAATATAAGAAAAAGACCATGTTTAAACTATGTTGATGGAAGTAGAAAGAGGAATACTCTAAAACTAGTCCAACTGCCATGGATACTGAATAAGAAAACACATTTTCTCTCCCTATTTGTCACTATCCTAACCATATCATCTTTAAAGTTTTCTGAGCCAGTGATATTCCTAAGTAGCACGGCAGAATATCATAGGTACGTTAAACTCAAAGACGGGGCCAAAACAAAAGCATTGAATTTTCTTTGCATACTTAGCCAGAATGAAACCAGACAAAGAAATGGCCAGCAGGGAAAGGGGCAGGGCAGAGGCTAGGATAGAAGGTAATACAGTATGAAGCCAAAACAAGTGACTTTGTAGTACAAGAGTGTTTATTATATTTGCTACGTTTTTATTTTGAGGTATAGTTGACTTACGGTGTTGTTGGTTCCTGATGTATAGCTGCCTGACTCAGTTCTACATATGTATATTTTTCATCTTCTTTTCCACATGGTTTATTACAGGATGTTGAATGTAGTTCCCTGTGCTGTACGACAGGATCTTGATGTTTATCCATCGCGTGTGTAATAGTTTGCATCTGCTAGTCCCAAATTCCCAATGTATTTGCTGCTTGATTAATAGTATGACTTTAACCAAGCAGCTAATCTTACTTGCCAGCAGTTCTGATTCGTCCAGTTTGTTATTTCTGCAGCCCATCTGTGGTATCAAGTGGGACAGGAGCTGTGATGTGGATTCTTGAGCAGATGAGCAGAGGTTAAGTGGCCACCTGCCTACACTCAGTGATTTGTTAATCAGTTACAGAGCCTGTTAGGAGCTGGGTCTCTGGCTCCGGGGTTGTATTCCTTTTCCATTACACGTGGCTCAGTGCTTCTGTCTTGTTCTAAAGAAGACGCTACAGGGGACACAGCCCTGTCCTGCTCCTGAAACAGCATCGTTACCTGACAGGCTGGTCTGCGAGGAGGACCACTGTTACCTTTTTTAGAAGGCTGGGGTTTAATCTTTTTTTTTTCCCAAGAGGAAGTAGCCATAATGGTGCACCAAAAATAACGCCTTAACTGCTAAATTCTACTTAGTAGGTGGTTTCCCAGAGATGATCCAATGCAATGAGTCATCACTCCAAGCATATTAGCACATTATTTCTCTTTTTCACTAACCCCTGATGCTTTTGGTTACATATTTCTTAACCTTTAGAGCCTTTCTGGAAGGTTCATAGTCTTCATGCTATGAATATAAACTATCCCCACATGACCCTCTTTTTCTTCTGCTTCCACTTTTGAAATCGAAGGTAACCCCTGACTCAAGAGAACAGTCAGGATCATGACCTCAGATAAAAGAGCAACAGTTTTCTCCAGCTAGAAGTAGCTCTGTCTCACGCCCAGTAATAATCAAGAATGTAAATTAATATAAATAAATATGTGCGACCCAGATCAAGAAAACTATAGAACTTGATCGAGAGATACAAAAGATGTACCTCAATGTAGAGATTTGAATATTGGAAAGATACTACATTTTCCTGAATGAGAAGGTTGAATGTTCAAAAGGATGCAAGAACTTTCCAAATTAATTTATAGGTTTATGCAGCTTCCGTCAGAAGTCCAGTGGGATTTTCTAAAATATGTTTGGAAGAGCTACAGTGATGAAAGTAGCCAAGAATTGTTTATGGGAAAAAAAAGTTTAAAAGGAGACTTCTACCACCAATCAGTAAAATGTATGTGTTATGCAGCCAGAATAATAAAAACAATTTGGTTCCAGCAGAAGAAATGACAGACATTAATGGAACAGAATAGACAGCCCCCCAGAAAACTCCAATCCAGAAAGTGTTATAATTCATCATAAATCACAAATCCTGGGAGGCAGAATAGCTGGTTCAACAAATGAGGTACAGTAACTGACCAACTCACTGCAGGGGAAAATGGTAATCTGATTAGATTCTCTCTGTTCTTTACCACAGAGCAAGTAACAGATGGCTTAAAGATTTATATATTAAAAATGAAACTGTAAAAGTATAAAGAAGCTATAGATAATATGGATGCCTCTAAAATGGAGCTAGACTTTCAAAGCACTAAAAACAAAGAAAAATGTTAACATATTTGACTATATAAAAATTGAAAGCTTCTGTTCATCAAAAAAACAAAAATGCTGCAAAGTTTCAGAGCATATGGTAAACTTGGAGAAAATGTTTGCAAGGAGTATGACAAAGGCATAACATCCTTAATGAATAAAGGGCTCTAAAGGTTAATTGGGAAGCCACAGCACACTCCACTGTTACTGCACCACTTTCCTCTCACATTATATATTAATACATGTCAGAGTGTAGCATAGCTTTTGTAAACAGAATACCATTCAGATGACATGAGTGAAAGAAATTCAGATCTTATTTTCCATTCACATAGTCTTTGTTCAAAGGCAGTTGAAGGAAACGGCACATTATGCCATAAATACTTCAGGACGGTTTGTCCACATTGACACTTCCATTTCCTAAAACAAAACCCTCACTGGGCCACAGGGAGAAAAAAGGCGAGCTTTGTTAACCAGCTTTATTTCAACAAGCACATCCATATGGTAAGAACTTCCTCTGATGAGTCATCCACAGTTGTCAAACACCAACTTTCCTTTGTTTGACCCGAGCAGAAATAAAAGTCTGTGGAACTATAATACAAGAGTATGAATCATTTAATTGTGTTTTATTCCTATCTGAATTTGCATCCGTCACAAACCCACTGTGTCCACCATGAAAAATTGCATTCTTCAAATATCACTGAAAAAAAAAATCCTGCTCAAATGCTTCTGTTCTGTCTAGATAGTCTGTGAAATTACTAAGGAATGTTGTGGGCTTTGCTTCCTGTGCTAAATTGTTAAATTATCACACATTATTGGATTCCAACCAAAATATTCTGGATAGGAATATTATATTCATACAGGATACTAGTTGTCTTGACCATTTAGAAAGGAATAAAGGGAAAGGATTTGAACTGTTCCTTGTCGTAAAACAGCAACTCTAAAAGGGTAGGTAGAAATGTGTCTACAAATAATATTTTTTTAATATGCCCTTGATTCTTTTCTTCATAGAGGCTTGAATCATACTCAGTCTCAGCTTTGTTTTGACGGCCAACCACTGTCTTGTCTTTTTATTCTTGTTCAAACCAAGGACTGTACAGCCAGGATTCTGATCCTGGTCTGGAGTATGATGCCATCTAAGTTTGTTTGAAAGAGACCTTTAGAGATCCCATCTTAACTGCTTCCATATAAAAAGAGAAAAGAAATGATAGTTGATTTCTTCTAATTAGTTTGCTGTATTTTCCAATTTTTCTACAATACATGTATATTTCATAATCAGAAAAAAAAATTATTTTTAAAGTAGCTGCCCATCATTAAAAATATAAACGCAAAAAGTAAGCCTTTTTAAAAAATTCAACTGGCTCTGAGGTCAGCAGAAATTTATCCTGAGAAAAGAAATGCTAACTTTTGTTGACTGATCACATTAATTTCTCAGTACTAGAGACATATAAACCTCACTGACATCCTGTGGCCAGTGCCCATATTTGTATGCTAAGCAGATTTTTTTTTTTTTTAAGGAAAAAATGAGAAAATCGGTTTTCCACCATTTGGAGAGTATTTTTAACTAATGATTGAATCCAATTTGAGGATATTTTTGGATCATTTGTAATACTGTATGAGTGATACTTTTGGTTCCCTTTTGAGAAAAACTGCTTTTTTTTTTTTTTTAATAAGCCACTTCAACCAATAGACACACATCTCTTGCAGAAATTTTCTAGTGATTATGTTACCCCAAAATCAACATTAAAACTTGCAGCCTTGGATTATGCATCATTTTGCTGACAGCTGGCTGATGTCAGTATTAGAGTGTTTGCAACAGAGAGCATGTGCTATGAGCATAGAGGTAATCCTAATTATCTGCTCAGAGACACACCCACATGAGAGCCCATAAAACTCTCTTTGGCAGAAATTGTTGTGTCAAAGACAAGACCAGTGGATTCAAAGACTAAAAGGAAGAGTGGTTTGGAAAGCTACATTTTTCTTACCATAACTTTAAGTAATATTTGCTATTGGACTATGTCACTGTTCAGTGGGCTTACTTTAAGCATTTTCTGCCTTAAGCTCATTATGTATTGCTTTGATGTCTGCCTATCAGACAGAGAAAACTTGACTCAGGCGGGCCGCCTTGGCTCACACAAGTAGTTTGCTTTCCGTGGTATATGTCGCTGATGAATCACAGCACCTCTCCCACTGCACCTAGGCTGTCGCTGTTTAGTCACTGTTAGTCCAAGTGTTAGTTGCTCAGTTGTATCTGACTCTTGGTGGCCCCATGCACTGTAGCCCTCCAGGCTCCTCTGTCCATGGAGTTCTCCAGGCAGGAATACTGGAGTGGGTTGCTATTTCCTTCTCCAGGGGATCACACCTGCATCTCCTGGATTGAAGGCAGACTCTCTACCGCTGAGACACCCAGAAAGCCCACTGCACCTAGGTAGCATTCCAGAGGCATTCTCAGCTGGGCTCACAGCCCGTTACGGTCATCAGTCACACTGGACAAGACGCATTCTCTTTGCCTGCCTAGATGTGCAGTAGCTCCATCCAGTCTCTACTGGTGGTCTCCTCTTTAGATTATGCAGGGCTTCCCTGGTGGCTCAGGTGGTGAAGAATCTGCCTGCAATTCAAGAGACCCAGCTTCGATCCCTGGGTTGGGGAGATCCCCCGGAGAAGGGAATGGCAACCCACTCAGTACTCTTGCCTGGAGAATCCCATGGACAAGGAGCCTGGATGGCTACAGGACTGAGAGACCAGCACTCAGATATGCACTTCCCTCAGCCAGTTAAGTTGACCAGGCAGATTAAACCACAGGCGATGCCCTTTCCCTGTGCGAGAGGTATACAGTTTTACAAAGTCTTTTGCTACAACAGAGTAATAGCAAATTGAATTTAGGTGTGAGGAGGGAGCTACTGAGTGTCTAGTCCCTTATTGTCTAGAAACAGTGAGTTACTAGGAAAACAAGAATGAACTTGTCTCTTTGGACCACCTTCATTCTTACTGTTTTGAGAGATCTCGTTTGATTGTTTACAAAAGACCTCTGAAATAACAAAGATACTTTTTTAAAAATTAGTCTTTTTTTTTTCCTTTTACTATAACTTCTTGTACTGGGTCTCCTGGGTAGGGTCACCAGCCACCCGGTTTGCCTGGGACAAAGAGGTTTCCCTGGATACAGGATCTTTAGTGCTAAAAGTGGAACCATCCTGGGCATACTGGGTCACTTGATCACCCTGTTTGTGGATGCCCCCCCACATGGCCAGTATTGAAGAACAGAGGTGCCAAGATTCCCACCCAACCAGCTCCCTCATGTAGGTTTTCTTTCTCTCCCAGGAAGGCAGAGGAATTGTGGGACAGAATGATTTTATTATGTGATATGATGAGGTTCTAGTTTGGGTAAGTCATGGTTCTAGTTCACATTTCTGCAGAGTGAAGGTAATTGGTAAGCCCTCGCATCTGGTCCCATCACTTCATGGGAAATAGATGGGGAAACAGTGGAAACAGTGTCAGACTTTATCTTTGGGGGCTCCAAAATCACTGCAGATGGTGATTGCAGCGAGGAAATTAAAAGACGCTTATTCCTTGGAAGGAAAGTTATGACCAACCTAGAAAGCATGTTAAAAAGCAGAGACATTACTTTGCCAGCAAAGGTCCGTCTAGTCAAGGCTATGGTTTTTCCAGTGGTCATGTATGGATGTGAAAGTTGGACTATGAGGAAAGCTGAGCGCCGAAGAGTTGATGCTTTTGAACTGTGGTGTTGGAGAAGACTCTTGAGAGTCCCTTGGACTGCAAGGAGATCCAACCAGTCCATTCTAAAGGAGATCAGTCCTGGATGTTCATTGGAAGGACTGATGTTGAAGCTGAAACTCCAATACTTTGGCCACCTGATGCAAAGAAGTGACTCATTTGAAAAGACCCTGATGCTGGGAAGGATTGAGGGGTAGGAGGAGAAGGGGAAGACAGAGGAGATGGTTGGATGGCATCACCGACTCGATGGACATGAGTTTGGGTAAACTCCAGGAGTTGGTGATGGACAGAGAGGCCTGGCGTGCTGCGGTTCATGGGGTCGCAAAGAGTCAGACACGACTGAGCGACTGAACTGACTGAGCCCAGTTAGTAATTAAAGCCTGGTAGACTACAGTCTATGGGGTAGCAAGAGTCAGACATGACTTAGCAACTAAACCATCACCAATCAGTCTCTGGCACTGCTTTTGCCAAGTGTTCCTGGTAATCTCTGATAATCCTTTCTGTGTCTCCACATGCCACCAATCACCCTTGCCCCAAATGATCTTCCAGCATGTCGTCATTAAAGTTTTTCAATACCAAGCCCAACTTAAAATACAATGCATATTACAGCTCGAATTTCCATAAGGGAGGAAGAGAATTACACAGGCTCTGTAGTTATATGAAGAGACAGAAGACCGCCTTCCCCAGGGCATTGAACCTGAGATGTCTGACTATAAAAGCAGGTTATCATTCATGGTGAGAGAGGTGATTCCATGGGAAGTCCCAGATCTTGGACTTGCCTCCAGGTTCCTAGTAATTAGTAATACTAATACAAACGTTTTACCCTTGCAAGTTAGCACATCTCAGCTTTGACTCAGACCTCTTTTCCTGGTTCTCAAGCTTTGTTTCAAATGCAAAGTTGTAGTAGTGCTTGCTAGTTGTCTGACTTTAGGTTAGACTGAGGATGAAAATGCAGTAATGCAGGGAGTAGCCTAGCCTTTAGAAATGCTCAGTTACCTGATCATTTCTTTCCTGCCTTAAGAACTCCCCTGATGGACTTCCTGGTGGTCCAGTGGTTAAGAATCCACCTGCCAATGCAGGGGACTTGGGTTCAGTCCCTGGTCTGGGAAGATCCCACATGCCACAAGGCAACTGAGCTCACGTACTGCCACCACTGGAGCCCACATGCCTTAGAGCCCATGCTCTGCAACAAGAGAGGCCACCACAATGAGAAACCCACGCACTGCAACTCGAGAGCAGCACGTGCTCTCCGCAACTAGAGAAAGCCCGTGCGCAGCATCCAAGATCCAGTGCCACTAAAAATAAATAAATAATCAATTGTTTTTTTAAAAAAAACCTTCCCTGATGAGCAGAGTGATTAGACAGCAAGAGATAAGGGAGGCACCAGGTGAGTAACTAACATGTTATTTGGCAAGAAAAATTCTTGGAAATTACATGAAATAAATACTTGAATCCCAGACACAGAATGAGACAAATTTTGTCTCTTGTTCCTGTCGGACCAAAACATGCCAGCCCAGCCTTCTAATTTTAAAGGTAGGAGAGGTGTTGTATTTAATAACCTGAGGAAGGAAGTCTTATGGACTGAATGTTTGTGTCCCTTTCAAAATTCAGATGTTTAAGCTCTAACCCCTAATTTGATGTGATTTGGAGATGGGGCCTTTAGGAGTTAATTAGAGTTAGATGAGGTCATGAGGGTGAAGCACCCATGAGTAGATTAGTGCCCTTCTAAAAAGAGACACCAGAGAACTTGCTCTCTCTCTCTCCATCAAATGAGTAATGCAATGAGAAAGTGGTCTGCAAACCAGGAAGAGGGTCCTCATCAGAAATCGATCATGTTGGCACTTTCTTCTAGGACTTCTCAGTCTCCAGAGCTGCAGGTTATCAACTTCAGTCATTTAAGCCACCCAGCCTACAATTTTGTTATATCAGCCCAAGTACCCTAAGACTAGGAGAAGAGAAAGACAATTCTTTCATTAAATAAGTGTATACGAGAAATAATAGTTTCTGGCAAGTGATAGATACTCAACATTTGTTCAGATGATTAGAAGTGACTTTTTTACATCTTAATAACTGCTTAGGCTTTCTTAGTCATGTGTAAAATTGACTAAGTCAGTAAAAATATTAATTCGTAAGTTTTGTAATGTTTCAGAAATCTCAAGTGTTTGGGTGAGCTCTAGTTTAATTGGCCATTTTGAATCGAAAACCATTGGAGTTTTCCTCTCTCTCTCCCCCTCTCTTTTTCTCTCAAGGAAGTTACTCACAGTCCACTAAATATGAGCCCTCTGTGGAGAAATAAATTATTCACAGCTGGTAACTAGTGAAAATGAATTCAGCTATTTACTTTTAAGGAAATGACCAGGCTGAGTGTCCCCTGCTGTGCACAGAAATGGCAGCACCCTGTAGCTTGTGTTCATCTGGTTTTTGCTGTCAGGAGCACCTCCCTTACCGACACAACTTCATCTCAGCTTCTTTTTGCCCCAGTCCTTCCTTTTTTATTACTTGGCCTTTCCTTTCTTTTTTTTTTTTTTTTCCCACCAGCCCTTCTTCCTCTCTGGGCTGGCTTTCTTCAAGCTCCTCTTCCCCCTCCACACCCTCGTTAATCCCTCACTCTCTGTTTCGCCTTTGCTTCCCTTTCTGCACTTTCCCCTTTCTTTGTCTTCCAAGGAGCCCATCCCTGTCCTGCATGCCTGGATGAAGTAAGCCCGCTAGGGCAAAAGTTCTCCCCCCACAGGCCTCTGCTGCTTCTCTGCTGGTTTTGGCAGGCCGCATGGTTTTTAAATACCCACTGTTTGCAGATACTGCCTAGCCCCACAGAGCAGGTAAAGCATAAATGGATACAGCGGTAGAAATCAAATCTGGTTTCGGCTCTGACTGTGTATACATCTATTCACACATACGTATCTGTGCAAACACACATGCTCACACTTGAATTACCCAGAGATGAACCAAGGAAGTGAATTTGGAGACGTGCGAGACTGCACCTTATGGAAAGACTAGAGAGGAAAGCCTTCTTGATAGAAGAAACAGTAACCATTCAGTATGTATTTACTGAGTGCCAATTATGGACAGAAAGGTATGTGCCCTAGATATAGAAGCAAGTAGAGGTTGATCCTGTCCTCGGGGAGCTTCTGGTTTGGCTATAGAGACCAACAAGTAAATGAGGTAGAAGTGGTTAGCCCAGGAGTGGGGAATGAAGAAGTGAGATGAACAGATTAAGTACGTGCAATATATAGCAAGTATATGGCAAGCCATGTTGGGGACTTTTCCTACGGATTTTAAAAAATAACTGATGCTCAGGACTTCACTGGTGGTCCAGCGGCTAAGACTCAACATTCCAATATAGGGTGCCCAGGTTCAATACAGAGAAGGCAGTGGCACCCCACTCCAGTACTCTTGCCTGGAAAATCCCATGGACGGAGGAGCCTGTTAGGCTGCAGTCCATGGGGTCTCTAGGAGTCGGACATGAATGAGCGACTTCACTTTCACTTTTCACTTTCATGCATTGGGGAAGGAAATGGCAACCCACTCCAGTGTTCTTGCCTGGAGGATCCCAGGGATGGGGGAGCCTGGTGGGCTGCCGTCTATGGGGTCACACAGAGTTGGACACAACTGAAGCGACTTAGCAGCAGCAGCAGGTTCGATGTCTGATCAGAGGACTAACTCCCACAGGCCAAAATAAGACCCAGCACAGTCAAATAAAAATAAATGTAAAAAATGTTTAAGTAGCTGATGCTCATGAAATAAGGCTTACCACGTGGCTCAGTGGTAAAGAATCCACCTACCAAGCAGGAGACACGGGTACAGTCCCTGGTTCGGGAAGATCCCCTGGAGAAGGAAATGGCAGCCCACTCCAGTATTCTTGCCTGAAAAATCCCATGGACAAAGGAGCCTGGTGGACTGTAGTCCACGGGGTTGCAAAGAGTCAGACATGACTGAGTGACCGAGCACATACACATGCTCATAAATGCTTAGTACAAAATAATAGAAAAATGCAGGGGCGAAAAATCACCCGTAATATCACCATCCATAGGAAAGCATTAGATAGTTTTCTGAGTGTGTTTTTTAATCCATAGACATTTGGGGGGTTTATTATATAACCCTAATCTGATAAATCAGGTATTTGGGGAGATTCAGATACTAGTAGGTTATTCAGAACTTCTAAAGCACTTCTCTCCAAATGAGTACATGATTGAATGTATGGGAGAAGAAATGTCTATCACTGAACTTGAATACCATGTACTTTCCATATATTTAGCCCTAAAGCAGTTTTCTTAGCAGTTTTTCTTTTTTGGTCCTGAATCTGTAATGTTTGCTTGGAAATATAATTTAACCACTTTTTAAAAACAGCTTTATTGACCTATAACTCACATACCATGCAGTTCACCAATAGCAATTTTATAGTTCAGTGGTTTTTAGTGCAGGGTATCCAGAGAGCTGAGCAGGTGTTGCAGCAGTGAGTGTTGGGAGGATCTTCATCACCCTAAAAAGAAGCCCCATGCTTATTAGCAGTCGCTTCTCATTTCCCCACGAGGCCCTGTCCTAGGCAACCACGGGTCTACTTTCTGACTCTCTAGATGTGTCTCTTCTATATAAATGGAATCACACAGCACGTTGTATTTCGTGACTCACTTCTTTTATTCGGCATCACGTTTTCAAGGGTCAGCCACATTATAGCAGCATTTCATTCCTTTTTATGACTGAATGATACTCCAGTGTATGGCAGTATCACATTCTGTTTAGCCCTTTATCAGCTGATGGACATCTGGGTACTTTCTTCCTTTTGGTTATTATGAATATGAATATGCTTTGTACATTCATGTACAATTTTTTGTAAGGACATTTCAGTACTCTTGGGTGTATGTCTAGGTGTCATTTTTAACTTCACTGATAACAGCTTTAGAACTGAACATGAGTTACAAATATAAAAGAGCAGACATTCTTCTGGGTAATATTTTCCGAAAGGTCATTTTATGAACGTGGAAAATTCCTCTACTAGTCAAGAAAAATAGCAGTTAAAGCATAACTGCAGGTCAAATGCAGGTTACAGAGGTATTCTATAGGGTGATCCATGACATGCTCATCTTTTTAGTACAATGAAAGTATTGTAACCAAATGAAATCTTTGATCTTCCATTATGCATGAATCATTTCCTTCCTATAACAGACATATCACCATACATGTCTTGTCTGCTAGAAAACATATCCTACTTCTAAACATTACTTTGCACCGTCCATTGAGATTATGAATAATATTTACATGTTCTTTTAGTTGTTTGTTTTAAAAGGCATGTAGTCTGAAACTCGCTCCCCTTTTGTAATTTGACCCAAGAAAATTCACTTCACTGATAATGGTGAGCAAGTTTTTTGCTAAACTTACATTCAGAAGAGGAAAGGATATTGCCAATTCAAAATGAGTTAATCTTCACTAGGAAAATTTGACATTCGCTTTTTATTTTCTTGATGATAAAAGTGTTCAGCGTTATAACAGATGTGCCTGCTAAGTCGCTTTAGTCATGTCCGACTCTTTGCGACCCCAGGGACTGTAGCCCGCCAGGCTCCTCTGTCCATGGGATTCTCCAGGCAAGAATACTGGAGTGGGCTGCCATTTCCTTCTCCAGGGGACCTTCCCGACCCAGAGATCCAACCCGTGTCTCTTGCGTCTCCTGCACTGGGAGGCAGGTTCTTTACCACTAGTACCACCTGGAAGCCCCTTTACAGATGTAGAGAATGTATAGTGACTCCAGAGGAAGGACTGTTAGGTTTGACTTGAGCAACCACCACACTGACAGACGTCCTCTTCCTTTCTTACACATCATGCTAAACGTTTTACCCTATCATCGGTGAGTAATAGTGGCCAGAGCAAGGAACATCTACCATATATAAGTGTGAGAAAGCTGTGTATTTAGCTGCTCTTCATTATGGGTCTTCTATAAGCTGGACATTTTTACAGATGAAGCAACCAAGGTTTAAAGAGGCTCAATGACTTTCCTAAGGCCTTACAGGGAGAAGTGGCTGAGTAGGGGTTCACACCCAAAACAGTCTATCACCAAAGTCTATGCCCTTTCCCCAGTCAGCATATATTCTGAGAAATCAACATGGTAAAGGGCTGGGGGGAGTATTAAGGCTTGCATGTGTGCATGTTGAGTCGTGTCCAACTTTGCGACCCCATGGGCTTCCTCTGTCCATGGGGATTCTCCAGGCAAGAACCCGGAGTGGATTACCATGCCCTCCTCAAGGGGCTCTTCCTGACTCAGGGATCAAACTCTCATCTCTTAGGTCTCCTGCACTGGCAAGGCAGGTTCTTTACCACTAGCACCACTTGGAAGCCCATGTTAAGGCTTAACCTCTCACAAATTTAAGAAAGCCTTAGAGAAATCCTTGGTTTAAAAAAAAAACCCAAGGTCTACATTTATTTTGGCACAACGGTGATATGAAAAGGAAAATGACTTTGCTATGGTTTGAAATGAATGCAATTTGCCATTGTATTTTGTAGTAATCTCCCTTTGGTTAGGAAAAAGAGAAAAAAAATTATATGTATAAATGAAAATGTATGCCTTTCATAGAATTTATCAGTATTAACTGTTATCAAGTATAATGATGAAGAAAGATATTCAAATACTCGGAAATCATGTAAAATCCTCTTTTATAAAAACATAGCCATGTTCAGTTTCAGATGTTTTCCTCCAGATATTACGTATCTTGTCAAATAAGTTGGCTTCAAACAGTAGCATGGGCAAAGTCCTTCTGGAAGTTTATCTGGGAATTCAAAATAGAAGGAGGCTCAGGGGCATGAGAAACAGAAGGAGAGTTTATGCAATAGACCATAAAATTTCCAGACTGTGGAGAAAATCTTTTGGAGAAAAAGGAGACTCATAAACGAGAGGAAGAGAAAAGGGATGAAGGCATAAAATTGGAAATGGATTCATAAAACTTAGATTGAACAAAGGTCCTTAAATAACATTTCCACTGTTCCCCAACCACTTGGTTAAACTACTGAAAAGTATTATGACTAGCAATCCCACTACTGGTCAGATACCCAGAGCAAACCCTAATTCAAAAACATACATGTACCCCAGTGTTCACAGGAGCACTCTTTACATTAGCCAAGACACAGAAGCAACCTAACTGTCCATCGACATAGAAATGGATGAAGAAGATGTGGTACATATATACAATGGAATATTACTCAGCCATTAAAAGGAACTGTAGGTTTTTATATAGTAAAAAGTGTAAAAGTTACCTTAAGTGATGTTCTGTATAATAAAAGGATTTTTTAACATGTTAATCCAGTAAAGCAATTGCACTCTTTATTTTCAGACGTTTTTGGTAATAATAATCTTTCTATTTCATTAATTAACCTCCCACCCCAAAATATGTATATAGGAATTCTTTTTAAAAATATAAAGACAGGCTTCGGATTTCCTACCTTCAACAGAATATCTCTGTTGATAACTATGTTTTTAAGTAATTAGTCCAAAATAATTCATATGTCACCTGAGAGTCTTATGTCCAAAACCGGACAAAATAGGATAGCTTTGTGGGTCTCTCCCTGCTCCCACAGTGATTTTTTTTTTTACTGTATGATTAACTTTAAAAAAAAACTATTTGTCTAATTTATTTATATAGCTGTGCTGGGTCTTAAGTTGTAACATTCGAACTCTTAGTTGTGCACATATGGGATCTAGTTCCCTAAGCAGGGATCAAGCCCAGTCCCCCTGCATTGGGAGAGTGGAGTCTTAGCCACTGGACCACCAGGGAAGTCCCCGTATGATTTTATCTTTGATGAGGCTCTGTCTCATGAATATAAGAGAGCATTCCTTTTCCATTTTCATTCTTCAAGGGGAGCCTCTATAAGTACACACTAGGATTTCCACAAGAGGTAGATTCTCAGGCAGTGGGAAGAAACAGCGTTTAACATTCCTGTGGCCCTCCTCAGGTTGTCTCTATCTGCCCACCTCTGTCTTAGTCTCAGTCTCTCAGTCTTTCTGTGTCTTTTATTCTCCCCTGTCTTGCTCCTTCAACCCTTTACTTCCTTCCCGCTTGACTCTAGTTTATGGTAATAAAGAACCAACCAAGTCTGACTCATACATGTATGTGTGTTAGCAATTGTTCAAGGCAGTAATCACTAAACCAAAGATTATGTTCATATTTGTCCACCTAAAATATGCCATAAATTATATGAATTGAAGCCTATTTATCTCAGCTCATCTGAAGGAGGAAGAAATATTCAAAATAATCTCGATGAAAGTATCAGTCCTATATGTTTCTTCAGTTCGTGGTGCATGCATACTGAATACGGCTGAGACTTCTTACCAAAGA
Source organism: Bubalus bubalis (assembly GCF_019923935.1). Classification (NCBI taxonomy): domain Eukaryota; kingdom Metazoa; phylum Chordata; class Mammalia; order Artiodactyla; family Bovidae; genus Bubalus; species Bubalus bubalis. The sequence continues at coordinate 9,648,149 of NC_059164.1, read as the reverse complement.
GCCTTATTTAAAGATAGAATAAGGTCTTTGTTAGTCGCTCAGTCATGTCTGACTCCTTGAGAACCTATGGACTGAAGTCCACTGGGCTCCTCTGTCCATGGGCTTATCCAGGCAGGAATACTGGAGTGTTGCCATTCCCTTCTCCAGGGGATCTTCTCGACCCAAGGATTGAACCTGGGTCTCCTGCATTGCAGACGGATTCTTTACCATCTGAGCCACCAGGGAAGCACCAGGGAAAGTCCTCAGGGAGATCTTATTCTCACATCTCCATATGCCACCGTAGCACAGCCAGGAGTTCATCATGATGAAAAGTTTCATCTCTTCTCTAAACCCATTGTCTTTCTCCACGATCCTGATGTACATAGCATCCTTTATCATAAAACCAGCTCATACAGACTATTCCAAATTTTCAGCCAAAAACTGAATAGATGATTTTAAGAATTTGATCACATGACCAACCTCTTGGCCAGCTGAGAGTACCAGTTCCAGTTAGGCCTAACGCCCCTTCTCTTGCCTTGTGACTATTTCTTTGCATCTGAAGATCCATAGATCCAATTTATAGAAGCTAAATTGCCAGCAGTCAGAGTCAGTCGCTCCGTGTAACTCAAGCCAACCCACATCTGCTGCAAAGACAAGTTAATAGACCTCAGAATCACACACCAAGACTTCCTAAGGTGGCAAGGGCAATTTGAGTTCTACACCGTTTTGTAGCCCCTGAGTTTCTAGTATGCCCTGGCATGTTTTTCTGAGTACTCACAGAAGATTGGTTATGATCCAGCCCTTCTGCTTGCTACCCTCATTAAAGGAAGCCAAAGTGATGAGCCAGTCCTAACGCAACAATGCAGGGCACTTTTCACTTCATGGGCCAAGTCCAACCAATAGAGATAAGACTACAAGTTCTTACAATATGGTAGACGACCTGACTTGAAAGTCCTCTGTTAAAACACGTAGCAAATGTAAGATAAGATAGAGCAAGCTCAAGTACATAGTGGAACCAGCAAAAAAAAAAAAAAAAAGTTAGAATATTGCCAAGGGACAAAAACAAGAGGCGAGCTGAGAACCAAAACAGCGAGGCCAAGAGCCACTACCGTTCCAGCCGAGCTTCAGGCTGAGCTCTCGGAACCCACCCCTACGAAGGAGATGTTCTTACGCCTTTGCCTGGAAACATCCATTCAAGTTGATCTGCTTTGTTTGTTTCCCAATAGCTATGCCAACATACTTATTTTAAACTGCTCCATAATCCTCACAAGTAATTTCACTCATGCTTGTGGATACCAATCTTTTTCATGAAGGGTGAGGGGCTTGGCATGTTGACATAGCAACTTAACCAGCTCAGCAGATTAGACTGATGCTCCCAGTGCCTCTGAGCTTGCTGACCTGGCACCCTAACCTCTCCAGCCATCTCAGATACTTACTTAACGAGGAGAGGACTTTTGTTCCTGTTCCCAAACCTAATGCCAGCCATACTTAGCTTTATATATTTATACTTTTGTTTGTTTCCAAAGAATTAAAAGATGATGTATCCACGAAGATGTGTGAGCTAAACAGCTATAAAAGATTGGGCTATAGGAAGAATTTAAAGATCTAGAAGGGCCATCAGTCAGTACGTTTTTATGAAGAGGATAGAAAGCCTTGATCTGATGAATTGTTTTGTTCCTTGTTCAGGTAGAGCAAGAATTTAAAGATAGTTGGACGCTTGCAAAGCAATGTAAGAATCCCATAGACAGACTTCCCTGGTAATCTAAAAATCCACCTGCCAATGCAGGGGACATGGGTTCAATCCCTGGTCCAGGACGATTCCACATGCCAAGGGGCAACTAAACCCTCACGCCACAAGTACTGCATGAGTCCACGTGCCCTAGAGCCCAAGCTCCACAACAAGAGAAGCCCCCACAGTGAGAAGCCCCCAACTACTGCATGAGTCCATGTGCCCTAGAGCCCGAGCTCCACAAGAGAAGCCCGCACAGTGAGAAGCCCCCAACTACTGCGTGAGTCCACGTGCCCTAGAGCCCGAGCTCCACAAGAGAAGCCGCACAGTGAGAAGCCCCCAACTACTGCGTGAGTCCACGTGCCCTAGAGCCTGAGCTCCACAAGAGAAGCTCCCACAGTGAGAAGCCCCCAGCTACTGCGTGAGTCCACGTGCCCTAGAGCCCGAGCTCCACAAGAGAAGCCGCACAGTGAGAAGCCCCCAACTACTGCGTGAGTCCACGTGCCCTAGAGCCCGAGCTCCACAAGAGAAGCCCGCACAGTGAGAAGCCCCCAACTACTGCGTGAGTCCACGTGCCCTAGAGCCCGAGCTCCACAAGAGAAGCTCCCACAGTGAGAAGCCCTTGCACTGCAAGTAGAGAAAGCCAATGTGCAGCAACAAAGACCCAGCACAGCCATTAATAAACAAACAAATAATCCTTTATAAAAACCTGTAGGCACTCACTTACAAGACATCAGGTTCTCTACAAAGTGCTCATCAAGGGCCCCTGTGCTGCTTCACCCCAGAGGCTCAGCTAAAGTGACTGTCTGTGATTGCAGAGAACATAAGTAACCAAAATCAAAACACAGTAATGAAGCATTCGGGCTTTGGGGCAGAGCAGACCTGGTTTAAAATTTTAAGTCTGCAATTTGTTATAAGTGCTTAGGTAAGTCATGAAACTTCTCCAGTCCTCAGTTTCCTCATCAGAAAATAGGGATGATAGTAATACTGTCTTGCTCCTGAAGTTTTTGTGAGAATTAAATGAGATGTTGTTAGGGCAGCCCATGGCACTATGTCAGATACGACACCGGTACTGTATAAATCATAGCTGTTAAGAGTCCATTATTGAGCTTTTCAGAAACTTTCACTTCTCACCTTGCTATCTTGTAATACCTCTCTGGATGTCTCTTAGAACCCAACCCCATAACTTCTTTAATGTTTATTTATTTGGCAGTGCCAGGTCTTAGTTGCAGGATGTGGGATTTTTAGTTGCGGGAAGCAAACTCTTTGTTGCGGCATGTGGAATCTAATTCCCTAACTAGGGATCGAACCCAGGCCCACTGCCCTAGGAGCATGGCGTCTCAGTCACTGGGCGACCAGGGAATCCCGCCAACTCCAAAATTCTTTACTAATTTGGCTGCGTTAGTGATGTCTGTGTTAGTTCGCTAGGGTTGCTGCAACAAAATGCTGAAGACTTGCGTGGCTTCAACGACAGAAGTTTGTTTTCTGACAGTTCTGGAGGCTGAAAGCCCAGGATCAAGGTGTCAGACAATTGGGTTTCTCTGTGAGCGCTCTCCTTGGCTCACCTTCTGCTGTGTGCTCATGTTATCACTTCTCTGTGGGCACGTGTGCCTCTGGATTCCTCATCTCAGAAGGACTCCACTCAGGCCGGATTGGAGCCCATCCTTGTGACCTCATTTGAACTTACCTATCACTTTAAATTGGACTTCCCTGGTGGCTCAGATGGTGAAGAATCCGCCTGCAATGCAGGAGACCCGGGTTCAATGCCTGGGTCAGGAAGATCCCATGGAGAAGGAATGGCAACCTACTGCAGTATTCTTACCTGGAAAGCTCCGTGGACAGAGGAGCTTGGCAGACCACTGTCCATGGGGTCACAAAAAGTCAGACACAACTGAGTGACACTTTAAAGACTATATCTAAATACAATCTCATTCTGAGGCACTGGGGTTGGGCTTCACCATGAATTGGGGGTCGGAGGGGAGCGAACACTATCTAACCCATGACGTCACAAATAAATTATCTTCCACTGCATTTGAAAATAACCATTTTTGAGAATTCACTAGTGCCCAGTGGTTAGGGCTCCACATGTCCACAGAAGGGGCCACCAGTTTGATCCCTGGTCTGGGAATTAAGATCCTGCAAGCTGTGGTGTGGCTAAAAATAAAACAAACGAAAAGAATGATTTTCAAGAACAATGGCCTGGATGGAAAGGATGGTTGAGGAATTTTAAGGTGTCTTCTAGCTACTAAACTGCAGTGATTTTGCAGGGGTCTCCATATATAGCTTATATAGCAAGTTAATTTATTGTCTGCAAAAATATTTAAGAGGTCCAGTTTAAGGCCTTATAATTGATGTGTAATATTTTTAAAATATCTCTGATAATAGGCAGCACGTATTTTTAAAAACACATGGCTGTTGAAAAATACCTTTTGGTGTCGTTCATTGAACCAGGAGTTAGGGAACTTTTACGTGTGTACCATAGGATATGTAAAATAAGATGTGTATTAACTGGACACCAGTTCAGGTAAAGCATTAGGTCAAAGGTTAGGGGACAAACCTAGAAAACTCCCTGCTCTCTGCTTAAGAAAGTGCCAGAACTGTCCCCAAGTGAGTTCACTTGTCCCCAGCTGAGTTGTCAGTTAAATGCTCGGTAATGAGATAATAAGGCTTGCGTGTTCACGATTGCCTCTGAAGCCCAGAGTTAGGATTTTGAACTTGTGATAGTTAGCTGGCATAAAACTGGGAGAAAGGGATGTGGTATAATCAGAAAAAACAGCCCCATAGGTAGCTCACTGCAGCATTCCAGACAAGTGGAAGGAGAGAGACCGATGAGGAAGTACTGTGATCGCAGAGTGATGTTAAGGAAAGGCGCTCCACCAGAAAACTAACTTACAGTTACCAAAGGGAAAAGTGAGGAGGAAGGGATACATCAGGAGTATGCGGTTAGCAGATACAAGCGACTATACATAAAGTAGATGTGGACCTACTGTATACCACAGGGAAGTATAGTCAATATCTTGTAATAACCTATAATGGAAAATAATTTAAAATATGTTTATATACATGCTGGGCTTCCCCAGTTGCTCAGCAAGAAAGAGCCCACCTGCACACTATTTACAATAGCTAGGACATGGAAGCAACCTAGATGTCCATCAGCAGACCAATGGATAAGGATGTTGTGGTACATATGCACAATGGAATATCACTCAGCTATAAAAAAGAACATATTTGAGTTGGTTCTAATGAGGTGGATGAAACTGGAGCCTATTATACTGAGTGAAGTAAGTCAGAAACAGAAACACCAATACAGTATATTAATGCATATATATGGAATTTAGGAAGACAGTAACATCAACCGTATATGCAAGACAGCAAAAGAGACACAGATGTAAAGAACAGACTTTTGGACTATATGGGAGAAGGCAAGGGTGGGATGATTTGAGAGAATAGCATTGAAACGTGTATATTACCATATGTGAAATAGATGACCAGTGCAAGTTTGATCCATGAGCAGGGCACTCAAAGCCGGTGCTCTGGGACAGCACAGAGGGATGGAGTAGGGAAGGGAAGTGGGAGTGGGGTTCAGGATGGGGGGACACAGGCGCACCCATGTGTGATTCATGTCAGTGTATGGCAAAAACCACCACAACATTGTCAAGAAATTATCCTCCAATTAAAATAAATAAATGAAATTTAAAAAAAAGAATCTGCCTGCAATGCAGGAGACCCGGGCTCGATCCCTGGGTTGGGAAGATCCCTGGGTTGGGAAGATCCCCTGGAGAAGGAAATGGCAACCCACTCCAGTATTTTTACCTGGAGAATCCTACGGACAGAGGAGCCTGGAGGGCTACAGTCCTTGGGGTCACAGAAGGTCAGGCATGACTGAAGCAACTGGGCATGCACGCATGCACACATACATGCGTTCATACATATAGAGAGAGAGAGAGTTGGAAAACTTTGTTGTACGCTTGAGACTAATATTATAAATCAACTATACTTCAGTTACAGAAAAAGGAAGGGTGCTCTGAGAAGGATCTGACCAAGAGTAATTTCAAAGAATTCCACATACCTCTGGTTTGAGACTAAGATAGTGATGGGTTCCATCCGATCCCAAAGTTAAACAGGACTTTGAAGCCAGGGCCTGTATATGCCGGTGGCAGTGTTGTTACAGTGACTAAGACTAGGATTCTCAGGATGGGGTTCCCTGGTGGCCCAGTGGTTAAGAATCCGCCTGCCAAGCCAGGGGATATGGGTTCAATCCCTGGTCCGGGAAGCTCCCACATGCCACAGAGCAGCTAAGCCTGTGCGCTTCAGCTGCTGAGCCCACGTGCTGCAAGTACTGAAGCCCTCTCACCCTAGAGCCCATGCTCCACAACAAGAGAAGCCTGAGCACCGCAACTAGAGAGGGGCCCCCGCTCACCGCAGCTAGAGAAAGCCCGCACGCATTAACAAAGACCCAGCACAACCAAAACTAAAAATAAACAAGTAAAAAATTAAAAAGAAAAAAGGATACCCAGCATGGGAGTGAGACACCACCAGATATTCCGGAGCAATCCTTACCGTAAGGAGAATGCAAGAAAAACCTTCATTTACGAAAGGTTACTTATTCCCCACCCAAAGAATATGTTGATTTCTGTTAAATAATCATCAGGACAAACTGGACTGAAATGTAACCGGAGAAAATTCCTTGTTTAACGTGTGTCTTTCTTTCAGGCCACTTTTTCGTGGAAGTTCAGATGTCGACCAACTAGGAAAAATCTTGGAGTAAGTAGTACCTGTGATTTTACATCCGTGTCTGTAGCGTTAGAACATTTACGGTGACCTTCCTCTGACGTTCATATAATACGTTTATCTCTTGTCTCTCCTACCCCAAGCTGCTGCTGCAGACAGTGTTACTATTTGTGTGGTGAGTGGGGATGTGGTAGACGTGCCGTTTCATGCAGAGCCCGTCACGACGTGTGGCCTGACTGCTCTGCCCTGGAAGCCTGTGTGTTGCTTGTGTGGCTCCTTTGGCAGCTCCCCTTTGCTTGGCTGAGCTCCCGTTCTTTAGTTCTGTTGTGTTGTCTGCTTGGGGTCTTTTCAGATGCTTCCACCATCAGAGGGTGGGGCGCTCAGTGGCCTGGTAACCCATCCTTATTCACTAGGCTTCATGTCCCCATTGAACATCCTGTAATCAGCCAGGTTGGCTTTGCATTGTTTGGTTTTGTCTTCCTGGGCAAAGGATGGTCTGCTACTCAATTGACTTCTCTTTGGAACACTGAAAAAGGAAATGAGAATCCTAGGTTCCATCCCTCTGTCTGTGGCTAAAGAGCTATGCAGCCTTGAGAAGGTCACTCCGAACACTGTGTAGAGGACTCACCTGGTGCCCAGTGTCACATAATAAGCGCTTGTAAGAATGCCAGCTCTTTCTGTAATTCATCATTAGTTGCTTCATCTTTTTGTTCTTCTTCGCCTGAGAAGTGACTTAGAGGTCCTTCCTTGTGCTCAAATTCTTTGGTTCCAGTTGTCTGTGATGTAGCTCCTTGATGATTTTCAGAGTTGCATTAAGTGTTTGCGTGTTTGTGCATGTGAGGCTGTGGATGCTTCTGTGTGTCTAGAATGTGAAGAAGAGGCTTTTCTTCTCACAGAGCATGCAATAGGGCATCCTTTGCCAAGCTCCATCAGGACCGGAGTGGCAAGAAAAGAAATGGGAGTTCTAGAGCCAAAAATGGTACATTGGTCTGTACCGTTTGATAGGAATCCCCATGATTATTATGATATTCAGGCTGTAAAACTGATGAAAAGTCCCCCTAAAGAAAAACATTATATTTTAACACCGTCTTCTCATGCATAGCTGCTGAAGACAGTTGGGATAAAACGGGAACCTGAGTTTGTTCTTTTGGCGACTAGAAGAAGCAGCTGCAGCAGGCTTCTGTGAGTGCCAACATCACTGCTGAGTGTCAGACCCGGTGGCTTTCAGGCCTGAAAAAACCGTGTGCAGCTTTTACTGTCTGGGGGCTTCCCAGGTCTAGGACAGGCACCACAGTGACTGCTCCTGCCGCTGCTACTGTCCACTCTGTCGGATGGACCAGCTCAGGACCAGACTTGCACGTGACTCTGCCTCTGGAGGTCCGGTTCTCCGTCACTCAGGGGTGAACTCCCATCGGTTCTTGCCTGTCCTGTTGTGAGTATGTTTTGTGCGCATGTGATCGTGAAGACGGAACCGTGAGAGTCAGGCCTACCCGTGAGCCTCTTGTTAAAAGCAAGAACACTCTTGACTGAAGCCAGCTTGCCAGACACCGAAGGCCTTCGCCTGCTTTTCCTAGCTGACCCCATTTGGGTGTTCTGTCTGCCTCCAGCGCCCTTACTGCCGGTGCCCCAAGTGCTTGAAGCCCATGAGATGGACCAGAAGGAACCTCTGACAAACACATTTGACTTGCTTCCAAGGGAATCCAGTTCCACTTCTGGCCAGGGCCTGAGATCTAGGTTTCCCGTAGAAAAGAAGCCGTGACGCTCGATATGTTTTGTGCCTTTAGATTTTACTGCTTGATTTCTGGCCTTGTGTCTCTGTAATTCTGTTCAGTTTCCTCCGAAGGCTTTCTTGACTTTGGCGTAGAGAAAAGGGGCAATGCTGCACCCTAGTGTCCCTTTGAAGTACTTGAAAAATAATTTCTGTCCCAGCCATTTATGCCATTTATAGGTTTTGTGGGCTTCCCTGGTGGCTCAGCTGTTAAAGAATCCACCTGCAATGAGGGAGACCTGGGTTTGATCCCCAGGTTGGAAAGATCCCTGGAGAAGGGAAAGGCTCCCCACTCCAGTATTCTGGCCTGGAGAATTCCATGGGCTGCATAGTCCGTGGGGTCCCAAGGAGTTGGGACACAACTGAGTGACTTTCACTTTTACAGGTTTTGTGCTCTGTCAGTCTTTCCAATACAAATGTCAACTTTTAAGGCTTATATTCAGCTTGATCCAAATACTGAAATTCCATGCAAGCCCATTTGAATGGACCTATTAGAATTTCACAACACTCATGTATGGACCATAAAAGTTCATAATAGATATTAAACTGAATATATTTTAAAGGGAAGCCATATTCACATTCTCTTAAGGGGAAAAGCCTTCTGTGTTTAGGAAGATTTATACTTTCAAAGGACAGCAAGTACTTTGAAAGTGAAACTGAGTGCTTTTAATCCGTGACATTTTAGAGCATTTTTAAGAGCAGAGTCATAGTAAAATGGAAACAAAATACTGGATTTGGAGTAAGCTCTCTCCAGCCTCTGGGCTGAACTCTCTCTGTGTGGCTTTAACCATTCATTTTATTCCTCATCTTAAGTTTCCCCGCCTATGTAATGAAAATAATAATATATCTAAACTATATGTCTCAGGAGGTGGTAGATTTTAAAACACTTTTAAGTTATTTATATACATATAGGGACACTGTTTTTCTGAGAACTTTTGGCATTCAGCTGCCAACATTGCCAGATTTAACTCAACATAAATATATTCAAAACTGCACATAAAAAAAGATTTTCAATTTGTACTAAGAGTTGTTAGAATTGATTTCTAGGTAACTGGTAACAGTACACAAAAATATTGATATAAAAATGGCCAAAAAGCCAAAAATGAAAGAAAGGCAATGTTTTAAAGTCATTTAGTAAACATTCTTCTGTTCTTCCTCTGACTGTCCCATTCTATCCAAACACACACACATTTTTTTAAAATAATTAATGGTAACGTTCTCGCTGTCTTCTTTTTATTCTTATTCTAGATCTTGCTATTAAATTTGTTTGTTGCTCAAGTTGTCATTTCCCTTCATCTGTTTCAGTAACTGTGTGAGTCTCTCTATCTGCCTCAGTAACCTGGCTCTCCCTGCATGTCTGACACGGGTGGGGTAACAGTGACTTTCACCAGGCACCCTGTGGCAGGCGTCTGCTCTTCCCAGGTGAGACCTGTGGCCTGGGCTCTGTCGAGGTAAGAGAAGGGGAACAAAGTCCTGCAGAAATCTTGTGGAATTTACCACTACCTGTTCCTACACCCTGGAGACCCATTCAGGAGAACACCCCAACCACACCACCACCCAGGCCTCTCAGGCCCAGCAAGTACTGGCCAAGAAGACTATAATGCAGGGCAGCACCATTTCTAACTGTAGTCAGAAAGTTTGCTCAGTATTTCAATAGCCGTATATTCTGTCCGCTAAATTCTAATTTTTCTTGTGGTTGTTGTTTAGTCCCTAAGTTGTATCCAACTCTTTGTGACCCCGTGGACTATAGCCCACCAGGCTCCTCTGTCCATGAGATTTCCCAGGGAAGAATACTGGAGCGCGTTGCCATTTCTTTCTCCAGGGGATCTTCCCAATCCAGGGATTGAATTGCATCTCTTGCGTCTCCTGCCATTGGCAGGCAGATTCTTTACCACTGCACCAACCAGGGTTCAGAATTAATCAGAGTCTATATGAGATATAAGTTCTTGCTTCCCCTGAATTTCCTTGTTCAACCCTACTTACTACCTGTATATAAGTTATAAGGAACATCTATATAATGTATAAGTTGTGTAAGGCCACAGAAGGTTCTTCTGAAGAACCTTAAGTCACACACCCATAGAACTCATCAGTTGATATTTTCAGTGTGTTGGTGACGCATTGCCTGCACATTTTAGATTAATAACGTTATTTCCCTCTTATGATACTAATGGGTAATGCATTGATATTGATATGCATTGATACGCAGTACATTGATATTGATATTGACTGATCCTGTGGGCCAGGCACTGTGCTGTGCATTTTACAGAAATCATTGCTGATCCTTAACACCACAGATTATTACCCTTGTTATATAAATAAAGACTCACTGAGACTCACAGAAGTTAAATAATTTGTTCTTACCTACCGATAAGGCAAGTTCAGGATGTGAACCCAGTTCTGCCTGTTTCCAAAGCTTGTGCTGCTTTTATATCGCTCAGTTCTTTCTCTGCATCTCTGATCCTAGGATGAGCTCAGAGGAAACAGAAGATAACAGGGTTTTTAATGGATTGTTTGCTCACTTTGCAATACCCAAAAGTAATTCTATCAAATATGTAAATAAGTTAAATTTGTAATATGTAATGAATAAGTTAAATTTGATATTAAATGATAAAATAGTGTTTGTGTTACACAGAACTAACATACCTTTTAGCCTCATTGGGGGGGGGGTCTGACTCTAATCTGTGTAATTTCTGTTTGGGGACTCATTCTTTAACCCAAAATGCAACCAAGTTTACGTGTCAACACATCATGTTAGATGAGCATCCTAAAAGTGTGTCAACACAAAAGTGTTTGATCAGGACACAAAAAGCCGTCTGGGGCATAAAGGAAAACACGATGCGTCCATGCGGGTCTCCTTTGAGTATTTAGATCCTGGTCCGGCAGTGTTTCAGGGCTTATTGGTAAGTTTCCATTTCTGCGTGATCTCTTACGTCTCACAGCTGCTGCCAGAGCGATTGCGTCTCTCTCTCCCCAGTGGCCTTTACAATCCTGTGAGATTGCCCTCCCCCCAGGGTCACCATACTGCGCTAGCACAGAGAAGAGCCCTGCCGGTCATGCGAGTGGGGGACTCCTGGGGCTCTGTGTTCCCCCGGGCCCCTCCCTTAGGCTTCACCTCCTTCTGGAATTGGTAGAAAAATCGCGTCAGCACAGTAGCTCATGCTTACATTCACCTGTGGTTCTTTTGTAGCGTAATTGGACTCCCGGGAGAAGAGGACTGGCCCAGAGATGTTGCCCTACCCAGGCAGGCTTTTCACTCAAAATCTCCTCAACCAATTGAGAAGTTTGTAACAGACATTGATGAACAAGGCAAAGACCTGCTTCTGGTAAGTTCACACGATGCAGTTGGTCTTCTCTGCACTCACGAATAGAACTCATCAGCTAATATTTTTAGTGTGCTGGTGATGCATTGCCTACACATTTTAGATGATTGACGTTACTTCCCTCTTATGATGATAATGGGTAATGCATTGATATTGATACGCGCTGATATTGCACTGATATGCAATGAATTGTTACTGCTATTGAGAAGTCCTATGTCCACACTGGGCGCTGGGCACAGCATCAGTTCAGCCTCACATGCCGCAGCCTCACAGGACAGAGCCAAAATCTCTCTGCAGCTTTCATTTCCACCCCCGTGGCAGCTAGTGACTTTTGATTCTGCAGTGTCTTCAGGTCCTATAGAAAGGGAAAGAATCTGATTCACACCCTTTCATTCTGCCATTTTTTAATGTTCTTTTGAATGCAGCCTTAGAATCCTCTGGATTCGTCTAAACATATGCTTCAGTAGAAGTAAATATTATGTTTCCTTGTTTACACTTTCCTGCTACTTTAAGCAGCTTCTTTGGCATTTTAAATGTGTCTTTTCTTAAAACAGGCACATCTTTAGGAAGATGTTTTTCCAAAGGAACCAAATAGCAAGACTCCTTCCAGTTACTGATTTATTTAAGAAGTATTGAACGTGCCCTGCCATATAAAATACCTCACCAAAAACAAAGGTCTATGCCCTGTTTGAGACTCAAACTCATATACTTGGCTTTGTACATAATTCCCTGTACTTGGAGACCAGGGCAATGTACCTACTGGACTACTCCTGGTGTCTGGAACCCAATGAGTAGTAATGAGTCTATTCTTTACCAGCCAAATGAACAACCTTTGATATCTAGCCAAGGAAGTGCTCCTAGACTCAGAGGAGCCAGTGCTCCCATTCTGTTAGTGTATTACAAATTTAGATACAGACCTAAGAGTCTATAAGTCTGGGGAGAAATGTTATGCTTCAGCTCTGTATGGACACAGCCATTGACTGGCCTGTTTGCAGAACCATGGATTTTTCCCAGTGAAAGCCCTAACTCCATCTTCACCTCATGGTGGCTCATTTGATGGTTAGGCAAAAGTTCCCTCCACTGCCAAATTACAGATGAGACAGCCCTATTCCCTCCCTGCTGTTTCTTTGTAAGACACTCACTAAGGACCTTGGCCCGCATCCTTTGAGATAGATTAATCAGAGAGGAGAACATTCACCTAGACAAGGGCTCACTGTATACTGCATACATACCCAATGGTTTACGTGCTATCGAGGAAATTTCTTCCTTGATTTCTCTTACATTTCACAGCTCATTTGGTGGGGAGGGTCTGATTCTAATCTTACGTAATTATTGTTTGGGGAATCGTTCTTTAACCCAGAATGCAACCAAGCATGTATTTGCATTACCTTAAGAAAAGGAGATTTGATGGATCGCTTCTGGTGGCCTGCAGATGGAGAGCCGTCCAGAGTACGTCACTGTTGTGCGCATCGCCTTCTCTTACCAATTCTGCTTTTCCCTGCCCTTCACTCCACCTCTTTGCTTCTTTTCAGTCCTGCTGTCTGTTCCCCTTAACATCAGCTGGTCTCTTGACTACCAGAACTCACTAATTCACGGATCCTTTCTTCTGCAGTCCCTCTGCGAGCATTTTTCCTGCCTCTGTTTCCTCCATCGGATTCTTACAGAGAGGAATCTGGCTGGCACACCTTACGCTTTTGCTGCCAAACCATGGTATGGGTTGGTACCTAAGGCCAAGCTGCACTCCTAGCCCAATCAGCTATGCTGGGAGAGGGTGAGGACTACCTGATATAAAATACAGCCACCATAGGCTTTCCTTGTCAGCAGGAACTTTGAATGAAATGTTTCTCTTAGTAGAGGGTTCTGGGTAGAGAGTCACAATGATGAACAACTTTAAAGTAACCCACTGTTTCAGCTACTGGAACGTCCAAAGACAGCCCCAAAGATTTCCTGGCCCCAACATCAGTAGGAATCACCGAGAAGAACTTAAAATTTAAAGATAACAGACAATCCCATGTGTTCATTCAAGGTCCCCTGATAGCGGTGGTGGCTTTCAGAGTCAGACTACAGGTGCTAATCTGAAGAAGTAGCAGGAGACGAAAAAGGAGCAAAGAAACCTACCAAAGAGAGAAGGAGGTCGGTAGATAAGGAGTGGCAGCAGAGATTAGAAGAGCAGAGGAGAGGAATAAAAAGCAGAGCTCAGACTCCCCTGGTGGACCAGTGGTTAAGAATCTGGCCATCAATTCAGGGGGACACGGGTTCGATCCCTAGTCTGGAAAGATCCCTCAAGCCACAGAGCAAGTAAGCCCGTGTGCCACGGCTACTAAAGCCTGCATGCCTTAGGGCCCATGCTCCACAACCGGAGAGGCCACCGCAATGAGAAGCCTGTGACTACAGCTGGAGAGAGCCCGCACGCGGCAGCAAAGACCCAGCACAGCCAGCAACTGGTTTTTAAAAATTTAAAAAGCAGAGCCAGGAACATCATGACCAGTTGAGGGTTAAGCGTGAAGCATAATATGCACAGATATTCAGGGAAAGGACAGTCCAAGACCTTAAACCTCAGAACTATCTAAAATCTCTCACCGTTTCATCTTAGAGAGACACGAGCTAGAACTGTAAAGCTGAGAAAGCAGCCCATGCAGTACGAGAGAGGCCCCTGCGACCCTCAAAGTACTGTTCCTCTATTGAAAATGTTTTACTGGGAGGGCAAGGGAAAGGAAAATTGTTGACAATTAACGTTTTAAAGTTGAACGCTTTTCCATTTCTATCTGAAAAGAAGTCGACTTTATACAATGCTTCAGTCATACGTGTATGGATATATACATCAACATTTATAAATACTCTTATGTAAATCTATAAGGAAAGTAGTGTGCAGTAACAAGACAGTTCAGGGGGAGAGTTATTTTTAGCAACCCAAACCTACATATCTTTACAAGTTTTGCCCCGTCCATCGTGATTAACTTTGGAGGCTGGATACGTCCTCCAGACATGATGCTCTTGTAGAAAAGAAGTTTTGGAGTTCTTGCTATCTAACTGCTTTCAGAGCCTGAGGTAGTACTTTTTTTTTTTTTTTTTTTTTTTTTTTTGATACTTGTATTCGTCTGCTTCTGCTGCATAACAAGCAACCAAAATAAATATCTCACTAGCATTCAGCAGTCAACCTTTGTCTCTTGCTCATGGGTCTGCACGTTGGCAGAGACAGCTCTGTGAGTCATCTAAAGCAACTCTTCTTCAGCCAGTGGGTCAAGTGCTGGTCTTCCCCATGTGTCGCGTTCTGGGACCCAGACCAAAGGGACTTTGGCTCCCTGGGGCGTGTTTTTCTCATCATGGAAGGAAGGTGGGTCCTCCCAGAAGGGCAAGCAGAAACATACGATGCCCCTAACGGCCTAGGTAGGCTTGGCAAAGGTACCCTGCTATTTCTGTCCGTGTTCCATTGGCCGATGAAAATTACATGGCCGAGGCCAACTTTAATAGAACAAACACTCCCCCAATGGAGGCAGAGAAGGAAAGAAAGGAAATTTGTGTTGGAAAATCATCCAGATCCACTGTAGTAGTCAAGTAGCAATTCCAAAAGCTCGTTTTAAGTCAGTTATTTGGCAAGCAAATTATATTTTTTTGCAGAAACAACATTATTACGCAAGAGTTTGAAATTAATTCTCAAAATAGCCAGTTGCTCTGTTGAAGTAGAGCAATAACAAGACTCAAGCACTTTTTCTAACAATATTTCTGTAGGACAAAGTGTGTTACAACCTCCAGCTTGAGATTCTCACACACACGCCCCACCGCAGGCTAAGGATTCCTCCTCCTCTCTGCCGCGCTCCCAGCTCTAAGCTTTCAGTGTCGTGTGGGAACAGGCCTTCCTCCCAGAGGATCCTCTAGGGATGTCTCTATCTTGGACATATTTCCACAACTTTTTTTTCCTTCTTTCCTATGTCCTGGGAATTAAACTAGCAGCTTCCTTTTCTAGTGCCACTACGTAATTTTCTCCTTCTTGGACTCTGGGAAGAGAGAACTCCGGCTCAAGAATTTGCCCCTGCTTTCCTGTCCTTTGAGAATTCAGCCCTTGTAAAGCTCTTCTCAAGATGTTTATTGCTATTCGAGACAGTAGAACAAGCGCCTTCCTCTGCTTGTTGTTTGGACCTAATTTTCAGAAGACAGGTTGGCATCCATGGACTGGTAGGGAGCTCAGGATAAATAAGATTTGGGGGGACCCAAAAATTCACTTGACGTTAAGTGTAGAATTTTCTGTTTGTACTTTTCTAGGTCAGTTGTATTCAGCCGAGTTTTAGGAGTCGCTAATCGAATCAGGACTGTGAAAGACTTGAGGGCTCAGATTAAATGAAAGAGGTCTACATAATTGTGATGATGCTAAAGCTAGATTACATACAGCAGGGGTCCCCAGCCTCTGGGCCACGGACCAGTACCTGCTGTCAGATCAACGGTAGCATTAGATTAAAAATAAAGTGAAAGTGAAGTCGCTCAATCGTGTCCGACTCTTTGTGACCCCATGGACTGTAGCCTATCAGGCTCCTCCGTCCATGGGATTCTCCAGGCAAGAGTGCTGGAGTGGATTGCCATTTCCTTCTCCAAGATTAAAAGTGCACCATAAATGTAATTCCCTTGAATTGTCCCCAAACCATCCCACCCCCACCCCCATCCATGGAAAAACTGTCTTCCACGAAACCAGTCCCTGGTGCCAAAAAGGTTGAGGACCACTGACGTGGAAGACTGAAATTCAGAGACATTTCAGACCCCAGCCCGCTTCAGCAGACACTGTCACAAGGATGGAGGAGCTGGCATAGCTTCTCTGCTCCCTGGGAGCTCCTGAGGCAGTGGTGTGGACAGGTGGGGTGTTACTCATCGCTAGTTGGTGCTGACCACCTGCTGGGCATGCTGGAGGAGTTGCTAGAAGGAGAGGAGGAGGATTAGAAGAACAGGATTGCCTGGGGTTGGAGTGGAAATGGAACTGAAATTAGAGGAATGTTAATAACTCATTGATTTGTACTAGCAGCTTAGGAAGACAGATAGCTGCTTTCCTCCTTTCACCTTCTACCTGCACTTGGTCAGCAGCCTGAAATAGACTTTAGTGATTTGAATTGAATCTAATGGTCTCCCTGTATGGCCACTGCTAGCCCCTATGGCACCTTGACATGAATTAGAAGGAAGGCATCTCTCCCTCCAGGAGGTACAGCCCTAGGGTGGGGTACATGACTTGCTAGTGGATCGGGATAATCAGGGTCTAGGTTTAGCCCTTACTTGTTGCCCCTTCCACTGGCCCTGTGTTTAGTAATTAGCCTTACACCTGAACAAGGCAACCCCTTCCCATTTCCCGCTCATGGATAAAACTTGGGCAGAGTGAAAAATCAGGGTGAAGACTGACTATGGCACCAAGTTTGCTAGCATCAGAAAAATCAGTTCCCTAACTAAAGTTATAAGTATGCTGTAATAAGGGCTTCCCAGGTGGCTCAGTGGTAAAGAATCTGGCTGCCGAGCAGGAGACCTGGGTTCAATCCCTGGTTCGGGAAGATCCCCATCCCTGGGTTGAGAAGATCCCCTGGAGAAGGGAATGGCAACCCACTCCAGTATCCTTCCCAGGAAATCCCATGGACTGAGGAGCTTGGCGGGCTACAGTCACAAAGAGTCAGACACAACTTAGCAACTCAACCACCACCACCACATGCTAATTAATAATAATATGATTGAGTTGGAAAAAAATCTAGGTAGGTAACAGTCCACAAGCAACCCAAAAGGTGTTGCCTTTTGAAGCAAAAGGAGAAGAGGGCAGCAGAGGATGAAATGGTTGGATAGCATCACCGACTCAATGGACATGAATCTGAGCAAGCTCCAGGAGATAGTGAAGGACAGGGAAGCCTGGTGTGCTGCAATCCATGGGTCAGAGTCGGACACAACTTATCAACTCAACAACAAGACAACCACAACAACGTAAGATGAGTAACTCTCTACGTTGTTGTATTTAGTGTCCCTGAAAGTAGATATCCATTCTCATTATGCATGCTAGGTTGCTTCAGTTGGGCCCGACCCTCTGAGACGCTAGGGCCTATAGCCTGCCAGACTCCTCTGTCCATGGGATTCTCCAGTCAAGAATACTGGAGTGGGTTGCCAAGCCCTTCTCCTAATACATGACAGTGAATAGATACGTAACTATATAAGCACATGGACGAGTTTTATGTCACTCTGTTATTTTTTCTCCATCACAGAAGTGCTTGACATTTAATCCAGCCAAAAGAATATCAGCATACAGTGCCCTGTCTCACCCATACTTCCACGATCTGGAGAGGCGCAAGGAAAACCTGGATTCCCACCTGCCGCCCAGCCAGAACAGCTCGGAAATGAATACCGCTTAACCTGCCTTGAGCTGATCATCCCGAGAACCTCCTTGGTGGCTGAGGGGTCCCCCGAGGAAGCCTTGCAGAGCTGTTGAGGATCACTGGCTGGAGACCTTCTAGCTGCTGTCTTCCGGATGGGCTCTGCTTCTCCGAGGAAACCACCTCGTTTACTGTTTTGAAATCAATGCAAGAGTGATTGCAGCTTTATGTCCATTCGTTTGTTTGTTTGTCTGTTTGTTTCAAGAACCTGGAAAAATTCCAGAAGAGAAGCTGCTGACCCATTGTGCTGCCATTTCATTTTTTTTCTGATCTTGAATGCTGCCAGTGTGACATGAGCAACCTGGGCACAGCTGAGTGAAATTGTACATGTGATCTCTCTGTAGCTGCTGGGGCCTGATGTGGTACTTCTGAGTGAGTGAGGGTGCATGCGCGTGTGTGTGTGATTCTTGATCTCTTAAAAAGTGTTACTTTCTGTAAACGAGAAGAAGAGTTAAATTTTAAAGACTCAAAAGTGACCGCTAAATAACAGGTGTCTGTTGACTAAAGGAGATCCACCAAAATGGGCTTCTCAAATTAGAAAATTGAGCCTGTGTCCTTAGCATTTCTTTTGTGGTCAAAAGCAGTCAATTCACTAGTAGTAAAGGGTTCACCATCTAGGTGAAGTTTTATACACACAACAAAAAGAAAAAATAACTCTAGTATCTTTTAAGAAACCTGTTTCTGAAAGCACATATTCTATTTACTCTTCAAAAAGCTGCATTTACTCCTTGTCATTTTAACCTGTATAGTATGCTTGATTGTTTCTTTTAAAGAATACCCTTATAAGCTTGCTATAGATTTAGGGAGTGTACCTCAGCAAGGTAAAATTGTCAAAAAAAAAAAGAGAAAGCCTTTATTTCCTGGTTTGGAATTTATTTCTTTTTTTGGTTTTTGTTGTTACTTTGTTTTGGTTTTGATTTTAGGAATTTTCAGGAACTGTTTCCTTTTTGAGTTGGAGGATAGTTCTCTCTGACTAGAGGCAGGAATGCCATGTAAGTTCTCCTCCACCTTTTACACTGTACTTCTTCTGCAGTGCTCTGCCTAATTTGCAAAGTGTACATCTTTATCTGTCCCCCAGCATGTCTAATGTATTCCACTAGCCTTACACAGTTCATGACAGACCGCTTAGGCTGCTCTCATGCATCTCCTCCTTTCTTTCCTTCAATGAACCTATCATCAGTAGTTTGATTCCGATGATGGCTTTTGGCTCCAATTCCACAATCCTAACAGAATCGCATGTGTTCTCCCCCTACTGCAATCTTCCTGGTGTTTACTGTTGTTACCTAGGCAGTGAGCAGAAGACTGGTTCTTCTCCATCACTGAGATGTAGATTGCTTTAAAGTGTTCCTTAGTGTTTTGCATTTTTATAGATTATATTGTCAGTGTAGTATCTGAGGGAACGTCCTGAACTATTTTTTAGGAATGTGTATTTGCTCTGTAAAATTACCTATTCTCCATCCACCAGGCTGCGCTTGCTTCTAGGGCCTTACGCACATTCCCCGCTCCCTGCAGAGCCAGCCTGACCTGGGCATTGTGAACAGCCTTACCGTTCCTCTTGCCATTTTTCTCTGCAGTACTTTATATCCCATGCCATCTCTGCCGTCTGCGTAGGTAGTGCTCAGTCGGCTCTAGTAACCAGAAGACACAGAGATGAAGTATCCTTTGGTAAGTTTTAGCTCCCTTGGCTTTCCAATTCATGTTTCGCGTGTATGCAACAGTTAGGCCATGTTTAGCATTAGGGTCTTCAAAGAATGGACGTTGCTTCTCTCAGAAGGAAATGTTCTATATGCTGTTCATGCATAATCAGGCCTTTCCGAGTTCTCCATTACTTAATATTGTATACGACTATCTTGAACAAGAGAAAAATTAGGAGACTTTTCTCTTTGAGAGCTTTCTGGGTTGGGACCCATTCTTTTCTAATATATATATATAGTTTAATATTGTTCTAATTCAGTAACTTTAAGAGCAGGAAAATTTTTGCTAAGGCAAGCTCTGAATGAGGAGATGGGCCATCAGGATGCCTTTCCAGTCTTCCTGTGACGGCATCCATTATCTTTTGCCATCACTGCAAATGCTTGAGATATAACAGACCCAGAACATTCGAGGCAAATGTACTGTGGTCCCCCCAGATAAGTAAGGGGGACCACAGATAAATGAGTTCTGTCTTTCCTTTGGGGGTCAAAATAATAAAGACCAGGGGCCTGGAAATTGAATTTTAAAACACTGCACTGATCCGTCAGGAGCTTTTCAGTAAGTATCCATGGTTAGAGTGAACATAACTTGGGTTTTGGCTTTTGCAAAAATTTTTCATAAGTTCACTCAAGAAAAATGCAGCTGTTCTAAACTGGAATTTTTCAGCATTCTTTAGCATTTTAAACACGTAGAAAGTTCAATTTTTATTTCCAACATATGCTCCTGATTCATTTATTGGTGGCGTTTATAAAGAAAACTTCAAGCACGAACATTTAGATACTTGCCAAATTACCCTGTGAGCGGCAGAGTGAGAGAGCTTTTCGTCCTCTGTGAACTCGTTAAAGAGTCTGTCCCCGGCTCCTCCATCCTGGTGGCTGTAGCACTTGAGTGATTACTTTTTTGTTTTCTGTCTCTCACATCCGGCTCACCACTTCTGAGACACAGATCCCACACATGCACCTTTGCCATTAGGGCACTTTGAATCATAGAGCAGAACACAAGCTTACTGAATGCGGCTTATTCTTCTGTGACATATGGTTTCAGACGTCTTTGCCAAAACCTAGGCAGTGATTAGCTGAAAAGGTCATATTGCCCCAGGGTTACACTGAAGCAGCTTATAGCACTAAGAAACAGGATGACAGACTTGAAATCACATTTGAATTTCTTACTAGGATTGGGACAAGAATATTTGCCCGATCGTTTCTGTGTATTTCGATCTAGCGGCCCACACATGGGGAACTGCTGTGCCAGGGTGGACTTGTAACAACCTACATGTAAAGAGTCCATTTAAGCATCATAAGCTCTCACCTGGCAAAGGTAATAAGGCTGTACCCTTATAATCTTAAAAACAATCCCCAAGAGCTTGTCAGAACCCAGTGCACTGGAGCCTCCCACTTGGCCTCCCCCTTTGAAGTGGATGGGAACTCAAGGAGCGGAGAACCTGTTTTGGAAGAAAGCTCCAGGCCATTTTAGCCCCCTGTATTCTCATGCTTTTCTCTCAGGAAGCACACATTTTGAATGACTGACTTTTCACTTAGCCTCAGCTGACTTATACTAAAAATAGTTCAAAATATTCACCTGATTCTCAGCCTCTTCATTTTGGGTAAAAATGAAAATTTCAGAATGCATGGGATGTTACTATCTTAAATAAAGCGTGGATCTTTTAATAGAGAAATTTATGATATGACTCCAGAATGTGATACTACCCATCCTGGTGAGAAAAAAACTTAAATATGACCAAACCTTTGAGTCTTAAATAGTGGATTTAAAATGAGTTTTTAACTAACTATGGCTACTTCTCTTAAACAGGGGTACCTATAAAAGTCAGTAATGACAATTCTTATTCCTTAATAGAAATTAAATCATGTATGCTTCCTAATATCATAAACATACCAAAATTCTTCTCTAAAGAATTGCTTCTCTTTTTAAGTGACTTTACTGTAATTTTTATGATAAGCACATGAGAGTGTCTCATTTTCCAAAAACAGGCCAATGTTGCATAGGTAGGTGTAGGAAAGAATAATGTTGAAAGTTAATAAGCCACTGTAGTTACTTAATTGTGTTAGTGCAATTTCTTGGAACAGAAATAATTGAATATTATATATTCCAGATATTGATAGAATTCAAAAGAATGCTTAAAGACATAAAATAGTGTGTTTATAAAAATAAAGATGCGATTATTTCTAAATTTTGTAAAAACCAGAAGATACTAGGCAGTGGCTAGAGGAAATTCTGGAGAAAATGAAGGTATTCAAAGAAAGATAGTTTCAAAGTTACGTGTATTTTATTTAAAGTCACCTGGCAGCTATGAACGTGATATGGTCAAAAACAAGTTTTATGGAAAAGCCATTCCAAACAGTTATCATTTCAAAGGTTGAGCTAAGCAAGCTAAACCACCCCTATTCCTTCCACATTTCATGGGAAGAAGCAGCCACGTGAAGCTACTCTTGTGCAAGCCTGAAAATGTTCGATGTTAAAAACAATAAATTTTGTAAAGGTATGTGTTTCCTGTGCCACCAAGACTTTTGAAAACTTGTGAAACCTAAACCGTTTATCATGTGTGTTCAGTACATACAGACACATGATGAGGAAGATAATTACATGTTCCTTCCCTACAGTGGAAAAACTTCAGACTCCCATAAAGCTGCCAAGCAAGTCCCCAGATAACTGGCAGTGGTGTCTCCCTCAAAGGCATAAGCAGATAGTAGTTTCACTTTTTTCTCAATGTAATTTTCAACCTGGTTTTATTACACACCTATATCTCAAGCATTTCTAGTTTGTCCTTTTTCAGAAAATAAACCAAAAATATTCCTTTGGCCTTATCCATCTTCCGACCTTTGTTAACAACAAAAAATGGAGAAAGAGGAGGGGTCTGATTTTTAAATGTTTTCCTCAGTTGTTTTTGTTTTTTAAATGAAGTGCAAGCCAGCTTTTCAAATGTTTTCTATTTCTTAGCATTCCCTGAGAGTTAATTGAGATAAAAGAATGGACATCCATCAATATATTTTATGTTTTCTTAATAACTGGTGCTCTGGCCTTCGAGAATATAACAAGACTCACCTGAAAATAAACACAGTTTTTTTTCCAACTATCTAGTTAAATACTAGTACAGCAATTTGAAGTCAAAATATTAGGAAAGGGAAGTGGTTTTTCTTTCACGTGTCTGTTTTTAAATTCACATTGTCCTAAGGGATGGCCTTTCTTGTTTTATTCTAGTATATTCCACAAGGTGGCACTTTGAAGGGGGGTATGGAATCTGAGCGACGCCTCTAACTTTATTTTTCTGCATACGTTTAACTTTTGCCTAGCACTTGTTTTTCAGGATGATTCATAGTCCTCACGATGTTCTGTACCTTAGATATTTTAACTGTCAGCTAAGTTCTGAACAGTTGTCTGCAAGTAAATTGTTCTTGAGGATGCATAAGACACCCATTTTGATTATTTAAGTGTATGATGAAAGCCTAGTCGTTAATTTGTTCATGAAACATTTTTTGAGGTAACTCATTACCTCACTTTTCCAGGTCCAGAAATTAGAAAGTTGGACAGGCTTATTACTCAACAGGCAACACTCATCTGTGAATAGGATAGTGTGGTTAGGAGTGTAAGACTCCTCCAGAGGCCTCAGGCACAGTATGTATATCCCATGTCAGCTGCTTTCCCATTGCCCACCCTCGTGGCCATTACACCATCCAATTTAAAAACCCTAACTAAAAAAATCAGATGAAGACACTGTTTAAGTGACACATCAGCTACTAAATAGACCAAACTATTTTTTCAAAGATCTGCTATGCTGAAACAGAGCCCTAAAATACTAAAAGACCTGCAAATTTGTATAGTCACAAGTGTAAATTCACAAGATATTCTAATTTTTAAACATTTTCTTTAAGCCTAAGAGCTAATAACTTAGGAGTATATCTACATTAAGTGATGTCTCCGTTTGTGAAATTCCTTGGCAACTTCATGTTATAGAAATATAT
Source organism: Bubalus bubalis (assembly GCF_019923935.1). NCBI lineage: Eukaryota > Metazoa > Chordata > Mammalia > Artiodactyla > Bovidae > Bubalus > Bubalus bubalis. The sequence continues at coordinate 9,624,570 of NC_059164.1, read as the reverse complement.
ATGTTTTCATACACTTTTGTTTTAATTTACAGATCTGCTCAGACACCATTATCCACCTGATTATTTTAGTCAATTTGAGAAGTCATTTTCTTCTGTAGTGTCACTGAAATTTAGAAGGAAAGAAATTACATTATTTTTCCAGCCTTCCCTTAGCAGAACCCAGCGGAAGGCCGTTTATTCCTTCTGAGTGGCAGAAACTCCATAGTCCCTGCTTCACTTTTCTCCGAAGCAGCCAGATGGCTAGTCTCAGTAATTTATACTGAATCAAAATACCGCACACATTAGGCGCTGTCAAATCTTCGGCCTGTCCATCTTCTTAAAATCCCATTGAAGAAGATTCCAGTTTAAGCCCCTCAGTGGAAGGCCGAATTCAAACCTCCAGTCTGTTATCATTTGGGCCAGTCTGAACCCTATTTACTCCTGTTCAAAACCTCCCTCCCACCGAAAAAGCCTTCCCGTGCGCTGCACCATCGCCCCGCCCCTTTGGCCGTAGAGTATCAGTGGGCGGGGCTGACCGAGACCCGCCCACCGCTCACCTATTCGTACCTGAAGTTGATGTACAGACCCGGCGGGATACTGTCCGAGGTCCGTGTGCCCTGCTGCTGTCTCAGAGGCATCTGTTCTGCAGTCTTAGGAAGTAAAATGTCCCTAGAGGCAAACGATGTCTTCTGTGCATAAATAAGTACAACATAATTCTCCGAAAGTTCGGGTATAAAGAGATGCTACTCTATCAAGCTATCTACCAGGCATCTCTCAAGCTCTAAGCTCTGCTTTTTTTTTTTTTTTTCCCTAAAAGAAGTTGTATAATTACAGGAAAGATTTTTTTATTTTTTTATTTTCTATCATTCTACATATATGATGGCAAAAGATATGCCTGGAAAAGTTTTGTTTGGAAAACTTATTTTCTGCTTCATCCTCGGTTGGCAAAAGCTCCTAACTCTTTAGTTTCAAACTTTTTTTTTCTCCTTTTTCTTTGTCAGGTAAATAAAGGTATATGTGAGCAAATTATGTTATGTAGGAAGGAGACTCTCCTGTTGAGAGGAACCTTTGATGTGAATTGTTTTGTCAAACAACCCCTTCCCTATTTAAGGAGTTTGGGTTGTCAAATGTAGTTTTTCTTAAAGGGGACACATAACTGCATAATGCTGTAAAGAACTATGATTGTAGCACTAATCAGCAAGCTTAAAGCCACAAGTTACATCATTTCTAACTCTGTGGTTTCTAGCCAAACCCATTGAAGTGCTTAGGTTACAGTCCTGAAGAGACCCTTCATACCCTTACTTGAAAGTTTCTAATCTTAAGTTTTATTAAATGCAATAATATGTATTAACTAGCAATATTTGTGTGATCACCAGCAACTCTGAATTTGACCTTGAAGTCTCTGGATAAGGAAAATAGATCCCAGCAGTAATACACATCTTGAACCCTCTGCCCCCACCAAGTGTATTGTATATCTTGCCATTTTGGCCCTGTGTTTGCAAGAAATGTATACGGGAATATTTTAATTCCTTAACTTACTTTGTATTCATTTTATTTTTCTATGACCAGTGATAAGTCTGTTAGTTAGCACATGGAATGAATAGCATCAGCTACTCCTAGGATCAGCACTTAACACGGAGGGAAATTTTTATTCCAAGTTGTTCTACATTTGCATAAATTATTTCTATTATTGTTCATGTATATTATTTATTTCTCAGTCACACTAGGCCTGTGAAAGCGCAACAGAAGGCAGACTGCATTAGGATTTGCATTTAATGCTCATAATCATGGTCTTGATGGAACTAAGAAAATTAAAATTAAGACTAAGCCCCCAAGTAAGCTGCATGCATTTTAACATGATTAGTAGAATTTAAGTCTATAGAGATAGTATTTTTGTGTGTCTAGGTGTTTTATAAGTATGTAGAGGAGTTAAAGCAAAGGACTTAGTTGTTCTCTTGTCAAGTATGCATATGTTATGGTGTGAAATACAGCAAAAATTAAAACTGCAGATAGCAAAGCATCAAATAAGGCCTTCAGTTAGGAACTGTGCCAAGTGGTCATCATAATAGATGGCAGGTAGAGACAGATGCCTGGTTGGCACTTCCGCTTAGCTGGCCGAGAGAAGAAGCACCCCCTACCCTGACTCGATCTGTGCTCTCATAGGTGTTGGGTACCGTAGGGGGAACAGGTAGCCCTGTTGAAAGGAGACCAATGTGTGAGTTTTCTGTAGAAGCAGAACTGCCAGCCTGTGCCATGAGGCTTCCAGAACGTGCCAGATGGGAGAAGTCCAAGGTTGTGTGCTTCAAGCAAGGTGGTTTTGTAGAGAAGCACTGCAGTCTGGTCACTGAAGCAAAGAAGGGCTGCGGGTACGTTGTCAACGATGGGATCTTAACCACCAACAGTCCCTAACACCTCAAAAGCTCGTTGCATGTCTGCTATTTTAAGTTTTGACCTGAAGGTTACAAGGCAAGTGTTTTGTATAGAAGAGCAGTATGTGTTAAGAAAAGCACAATGTCGGTTCCCATAGAGTGCAGAGTAGGACTAGAGGATTTTATAGGCTTATCATTTCTGAGATGTGTTAAAAAAAAAAAAAGGCATGTTTTCACCTTAAAATGTATTGGTGTTTCTGCACTCCTATAGGGCCTAGTTAAAAGTTTCTTTTAGATTTCAGCAAGGCTGTTGCAGCCAGGGAGTTATTGTTTGCTTTTTTTTTTTTTACTTATTTTTATAATAGAAGATGTTTTTAAAGTAGAAGAAAATCTTAATTAGGGCTTCTGACTTGTTGGTTTCTGTGTTTGAAATCATGGTTCTGGAGATGTGGGGATTGCACATGCGCATGTCAGATACTGACTGAGGCTGTGTGCGCCAGCCCAGGAGAACAGATGCTCCACCAGCCTCTGCATCCTTTCCTCGCTCCCTTGGCAGTGTTCCCTGCCCCCTTCCTGACCTATCCATCCGCTGCCCCTCATCCTCCTCTGCTGTACTTTGGGGTCAGGGACGTGACGAGAGATGCTTTAAGCATCCTAGGTATGCCTGTTCAGGCTTGGCCACCATCCCTGTGGCCATAGTTCTCAAGAGAAAGTTCCCGGTGCTGAACACAGAGAACAGTCAGGACACCAATCACAAATGCCTTCTCGCCTCTTCGTATGGATCTTGATTTTTAAACCCAGTCATTCTACAGAGCATTCCGTTTCCGCTGTGGTGCAAATAGAAAAACTAACCCAAGACTATAAAGCACATTCCAGGCTGCTGTTTTCTGTCCATCTGCAGGCTGTTCTTTCACTGTATTTCTTCATACTTGAAACTCATTCTGCTATTTTAATATCAGGTACAGACGTATAAGGGTGCATGTTCCTTAAAGGTGCGAAACAACTCTCATTCCGTTTGCTCATGTTGCTACATAATGCTCTGTTTCGGTGCTTTGGGTTCAGCAGGTTGGAGAAGCAGTGCAGAAACTCACTGCTGGGGTCACAGTTTTACACGAATGTTGGCAGGTGGCTTTGTGGTAGATATGACTTCCACTCTTCTCTCTATCCACAAGATGGAGAGTTCCTACACTGGTCAGGCAGGCTCACCGGGGTGGCCTTCCTCACAGGGTCCACAAGCCTGTGCTCTCCCCAGGAGTGGGTGCAGCACACCTCTCCAAAAGCAGGGGCCTGCCTACATACCCAGGTCACTTAGCCCTCAAAGAGAAATGACCTCGGGTGTAGACAGGAGAATGGAAAGAGCCGTCTCACTCTAGAGGCCAACCTCGTAGAAAGCCCTCCTGAGGCAAAAAAAAAAAAAAAAAAAGAAAAGAAAGAAAATGAAAAAAAAAGAGAAAGCCAATCTGTAAAATTACCCTCCTCCCAGTGCCCTGAGCTGAGTGATTTTGCTTCCTTCCTTTTAGCTAGATGAAAATATAGGTCAGTTTACCTAGACTCTTCCTTTCGGAAGAGGAAAATAGAAAAGTAGGTATTTGTATCATGAGAGATATGGAATGCAAGGACCGCCAAAACTTACATTAAATACCCCCATTGCTAGCAGTCTGTTCCAAATTAGCTCAAGTAAGTGGTGCATGATGACTTGGGTTGCCAAGGGCAAAGGTAGGTCTCCTAGCTCTTACTCTTAAGACTTGTTTGGAGAGGAACTACCAGTGGTGACTGAAGCGATGGAACGTGTTGGAAAATTCAGAGGGTTACAGATCAAGAATCCTTTGGAAACTGGATGTCTTACTGGGTGCTAGAATGCAAATTTAGGTATTTATTGTCAGGTAATGGAATTCATTGTTTTTTTTAAGAATTGGTGTTGAAATGTCATTGTCCAGTTCATTGTTTTCACTTATGCACAAGCTGAATTGAGGCAAAAAGACAATGGTTTGTATATTTGTCATATCTTTTGTATTTCTTACAATAAAACTCTTGGTAGCAAATAAAAATAATAAAAACAGCAATTTTGACCTGCTTTCTGGGAGATGAATTACTATTCTAGTTATTTTTCTTTTTGCTTAAATGTAAATGTAATCCTTGTGAGTAAGGTAACATAATTGGAAGTTTTAGCCAAATATGTTTCAAATTTTTAAGAGGCTCCTTTTTAGGCTTCAAATGTGAAAAAAGTAACTACTCATTGAACTTAAAATTTCCATAACACATACTTAGTAAGCTCTTATTAGTCGACTGTGGTAATCACTGAAGACCCAAAAATAAGTAAAGCATGAGCAGTCCTTTCTAAAACTTCCAGACTGAGACTATGAAAAAGGTTTGTGTAACCAATCACTGATAACCTGGGGAGGAACAAAGATTTCACATTGGAAATGTTGCTTGCACCTGCGTGCGTGTGCGCTCAGACGTGTCCAACTCTGCGACCCCATGGACTGTAGCCCGCCAGGCTCCTCTGTCCATGGAAGTTTCCAGGCAAGAACACTGAAGTGGGTTGCCATTTCCTCCTGCAGAGAATCTTCCCAGACCAGGAATCAAACCTACATTTCCTGCATTGGCAGGCAGATTCTTTACCACCAAGTCACCTGGGAAGCAGAAATGGTGCCTGAGTGGACTGACAATAAAAGTTAATGCTGGTCAGTCACGCAAGGAGAAATATTTTGTGTCTGCAGTGGCCTGCAGTTATGAAATAGCAGATGGGAAAAGGCAGGAGATTGGTGAGGCCGCACCTGGAGCAGTGGCTTTTAAGCTTTTGGATCATAACCTATAGAAAGAAATAGAATCAAAGAGTATGGCTGGTGTGCACTCACACACATGGACACACACAGACACGCATTGGAAACATATTCCACAAAATGATTCTGTGTGTCCCGCACAGGTTTTCTTATTATCCTCCACAATAAGAAAAAAATACTGGTGGAAAGCCACTAAATTCACTTCATATAACTCCACCGATAGGCCATGACTCAATGATTTAAAACTGTAAGGGGGAGGGGAGTGAGGTCCAGAAGAGCTTAATATGCCATGTAAAGGAGTTTGGAACCGCTGAAGGATTTTAAAGAGACAGACAATTTCTGCTAATGTGTGCCCATTTTTGTTTGACTGACTTACTACATCAGAGTGAAAGATGTAGCAGCTCCTGAGATGCTACGGGCGAACCAAAAGTCGGACTATAGTCGCTGTCTGATACTTATATTCCCGTCTTTGTGTCCAATATCAGGTATTTTAACATTAGTCCTCCAGAATTCTTGGGGGCTCTCATTAAGACTTCTAACTTTTTAACAGGCCCTTAATTGCATCTATATTTTTAGGATCTACACAGAATATTCAGAAGGGATGATACAGAGAGTCAGGAATTTGATCTTTATTAAGAAATGGAAGTTTTGCTGTTTACTAAGAGATCAGTCATAATTACCTGTTTCCATAAACCATAGGCATCCACAACCAGGTTTAGCTGGACCATTTTTTTCAAAGTGGTTTACAAAAGACTTTGAGCTAGTTAGTTATCTCTGTGTCTGTTTAGCTACTTAGAACCTCAGTCCATTAAAAGCGCAAGAGGCCCCTGCCACTGATTTTTCTCTCTGGACTGTGAGCCCAGTTTACAACTCCCAGTTCTTTAGGGACAGTGATGGGCCCCAGGAAGTCATATTTGTAACAGCCCTAGCAAACTAATATGTTAATTCAATGAAGAAAGGATAATCGTTCCCACCAAATGGTTCTGGAGAAACTGGTTATCCATATGGGTAAAAGAAAATGAAGCTTGACCCTTAACTTTACACCATGAAAAACAATTCAAAATGGATCATGGACCTAACATGGAGCTGGAACGATAAAACTTGCTGAAGAAAACATAAGAAAAAGATCCTTGTGACAGGGTTAATATCTGTAAAGTTCCTGGGATATGAAAAAACACTATCGTTAAGCCATGAAAACAAACTTCATCTTGTTCAGACAGACAGAGAAGCCTGTCCTTGCTAAGAGGATCCCAAGCTTAAGTCAGGGGTGAGGGAGGAGGAGGAGGAGAAATGAAATCTTGGAGACCCAATTTACAGCAAGAAGTAAAGTGGTGTTACTAAGAAGAATAAGCTTTCAGTATGGAATAGAACCCCCAGTGGCTGCATTTGAGAGTCTGGGAAAGTTCTGAGAGAACGGGAGCTGGCATTTGTTGCGTGATACAGCATGAGAAAGGGAAGGAGGGGAAGACAAACTGGGAAGATGGTTTTAAGTTTTCTTATATTTGAGTATAAGCCCATTTAGACAGTTTCCAGGCGTCTACGAAAGATCCAAATTGATTTTCAATTTCTAATGATGTGCTGAGATGGATCCAGGTTTATCCAGATCTATTAATTCTAAGTGAATATAATGGCACCTTCTCTGAAGCCCCGGAACACCTCCCTTGAAGTTTTAGTGTTTTACTGACATTATTACGGCATGCTATGTAGTAAAGTTGACCCTGCGTTTATCTATCTCCCTAACTAGCTTATAAACAGGCCCTTTGAGGGGAGCACTTGTGTCTTAATCTCATCTTCATGTCTTACTCGTATCCAGCTTCCAGTCACTCCGAGAATTACACCAAGCAGGTGTTCAAAGGGCTTTCCTGGTGGCTCAAACGGTAAAAAAAAAAAAAAAAAAAAAAAAAAAAAAAAAATCCTCCTTCAGTGCGGGAGACCTGGGTTTGATTCTTGGGTCGGGAAGATCCTCTGGAGGAGGGCATGGCAGCCCACTCCAGTATTCTTGCCTGGAGAATCCCATGGACGGAGGAGCCTGGCAGGCTGCAGTCTATGGGGTCACAAAGAGTCGGACACGACTGAGCGACTAAGCACAAGTACAGGTGTTAAAAAATTAGTGTGAAATGGATACATGAGCGATAGATGAACGGGATTGACCTTAAAAGGCAATGTCTTTAGCACTATCTATGAGAACACTGACTTCTCCGCCACCACTTGATGGATTCTGAGGGACTACCTCCGTCCTAGCCCTCACTTTATCTGTACCCAGCATCCGCACTATGCCAAGCACACAGGCATAGTGGAATAATAGTGGAACACAACAGGCCTTGGAATAATCACTGTATCCTCTGGAATGAGGATTTCAGTACATCAGGAATGGCAGAAAGCAAAACAATCCAAGGCCAAACACAAAGCAGCTGCCTGGGCCATGCTGCTGAACTGCTGCTGCTGCTGCTGCTGCTGCTGCTGCTAAGTCGCTTCAGTCGTGTCCGACTCTGCGCGACCCCATAGACGGCAGCCTAACGGGCTTCCCCATCCCTGGGATTCTCCAGGCAAGAACACTAGAGTAGGTTGCCACTTCCTTCTCCCATGCTGCTGTACTGGGTGAGTGGCAAAGCTCAGGAATCCCCAGGCGACCCCTGGGAACCGCGTGACCGCGGGCGCCTGCCTCTCCTCCGAGGCGGTAGGTGGCGCTGTGGGCCACCGCGGCCGCTGGGTCCGCGAGGCGCCGCTCTCTCAATGGGGTGGGGACTTGGCCGAGGGACCTGCTTCGGGGCCTCTTCGTTAGCCGCGCTGGCCTGGTCTCCCCGCTGAGGGCTGGCTTAGCTCTCAGTCCGGCACCATGGGGAAGCGGGACAATAGAGTGGTGAGTACCGGGCGGGGAAAACAGTGGGGCGAAGCGGGGCGCGGCGGCGGGAGAGCGGGACCGCTCGCCCTTCCCGGCTAGGCCTGAGAGTCAGCAGCGGCGCTCGGACCTTGAGATTGGAGACCCGGCTCCCCCCAAAGCGGGGCCGGCCCCGGACGCGCTTGCGCCGCGCACGCAGTTGGCGCCTGTGGGCCCCCCACTCCTTTCCCTCTTCTCTCTCGCCCCCCTTTTCTTTACATCCGGTCAGCCCTGCCGCACCTTCTGGCAGTGCTCTGTGGCATCCTTCTCCCCCGCATTTGGGCCAGCAGTGCCCACTGTGTAGAGCCGCCAAGGGTCCTCTGACCCCTCCTGTAAATAAGTGCGAAGTCTGAGGCCCGGGAAGGCGCCGGAACTCGCCCCCGCCACCCCGACCGGTATCGCCCGCCCCATCTCCGCCGCTCTCGCGCATTCGGGTGGGACGGAGGCGCGGAGGTCTGGGACGCTGTCCCTACACCCGGGGGCCTGCAGGGCGCCCGGTTCTAGAGGCAAGCGGGCTCCCTGGTTTAAGAACCAGGATCAAAGCCAAATGCTTTGATCCGGCCCCAGAGCCCACCACTACGCATGTGTGTCGCTCTGTCGTGTCCGACTCTTTTGTGTGTGCGTGCGCGTCGCTCTGTCGTGTCCGACTCTTCTGTGACCCTATGGACCACAGCCCGCCAGGCTCCTCTGTCCATGGGATTTTCCAGGCAAGAATACTGGAGTGGGTTGCCATTCCCTCCTCCAGGGGATCTTCCCAACACAGGGATCGAATCCGGGTCTCCTGCATTGCAGGCAGATGCTTTACCGTTTTAGCTACCTGGGAAGCCCACCTGGCACTTAGTAGGCCCCGAGAAGGAATAAATGGCTTGATGGTTGACTCTGGACTCAGACCCAGGCTGAAATGTCAGTTTTGGGCTCTCCGGAGTTGGATGACCTAGGATACGTCGCTGTTTTCATCTGTAAAGGGGGATCAGTGCAGCCCGTAACTTGGCAGAATAGTTGAGACCGCACAGGGCAAGGTGGGCGGGCGAATGTTTGGTCTTCAAGTTGTTACTCTGTAACAGAGATGAAAGAGATACAGAAGTAGCTAATAACAGAAAGTAAGAAATGGCTGATGAGAATGCGAGGTTCTGAGGTTCACCATTTTCACAGGCAGACGTGGGAGGAAGGCATTCTGGGTGTCCACTAGCTTGGTTTGGAAAGCCCAGGTTGTGAATTCGATTGCATGGGCCATAAACAAGGAATTTGCGATAAGCTTAAGTTACACTTGCTAGGCTTGGCCATGATAGAGTTTTAAACCAATGTGCAGCAAAAAAAAAAAAGAAAATGCTGTTGAAGTTAACGTACTAAATTTAATGAACTAGCTTTTTAAAAATTAAGCGATTAATTTCCTTTGCTGTTTGGGGGAGGGAGAGGTGCTCAAAGAGCTTTACTTCTCTGAAATACTTAATATGTTCAAAACTCTTATCTTAGTTTTATATAGTCTTCATAATCAAAGATGTCTAGGAACCACCGTGGTGAAGTTTGATTACAAGGTTGAGGAATGTTCTTTTTTCATGCCTTCCTTTCTGTAGGTCAGACCTTATGGTATTGATTCTCGTAGAGTTGAAATGGTGTTCTCATGGAACTTCCTTAGGCTTAAGGTATTGAGTGTTTTGGCTGTTTAATGACCTTAGGCCTTAAATGTTTAGAAATCACTGGACGTTGGGTACAGTTTTCATGCAAAAGCCTAACATGTTTTGTTTTACTGGCAGAAGGTGTTAGACATTTTTTTTAAAGCATTTGAAAAACTTTTCAAGTTAGTTTCATTTACTAGAGCATTTTTGACAACTCTGGGCTCTGCTGATTCCTTGGTATGTGTCTCAGCATAGGTAGTTCTGGTAACATTTTGTATGCACTTGAAAGATTATAGAAAGGGAAACAGAACATTAAGAGATAGAAGACACAGGTTACCCAATTCAGCCTCCTCGCTGCGGTGGAGGAGGTGGAACTATTAAAGTGTTAATCTCTCAGTCGTGTCCGACTTCTTTGCAACCCCATGGACTGTAGCCTGCCAGGCTCCTTTGTCCATGGAATTCTCCAGGCAGGAATACTGGAGTGGGTAGCCATTCCCTTCTCCAGGGGATCTTCCAACCCAGGGATTGAACCCAGGTCTCCAGCATTGCAGGCAGATTCTTTACCCTCTGAGCCACCAGGGAAACCCCCGAACTATTAAAACTGGGACTCCCCCCAAAAAACACCATGGGTCATCTGGCAACTCAGTTCAATACATCATAACTTTTGACTTTAAATAAAATAAACATTTGCATCTGAAAATAATGGCATTTTTTTCTTTTTACATTGATGATAAAAATCATGGTTTTAGAGATGACAGAACTGCTTTCTAAAAAAGCCATAAATTTCAGGTTGAAGTTTTTTTAAAAATAGGCTTTACTTTTTGGAGCTCTTTTGGTCTCAAGGCAATATTGGGCAGAAAGTACAGAGCGTTCCCATACGCTCCCTGCCCATAGACATGCTCTGCCTCCCCTATCTTCAACTCCCACACCTGAGCAGTATGTTTGTTACGGGCAATGAGCATACATTGGCACATCATTTTCATCTGAGGTCCTTAATTTAGGTTCAGTCCCCGGGTTGGAAGATTCGAGTTCCCTCTTGATATTGTACACTCTTTTTTATTGATTTATTTATTTATTTAGATATTGTACATTCTTAAGCAACTTTTTTTTCCCACTGAATATTTTAACCCTTGAGATTTGTAAAGCATGAAAGTGTTAGTTTCTCAGTCATATCCGACTCTTTGCAACCCCATGTGGCCCGCCAGGCTCCTTTGTCTGTGGAATTCTCCAGACAACAACACTGGAGTGGGCAGCCATTCCCTTCTCCAGAGGATCTTCCTGACCCAAGGATCGAACCTGGTCTCCCACATTGCAGAAGATTCTTTATACTGTCTGAGCCACTGGTTACCCTTTGTGCCCATTATTTTCCAGAAGTTTCTTTCCTGTTCTTTTCTGTTTTTACTAAAACAGATGTATCCTCTAGATAAAAATAGGTAATCAAAGTAACGAATGAAGTTCTGCACATTTTGTCCTCAACAACCACACTGCAGTTGCTCTTTTCCTAGCTGCCCACTTACGTATTCCCTTGAGCCTGTTTTGCCATCCTGACTTCCAAAAAACCAACCCGTTTTTCTGTTACCCAAGCTCATGGAACAGTTTGGAGCCACAGACAATTCTAGTTACATATAAGTATGGGTGTTTGATTTAAAAGGTCACAGTATTTAAAATGATTAAGTCATAGCCATTTTAAGAAATGGCACAATTTCTTTATTTTGATTTATACTCAGCCATTGTATATGCTATGTATAATGTGCTAATGTTAGAAGCATTATTTTTCACACTTAGGCATAGTAAGTGAAAAGAGCTTTACCTTTGTGAAATGGTTTTGGTTTTTAAAACCTTTTTGCTGTGCATCATAAAGAGGAGCACTGTTGCTTAATGATTATGAGCACAGACTCATGATCAAGTGTTTTGCAAGGAGTTTTTAAGATGCACTTCATAAGTATTACCATTGTAATTGAAATAAATAATGGAGCTATTTAGAGTGTACTTAAGCAGACTGGGCATAGAGTTTATCAAAAGCTTGAAAGTTAAGCTTTACATACTTAACTTATTACATACTCAGTAATAGCTCTTATAATTGTGCCATAACTTATCCATGATTGACATGGACTTTTAGCATATGAATGTACTATTTTATATTCCTCTGCAAAGTAAGCAGTAAGATAGTATGATACATACTTTGAAGATGCAGTTTCACAGTAGACATTAAATATATGCTAGAAAATTTAAAGGCTGTAAAACAGTAAATGTTGTGTTTAGATTATTTAAAACTACAGTGGAAAATTGCCTCTATACTAAGTCCTCTGCATACGAACCTTCAAGTTGCAAACTCTCAAAGATGCAAACACGCTTTTGCATGTATAGCCACGTAAGTTAGTTCGCCTGTCTGGCGTATGTTGTCATGTATGTGCATCCTCTTCAAGTGGTTGTGCTTTTGTGTACTGTACAGTAGAATGCAGTAGCACGGTGTGTTTATGGCAAGTCCTGAATGTCCAGAAGCAAATAAAAGCGGTGGTGATGCAGCTGTTACTACTGTACTCTTGGAGGTCACGTGCTATAATATTAAAAAATGTTTTCTTGGGACTTCCCTGGTGATCCAGTGGTTGGGAATCTGCTCTCTAGTACAGGGGATGTGGGTCTGATCCCTGGTCAGGGAACTAGGATCCCACCTGCCATGGGGCAACTGAGCCTGCGCACCACGACTAGAGACCTCGTAACTAAGACCCAGTTTGCATGGCACAGCACAATCTGATTGAGAAATGGTTCGTTGTTGCACAAAAGGTGACACTTCAGAATGACAGCCGTTTTGATTTGTGGGCAGCTCATGAAGTACTGACTTGCCGAGCTTTTTCATCTTTCCAGTTCACTTCAAATGCCAAATACAGAATGGTTGCAACTATAGAATGGTTGCAGTTGAGTTCTTAGGCAACTTCTCATGTAATTGTAAGAGGATCAGCTTCGATGATTGCTCTCAGATGGTCATTGCAGACTTCCAATGACTGGCCACTGTGCTCCTTATCTTCAAGGCTTTTCTTGTTTCCTTTGCAAAACTTCTTGAACTACCACTGCTTTGTACATTTCAATAGCAGTTCTTGGGCCAAATGCATTGTTGGTATTGGGAGTTGTCTCCACTCGTTTACGGCCCATTTTAAACTCTAACAGGAAAATCCACTCAAATTTGCTTTTTGTCTAACATCATTTCCATAGTCCAAAGTAAATATAAAATAAACAAGTAATAAGTCATTAGCAAAAAACCGTAAAGTGAGAAATGTGCATTAAAATTATGTATAACATGACCACATTTATTATGACTGTATTCCAATGTCAAACGGCAAATTTCAACAATGCAAAAACTGCAGTTACCTTTGCACCAAGCTGGTATTTCATTTGGGGAATATAGTGTATTTGATGAATCTCAGGTTGATGGCTCTTTGGGTATTTTCAGTTTTTCCTCTTTTGGTGATATAGTTTTAACATCCGTGTATATATTTATAACTTTGAAAATAAAGTTTTTACAGTTTCAAACTTAAAATGGTTTATCATTAAGTACTGCTAAAATTATGACATGATACCTAAGAAGTAAGAAGGTGATAGATACTGTACTCCTGGTTTAAAGTGATGATCTTAGTTTGTACATTACACTTTTGATTGTTAAGATGGTCAGTGTCATTGGTTGGGCCAACAACTGCTCTGTTGTGGCCTTTGTTGGTTGTCATTTCCACATAAACTGATTAAAAATCTCAGTAGAGACAGTTGAGTGAAATTTGAGGGCATAACATTTGATATTAAAAATATGACTTTTATGCCTCAGTCTTCAACATTGCATTGACAGCCACATGTAGCCCCCATCCTGTAATTGTCTCTGACCTTAGGAACTCTAGCTGTAAGAAAATTATATTAAAGGTTTAACTGTTTTCATCTCAAGTAATTAGGCAGTATCCAGTTGAATGGAAATAATTCTCGGTATGTGTTGTTTATAATGATTGTGTATTGTTTACTCTGCCAGAGAAATCTAGATGTATATAACTTACATTTGTTATGAAGGTGGAAATTTTGTCATTTTTAAAGATTTTAAGTAAAATGCAATAGATGAAAGTCCCTTTTCACTTTTCTGTGGAACGTTAAGTACTAAGTTTCAGGCCTTAAAATCAATCTTTGTGATAGTCATTTTCAACCAAAGTTCTTTTTATTTAAAGAGTAGAAAATGGAGAAGGAAATGGCAGCTCACGCCAGCATTCTTGCCTGGGAAACCCCATGGACAGAAGAGCCTGGCGGGCTACAGTCCACGGGGTGTAGAGAGTCAGACACGACTCGGCAACTCAAGGGCAGCAGCATGGGCTTGGCGGTTTCTGTTCTGAGCGCTGTAGGGAGCTAAATGGTTAAAAGCGTAATTTGTGATAAAATAAAAAGTGGAAGAGTATTTTAATAAATGTTTGTTGACTTGAATTAAGTTGGAAAACTTAATCATAGGATCAAGAAATTGAGACTGAATTAAAGACTAGATTTTGTATCTGTTCTAAAGTGAATTCTAATAAAACAGTGTCTGCTAGACACTGTCATTAACAAATATTCTGCTTTATTTTGTCTCAGTATGTTTTTGGGCAAAGTGTATAAAAATATGTATTTCTGCTCTAGTAAGTGTAGTTTACAGAGCATAATATCATCATAATTTTGTGGGTTTTTATTGTACAGAAATATATATAACATAAAGTTCACCATTTTAAGCATTTTTAAGGGTATAGTTCATTAGGTACATGTGTTATACAGCTATCACCACTGTCCATTTCCAGAAGTTTTTCATTATCTCAAACAAGAAGCTTTGTACCCATTCCACCACTCTCAGCCCCTGGTAAACTCCCTTTTTTGTCTCTGAGTTCACTTATTCTAGGTACCCCAAATAAGTTGAATCATATAATATTTGTCCTTTGGTGTCAGCTTTATTTCACTTAGTATGCTTCCAAGGTTCATCTGTGTTGTAGCATGTATCAGAATTTCACTCTTTTCTGAGGCTGAATAATATTCCATTGTATGTACTGAATTGGCCAAAATGTTCATCTGGATTTTCCTGTAAGATGGTATGGAAAAACCCAGACAAACTTTTTGACCAACCCAATACGTGGTACATTTCGCTTATCCGTTCATCCATGGGTGGATGTGTGGACTGTTCCCACCTTTTGGCTGTTGTGAATAGCGCTGCTGTGAACGTGGGTATACGTGTATCTGTTTGAGCCCCTCCTTTCAGTTCTTGGATCCTGAATCATATGGCAATTCTGTGTTTAACTTTTTGAGGAATCGTCAAACTTTTCCAAAACAGCCGCACCATTTTTTATTCTCATCTGCAGTGCTTAACGGTTCCAATTTCTTCACATCCTTGATGACACTTTTTATTTTCTGTTTTGGACAGTAGCCATTCAACTGGTGTGAGATGATGTCTCGTTGTTTTGATTTGCATTTCCCTCGTGACTAGCAACTCCAGGAGATAAGGGAAGACAGAGGAGCTTGGCATGCTTGGTTTCAGGGAGTCGACAACAATGACAAGTAACAGCGAACATCTTTTCATGTGCATACTGGACATTTGTTTATCTTCTTTGAAGAAATGTCTAAAGTCCTTTGCACATTTTTGAATGGGGTTTTGGGGTTTTTTGTTGTTGAGTTGTAGGATTTATTCATTCTGCATGTTAAACCTTGTCAGATATATGATTTGCAAATATTTTCTTCCATTCTGTGGATTGTCTTTTCAGTCTTTTGATAGTATTCTTTGATGCACAAATGTTTTTAATTTTGCTGAACTCTTGTTTATTTTTTCTTTTGGCGCCTTGCATAATTTAATTTTTGATAGTTAACAATCTGTGTATAAAATTGCTATCAGGATGGCACAGTATTTCCTGAGATAAAAGATAAAGTAGAATAAGCAATGAACTTAGTGTTAGGTCTTCCATCTTTGAAACCAAGTTTCTTCATTTGCCATTGAGAATAGTATTACTACCCTTAGAGCTTTATTGGGCTTTTGGAGAAAGTACTACAAAGCCACCTCAGAGTTAAAGAAGAGGTATCAATATTATTTTCATCAAATTTCTGATGGAGATAACATTTTCTGTGAAATAGTGGTATTACTTATCTCCCAAACCTCTGAGGCTTAATGTTGTTCAGTTGCTAAGTTGTGTCCAACTCTTTGCGACCCCATGAATTACAGCGCTCCAGGCTTCCCTGTCCTTTACTATCTCCCTGGCTTGCTTAAACTCATGTCCATTGAGTCAGTCATCCAACCATCTCATCCTCAGTTGCCCCCTTCTCCTCTTGCCCTCAGTCTTTCCCAGGGGAAATCAGGGCCTTTTCTAATGAGTCAGTTCTTCACATCAGGTGGCCAAAATATTGGAGCTTCAGTTTCAGCACCAGTCCTTCCAATGAATATTCAGGACTGATTTCCTTTAGGATGGACTGGTTGGATCCCCTTGCAGTCTAAGGGACCCTCAAGAGTCTTCTCCAACACCACAGTTCAAAAGCATCAATTCTTCGGCCATCATCCTTTATAGTCCAACTCTCACATCCATACTTGACTACTGGAAAAACCATAGCTTTGACTATATGGACTTTTGTTGGCAAAGTGATACCTCTGCTTTCTAATACACCGTCTAGGCTGGTCATAGCTGTTTTTCAAAGGAACATGCGACTTTTTAATTTCATGGCTGCAGTCACCATCCACATTCATTTTGGAGACCAAGAAAATGAAATCTGTCACTGTTTCCATATTTCCTCCATCCATTTGCCATGAAGTGATGGGACCACATGCCATGATCTTCATTTTCTGAATGTTGAGTTTTAAGACAGCTTTTTCTCTGTCCTCTTTCACCTTCATCAAGAGGCTCTTTAGTTCTTCTTCGCTTTCTGCTGTAAGGGTGGTGTCATTTGCATTTCTGTGGTTACTGATATTTCTCCCAGCAGTCTTGATTCCAGCCTGTGCTTCATCCAGCCCAGCGTTTCTCATGATGTACTCTACATATAAGTTAAATAAGCAGAGTGACAGTATGCAGCCTTGACGTTCTCCTTTCCCAATTTTGAACCAGTTGGTTATTCCATGTCCAGTTCTAACCGTTGCTTCTTGACCTGCATACAGATTTCCCAGGAGGCAGGTAAGTTCATCTGGTATTCCCATCTCTTTAAGAATTTTCCACAGTTTGTGGAATCTACACTTTGACTGTGACCTACACAGTCAAAGCCTTTATCATAGTCAGTGAAGCAGAAGTAGATGTTTTTCTGGAATTCTCTAGTTTTTTCTGTGATCCAGCAGATGTTGGCAATTTGATGTCCTATTCCTGTGCTTTTTCTAAATCCAGCTTGTACATCTGAAAGTTCTTGGGTCCCCTGTTGACGCCTTGCTTGACGGATTTTGAGCATTATTTTGCTAGCGTGTGAAATGAGTACAACTGTGTGGGAGGTTGAACTCAATTCTTTGACTTAGTTTGACCTAGTATGCGTTTATAGTAAAGATTGCTTTATGAGTAAGAAAATGATTATTTTAATGGAGTTAATTTTTGTTTTTTTTTCCTCAAGGCCTATATGAACCCAATAGCAATGGCCAGATCAAGGGGTCCAATCCAGTCTTCAGGTCCAACGATCCAAGATTATTTGAATCGACCAAGGCCTACCTGGTATTTGTGAAACAATTTACCTATATAAATATATATAAGGTTTTCATAAATGTTTTAAAAGTCATTTTACAGCTTCTACTGATTGCCAAGCAGTTGCTGGATGCATCATTGTTTGAAGTAGTATTTAATATGTGCTTACTTTTGAACGTATAAAGCACATGCATGAATGTAAAGCAAGCATTTAGGAACCCACCACCTAGTACAGCTAAAGCTGAAGCACTGCCAGAGAATCTTGCATACCAAAAACATCCCTGGCTCCTAAAAGAGACCTTAACCTTGCAGTATTCCAAGCTATTTAAAATGGTAGGTTTGAATAATTTAACCTTTGAGGTGTAACCTTAAGTGTTGAGAAAGAAAATGTTAGGCCTTGTTTCTGGTTTTATCTGCTGGCTTTACAATGTGTTAAGATTTCCCATTGTCTAAGTTGTGTGTTAAAGTTTGTTGTTTTGCCCTCGTTGAGTGGCTCTGATCTTTGCTAAATAAAGCGTCGTAGCTCTAACATTATTATTTTTCAGTATGTCTTATTATTAAATACCCATACTCCTGAAGTGACATAAGAGAAGATTCAGAGCTGTTAGCTTTTTATTCCTTCTAAGGGCCCCCGAGAGCTGGGCAGCTAGAGTTGAAACTTGTGCTTACACACCGGAAGGAACCCTTAAATAGGAAGTAAGCTGTGTCTGCCCCTTCATCAGTGCTGCTGTTTATTGTTGCAGCATACAGGGAAATAAATTATTGCAAAACAAAGTGTATTTTATCTTTTAAGATTGGGGAGAAGGGATGAGTACTTTTTTTTTTTTTTTGAGAGGGGAAAGGGGAAGTGCCTGAGCTAGTGGATTACATATGTGGTCAGCCATTGCCAAGACAACCCTCAGGTTGGGTAATTGCTAGAAGGATTCACAGATAGTTGTGCTCATGGGCAAGATTTATCATAGTGGGAGGATACCAGGCACAGTCAGCAGAGGAGAAAGGCACCTGGGGAGAAGTCCAGGGGAGATTGGGGCAGCTTCTGGCACTGCTTCTGCGGAGTCATACGGGATGCTGCCTTTAATTCCCCCAGCAGTGAGTTGTGATAACACGTGTGAGATGTGGCCAGCTAGTGTGATTCAGTATGTCCAGCTTTTTTATTGGAGATTGATCAGCCTCTGCCTATCAGCTGCCAAAATTTCAGACTTCCAGAAGGAATGCAGATGTTCATATAAACTATCGTGTGTGTATAGATAGGCATAGTGAGCACTCTTCTCAGGGGACAGTGCCAAGATCTAAGTGTCCAGATACCAGCCAGGGCCACTCTTTCTTGTAAGCAGGTACATTATAAACTGGGTGACTTAGTAGTAGACTATAGAAGTTCAGTCACACAGGCCTTAACTCACCCTAACACTGCAGCTGCCAGCCTTGTGACCTTCCCTAAGCTGCAGCCTCTTTCTCTCCCATATAATGGGAGTAATAAAGCTACCTTTTCTCACGGGATTGTTGTGAGGATGAAAGGAAGATGTATTTAAAACAGTACCTGTTGTGAGCATGTGCGCTCACTTGCTGAGTCATTTCCAACTCCCTGTGACCCCGTGGACTGTAGCCCACCAGGCTCCTCTGTCTATGGGAGACTCCATTCAGGAATACTTCAGTGGCTTACCATTTCCTCCAGGGCATCTTCCCAACCCAGGGATTGAACCTGTTTATATAAACTTATAGATATATAAATTTAAATAAATATAAATTTATATAAAATATTAGTTCTTATAAACCCATGTTCTGGAGAGGAATGATTATGTTATCTAATAGGATTTATTATGATAATTAATATACAAGGACATGAGCAAAGAAATTTTAAATGTAGCAACACTGGAGCTGGAATGGAGGCGTATTAGGATATTTAAAAATTATGAAATTTTTGTTGTTTGTCAGCATCCATCTCTAATTTGAATTGCTTGAAAATTTATTGTACACTCTATTTTTTAAGGGAAGAACTGAAAGAACAACTAGAAAAGAAAAAGAAAGGCTCCAAGGCATTGGCTGAATTTGAAGAAAAAATGAATGAGGTTTGTAAATTGTGCCTTTAGAAAAAGAGACTAATCTTTTTTTTTTTTTTAAATAAAAAATGAGATAATTTTTAATAAGCCAAGAGTTTGGGCCTAGCTCTTTAAGGGGGCTCTGTATTTTAGAAATGTTTTTGTTACATTGAATATGGTTTGTATTTAAATATTTGACGTCTTTAAAAAAGAGAAAAAACATCTTACGGTAATTTAAATCATCTTAAGTCTTCTAAATGTTAGGTTCTTCCCTTCTCTCCCCTAGTCCCCAGGCCCCCATCTTACCCTGAGATTTCCACAATGATGTTTGCTTGTTTTGATTACAAATCTACATGTAGTATTTCAGCCACAGTATAGATTAATTGAACTTTTATTGTCTGGAAAGAGAATTTAACCACCTTTCTTAAAAAGAAAAAACTTCTCAGTTTCAGTAATAACAACCTACTCCTCCTTTCAGTATACAGTGTGGAATTTCCACTTCATAATATCCTCTTGGAAAAGAGCTCGGTAGAGGCTCCTTTGGTGACAGGGAAGAGGATTCTTAAACCTGCAGCATCTTTTGACTGTAATTAGAGGCTGAGATGGGAGCAAGATAGTAGAGGATGGAAGGAAGGAAGTAGTTGTCTGTACATTTCAGTATAAAAGGAGAAGGGGGCAACAGGATGAGATGGTTGGATGGCATCACTGACTCAATGGACGTGAGTTTGAGCAAACTCAGGGAGATAATAAAGGACAGGGAAGCCTGGCGTGCTGCAGTTCATGGGGTCGCAAAGAGTCGGACACAACTTAGCGACTGAACAACAAAGGACAACAACATTTAGATATATTAGGAGGGGAGAGGTGACTTCTGATGTGTTTATAATTTTTCTGCAGAACTGGAAGAAAGAACTAGAAAAACACAGGGAGAAATTGTTAAGTGGAAGTGAGAGCTCATCCAAAAAAAGACAGGTAGTGCCATTTTTATTTTATTGCTACTCTTAGTCTCAGAGTTGGGTTTACATAATACTGCTGTGTACTGCTGTTAATAGGTCCATTGGAAAACACTACCTTATTTAGATTTGTACTTGTATTTTTTGCTTTTAGAGAAAGAAAAAAGAAAAGAAGAAATCTGGTAGGGTGAGCAAAAGTTTTCCATTTTTCTAAATGTTATAATCAAGAGCCTACAGAACAAAAAGTAAGAGTAATTGATACAACCTGTATGCTAACTCTAGCTAAGTCAGAGTCTGGAGGTCCTTTGGTAGTTATGGGTGGGTTTGTTCTGTTAGTGATAATAAAAGGAAGATGCTGACCTGCTTATAACTTAGTGACTCCTTCACCACAATTAAAGAGGGAAAATTGACCACATCTTTTGTTACTTTGGGGGGGGATGGGGGGCAGGGGGTGAAATTTGACATTTAATATTTAAGTCATATGGCATCCGTTTCTCAGAAACTAGATTGATCTCATTAAGTATTTGAGAGACTTAGTAAAAGAAAAGTTCCTGCATCTCACAAGCTTTAATTGTTTTGTGCTTGGTCAAGTATTCATCTTCTTCTTCATCAAGCTCTGATTCTTCCAGCAGTTCTTCAGATTCTGAAGATGAGGTAATGTTTGCTGTCGTGATGAAATATGAAATACATGAAATAGCATCTCTGATATCTTTCATAACAAGGGGAAACCTATTATGAAGAATCTGTTGGAAATGTTTACTTCCAAGTTTTGATTGATTATCTCTGAGAGCACTGACGTGAATAAATAACTAGCTACTTAAATATTGGTAAATGTATTTTTTAGATTCCTAAATTTGTCTTGTTCGTTTAAGAATGTTAGTAGAAGAAATGGATTTAAAAATCAGAAAGTCCATTTTAGCTAAGAATTACATGTGACTCAAATCACTTAACGTTTTTTAATTTTTAAAAAAGTGATGTATGTTATATTTTAAATATTTTTAAATAAAACATTTACAAGCTGATATTTTCATTAAGTTTTGTTCATTGATACAGTTTTGATGTCAATTAAATGCAATGAATATATGCAACGAAACAAAGCAAATTATTTATGTTTCATGTAGGATAAGAGACAAGGAAAAAGGAAAAAGAAAAAGAAGAGTCGTTCACATAAATCTTCTGAAAGTTCCATGTCAGAAACTGAATCAGACAATAAGGTAAACTGTTTAAATGAGCAATGTTTTGGATAGCAGACATTTAATTAGATTTTTCTTTTAGTTCTTAAATAGTTCTCTCTTAAATAGAACTATCTTAAATAGTTCTCAGTGTTGAAATGATACTGTTTTTTGTACTTAGATGCTCTGTGCCACTTAATTGATGCACTTAATATTGTCCATAGGGCATTTAATTGTTCTCTAAATGCTCTGACATACAGGTCTCCGTGTCTCAAAATTTTCATGGTAACTTTATGATAAACATGGCTGACATTGTTTTTCCCATCTTCATAAACCATTTATAGTGCAGATAAAAAGCATCTTGCTTAAATTCATACAAATAGTATTAGAATTGGAAGTTGAATCTGTCTTCTGATATCTGATCCAGTGTCCTTTTTATGGTACTATACCTCATCTGTTCTGTACTATCCAGAATTATCAGGTACAGTTAACTTTCAAACATTAGTGGTCATAAGAAATACATGCAGGTTATAGTAAAAATGTAGATTTCTGGGCCCCATTTCCACAGTCTGATTTAGTGAGGCTGATTAGGATCAGAAGTCTACATTTTTAACAAATAGTCTCTGTGATTCTGACATGGTGTTTTACAGTTTGACAAGCACTGTCCTGGGGGTCAAGGAGAACAAAACCACTAAATGGTTTATAGAGGATATCTACTTGACCTACTGAGATTTCTTCTGATAAAATTCCTGGCGTCTAGAAAGTACTCAGTAGATGGTAGTTTGTTCTTAAAGCAGAAGAGCCAGTTTAATGATACTGATAGCTAACGTTTATTGGATGCCTGCTATGTATTAGGCCTAGTTCTAAGCACTTGACTTTTAATTCAGTCCTCTCAGCAACTCTATGAAGTAGATACCTGTTTATCCCTTTTGATGGATAATGAAGGCTCAGAGAGGTTAATAGCTAGCTCAGAGGGTTTCAAAAGTAGAAATTCTTGCCTGGAAGTAAATTTCTTTCCATCATAATCACCTTTTTGATATTTTTGTTCATTATGGTATAATGCTCTATCTTTCACATGTAAAATTAATATACATATATGTTTGTTTAGGATAGTTTAAAAAAGAAAAAGAAGTCAAAAGATGCAACTGAGAAAGAAAAGGTAATGTATATTTTATGTTGCCTTTTTTATATTTATATATATGTTTAATATTATTTATTCATTTTTAACTGCGCTGGGTCTTCATTGTTTTGTGCGGATTTTCTCTAGTTGCAGCGAGTGGAAGCTACTCTTTGTTGCACTGCATGGACTTCTCATTGCCGTTGCTTCACTTGTTACAGGCTCTGAGGCATGCAGGCTTCAGAAGTTGTGGCGCACAGGATCAGTAATTATAGTACTTGGGCTTAGTTGCTCTGTGGCATGTGGAATGTTCCCGGACCAGGGATTGAACCCATGTCCCTCGCACTGACAGGTGTATTCTTCCCACTGAGCCACCAGGGAAATCCCTACATTGTTTTAATTTAAGATTCTTCATTTCCTTTAAGAATAGTTTCAAGCAATCAACAATAAAGCATTCCCTTTTTAACTTAAGAGATTTCTTTTGCTTATTGGGTTCGTTATTGAAGGTAAAAGATCAGAAGAGTATTCCTGCAGAGAATTTGTGTAGATGTAATGTATTATCTCAAAATTGAAATAATGAAGTTTTAAACATTCCATTTGTTTCCTCACTTCATTTTAAAGAAGGTCCTTTTAATGAAAGAACATGGATTTCTGTGTCAAATTGAGTATACCATAGATAATTTGAAAAATGTTTTTTCTACTGTAAGTAGATGTTTTGTCTTCATTTATAGCTTATCTATGCTTAATGCTAAATTTATGCCTATCTAAGTTTCTAATTTATAATTTCTAGTCTTTTTAATTCCCTGGAGAGGAAATGGCAACCCACTCCAGTGTTCTTACCTGGGAAATCCCATAGACAGAGGAGGCTGGCAGGCTACAGTCCATGTGTCACAAAGAGTCGAACACAACTTAGCAACTGAGCACATATGCAGTCTTTCTGATAAAAAGCCTAAAGAAAGCATTACTAATAAAAGAAAACTAAATACCAGTGTCACCAAGTTTTATTCAGTCTTTTTATATCATTCCAATGGACATGAAGTTGGGCAAATTCTGGGAGATGGTGAGGGACAGGGAGGCCTGGTGTGCTGCAGTTCATGGGGTTGCAAAGAGTCAGACACAACTTAGTGACTGAACAACAACAAAAATTGAGATGAAATTCACATAATATGCTGTGAACCATCTTTAAATTATAATTTGGTGATACTTTGTTTATGTACAATGCTGGGCATTGATCTGCTCTTTAGTTTCAAGACTTTTTCATAATTACATTAAAAATACCCATACTCATTAAGTACTCAATTTCTTTCTGTCTCCTCATCCTGTGTTAGCCTCCATTCTGCTTTATATGTCTATGGATTTATGTGTTCTGGCTATATCATACAAAAGCAATTATACTGTATATGACCTTTTGTGACTGGCTTCTTTCCCTTAGTCTATGATGTTTTCTCTTGGGTATATATGGAGAAGAGGTTTCTTTCTTTTTTTTTTTTTTTTTCCAGTTTGCAAATAAATACACTAAAAAAGAAACCATATTGACAAAGTTGGTTTCATTAATTCCAAGGATTCAAGCATATAAAATTTATTAATATAACTCACCATATTAACTGCAGAAGGCAATGGCACCCCACTCCAGTACTCTTGCCTGGAGAATCCCATGGACGGAGGAGCTGGTAGGCTGCAGTCCATGGGGTCGCTAAGAGTCGGACACGACTGTGCGACTTCCCTTTCACTTTTCGCTTTCATGCATTGGAGAAGGAAATGGCAACCCACTCCAGTGTTCTTGCCTGGAGAATCCCAGGGACGGGGGAGCCTGCTGGGCTGCCGTCTGTGGGGTTGCACAGAGTCGGACACGACTGAAGCGACTTAGCAGCAGCAGCCATATTAACTGCTCAAAGGAAGGAAACTGTGATTATTTTCATAGTTCCAATAGGGTGTGATATAATTTCAACAGAAATTCCTGATTTTCAAAACCATTATAAAATAATAAGCGGTTATTTTCCTGTGTTTCAAAAAAATGTAAAACTGAAAACTGGCAGTTTACAAACATGAAATAACTAATAAAACATCTGCACTATGATTTTGAAGTACTTCAAAATATGCAAAATAAAGAGCAATACATACACATACAATAAATAACACATATATATACCCAGCAGAATTAACAAATGGTTTAAATTTTGTCATGTCTTGTTTTATTGGCAGAAGTCTCTGTCACACTCTCCTTCACTATAGGCAGCTGTTTTTGAAATTACTGTGTATCCTTCCCATCCGCCTTTATATAAGTGTATGTTCACACATATTTTCAAAATGGTATCATTGTGTTTTCTTCTGAAACTTCCTTTTTTTGACACAACATTGCTGTTGACATTTATCCTTCTTGATACTCTCAAGTTTGTTTCTTCTGCTTCTAATATTCCATTATTCTAATGCACCACAATTTGTATTTCCATTCTTCCGTTTGTAGACATCTACGTTATTTTCTCTCTTCAGTAGTGCAAACAGTGCCGCAGTGGCAATTTGTTTCCTATTGCTCCTTTTCCTTAGCTTTTCCTTGATTTTCTAAGGTATACCTGGAACTATAATTTCTGGGTGCAGGGAACATGTTAATACACTTAACTTGTCTGCATTTTACTCACCAAAGTGCTTATTTTCTAATTTACATTCCTACTAGTAATGTATGATAGTACCCTTGTTCCTCGTACATACTCACCACGCTGTTGACGCCTCCTTTTTTGCTAGTTTAATGTCTGAGCCCCTTCATTTATTAGCCATGCAGATTTCATTCTCTATGGATTGCCTTTTCATGGTCTTGGCCCATTTTTCTGCTTGATTTTAATTGTTCCAATTGGTAAGAGTTATATACCTTGATTGCTAATCTTTCAGACACATAGTTAACATCTCTTAAGAGAAGTCTACGGTTTCTCTTAATCTTATTTAGGATGTCTGTTATAATCTTATAATGTTTTATTAATCATTATGTTTAGCTCCATTTTTATTTTAAATTGTTCCAAAAGTGCTTGGCAATACAATACCTAATTAGAAAATATAATGGAAAAATATATTTCATGTATAATATTTACAAAAAATATATAGGAAAATCTTAAGGAAGTGAGTAGGACTAATTTAAAGAAAACTATACACATCTATTCAGAAATACATGAAAATTTAATAAAATTTCTGTGTGTGACTTGCCCTGCTAGAAGTTGAAACATTTTTCATATACTTTGATTAAAGCAATGTGGTATGGTACAGGAATAGAAAAAACAATGGAACATTGTAGAGTCCAGGTAAAAATTGATGAGCATTTGTGGAATTTAATATATGCCAGAGGTGGCATTTCTTGGGCCAAAGTGACTAACCATTTGAAAAAATTTAAGTTGAAGAAAGCTGAGCGCCGAAGAATTGATGCTTTTGAACTGTGGTGTTGAAGAAGACTTTTGAGAGTCCCTTGGACTGCAAGGAGATCCAACCAGTCTACTCTGAAGGAGATCAGTCCTGGGATTTCTTTGGAAGGAATGATGCTAAAGCTGACACTCCAGTACTTTGGCCACCTCATGCGAAGAGTTGACTCATTGGAAAAGACTGATGCTGGGAGGGATTGGGGGCAGGAGGAGAAGGGGACGACAGAGGATGAGATGGCTGGATGGCATCACTGACTCGATGGATGTGAGTCTGAGTGAACTCCGGGAGTTGGTGATGGACAGGGAGGCCTGGTGTGCTGCGATTCATGGGGTCTCAAAGAGTCGGACACGATTGAGCGACTGAACTGAACTGAACTGAACACGCCTTAAGGCCAAATAAATTCCCAGATAAGTCAGAAATGTGTGAAGTGTAGCTAGAGAAAGACATGGGTGAATATAACATCAGAGTGAGAAAAGCCTTTGCCTCAAAACCCAGGAACTTTTGACCATATAATTCAAATTCTGAATGGCAAAAAGACATTTAAGCTATGAACAAAGTTTAAATACATATGAATAGACTAAGAAAAACTACTAGAAATATGTAAGACAAAAAACTTGATCTTCAGTAGTTAAGGGAAAGAGAATACCTCACACGCATAAACATAGGCAAAACACGTGTGTGTGTGTGTGCTTAGTTGTGTCCGATTCTGCAGCCCCATGGACTGCAGCTGCCAGGCTCCTCTGTCCGGGGCATTTTCCAGGCAAGAATACTGGAGCGGGTTGCCATTTCCTACTCCAGGGGATCTTTCCGACCTAAGGATTGAAACTCTGCCTCTCGCGTCTCCTCCATTGGCAAGGTAGATTCTTTACCACTGTGCCACCTGGGAAACCCAAAAAACATGTTTAGGCAATTCTTAAAGAAAATATGAACTATATTCTAATAATCTGAGACTGCTATGACTGATGAAAGAATCTGATGAAGAGGCTTTTTGGTGAGGTGTGATTGATGAATGAATGAAATCAACAATTTTGAGGATTGTGGGAAAGGGAGACAGTCATTTGGATGAAGGCTACTTTGGTTTTTGATTTAGTCTTTATTGTTAGATAAAGATTTTGCCCTCATATACCCTTTACTCTGTTTCAACTTTAATAGCAAAAACCTATATGACTGCCCTCCAGAAGGAGATGGGTTAAGTAGATTGTGGGATATACTTTAAGTGATATGTATTTTCAATGTATATCAAAAGTGGCCAAAAAAAAAAAAAAAGTGGCCAAAAATGATGGTGTAATTGGCATGGAAAGATACTGTTGGGTGAGAAGAGTGGGTTACATAAACAGGTATTTATGTACAGGCATACATACACACGTAGATGTTTTCCAAAATCCCTGTAGTGGGATTTGGGTGCAAGATGAATTATTTCTACCAAAATAGTGAAGCTGTTTACAGAAACAAATCACATGTAATCTAACGTGTATCATCACTTTTAGTTTATTTTCTTGTTTACATCTTCAAAATTGGGTTCATGCTATAGAAAAAATGGTCACTTTTTTCTGTGTAAGATTAGGTGGTAAGCATTTTTTCCTTAATGTGGTTTTGGTTTTGTTATGAACTACTTCATACACACAGATAAAGGATATGGGCATACCCAGAACGCAGCTTGAACACATCTTCATGTTTCGTTGTTTTGCTTCAGGTGTTTTCAGAGTACTTCTCCCTTCTCCTAGTCTTACTCTCCTTTTCTTCCCCCGAGTTACACATTTTCTCATCATTAAATGCTTAGGGATTAAGTTTGGGTTTTTTTGTTTTGTTTTTTAATGTGAATTTAACACTTTAAATGCATTAAAGTGCAGTGGTCTTTTTAGATCTTTTCTATAGCACTAGGCCTGTCTGATCCAACCTTGGATTGAAACAAGAGTTAGAATGCAAAGGACCCAAATCTTATACTATGTTTTCATTAACTCTTTAAGATTCTATCATGTTTAATTAGAGAAAATAAAGAGGTTATTACATCTAAGTCAATGTATAGTTATTTCTTTTCAAGTTACTTAATAAAAGTAACTTTTATTGAAATTAGAAACTGATTCCTGTCACCGATTTTAGACAGTTCTAAAATGAAAATGGGTAGTTTTTGTGATAATAGGAAAATTTTTTAAGTAAAACTTAGGAACATAAAATTCTTGCGGCATACTATTATATCTGAGT
This sequence comes from Bubalus bubalis, assembly GCF_019923935.1. Classification (NCBI taxonomy): domain Eukaryota; kingdom Metazoa; phylum Chordata; class Mammalia; order Artiodactyla; family Bovidae; genus Bubalus; species Bubalus bubalis. The sequence continues at coordinate 9,596,444 of NC_059164.1, read as the reverse complement.
CAGCATACATGTATTTATTTTTCACAGGACATTAAAGGGCTCAGCAAAAAGAGAAAGATGTATCCAGAAGATAAACCATTATCATCTGAGTCAGAGTCAGAATCAGAGTATACTGAGGAGGTAAGTATATAATTAAATCCATTTTCTTTACCTTAAAATATCTAGTTATTTGACTTAATAAATGTGAATTATTAAAAAAATAATTTTTCATAAGTATTTGACTCACTTTTCTAACATGTTAAAGAAATGCCATTTAAGAATAAATTCTGTATTTTTACAGACGATAGTAATACAGTTTTTATTTTGATAAATGTATTCCCACATACCTTTCCAATCTGAGAACTTTTATTTTTACTCTCCTAATATTTTCTTTAAGTTTTACTACCATTTTGATGACATGAAAAATACTGTATAGTATGTAGCACATTAAAACCTAGCATTCCCTTGTTTTGGTTTTGAACTGCTCTTTAGGAAGCAGAAAGATTATAAGGTAAAGCAGAAATGTTGACAGGACCTCAGTTTTCCTATCCATAAAATGAGGGACTACGATTAGGTAATCTAGACCGTCCTTTTCAGCTATAATATCCATGTCTTAGATTTTGTACTCTATTGGAATTAGAGTCCATTCTTAGTTCATTTTAGGTTTCTAAGTTATCATCTTTGATGTAGTTCTCTGCTTAGACTTGAATTCCTCATTTGAAAAATAAAACCTGTAGCAATTTTATAGCAATTTATGTAGCAATATTTCACACTATTCATTTAATGAAATTTGTAGGTAGTATAACTTACCTGTACACATTTTTATATTATTGATAGTATCCCCTAAAGAAATAAAAATGAATAGAATAAAATATATAATTTTATAAAATTATATTTCGGTATATAAGTATTTGAGCATAATAACACTAGAAGACATAAAATATTGAGCTGCAGCAAAATTCAGGCTATAGCAGGCAAATTGACCTATGCCCTTAAAAAGCCATACAATAGCATTGTCGTCGGTGACATTTTCGAAAATGGTAGACAATTCCCAGTAAACCTCCGAATGAAACAAAATACAGTCTTCCCTCCATTTACATGATATCGCTCTTGTAGGACATTTACTATCCTGTCATTCTTCCCTGTCTGCAGGGAGTTGGTTCCAGGACCCCAGTGGATATAAAAATCCACAGGTGTTGTCTCTTACATAAAATGGCATAGTAAATACTTGTGTATAACCTATGCACATCCTCCCATATACTTTTAAGTTATCTGTAGAGTACATATAATACCTGCTGCTGCTGCTGCTGCTAAATCACTTCAGTCGTGTCTAACTCTCTGCGACCCCATAGACGGCAGCCCACCAGGCTCCCCCGTCCCTGGGATTCTCCAGGCAAGAACACTGGAGTGGGTTGCCATTTCCTTCTCCAATGCATGAAAGTGAAAAGTGAAAGTGAAGTTGCTCAGTCGTGTCTGACTCTTCGCGACCCCATGGTCTGCAGCCCACCAGGCTCCTCCGTCCATGGGATTTTCCAGGCAAGAGTACTGGAGTGGGTTGCCATTGCCTTCTCCGACATATAATTACCTAATACAGTGTAATGCTGTATAAATAGTTGCTGGTATGTGGCCAATTCAAGTTTTGCTTTTTGAAACTTTTCCCCCCCATTTCCCCCCCCCCCAAAAAAAATTGTTTACTTCTGGCTGTGCTGAATCTTCGTTGCTGGGTGGGCTTTTCTCTCATTGCAGTGAGCAGGGGATATTCTGTAGTTGCTACATGCAAGCTTCTCACTGCAGCAGCTTCTCCTGTGGAGCATGGGCCCTAGGGTGCGAGGGCTTCAGTAGTTGTGGCATGTGGGCTTGATAGTTGGGGCTCTTGGGCCCTAGAGCAGGAGTTGTGACACATGGGCACAGTTGATCCGCGGCATGTGGGATCTTCCGGATGCAGGGATTGAACCCTCATCTCTGGTATTGCAGGTGGATTCTTTACCACTGAGCCACCAGGGAATCCCCTTCCTAAATATTTTTGATCTGTGGTTGATTTAATCCATGGGTGCTGGACCCATGAATATGGAGGGCCAACTGTATGTTAAAACCCAGTACAAAATACTTTTGTGTTCATATTTTAATAAACTTGTTCAGTCACTCAGTCATGTCCCACTCTGCGACCCCATGGACTGCAGCACACCAAGCTTCCTTCACCATCTCCTTAAGTTTGCTCATGCTCTTGTCCATTGAGTCAATGATGCCATCCAACCATTTCATCCTCTGTCATCCCCTTCTCCTCCTGCTCTCAATCTTCCCGAGCATCAGGATCTTTTTCAGTGAGTCGGCTCCTCACATCAGGTGGCCAAATTCAGCTTCAGCATCAGTCCTTCAATGAATACTCAGGGTTGATTTCCTTGTGGATTGACTAGTTTGATCTCCTTGCTGTCCAAGGAACTCTCAAAAGTCTTCTCCAGCACCACAGTTGGAAAGCATCAGTTCTTAGGCGCTCAGCCTTCGTTATGGTCCAACTCACATCCATATATATGACTACTGGAAAAACCGTAGCTTTGACTATATGGACCTTGTTGGCAAAGTAATGTCTCTGCTTTTTAATACACTGTCTAGGTGTGTCGTTGCTTTCCTTCCGAGGGGCAAGCATCTTTTAATCTTGTGGTTGCAGTCACCATTTTTCCCCATGTATTTGCCATGAAGTAATGAGACTGGAGGCCATGGTCTTAGTTTTTTGAATGGTGAGTTTAAGCCAGCTTTTTCACTCTCTTCTTTCACTGTCATCAGGAGGCTCTTTAGTTCCTCTTTGCTTTTTGCCATTAGGGTGGTGTTATCTGCACATGAGGTTATTGATACTTCTCTCAGCAGTATTGATTTCAGCTGGTGATTCATCCAGCCTGGCATTTCAAGCATGATGTACTCTGCATATAAGTTAAAAAAATAGGGTGACAGTATACATACACCTTTAACGTACTCCTTTCCCAATTTTGAACCAGTTTGTTGTTCGATGTTCGGTTCTAACCGTTGCTTCTTGACCTGCATACAGGTTTCTCAGCAATACCAGGTCTGGTATTGCCCTCTCTTAGAATTTTGCACAGTTTGCTGTGATCTGCACAATCAAAGGCTTTAGTGTAGTCAATGAAGCAGAAGCAGATTTTTTTCTGGAATTCCCTTTCTTTTTCTGTGATCCGGTGGATGTTGGCAATTTGATATGTGGTTCCTCTGCCTTTTCTAAATCCAGCTTGTCTATCTGGAAGTTCTCGGTTCACATACTACTGAAGCCTAGCTTGAAGGATTTTGAGCATAACCCTGCTAGCATGTGAAATGAGCACAATTTTGTGGTAGTTTGAGCATTCTTTGGCATTGCCCTCTTTGGGATTGGAATGAAAACTGACCTTTTCCAGTCCTATAGCCGCTGCTGAGTTTTCCAAATTTGTTGGCCTATTGAGTGCAGAACTTAAACAGCAACATCTTTTAGGATTTTTTACTTTTTATAATTGGGCCCATTATATGAATGTCAAGCAGGCTATTATAAATTTATGTCAGGGCTATCCTATTGCATGACAGCCCGCCCCTGTATTAACCTGGCCCTCCCCACTCAGTCATTGTGATAACAAGAATACCACCAGAAACAATATTTTTATTTTCTAAGTGTTTTCACGAGAGAACTTCCACCCCTGTTGAAAGCTAATAGTCTCTCATGTTTATTTGTTCTATTCCTTTAGTCTGTTTTAGTTTGTTTGTTCTATTGTTAGTTACTTTTCATATATTTAACATATAGTAACCTAGCAGATAAACCAAACAATTCAACATTTTGGCAATTTCTGCCCTTCAGTATTATAATATGTTGTATTAATTATGTATTTCTTAATATAAAATGTTATACTTGGATTGAACATTAATACACATCAGCTTTAGCACCTTGAATATAATGTAAATCCAGTGTATCACACTTTAAAATATTTAAATAAAACATTAATGGGGTAATAATTGTTACTTAAAAAGATTTTAATTGGTTCATTGATACCAAGTATACTAGATACATTTTTATATATATGTATATACACATATAAAGCTACTATTTATTACCAACACCATAGGTAAGAAAAACACCTACCATATTCCAGCCCGCTGCCTTGAGGGTGGGTTTTACCTACATTTCACCAAGAGGCTACAATGAGAGTAATACATAGCAGAGGTAGGATTCAGAGCTTAGTCTGTTTTCTTTCACAGCTCAAATTTTTTATCTACCATACCTCTACTGCTGTTTTTAGGTGCTGAAAGAGTGGCTCAGTGGTAAAGAATCTGTCTGCAATGCTGGAGACCCAGGTTCGATTCCTGGGTCAGGAAGATCCCCTGGAGAAGGGAATGGCAACCCACTCCAGTATTCTTGCTTGGAGAATCTCATGGACAGAGGTGCCTGGTGAGCTACAGTCCATGGGGTCACAAAGAATCAAACACGACTGAGCGACTAACCCTTTCACTTTCCTTGAAAGGTTTTTCATTGAATCCTCCCTGTGATTTAACTTAGGTTTAAGGAACAACAAAGCAACTTAAAATGTTATTTCATTGTCAAAAAAATGTTTTTTACAGAAAAATTCTAAAAATGCAAGTTATATTAGTGAATGAAAAAAAAAATGCCTTGGGTATAAGTTACATATTTAACTTTTCTCCACAAAAATTTTAATTCTGTAGGTACGAGCAAAAAAGAAGAAAAGCAGTGAAGAACGAGAAAAAACAACAGCAAGTATCACTTATGTTTTTACATAATAAAAGTATAGCTGTTTTGTTTCATATAAACCTCATGATAAAGCGTGATTGCATTTACTAGAACTAAATATTTATTGAGAAAGATGTGGTGTTCAGCAGCTTCACTTAATGAGTTGGAGAAAGTTAAATTTGCTTGGAATAAAAGGAAGCATATCCTGGTAGCATTTCAGTATTTCACTGTTAAAACTGTAAGCTTAAACTTTTGTTTGACTTCCTTAAACGATACTAGGAAACATGAAACTAAAGTATGGTGATTCCCTCCATCTTCGAGAGTAGTTATTCCCAGAGCTACCAGACCTGATACTAACAGAAAAAAGCTCCTGAAGCACAAGCTTCAGTGAAAAATAAGCAGGAATGTGACATTACAATTGATTCATAAATAAAGATAACTCTTGTCATTTCTAAAGCCAGCTCTACTGCTGTGCAGGTTGAGAACGTGGAAGAAGAGAATAAGGAAAACAGACCTGGTATCCAGTGAGAAGCAGACCAGCCTAGAGAAAGTGTATAACAAATTACCAAAGAGAAATGGAGGTCATACCACCAGACTAATTTAGGAGCACTCACATAAGTATGGACTGTGGCCTTTAAAGGCATTTTCTTAGGGAGACGTAAAAGAAACATGAACGTCATCATTTGTAGGTTTGAAAGTAACTAACCCCTCCTCAAAATGTCTTTAGCTCTTAAAATGAGAGTCCTCTGGAAAGAAGGTTCACCTGATAATGTATGATTCATAACGTTTTATATGCTCCGAGATCAAGGAAACATTTAAGAGACTTTTTTCCTGAGTGGGAAAATAATTTGGGTGAAGACTGCTTTCATCTTTGGTTAGATTATTAAGGCATAAAGTTAATTAATTTGGGATAATTGTAATTTGTATTTGCATACTTTACTGTTTCATACATTCAGTTCCATGTATTTATTAAGCTTCTCTATGCAGGCACGGTTCTGTCTTGGTATAGCTGTTATGAAGTTCAAGATAGATAAGAGGGTGAAAAATGACATTTCCTTTGCAGTAACTATAATTATTGCAGCTTTAAAAATGAGATAACAGAAAGTATAGCAGTTGATACCATAATTCAATTGAATTTATTTCCTATAGGAAATGTTGTTAAAAGCTACATTAATGTGCTACTGACATAGAGTTTTTCCTTATCTTTTGAAAATTGACAAGTACTTTCTTTCCTCTGAATACAGTATTATTGAGACTTTTTGAGAAATGTTTTGAGTAACTTACCTGTTTGTGTGGATTGTTTGAAATGACTATGTAGTAACTTAGCAGTATCATAGTGAAGTCGTTTTTAATTTGCAGCTTTTCATGTAGCTATATCTAACACGGAACTATCTTTTCAGGAAAAAACAAAAAAGAAAAAGAAGCATAAGAAACACAGTAAGAAGAAGAAAAAGAAGGCTGCTAGTTCAAGTCCTGACTCACCATAACATTAAGAAGAAGCAGGATTCACTTATAAAGAAAGTGCAATGTCTAAGGAAATTTCAACTGTGAAAATTATGACATATTTACTAAAATGCATGAATTATCTTGTTTTTAAATTATTCCTGGACTGTCAGTAGCCACTCAGATGCCACTGTGTGAAGGGCCATAACTGTTGCCTGCTGCTTGAACATCTGTTTTTTTCCCTCTTCCAGTAACTCTGGGAGGTAATACACTGCAGTCATACTAGTGGTTTAAGGTATTTGGGAATAAAGTTAATACTTTGACTAGAAGTATCTAATGATAAATCAACAAAAACTGAATCTGTTACACATCATTAAGATGTAATCAGAGATGACCAGATGACTCTAGTTAACCTTTTTTGAAGTAGGGATTACGTTGATATTTCAAAATCCTTACTCTTGTAGATAAGTGTATTTTAAATTTTTCCCCTTTTTATTTACCTGGGGAAGGAGCTTTTAGGGGTGGGGGGTGGTTTGCTATCACTTTAGCTAGCAGAATAGCGTGCCTTTATCCTCACACATCTTATTTTTGTGGACACAGTAGCCATGCTTCATGGGGAGGTCAGAGCCAGGTATGGCAGTCTTGCCCTTTACTGAGCTTAGTCACATCCTTGGACTCTGTCCCATGCTACTTTGAGTGAACCAGAGAAATAGCCTTTTGCAGCATGAGAATGCCCCAAAAGCTCTGGGATTTACCTCCACTTCGATAATACTGAATGGTTTTTAGCATTAGAATGTGTTATAACATTTGAACTAATTTTGACTACACTTTGGCTTTGAAAAGGAATCATTTCAGATAGACACTGGTACTTTTTGAACTTGATAGCTAAAGATTCTAAAATGCATGTTTTATACTGTTAAGTTTTAACCAGTCAGGAAAATTTTATGTAACCAGTGATAGTTCTTTTATTTTTTGTATGAATTTTGTTTAGGCTGTAATGTTTAGCTTTTTATTAACTTCTTATTCTTGCTATCTTAAATTCCTTACTGTGTTTAACAGCATACTTGCCAAGCTATTTAGCATGTAAAAAGCAGGTTTTTGATTTTTTTTTTTTTTAACAGCTTCATATTGAAGCTGAGACTTACCATAAATAAGTTGAGTGGCAGGCTTGGTATGCTGTGTCTTGTTACATAAAACTATTGCCAGAATCTTAGTAAATATAACGTTTTAAAAGTTTGTCTTTGTATATTCACAACAGATTATGACAAGTTAAATTTAAGTGAGAATTACATTATTGCTTTTCCTGTGTCACATTTTACTAAGATTTTGTGCCTCATATCTCCTGCTGAACTGTTTACTAGTAATGTTAAAGAGAATTGAAAATCCTTTTCACTTTACATTTTTATATAATCAGGTAACATGAAATATAATTTGATGTACAATTTTGCCTGTTACAGAGGGTGTGCTAATTATAGTGGCATATGCACAAAACATTTTGGCATGACAAGAAGCTGAATAAATAGCTATTTTACTTAAAAATAGCTGTGTTCTTATCAGCTCCCTTTGAGTCACAAGTTATAAACATTAAGAAACACTATTAAGTATGAAATGGTAGATAGATAAGACATGTCCCCAGATTTTTAGCAAATTTCCCTAAATCTTATGCTTGAATTTTCATAATCTTTCCTCTTTAAAGAAATCTACAAGGTTTTAAGTACACAGCAAGTTGGGGAGACTTTTTTTATCCTAAAAGAAGTTTCTCAGAATTGTTCATGAAATGCTAAAGGATAGGACAAATGTATCGAGTTACTTGTTGATCAGATTTGCTTTGAACATAAAAGTATACCTTTACAGACTGGTCCAGTATAAGATGATTAACGTACCACTAAAAGCAGCAGTTCATTTTATTAGACTGGAGAAGAAGGTGATTTGGCAAAAATTGTATTCTTTCCAAGTTGTGCTGACTGTCTAGGAAACTACTTTTTCATTGGTCTTCTTGTGGTAGCCTTAACAGTCTTCCAAAAGGTATACAAGAAAATTTGAACAGGTGATATTATGTGCAAGTTAATAATATCTCTTTCTCCCTCCACCAAACTCATTTTTATTAAATAATTATATACTAATTTTATAAACATAAAACATGTTATTTGGATAATGATGCCAAGGTAACTGCAACAAAATTGATGAGTGTCTGGGCTGAGAAATTGAATTTATACCTGGTGCTACCTTTTTCTGATTGTTTTGAATTCCTTTGGTTGCCCTTAGTATATTTAGGTGTTTAAAATACCCTCAGATTATTCTGTATTTATTTTATCCAGAGTACAGATTCATATTCCTCCAGTCAAGACGTGCTAAGAGCCTGATTTTCTTTTAATTTCATGGAGAACAATTGACTAGCCACTAAGAACAGTTATTAAAACTTGCCAGTTTTCAACTTAAAATCAGTGAACATTTGGCATTTCCTTAAGAAAAGTTTTGCGAGTTTTGCTTTTTTCCCAGTTGTATTTGCCTAATTTGTTTTTATATGTTATTTAAAATTTAGTAAGATTGTTCTAGATTCTGAAAGTCATTTTAGTACTTTTTTTTCCTTGCCTTACCACAGTGAAGACCAGCAGACATACACAAGAAGATACTTGTTTTTTATACCAGGATTCGACAGTAGACATGAGAACAGTTACCATCTTGGCCAGCTTTGACATAATCATACTATATTTTCCCACCAGTCAGTCAGATAAGTTGGAGGGGTAAATGTGAGGATTTTATGGTTCTCTAGTTCCCAGTTTGAGGCCTCTGTTTGCTTATCATGAGAAGGTACTTGGTTAGAGTTTTCAGAGGAGGTTATATATAACCTTTGAAGGAGCTCTTTATAGCCTAGGAAGTTATTTTATTTCTACTTAAGGATAAGGTCTTTATTGTTATGTGTTCATCCATAAACATTTTCAACTGTAGAATTTGTTCTCAAGAAATATAAGTGGCAATACTCTTAGATACCACTTTAAGTGATGTTGAACCACAAAAATCAAAATTGGATTAGCTGTAATATTTCAGATCACAATAACTTTAATGAAATCACTGCCATTATTGCATATTTTTCCAATTACTTGAGAACCTTCTATGTTTGGTTGCTGGGATATTGCCATGGTCACATTCTGTGTTGGTTTGGAGTGGTGAGTTGTGGAATCAGTGGCAACTCAGGACGCCCAGGCTTGGAAGTAGGCTGTCTGAGAAGTCTTCATTGTTTTGAAGCCACACTTGACATGGACCAGAAGGTTCTGAAGAGACTGGTGGAATCCATCAGTAAGAGTGTCAATAACTGTAAGTACTGACCAGATACCCAGCACTGCCTGAACATCTTCAGTCAAATAAAAACATTGGGTAGTTGGCAATGAACAAGTGCTTTATAACCCCAAAGTAGAGTTCTCCTATTTTCTATCTAATATTTTGGTCATTTAAAAAATATAGGTACTGAGTGAATGATAATGCCTGCACTTACACAGAAAATATTTCAGTCATCAGGTGTCCTAAAATCCATGACATATGTGGGAAGACTAGCTTGAGAATTTATGTGACGGTGTAAATGCTAAAGGATTATGTGCCTACGGAGTTCTGATTTTATTACAGTCTGAAATTTAATAAGAGATTTCAAAGTATAAAGGTTTACTGTGACAACTTCCCTGAGTTCTCTGGCACAAAAGCCATAGCAGCAGATGACTGCTGTACTTCACAAGATTGATCGAGATACATAAGGTATTTTAGATGTTAAATATCTTGTTGCTTTTGCATATGGCAAGTGTTTATTGAAACTAATAGATTTTTTTTTTAGAATTCCTTGCCCTGCCAGATTTAAAAAAGTAATCTTGTGAATTTTTGTTTCTAAAGCCTGACCACAAGCAATCCTGACTGATTTCTAAGAATTTGTTTCTAGACTTTGAGGAAGTACTTTTATTTCAGCCAGCTTTACGGCCTCATTATTGGGCACTTGCAGTTTTCCTTGTGTGACTTTGGCAGGATGGTTACTACCTTGTTTAAGCCTCTCATTGTGGATGTAATTCAGTTTTCTCTTTTCCTAGTTGGATTTTAAATGATCTAAGCTCCTCAAGCACTCCTGGGCCTGGTTTCACTCCTGTTCTGCTGCTGCTGCTGCTGAGTCACTGCAGTCGTGTCCAACTCCGCGCGACCCCATAGACATCAGTCCACCAGTAGTTGTCCTACTACCGAAAAATCCATTCAGCAGATTTACCTAGTGCTGAATGTAGTGAGACATGCCTGCTGTTAATAGCCTGAGTTTTAGAGCACTCAAAAGGCAATTATGCTTACTTTGAAAATCTGACTTCCCTTTCCTTCCTGATGAAATTTTTAGAGGTGTCTGCTACCCATATGTGTGTTTAAAACCATTATTTGTTACTAATATTTGAAAGCAATTCTCTGAAATAATCAGTAGATACAAGTATGTAAAACTTAATGAGAAAAAAAAAATTAATGAGCCCCATATCCCATATAGTCTTCCACAAAAAAGATATAGCTGTTTAGAAAAAAAAGAAGTTGCATTCCTTCCTTATTCCGAAGTTTTTGACACTTGATAATTGTTAAGTTACTGTTAACAGTTCAGACCCTAAATACTTGAACAGCTAGTGACCAGGATAACCAGATTATTAACAGCTGATGTTTGTTGAGCTCTTCATTGGCAAGATACTGCAAAATGGTTTATGTCCATTGTCTTTACTTGAAACAGACCCATTGAGGTAGGTGATGTTATCCATGTTCTTAGGTGAGGAAACTGCATCTTAGATTGTTTGTGTAAAGTTACCCAGTTAGTGGACTATTTGTGGGGGCTGAGCTAGTCTGATGTATACTCCATCTTTATTTTTTCAAATTAGTCAGCATTATACTAGTCCCTGATGGTCATTCTGTACCCTGTTGTACCATAGTAAAGGCACAATGAAAAGTTGTTGAAATCAGTTCTCGTTCTTGAGTCCTTCCAGTTGAGACCAGGATAGACAATGTGCTCTCATGACTAGAATTTGGTTGATGATGGGTATTGCTGCTTTGGCCATCCCAAGAAGGGACTGTCTTTATTATTTCTCTTGGTGTTCTAATTGTGTGACAGAAAGTTGAAGCGATTTTTCCTGGGCTTTGCTTTAGAGCTTCTTAGGAGGGAGCCTTCATAATTTGCTAGGCCCCTCAAGTGCCACATGGCCATCCAGCCACTACCATTGTGTGACTCTGCTCAGATCATCAGCCGGTCACCTCCAGTGACCTCACAAAGGAAATTCACTACCTTGCTAAACAGCTGTTTACTTTTTTTTCCCTAACAGATCTAGACTGTTTTGTGTTCTAGAGCTAACATGACTACTGTCTTCATGTATACTGCTCTCTAGAGCTACAGTGTTCATTATAGTAACCACTAGCTTCATGTGGCTATTTAAATAAAATATGTAGAACTTAAAATCCAGTTTTGCTCACATGAGCCACTTTTCAGGGTTTAATAGCAGCAACTGAGTTGTGGCTACCAAATTGAACAGCACAGATATAGAACATTTCCATCATCTCAGGAAGTTCTATTAGACATTGCTGCTGTAGAGTCATGCAAAGAAGTTATTCCCTTTTCCAAATAATGGCCCTTTAATCTGATGGGGGAGGCAGATAATTATCTCATGGTATATAGTAAATGGCTTCATGGGTGTGTAACCTGTGTGTTCTTATAGGGCCCCATGCTAAGTTTAAGGCTCTGCTAACACTGACTTAAATTATTTTTTTGTGCTTCCTTGTATTTATTTATTTGGCTGTGCCAGGTCTTAGTGGTGGCATGCTGAGTCTTCGCTCTTTCTTGCAGCATGCAGGATCTAGTTCCCTGGCCAGGGATCTAATGAGGGCCCCGTGCATTGCGTGCACAGAGTCTTAACCACTGCACCACCAGATCCAGTCCCAAAATTCATTTTAAATTAGAGACCTGCATTTTCATTTTGCATTGGGCCCACACATTCTGTAGTTGACAGTGGCCATGACCTCGTATTTGTAGTATGGTAGGAGTAGCTCCCCCATCAGCATCACCTAAAGGTTAATATTGAAAATGTAGATCCCTGAGTACCACCCTTAGTGTATTTTTAAAAATCTCTTATCAGTGGTGCCAAGCCTCCAGAGTGTTCACTTCATGTATTCTTAGACACTATAAAGTTTGAGGATCCTAATCTGAATTGTCTTTTCTTCAGACTTCAATTCTGTAGCCTAATGTCAATCCCATTTTGACAGTGAGTTGGGAATTGACCCAGTCGTTTTCACACAGATTGTCATTTTTATACTTAGGTACATTAGCAAACTTTTTTAAAGATAAGTGAAGAATTTAAAAATTATTCTTAGTAGTGTCATGTGGTTTCTTTCAACTGATCATTTTGGCATCTTAGACCTACTCTGGATCTTGACTCTCATCCAGCATATTCCTTAACTTCTCCAGTTTACAAGTGATTGATTATCATTTATTTAGCAAACATGTATTGCGAGATTACCATTGTCCTAGGCTCTGCTGCTGCTGCTCCTAAGTTGCTTCAGTCATGTCTGACTCTGTGTGCACCCCAGAGATGGCAGCCCACCAGGCTCCCCTGTCCCTGGGATTCTCCAGGCAAGAACACTGGAGTGGGTCGCCATTTCCTTCTCCAATGCATGAAAGTGAAAAGTGAAAGTGAAGTCGCTCAGTCGTGTCCGACTCCTAGCGACCCCATGGACTGCAGCCCACCAGGCTCCTCCATCCTTGGGATTTTCCAGGCAAGAGTACTGGAGTGGGCTGCCATCGCCTTCTCCGGTCCTAGGCTCTACTGGTTACTGAATAGATATTAACATAAAAGTAAGAGATTTTGCTAAAATCCCAAGTATTTAGTGAACTAAATTTCCCTGATCCACTCCTACCAGATGGAGGAAATAGTTAAATGTAGTATGGTTTGACTTTGTAAACTCATGAGCCTGTCTTTTCTGGGCACTCAGGAGTTTTTAATACAATTGACCATCTTTTTTAGGACTTAGACCAGGACCACCTAAGCCCACTAGTCCAATATGTGGCTTTTTCTGCATTTGTGGTACGTAACATGAGCCAGTGTGTGCATACGTAGGTCTGTGTACGTACATATTTCCTGGCTGTGTCTGCTGAACAGGCTTTGCTCTAGCACCACCACCACACTCATACTTGTGGTCTCCCAACTGTGTGGAGGTTTTCCCCAGCAAGCAGTTCTCTGTGACATTAGCTGAGTGTCCCTATAGTTTAACATTACCTGGGGAGCATCAGATTCTACAGGTTAAGAGTTCATTCCTACCAGACAGTACCCCACCAGATGCCAATCACAAGTCCAGGTTATTGTGCTTCTGACCAACTGGCTACAAATCATGACCCCTCCTGTGTTCAGTTAATCTGCTAGAGCACCTCACAGAACTCAGGCTGCAGCTTGCTCTCCAGATTACCAATTTATTATGAAAGGATATGATTGAGTAGCTGGACGGAAAAGATACGTAGAGCAAGGTATGTGGTAAGTGGTGTGGAGTTTCCAGGCTCCCTCTGGACACCTTGGTGTGTTCACCAACCCAGAAGCTCCACTTTTGGGTGATTTTATGGAGGTTTTATTACACAGCCATGATAGATCATTAACTCAATTTCCAGCCCCCCTCTGGAGAAGGATGGAGGTGGAACTAGAATTTCTACACTTTTAAACATGACTTGGTTTTTCTGGTGACAAGCTCCCACCTAGGAAGAACCAACAGTCACCTCATTAGAATAAAAGACATTCCTGTCAACAAGGAAATGCTAAGGGAATTAGGAGCTCTGTGACAGAAACCAAGGGGAGAGACTAATTTTTTTTTTTTTCCCTGCCCATTATTTCACACGGATAATACAAGATGGGACTGGCAAGTAGTGCCAGAAAGCAAGGAAGTGTTGCAAAAGGGTGAGGGCATGTGAGACAGAAGAGCCAACTTGAAAGCTCCCAGTGGCCAAAGCTGAAACAACTTGGGCAGCAAAATTATTGATAAGTGACACAGTATTGGCCTAAAATACATATATGTGACTTCATACTGATGTAAATGATTCAATAAATGGAAAAGAGACAAATCTTCCTTTGAAGATCTTAATAATATAAATACCCCTTCCCTGTGAAGTGGAGTTTGCTGCTGCTGCTAAGTCGCTTCAGTCATGTCCGACTCTGTGCGACCCCATAGACGGCAGCCCACCAGGCTCCTCTGTCCCTGGGATTCTCCAGGCAAGAACACTGGAGTGGGTCGTCATTTCCTTCTCCAGTGCATGAAAGTGAAAAGTGAAAGTGAAGTCGCTCAGTTGTGTCCGACTCCTAGCGACCCCATGGACTGCAGCCCACCAGGCTCCTCCATCCATGGGATTCTAGGCAAGAGTACTGGAGTGGAGTTTAATTAAACCTTTATCATGAGAGACTGGCTTCTAAGGAATAGATTAGAGAAAGGGGAAGTAGATTCAGTGGAGAAACTAGACTGACTGAACTGCGTGATCCTGCTTAGCAGCAGTGATACATTATGTTAGTGTCATGTATCTGATACGTGACAAGAACAGCACTTTATCCCTCTAGTATTTTTCCCCAAAACATAACCACAATTTAATTATGAGGAAAGCATTAGGCAAACCTAAATTGAGGGACATTCTGCAAAATAAAAACTGTCAAGGTTATGAAAAGGACTAAGACTGAAAACTTGCAGGATTGGAGGAGACATGACAGCCAAATGGATCCCACATGGGATCCTAGAATAAAAAGGAAATTGGTGGGAAAATGGGTGAAATCTATAATTTAGTTAGTAATAATGTGCCGATGTCAGTGTACTAGTTTTGACGAATGCCCCATGGTTATGTAAGATACAGTGAAGAGTTTATGGGAATCTTACTCTGGGTGCATCTCTTATGTAAAATACAACTATTCCAAACTAAAAAGTTTAATAAATAACGGGTCAATCTCTAGTTTATGAATACCATTCTCATTACCCACAATTTCTCAAGTATCATTTACAGGGGTTCTTTGACCACACATGTAAGGTCTTTAGATATAATGAGCTGCATAGATAAAACTCAGAGAAAGTTACTATCTGCTGCAGATTGTGTTTAAAATCCTTGATTATTTTGCTGGATAACTTGTTAGTATTTGATTCAGAGCAGTTCCTGCCTCCTGACTCACTTTCTTCAGATGGCCATTTCACGTCGCTGTAACACTCAAATGTTAATTCTCCATCAGAGTTGAGCAGGGCTAGTTTCAGGCAAACATTAGTGTAATATGTACACCATATAGTGTGTCCACATACCTGAGCTGTGTTTCTCCTCATATTCCATAAAAGAAGGGGGAAAAAAGATGGTTTTTGTCCTCAGAGCACCTGCAGCCCCTTCTGTGACCAAGTCTTGAAAAGTCATGTTGCTTTATTTCTATTGTACTCTTGGTTGAAATGGTGGTCAAAAAATCCCCCTAGTTTTAAGTGAAGGAGACAAACCCCATCTTTCTAAGGGAGAAGTATCAGAAGTCTCATTGTAAGAAGAGCATATGAGTGCTACAGAATTTAAAAGTATCTGGGAAAAGATAACCTGTCACATCTAGATTGACCATTCATAAGGCAATTCCAAGAATCCACTGCCAAAGTGATCCTCCTTAAATGCAAATCTGATCCTGTTAACTTGGCAGCCAAAATTTTTCAATGAGCCCCTCTGTAAAGTCAAACGGTTCTGTCACCTAGCTGCACCAAACCATCTGTGGCTCTGAGAATATGCCACCCTGCCTTCAAACTGCCTCCTCTCGTAAATGCTTACTCCTGTGATTGCTTTAGCTCAGGTGACACCTCTTCCTGGAGCCCCTTCTTATTCACTTACTGCCTTTCCCCACTTAATGATTCCTTTCTTTGGATCACTACCAAACACTTTAATCATAGTGTTCGTAACACTTTTATTTCACTTCTTTGTCTCTTGACCAAAGTGTAATAAATTCAGGGCAGAAATGATGGTGTATTCATTGCCTAGGTTCATGGGAGTCCCTTAATAAATGCTTAATAGATGGATAAAAATGACCTTTATGTCAAATTTGGGGGCTATGTATGAAGACTGAGAATCTAATTCAGTTGATAAATAATATTAGGTATCTTAATTGTTTATTCTATAGATTTATCAACCTTTACCCTAAGAGCCAAGTCATTCTGACCATGTTAGAAACCCTAATGTAAACTGCATATTTGCTGTCAGTTCTCATTGGTTTTCGTTGGGTAACTTGAAATCATCTCAAAGACAAAATCTAGAAAATATTTCTCCCTCCACCGTCCCCAAAAGAGGGAGGGAGCAGAAGGAAGAGAGAAATAGAACTAGTAACCAGCTTCCCTCCTAACTCTTAGTTCTCTCAAATTATCTTTCATTCATAGAATCAGACTTTTATAAACTGAGGGAATCTCAGAGATCATCTAGAATAATACTCAAATTTTACAGGTGAGGACTGTGAGGCATAAAGAAGTTGAATTGTGTTAAGTCAGCTATGTAGGATAAGAAATGGAAGTGGAACCCAGATACTTAAGTCCAGTACCCCCAACCCACAAAGCCTAATCACTTAATTCTCAGTTTGGACAGTGCATTAGAGTCACCTATGTGCTTCTTAAACAGCGTATCAGGCTCCCTTACCTGCTTTCTGACCTCATTTCTGTGGTCCTAACCAAAGGAGAAGGCAATGGCACCCCACTCCAGTACTCTTGCCTGGAAAATCCCATGGACAGGGGAGCCTGGTGGGCTGCCCTCTATGGGGTCGCAAAGAGTCGGACACGACTGAAGCGACTTGGCGGCAGCAGCAACGGAAGTTTATTGCTCCAGCCAGGCTTCTAGGCTTCCAGTTTTCCCCTTCAATACAACTTTGTCAGGTGGGTTTTCTTAAACCACTTCTCAACCCTTACAGCGTAGAAGAATTAACTGAGCTTTTGTTTCAAAGGTAGCTCCTGGACCCAGTGTTAGCAACTGTGACTTAGTAGGTCTGGGGCAAGGCCTTTGACAAGAAATGAGAGGTGGATGATTTTCATACAGAGGGGTCCAAAGATGATACCACAAGAAAGCCTGCTCCGGTAAAATAAATGTTAATCTCCTGACCAGGCATTCAAGGCTCTCTTTCAACAGCCTGTCCTCTTCAGTCTTGTTTTTCACTTCTTTCCAACTTGCTGTGCTCCCAGCAAAACATATTCAACCTCAATCTCAGTTCTTTCCTTTACTCATGTTATTCCTACTCTTCCTGGAATTCTCCACTTCTTTACCACCCTGAATACATTCCTTTCTGGATAAATGCTCTGCATCCTTCAAGGCCCAGTTCAAAGTCTACTCTCATGAAAATAGCACAACTCTTTCTCATACAGATTTCTCTTCACATGTCTATAGTGGTGAGTGTTATATGACATGATTTAACATTTATATACTGTCTTAATGAGACATCTGAGTGGCATCTATCTTGATTGTGTGAGCTCTTAAGTAACAAGTCCATGTCACAGTTTTTAAACCACTAGTACTTTAGAGAAACAAAATAGCTAATTAGTAAAATATATTTTATTGGGTTGAAGGTTAAATCTAAGTTGTATTTGTATTTTCATTTTACAGTCAAAAAGAGTGAAATAGAGTGTCTCATAAGAATTTTTCACAACGTGGTGGGAAGAGGTGATATGAAACTTGGTAACGTCGGACTAGATTGTAACACATTTCGAGTGATCCTGCACAGCATATTTGGAATGACTGATGATGTGCTAATGAACAGGGGTAAGGAGTCATGGAGACTGAAATGGGCCAAGCTGAGATGGCAGGTGTGTGTGGGTGTGTGTACACACATACATATATACACACATATATTCAGTTTTCACCAAACACTGAAATTTTTTAATGCAAAAACTATAAATATAATTCTGGTAGTGCTACTGATTTAGAACAGTAAATTTGATTCGATCATGAGGATGGATTTTATTATAAACTCACTCAAATTGTTGTCTCATAGCTGTAGTACTTTGAGAAAGAACCAGTAATGAACTAAATAAGCTAGCAGTGTTCTTTTTAAAAGATAAGTTTGTGGTTTCCATTGTCTTTGGATTCATATGCTGTAGACATGTAAAACATGTAAAGACATGTTGACTTCTTCAACACACACAAAAAGAAAATTACTGATTGTATTGAAAAAAATTAATTTTATATTTAAAATAGGAAATTATATAACGTGATCCAGTCAATTTCAATAACAAACTTTTAGTGTTCAATTTGATGTCTTGATGTGTGTAGACACCATGAAAACTATATCATGTCATGTGGTGGTCCTCAGTTATATCCGACTCTTTGCAACCCCCATGGACTGTAGCCTGCCAGGCTCCTCTGTCCATGAAATTTTCCAGGCAAGAGTACTGGAGTGGGTTGCCATTTCCTTCTCCAGGGGATCTTCCCAACACAGGGACTGAACCCTCATCTCTTGCATCTACTGCTTGGCAGGTAGGTTCTTTACCACTGAGCCACCTGGGAAGTCCATAGTCAAAATAACTTATGTTTCCATTACCCCCAAAAGAGTAAACAATATTGTATTTTCTATAGGATAAAACCAAGATTTCATTGGTAGTTTCAAAAATAATGTATTATTTTACTAATTGATCTTTAGGTATAATACAAATTCTTTAGAACAGGATTTTACCACTCTTTTCAGAGTAGAAAAAATTATCACATTGATTATCTACATTATTGGTCTTTTTTCCTCAAAATAGCCATACAAAACATCACAAGTGACACTCATCATTAACCATGGGGAGGAGAATGGCTTCTTTCTGTAAAATCTGTTGGAAATACACTTCCGGTTATTTTTGATTCTTTCAAGAAAGATTGTGCCCCTCTTTTGTCCCCCTCTTTTTGGGAGGAAATACTTTTTTTCTCTCTATTCATACTACTCTTGAATAATAGCTATAAATTACAATACACTAACACATTCTTTTTATTTCAGTATTTTTTGCATTTGACAAAGACAATGATAACTATATAAATGTGAAAGAGTGGGTTAAAGGACTATCAGTGTTTCTTCGAGGGACTTTTGAAGAAAAGCTGAAGTGTAAGATTTCTATATAAATTTTAACATATATTGTCAATTTTATATTTAATTAATCCATAAATTATTTTTTAAAAAATATAAACTCAGTGTTATTCTCTATAGCACTCTTGCAAAAGTAGTTCATGAGAGTTTAAAAAAAAATGCAGATGAAATGGGTGACCTATCTTATAGGAGAGTCCCTAGACCTAGGACACTTACTTCAGTAGTTCTGTAACAATCAAATACCACCAGGATGGCTCTTTGGCTCATAGCCTGGGCAAATAACAGCAGCTACAGGTCAGGACGGGTGCCAACTATGATCATAGGCAAGGCTGAGCTCTCTGGGGCTGTGTCTGGGCTCAGCAGGAAATGGGCCTTGAATATGGGCAGCCGTGTAGTTTACTGTGGGACTATTGCTTGTCTTTCCCTCAGAGAAAGTATGAGGGATGAACACACAACAAGGCAAAGCACACAACTGTCCGACACCAGCACTCTATTGTTAGAGTGAGTGCAGGCGGATAAAGAGAGGGAGTGAGACTGAGGCAATGCAATCCCAAAGGAAGGAAGTATCATAAAGGGAGCTTCCTACAGAAAAGCATCATCAGGAGTTCCAAAGACGAAAGTCTCCCAGTTCACAATTTTGTAGAGCTAGCTCTGGCTCACCTCACCTGTACCACCGCTGTGATGCATGTTTTCTATGTTTGACACCTCCTGTGCCGGGGTGTGAAACCTAGAAAGAGAATAGGAACAATTTTAAACAACAGTGTTCAAGGGAACAGATATCAAATTACTTAGGAAACACTGCAGAGTTCTGAGTATGCAAGCAAATTTTTATCCCTTCTGCCACTTGATTCTGGATTTGGGATGTTCAAAAGAAAATCTCTAAGTTAAATACGTGTTTTAAAAATGATAGTAACATTTTAAAGACTCACCAACTGTATTTGACATTTATGAATTGTTTCTCTGTTTTATTTGGGGGAGGTCTTTTTTTTTTCCTTTTTTTTTAATACTTAAAAAATTGGTCAGCTGCTGAAGAGCTGGGCAGATGGCTCGAGAAAGACGTCGGATGTCATTGTCCTCCCAGCTTTTCAATCTTCCCCTGAAGCCCCTCAATAAAATGGTTTGATCCAAAAAAAAACTAAAATTGAGGTATAATTGACATTCTGCTGCGGCTGCTGCTAAGTCGCTTCAGTCGTGTCCGACTCTGTGCAACCCCATAGACGGCAGCCCACCAGGCTCCTCCATCCATGGGACTCTCCAGGCAAGAACACTGGAGTGTGTTACCATTTCCTTCTCCAATGCATGAAAGTGAAAAGTGAGAGTGAAGTCGCTCAGTCGTGTCCGACTCTGCGACCCCATGGACTGCAGCCCACCAGGCTCCTCCGTCCATGGGACTCTCCAGGCAAGAGTACTGGAGTGGGGTGCCAGTGCCTTCTCCAATTGACATACAACATTGTATAATTCCTTTTTTTACTTACATGTTTTTTCCCCCACTTTTCTCCAATTTTCACAGGATACCATTAAGTATAGTAGTCACTTGTTCCTTATAATTGCAGTGTTCTTATACAGAAGTCTCACTGAGAAATGAAAAGTGAAGTTTCATGAATGTAAATTCTTGTGAAAGGGTTCGTGACGAAGTGCAGCTGGACATGATGAACTGCTGTTGTTTAGTCTTTAAGTCGTGTCCCACTCATTTGCCGCCCCATGGACTGTTGCCTGTTAGGCTCTCTGTCCATGGGATTTCCCAGGCAAGAATACTGGAGTGGGTTGCCATTTTCTTCTCCAGGGATCTTCCCAAACCAGGGATCAAACCCATGTCCCCTGCATTAGCAGGTGGTTTCTTTACCACTGAGCCAACAGGGAAGCCAGCATATAATGAATAGCACCACACTATCAATTTTTTTCCCTTTTCTAATCCCACTGCCTAAAAATACTTCATGTATTATATATTTCAAGACATGGTAATTTGGGGAAAATACTATTTCTAGTAGGGTTGTGTCACAAGCTCATATATGCTATATATTAGAAAAATGCAACAAAAGAGCTAATCTGATACTCTGGAATTTAATACCTGGTTCTTTTTCTTCCTCCCTCACTGCCTCCCTTCCTCCCTTCCTTCTTTTCTTCCTATCTTGCTCTTCGTTCTTTCCTTGTCGCTCTCTCTCTCTCTCCCCTCCCCACTCCTTTCTTTTCTTTCCAAAAACATTTAACTAGATTACTAACTCAAGAACTACTTCACTGCTATATTCCCAGGACCTGAATAAGGTCATGTGTGGGATGAAGTTATGATAAACTGTAGTAGTGCTTACATGGTGCAGTGGAAATCATGGAAATCGTTCTCCAGGGAGAGATGGATCATTCTGGATAGTGAAATGGGCAGTCTCCAAGGAGATGACAGACTCACTACCCACTACCCAAATATATTGAAATATGTTTTTTTGTCAGTGATATAGTGATGTGTATACACTAGCTTTTTAAATCTGAGTAAGAAGGAAATTGCCTGGAAAATCCCATGGATGGAGGAGCCTGGAAGGCTGCAGTCCATGGGGTCGCTGAGGGTCGGACACAACTGAGCGACTTCACTTTTACTTTTCACTTTCATGCATTGGAGAAGGAAATGGCAACCCTCTCCAGTGTTATTGCCTAGAGAATCCCAGGGATGGGGGAGCCTGGTGGGCTGCCGTCTATGGGGTCATACAGAGTCGGACACGACTGAAGTGACTTAGCAGCAGCAGAAAGAAGGAAATTATAGCAGCAAGATACACATATATATTTATATGTGTATAAATGAAAAGAAAGAATTTATACACATATGTGTGTGTGTGTGTGTGTGTATCTCACAAAGGATATTTAGTCTCGTGGAAAGATTTATAAAATTCTCTACTGTGTAGAATGTTGTTGTTCAGTCACTAAGTCATGTCTGGCTCTTTGTGACCCCATGGACTGCAGCACGCCAGGCTCCTCTGTCCTCCATTGTCTCCCAGGATTTGCTCAAATTCATGTCCACTGAGTCCATTGAGTCTGGACTATAGATTGTATAAACTGTTTTTATCCTTCTTTAATTACATACTGAAATAACTGAGAAGACTAATGACATTTTAACTATTTTTATCCATATCTATAAACTTCTTGTGCTTTGAAAAGTTTGTTTTGAAGTTTATTATTTCAATGGTGATGGTTACATTTCTCGAGAGAGAATATATGACATGTTGAAGAACAGTCTACACCAACAGTCACCTGGAGAAGAGACTGATGAAGGAATAAGAGAGTTGGTAGATATAGCACTGAAGAAAATGGTAAGAATAAACAAGCTGTAATTCATTATATCCAGTCAAGTGGATGTGAGAAAGCTAAAGAAATGATTTGGTTCCCTACGTGGTGAATGTAACCTTCGTGAGGGCAGGAGTTCTTGTTTGTTCTCTGCTCTATCCATTGCCTAAAACAGTGCCTGGCTGACAGTGGTTACTTCATAAATATATATGGGATGGCTGGGTGATTAAATGAATCACCACATTAAATGAATGTTAATTTTATTTATTACTGTACTATCAGTAAATCCTCATCTGGGAAGGAGGGTGATAGATTTAGTTCTTTTAAAATTGAATGCCACTGTAGTCTCTCTTCATGACCTTTGCTTTCTCATCCATCTCAACACTCATTATAATGAAATAGCCCATATAAACTGCTTACTACATGCTGGGCCCTTCACAGAAGCTTAATATTTAAACATGTTTTATCTTCAAAACAACAGTATGAAGTAGAAAATATTATCTCTTTTGCAGGTGAGAAAACTGAAGTGCAGATAGGTTTATACAAGGTCATGATGGAAAATGAGGTGCAAAGTTTATCTTTCAATGAAACCAGTAACACCTCTTGATTATGGCCATAGTGATTTCTTTTTCTTCTTCCTGTGACCCTAAACTGGATACCAATGGTTTAAGACTCTGAGGCCGCCAGGGTCCAGCTCACTATCTCTTTGGAGTTGAGGAAGTAAGCGATGAGGGGGTCTGCCGAGTCTCAGATTCAGCTAACAGACCAGAGGGTGTCCTCTTCCATTGGAAATGCTCAGTAGCCACTAAGAGGCGGGAGGGCAGACTTCTTGAGTGACAGTATCCTTCCCAGTACCACACCCACGCCCCCTTTTTTTAAAATACTTAAAAAAAAATTTACTTGGCTGCACTGGGTTTCAGCTGTAGCACATGGGATCTTTAGTTGCAGAATGCAGGATCTGGTTCCCTGAAGGGCGACTGAACCTGGCCAGGCTCCCTGTGTGGGGGGCATGGAGTGTTAACCACTGGACCACAAGGGAAGTCCCCCCAGCCCCTTCTTTTGGAAAGAAAATGTTATGGAGTGAATCTTTTTCTGAAAATTATTCAAACTTTTCTTTAAATTAAGAGCCCCCCAGCAACCTTGATTTAGTTATGCTCAGAAGTGAAAAAATAAGGACTCATCAAGTCAAATCCAAATTGAA
This sequence comes from Bubalus bubalis, assembly GCF_019923935.1. Classification (NCBI taxonomy): domain Eukaryota; kingdom Metazoa; phylum Chordata; class Mammalia; order Artiodactyla; family Bovidae; genus Bubalus; species Bubalus bubalis. Next base: position 9,572,785 of record NC_059164.1, on the reverse strand, counting down.
TTAAGCAGTTAAAACTATTCATAATCTACACACACGATTTAGTTCCTCTCTCATAGTCCCTGTCATGAACACTGCATTCCAGCCTGGTCTGCCTGCTTCCTGACTTGCATTCCGGCTTACTGTCATAATCCATGCTGAGCCATTCCTCTGCTTTTCCTCACCACCTATCTACACCCCAACCATCTTTAAGGGCCTAGCAGAAGTCTGCTAGCTTCTCCTCCTGATCCTAGTCCTTCTTGCTCTCTCAGTGCCTGCTCCTTATTAAGCAGCTTCACTTTTACACATTTTACGTTATATCCTTGTCTCAAGTTTAAGAGATGCTTTGTGAAACAAGACTAAGCTTAAGAATCTTTGGCACTTTTCATCACAAAAGTAGCAGTATGGTAACGGGCTTCCTCTAATTTTGTTTCATTTCCCCAACTTGGGTAGAAGTCCTTTAAGGATTTTGATTATTATTTACTTATTTGGCCGCACCAGGCCTTAGTTGTGGTGTGCGGGATGCTAGCTGCCGGCCCACGAGGGAAGCCGCCCGAGGGACAGGGTTTTCTATGTCTCAGGTAACGCTGGGGCTGCTATGACAAAGTATCATACTCTGGGTAGATGAAACAACTGGAGTTTATTTCTCACGATTCGCGGAGTCTGAGAAGTCCACGATGACAGTGCCGGCAGGCTCACTGCCTGGCTGAGCGCTCCCTTCTTGCCTGCTGACGGCCACCTCCTCAGTGGGCCCTCACATGGCAGACAGGGAGCCTTGGCCTTCCTTTTACTCACAGGGACCTTCATGACCTCACCGAAACCAAACTTAGCTCCCAAAGACCCCCACCTTCAAATATGATCCCACTGCAGTGGTTAGGGCTTTTATTTGGGAGATGTGGAGAGACAAACATTCTATTCATAATATCAGGTATTAGATTAAAAGGAACAAAGTAAGTTGCCTCCATAAATAAGCACCTTTTGATGTGTGCAAGTAGTGCCTACGTAAGTGTGAACTTTTTTGATTTGGTAAAATCTTTTATTCTACAGTTCTTTTCCATGCAGAATTAAAATTAACTACTCTGTCATTTACCAAGAAATCATGTTCCTCTCTAGGATTACGACAACGATGGCAGGGTATCTTTTGCAGATTTTGAAAAAGCAGTGAAAGAAGAGAGACTTTTGTTGGAAGTGTTTGGGCCATGTTTACCGGATGCAAAGGTACAGTGGCAGCAGCGAGTTGGTTTGGGGGAAATTTTCAAAGGATCTGAAAAGAAATACTTGCTAGACACTTACCTCTATAGGGTTCCAACCTACTGCTGAAGTTCCGGCAATCAAGGTCTCTGCCCCATCTTAGCATTTGGGACCCAAGACGGAATTATACACAAGACTCTCAGCTTTTAACCACCTTAATCATACACAATTCCTAATATTCTGGATGTTAATATTTTCTCCCTCTAAACCCAAGGTATACTGGCTTGCTTGAGATACAACAGCAAATACAGGGTGGATTCAGCAAGAACCTACCATCAACTGCTAGGAGAAAACTCGATCTCTTTCTCATTTGTTGTCAATGAGAATACACTTTCAAAAATTTTGGACACATGCATAGTATAGTATTTTATTTGTGCTCACAAAGTATTGAATTTGACAAATGTTTTCTGTGCCAGAAGAGCCGGCCTGATAATTGACTTCACTATTTCCTTTCTTAATTCTTTGAGCAACTGTGCTTTGCAAACACGTGATATAGGAAGAAACTTTTTATTCTCTGCAGTAATTTAGATGGGTGATTTTTGTGGATGAATTTTCATAATGTTAAGCTATCCTTCATAGCTCAGTTGGTAAATAATCCGCCTGGAATGCAGGAGACCCCGGTTTGATCCCTGGGTTGGGAAGATCCCCTGGAGAAGGGAATGGCAACCCACTCCAGTATTCTTGCCTAGAGAATTCCTGGAAAGAGCAGCTTGGCGGGGTACAGTCCCTGGCGTCGCAAAGTCAGACACGGCTGAGAAACTGACACTTTCCCTTTCAAGCTATCGTTAAGTCATCTCAGCTTGTCCTGCTGTAGTTTATCCCCACATTTTAACTGTCTGGAAACCTGTATTAAAAATCAATGTGTAAAAGGCAAACTTTTTAAGAGGACTGATGGGTTAAACAGTATAGAGTAACAGACTGGAGTAAGTACTTAGGTTCAGAGGGAACCACCAGGGTTCTTCAGCTGCTCCCCCGAGTCCGTCCGTGGCCCGTTACCTGGAGTCTTACTGCTCCAAGTGTAATCTGTGCACCACTGGCATCACCTAGGAACTTGTGAGAACTGCACTCAGACCCCTCCTCAAACCAGCTGAACCAGAATCTTTTTTTCTTTAGTGTGACACAATTCAGGTTCATTTTCTCTCTCGTGTCATGGTCCATCTTGTGTCTGTGGCCAGGGATGAGGAGGAGTGCTGGCCTCCACAGTCACAGAAAAGGTCAGGGACACAGAACCCACATAGCAGCTCCTCCCTTCAGGACTATCAGAGAAAATTTCAATTGACATAAAATACATCTGTCATAAAATTTATCTTAACCAGTTTTAAGCGTACAGTTCAATAGTTGTAAGTACATTGATGCTATTTTGCAACCAATCTCCAGAAATCTGCTCATCTCGCCAAATTGAAACTCTATACCCATTAAACAACTTCCCAGTCCCATCACCCACCAGCCCCTGCCACCACCATCCAAATCTGCATTTTAATAAGACCCCAAGGAAGAGACTCAGAACACCTAAAAGTCTGAAAAGCCTGATCTAGACAGCAACTTGCTCTAGTCTATGTTGAACTTGCTAATGTATTTTTTGACTAAGAGTGCACAGAAAGTACAGTTGACCCTTGAACGATACAGGTTTGAACTGGGAGGGTCCACTTGTATGTGGAATTTTTTTCTATTAATAAATACATACTACATGATCCACAGTTGGTTGAATCTGAGGATACAAAACAACAGATATGGAAGGCAGACTGTAAAGTTACATGTGGATTTTTGCGTGGAGGGTCAGCAACCCTAACGCCACATTGTTCAAGGGTCAACTGTATGTAATTATCTCACAAGGAAGTAGGGCCAGTCCCCTTGCCTGAAGCTTCTTTTCATACCATCCACCACGCAGTGCCATCCTAACAAGCTCGCATAACGTCATAAACGAAGGTGAAACTTTCTAACCTTTATGTTCAAATTCAGTCCATTAGGCAAGAGACCCTTAGGATGGGGAGAGAAGAAAAAGAGACACCATCTGGTATGGGCCTCTTCTGGTTACTGTTATCAGCAAAAAAAGAAAACGGCAAACAGCCTGGACATACTTGGACCTCCAATTATGTGGCCCACGGACAGGGAAAACATGTGGGAAGTAGTGGTCAAAGTCTACCATTTACAAACACGGATTTGTTTCTGCCTCAGACGAAGTAAATTATCTTTGAAGTTAACTAAAGCATATATGCTTCTCATTTCAGCTTTGTGCTAACAGTTTATTAACTTTTTTGCTTTACAGAGTTGTCTTGATTTTGAAGCCCTGGCATTCCAACATAGCCTGACTTCTAGTTTTTGAATGTTACTCACCCAAAATTATTAAAATCAGAAACAGATCCTGGTTGCCTGTCTTTATATTGTAAAGTACCTATAGTTGCTTCAGTTGGTTTACATATAGTGATTGCAACATGAGAAATAATGTTGTAATGAACGATTTCTATAATATTAAGTATGGATCAAAATAACATCAATTGATATAATAAGTAATGATAAACTAATTAATTTGTTAAGTTAAGCCAACAACCTTAGATCTTGGAGCAAATGTTGTGAATCAGCCATTCACAATCCTCTTTTCTCCTGCTTCCTCAAAAACAAATAGAAAACCTAAACATCTGACATTCTACACTCTTCTGTTAGGAACAGCAGTGGGCCCAATTCCAGCCAATAAGATGTAACCAAAGTCACGGAGTGGAGGTTCTAGAAAAGTTTTATTTTTTTTAAAGGGACATAATTGGCTGGCGTGTTCTTTGTTCACGATAAACTAATTTTAAAAGATGAAAACTAAATTAGACAAGTAGCTTGAATGAAACTACAAAGAAGAGAGTGCATTAAAAAAAAAAATACCAGCAGTAAAAATCTCTACAAGAATCCAAATGACAGCCTAAAAATAAAAAGTAGTCCTTTAAAAATATTAATTTACTGCAGGCAATTTATATCCTTCTTCTTTGTTTTAAAGGACGACTTCTATGCACATCTTCCACTTTGTCCTCTGGAGGCTTTGGTACAGATGAAATTACCTAGTTTTAAAGAGAACCACCAACAGTTTAATTTTTATAGTAGAAGAGTAATAAACTATTAGAAGAGGTAGGATGTACACCCAGGAGTTTAATCCTTGCCATCACCACACTTAAGGCTGTCAGCCCAGGTTCAAGGTGCAGCCTACAATCTAGGCACAGAGCAAAGTTTTCTGTCCAAATACTGATGGGAGTAAAATTTTTAAAGCCAAGAAAAATTTTGAGGGGAGAAAAGTAAATGTATGCTCTACTTTAACATTCCTTTATAGAGCTGTTATTTTCTGAAGTCACTTGTAATTTTATGAATACAGAGAGATACCCTGGTTTTGTGTAACTTGAAACACGATAATGTTTGATATATTCAGAGACAAGGAGGCTCCAGCCAGGATGGTGGAAGAAAAATGTAGAGAAATAAGCAAAAATGCTAGAATCCTCAATTTCTCAGGGAAAAATGAAACCAAATACATCAGAACAAAGTAGACAATATAAGTTAAAGGACATACAACAGTCTTCACTTAAAATGGAAAATTACTAGAATCTGACATAACTGTATTTAGTATTTTTTCTTCTACAATTTCTAAATCCAGGACTTGGACCTAACTTTTTACTTGAAAATACAGTCGGCTCTGGCTAAGATAACTACGTACGTGTGTCTGTGTCTCAGTCCATCTGCACCTGCAGGCTGGGCGCCAGCACGAGCGAAAACAATGCTACCGAAGTTTAAGCATAAAAACTGTGTCCCTCAGTTTTTATTATAAAATAATTCCTCGTCCTTAACTGGATATAACTTTAATGTTAAGAAAAGGTACATAAAATAATCTACCTTAGCCTTTCTTAATCACATTTTTGAAATATATGTACCACTATGTGAAAAGCATTTTCTGAACCTGAGTTCAAGTACAAGAGAATGGTCTTTCTCCTTCAGATGATTTCTAAAGACTTGCCCCACAGTAAGGTATCTTTCAAAAGCTATCTCAAATATTAACTTTTATTTGTGCTTAGAAAATGGAAAATGATAATGTAAATAACATTAAAAAACTACTACTTAAGGAGGACAATTTATCAATATGTCTAGTCTACTTAAGAAATATGAAATTAAAATGCAGACCTTCAGGCCTAATCTTTAGAAATCTCACCTTCTTCTATGATTATCAAAGAAGCAAAATAAGCATTTGAATTTTTAAATTTATAATTGTGAACTTGAGAAATAAATTATAATAATTTCCCCTCAATGCAGTAGTTCTCCACGTTGGCTCATATTACAACTATCTGGAGAGGGATAGTTCTGTTTAAAAAGGGAGGGCCTGGGCTCCATTCTCATAGACTGATCTGACTGAAACTACTGCTTTTATATTTTCTACCTAGAGTAACATAAAATATACTTAAAGAAAGGATTAGAGGTATCAAAACAAATACATATCTGTAAGTCAAATTCAGTTACTTCAACACAGAATTGTAGGAAAATACATCTAAAAATTAAAAATGGGAAAAAAAGAATGACAATACTGAAGTTCCTACAAATAATTCTCCACTTAGCTGTTAGTCCTTATAACCAAACTGTCTCTTAAAAGTTTCTTTTTTAAACAATCTTACCTCTTTAAGTTTATTCCGAATTAAATTCGCCGTTGTATTCAAGGAGTCATCATGCATGTCCACTTTAGGAATGTCTGGTAACTGGGGGCCAATCATAACCTCCTTGCTACTTGTGTATGCTTCAGCGAGAGTCTCACGCTTGCAGTCGTCTTCTCTTCTCCTTTTCCGCTCCTGCAGCTGTGTTGTCCTAGGCATAAACCTGTCAATTGCCTCTGAAGGAGTGAGAGCCTTCTGTGTGCCAGGGTGGGCCAGTGAATTTTGTAAAGTTTTCATCTGCATTTTCTGCAGAGAGTCACAGTGGTCACAACGCCCCAGTGTTTCATCGAAGTTTCTACCATCCTGAGAGGAGTTTGATGGTCTGTCTACATGTTCTCCTGATGAACATTTACACTTGGGGGAGAAATAACACAAAGGCAACTCAGAAGAATAAGGAAGACAAAGATCTGAGTTCCCAGTTGAAGTGTTCAGAGAGGCTGCAGGAAATCCAGATGTCTTTGAATGGAAGGCCCCTCTAAAATCTTTTGCATCTTTATGCTTCTTTGTCATGTTATGATCTGTATGTTACAATTTAAAAGGCAGGGAAAGGGAAACAGAAATGGTTCATTTACTGTTTTCACCATGTAGAAACATGTAACTTTAAAAAGAAACATTAAGATGTTAATGAATGCTACACTAAAAAATTTATTCTTGAAGAAGTACTGTATTTACATGGTTTAAAAGCTAAAAAGGATATCTGTCCAGTCTTCTCCCTCCCACTTAGCCCTCTTGTTCTCCTATAAAACCCACTTCTCTGTATCTCTCTGCTTTCCAGTTAACTCTACATCTTAGGGAGTTTTTCCATGTCATTACACAGAAAACTTTTTATATCTTCAAAGTATTTTTACTATTTGAACGTATTGTGCTTAGTTTGTGTTTGTAGTTTTTAAAGGAAACAATATGCTGGGTCCATATTTTATCATTTCTTTTGCCACACGGACAGGTTTTCCTGGAGCCAGTTCTTTACACATTTACACAGATTATAGTTCAGTGCCTACGAATGACCAAAGACTCCCAACAGCTCTTGCCAAAAATTCAGGTAAGTTTTCCACTTCGCTCTTCACACTGCCAGGTGCCCCTTACCCAACCAGTCAGAAACTCATCATATTCAATAGCTTTTTAGACACTGTCTTTTTAACCAAAGGGTGAAAATTTGGTAATCTGAGCCTCTAGAATTATTCGGATTTCAGACCACACACACTATCATAGTCCAGTGCTGACTCCTCTAGTTCTACAATCCATGAACTAGATCCTATGACTCCATTCTGTGCACTGGGATTTTGTGTCCAGGGCAACTTGATTAGAAACACGGGGCATCTGGCCAGCTGGTGTTGTTCAACAGTGGAACTTCCCCACTGTTTTCAGTTTTAGATTCACAATTCAAACTGGTCTGCACATCCGAAGCTGTTTCTCACTGCCTTGTAGTCAAAGCCTTAATTCCTCAGCATGGACACAGGCCTTTCAGGATTCACTCACTGTCCCCTTTTCTATTCTCAGATTCACACGTAAGCTGCTGTGTTGCAGTTATCATATATTACTCACAGTTGCTGAAAATGCATGACACTCATTTATTCCTCTGGCCCATTTTTCCATCTGTTCCTCTCCCTTTCTGGGTAATGTCTACTTTCCCTTCAGAACTCAGCCACCTTTCTCATCCTGCAGGAATCTTCCATGAAATAACATCTATCCCTTCCCAGGCCAGATTACATAACATTCTGTAAAGAAAAAACTTCGTAGCTTATACTCACTAGACTGGGAAAACTCTAGGAGGATAAACTCAGCAAAATGCCTGACACATAGGAGGTGTTTAGTAGTAGGCTTTACATACCTTTATTTTTAGTCATTCTTGCTACATAAGCATTCCTCTCTCGTAATTTTTTTCTGGTTTCTTCAACTGTTTCAAATTCTGGAGCATAGCACACATGAAGCAACCCACCAAAGAAACTCTGCTCATCCATTTTTCTCTTGGCTATCCTAAACAGAAATTCACGATATCATGTTTTACTTACGGTGAAAGCTTAACTAGTATACAATGCTTTGATCTAGAAAGCAAAGTCCAGATGTTGTTGTGTACATAAATCCTATGTCTTGGGAGTTAAGATGCTCTGCACGTCAATGGTATTGACCCTACTGATCCACTGCATATTCTTTCAGAGCCTTTCTTCCCCTCTCCCAAGAGTCTTCATAGGTTTTAAGCTAAGTTTTCCAAACATATCCAGACTCCTTTTAACCAACATAGGATTCAGCTGGTTGGCCTGAGGTACACAATCTGTGGTCATGAAATAGAGATTCTGTGTTAAAAGGCCCTCGAGAATTAGCTCATGCCCAGCTTAGCCTTTTTAGCGCAATGTGTTCCTATAATGGGGTTCAAAGATAAGAAATTAATAAAAATATTACAATTATTAATAATGGAGGAGACACAAATATGTAACAGTAAATGAGAAAAGGAGAGGATTGTATTCATTTAATGTATACTTACTAAACATCTATGACTGGCCAGGAATTACTACAAAATTAAGTACTACTGTGTCCAGGGAAAATGGTAAGAAATACTCACTGAGATTTTACCATGTGCCAGGCAGTGGCCTAAATGCTTAAATGCTTCACTTGAAATCACGCTTCTCAACATCTCTATGATGACTCTGAGGCATGGGGAGATCATTTGTCCAAGCTCACCTTGGTTTGTGGAGCCAGGATTCAAATCCACATGTCACACTGTCTGGCTCATCGTAAAAGGGGTGTGGGAGATGCAAAAGCTTCGTGGAATGAATGCACAGTAAGAAAATATGCTTCCCTAACCATGAGGAGCTGGCAAGTTGGTTAGGGCAGTGAGATTATACATAAGAGCAACTGGAGAACAATATATGACCCATATACCCCAGTACTATTTGTAGCACAGAAACTGTGAATTGTAACAGCCAGGGAAGGATGGGTCTTGAAGCATATTAGTGACAAGAATATAAGATAAGGCATTTCATATTTCCCTTATTACAGCAGAGGATTTATGCTACAGAGAAGAAAAAAAAGATGGGGTCAATTCGAGCTATGTTGTTTACTGCATTCTGAACAGGAGGCATCGCATCTGCTAAGCCCTCTACGTGGATTATCTCATTTCATCCTCATACAACTTCAGTAAGTAGACCCTTTTTTACCATTCACATTTTATAGAACAGGAAAACAGGTTTAATGGGATTAAATAACTTGTCCAAGGTCATGATGTTAGTAAGCAGTGGAACCTAAAAATTTAGTCCAAACCCAGTTTTTACTCTACCACACTACAAGACAGAAAATGGTTAAGCATGGAGATGACCTGATGGACAGACTTTTGATAAAGCTAACACTTACATTAAGAATATTGGAGAAAAATAAAAAGCCATGTTAGATTACTGGGTAATTCATGAAAGAATAAGGGAGGCCAAAATGATAGCAATGGGAACAGAGGAAATGAGACACTGCTTAACTTGCATATTACCTTGCGCTTTGTAAATTGAGGAATTTAATAAGATAAACTTCTGTAAACTCTTCTGCTGGGTATTCATCTAGAGCATAATACTGTTCAATTGCACCATATAGAGCAAATCGCTCAACTAATTCCTTCATTGCTCCCACTGCAGGAACTCCTTGTATTAATAAGTACCAAGACTCCAAATTGATTGTATATACCTAAAAGAAATGCAGACACATTAAATGTATTTCACAAACAAGCCTAAGACAACCTGTTACTATTTAAAAAAAAAAAAAGACTGAAAACAAGAACTACTCTGTTCAGGTCTGCAGAAAAGTTGTTGTTTTTTTCTTTTTTTTAAATCTGCCCCTCTCTTTGTAGAAACAATAATTCACCCTACATGTGAGGGCTTCGAGCTAAAACACATAATAGACTACCTCCAATCGACATGTCTTCAGAAGCTGCCTTGGTAAATGTTACAGGAAAGAGTTAAATATTCACTACTGTAAACACGGAAGATACGACTAAAACACATACCCCGTTTTCACGGAGCTCCAACAGTTGACCAGAGGCCGCGAGAGTATCTGCTACCTGAGTACCGGCGTTCCTCACACTCATCTCCAGCAAATGGGTGTGACCGAAGCCTTTCAAGACTTTCTTTACATTAACTAGGAGTGTGAAGCTACAGCTCACATAAAGCTACCGACGACAACGAATGAAACCAAAATCACTTTACCTTCACAGCGCGAGGCCGTCGGCCCTCCCGATACTTGGCTCTCGAGTCACACACAGCTCTTTGGACGTGGTGATCCAATACGCCCCCAATTTGCCCTCCACCCGACGCCATCTTGCCGGCTTTGGCCCTCGCAGAGACGACAACATCCGCCTGGTGCCCTCCTGATTATCCAATCAGAGAGAGGGATGGGTCAAGGCGCGCCGAGATTGGCTGAAGGAGCGACAGGGCTGGCCATCGTTTCCTGTGAGCAAGTAGGCGGCGAGCGAGCTGCCGCCCTCCAGCGGCGCGGCGGAGAGGCCCGGCGATCCGGAATGGACTTGCTTGACGCTCCAGCTACCGAGGCGCGACGGGCGCGAGGGGCGGGACCTGGGGGCGGGGCCGATCGAGTGTATCTGGCCCGCAGGCCCTCGGTCCGCAGTTAGCCAGGTCCGCTGGGGTGGGCCTCTGGCGGGGCCCTCGCTTGCGGAGGATGTGGGGCAGCGGTCGGCTGGCGGGTTCTGGTGGCGGGGCGGCCGTGACCGTGGCCTTCACCAACGCGCGCGACTGCTTCCTTCACTTGCCGCGGCGCCTAGTGGCCCAGCTGCACTTGCTCCAGGTAACGCGCCCGCCCCACGGACTCCCCAGCCCGGACTTGGGACTCCTGGGGGGCCGTCTGCGGTCGCCCAGGACCCGGGCCTTTTCGGGACGCAGCGGCCGCTCGGGTGTCTCCCGACGGCGGGACGCGGGCTGCTCTCCCCCCGCCGCCGACCTGTTCAGCAGCCAGAACGTGGGCCGTTCTGGAGCAGGGCCGGTCCGGGCGGTCTTTGCAGCCCTACCACGTCGGGTGCAGCCCCGGGCCTTTGCGTTAACTTGCCGTACGTATTCCAGGTCTTTACTCGGTGAAACTGGGCTTTCAACATTCTGATAATTCTGAGTTCAGCTATTCCTCACTCCAGGTTGGAAAAGCTTTGGAGAAGTCGGGTTTGTCTTTGCGGGTTTTGTTTTGTTTCGATCGTAAAAAACGTTTTTCCTGCCAGTGATTTCCAGGTGCGCCTGCCTGACTGTGGCCCAAGAGTCCCTGTAAATTAATAGAGACTGAGCCGCGCGAGAGAGATTAATAAAATGAAGGTTCTCGCTGCGTCTCCGCTGCTCAGAATACCTCCGAGGTGTGCCTGGAACGTGCAGTGGGATTATGCATACTTGGACCTCTGCAGTTAGTTGCCGTCTGGACATTGTGATTGTGGTGGTTCATAGCTCTAATCACATCCCTAGTTTCGTAATTGTAAAATAGAGGCACCTGGTCTACCAGTTTGAGTGTGTGATGAGGACAAAAAGAATACTTGAAATCTTTGAAAATCCTGGATGCATAGTACCCACTACGGGCTGATCCTTGCAGGAAATATTTAGGAGTTTGCAATAATTTTAAATATCCCGCCTCTCCATTTTAGCTACTTCCCTTTAACTACTTTTCTAGATTGTTTTCCCCCAGTCTTTCAAAGCATGTTAATTTCAGTGGATTCTGCCATTATTGCTTTTACTATAGAGAGTCTCTTGGAGCTTCCCAGGTGACAGCTGTAAAGAATCCTCTGGCTAATGTAGGGGATGTAAGAGACGCCGGTTCGATTCCTGGGTGGGGAAGATCCCCTGAAGGAGAAAATGGCAACCCAGTCCAGTAGTCTTGCCTGGAGAATTCCAGGAACAGAGGAACCTGGCGGGCTACAGTTGATGGAGTGGCAAAGAGTCACTGAGCATCTGAGCAGCAGACAGTCTCTAGGCTCTAATGAGCTATCCCTCATGGCAGGAGATAAGTTAGTTTTGTCACCAAGTCCTAGGTAGATCCTTCACCCTCCCCCCCTCCCTGCTCTCAGTCAGCTCTGATGGAAATTTAAATCACCTCAGGAGTTTATTGGAAACACTCCTCACCTGGTGAGCTTATAGGAGTGCTTCCTCATAGTAACTAATTTGCTCCTAGAATGTGGGTGCTGTATGAAGTTTAACGGTCTTCATCTTTGTTTTAAATTTTAAGCCTTTGATAAGTATTTGTAAGAATTAATTCATGGATATCTTTTTGAAACTTAAACTCCCTTAGCCTTGGAACAAACTGTTGTTTCTGTCTAGCCTGTGTCAGAAGACTAGGCCAACTCTTCTCCCTAATTATAAAAGTAATACATGTTATGTAGAAAATTTGGGAAGCATGGAAAACTATAAACAAGAGAATAAAAGCTACACATAACTCCCAAACCTAGAGATAACAGATGTTAACAGTTTGGATCAAATCTTCCAGTTTTGTTTCAAATCTTCGTTTTATTTCAAATCTCTATTTTTAACAAATCAAGGCCTGCACACACTGGTAGTTTTGTATACTGATGTTTTCTTACAGTCTTATGAGTGTTTTATTTATTAAAAGGTAATTGTCTTTTTTTTTTTTTTTTAAAGTTGCTCAGTCGTGTCCAACTCTTTGCCACCCCATGGATTATGGAGTCCATGAAATTCTCCAGGCCAGAATACTGGAGTGGGGTAGCCCATCCCTTCTCCAGGGGATCTTCCCAACCCAAGGATCAAACCCAGGTCTCCTGCATTGCAGGCAGATTCTTTACCAGCTGAACCACCAGGGATGTCTGGTAATTGTCACTTTTTAGGTTGATTAGTGTTCTGTCATAAGTTTGCCATAATTTAATTGTTCACTGGTTGAACGTTTATATTGTATTCAATTTTTAGACATTAAAAATGATAATATAATTATATTTTAAGAAAAAGTTAAAAGTAACATATCTTTGTGTAATATATAATAAAACATTGTTTTATTTTCTGGTTAAAATGGGCTTTCAGAAATTATTGAGTTAGAAAGCATAATTTTTAAATTTTTTATTTATTTTTGGCTGTGCTGGGACTTCATTGCTGCACATGGGCTTTCTCTAGTTGTGGCGTGCAAGGGCTACTCTGTGTGGTTCGAGGACTTGGCATCTAAGTGGCTTCTCTCCTCTCCTGTGGAGCACAGGCTCCAGGGCGCGTGGGCCTAGCTGCCCCATAGCACCTGGTGTCCACCCAGACCAGGGATGGAGCCCGTGTCCCCTGCATTGGCAGGTGGATTCTTAACTACTGGACCACCAGAGAAGCCCCCATGAATAATTATTAAGGCAGAAAGTCATGAATTAGGAGTTAATAGGCTGAATTATTTTACATCAGCTGAAGCATTGAATACATAATACAGATGATACTGTAAAGGGAAAAAAGTTAGAATGATTTTCTGAACTGTATCAGACTTACCTTTTTTTTTCCCCTTTCAGTTTTATTGAGATATAATTGACATACAGCTCTGTGTACATTTCTTTTCTAATATTTATTTATTTGGTCCTGCTGGGTCTTTAGTTGCTGCTCTCATGACCTTTGATCTTTGTTGCATCTTGCAGGATCTTGTTCCCCAACCAGGAATCAGACCCGGGCCCCTGTATTGGTGTGCAGGGTCTTAGCCACCGGACCACCAGGGAAGTCTCCCTGTGTCAGTTTAAAGTGTACAGCACGTAATGATTTGACTTGCATCATGAAATGATTATCAAAATGTTTAGTGAACATCCATCATCTCCTATAGATACAAAGTTATAGAAAAGGAAAAAAAATGTTTTCCTTGTGATGAGAACTCAGCCTTTACTTTCAACCACTTTCATGTATTAATGCAGCAGTGTTAATTGTATTTACTATGTTCCTAAACGCTTTAAAAATAGATATTTTGGTTTTTTGATGGACTGCTGAATCTGAATCTTGGGGAGTGAGTGGGCTTCAGGCATCTGTAGTTTTATTAAAAAAGTATCTTAAGGCTTCTTGGATGCACCAAGTCAAGACCCATTATTCCAGAATCATACAATGTTTATAGTGAAAGAGACCATCTATATCTAGGTCATGTCTGTACTTTAATGTGTAAGGAAATCAGCCAGTACATTTCCATGCAGTTAATTTGCCCTCATCTAAAACTCACCTGGCTTCCCAGGTGGCTCAGTGGTAAGGAATCTGCCTGCCAATTCAGGAGATGCGGGTTCAATCCCTGGGTCAGAAAGATCCCCTGGAGAAGGAAATGACAACCCACTCCAATGTTCTTGCCTGGAACATCCCATGGACAGAGGACCCTGGCAGATTCCATCCATGGGGTCTCAACAGAGTTGGACACGACCGAGCGACTGAACAACAATAACTCACCTACCTGGAAGAAATATCAATAACCTCAGATGTGCAGATGACACCACCCTTATGGCAGAAAGTGAAGAGGAACTCAAAAGCCTCTTGATGAAAGTGAAAGTGGAGAGTGAAAAAGTTGGCTTAAAGCTCAACACTCAGAAAACTAAGATCATGGCATCTGGTCCCACCACTTCATGAGAAATAGTTGGGGAAACAGTGGAAACAGTGTCAGACTTTATTTTTCTGGGCTCCAAAATCACTACAGATGGTGACTGCAGCCATGAAATTAAGACGCTTACTCCTTGGAAGGAAAGTTACGACCAACCTAGATAGCATATTCAAAAGCAGAGACATTACTTTGCCAACAAAGGTTCATCTAGTCAAGGCTATGGTTTTTCCTGTGGTCATGTATGGCCGAAGAATTGATGCTTTTGAACTGTGGTGTTGGAGAAGACTCTTGGGAGTCCCTTGGACTGCAAGGAGATCCAACCAGTCCATTCTGAAGGAGATCAGCCCTGGGATTTCTTTGGAAGGACTGATGGTGAAGCTGAAACTCCAGTACTTTGGCCACCTCATGCGAAGAGTTGACTCATTGGAAAAGACTCTGATGCTGGGAGGGAATGGGGGCAAGAGGAGAAGGGGACGACAGAGGATAAGATGGCTGGATGGCATCACTGACTCAATGGACGTGAATCTGAGTGAACTCCGGGAGCTGGTGATGGACAGGGAGGCCTGGCGTGCTGCGATTCATGGGGTCGCAAAGAGTCGGACACGACTGAGCGACTGATCTGATCTGATCTGACCTCCCCCATGCTCACCTTCTCACTGTTGCCTCCATAACCCAGCTCCTTCCCACCTCTGTACTCTTCCTCAAGCTATTCTTCCCGAAAACATTTTTCTGCATCTGACGCTACTAAAAACAGCATAATCCTACCTCCCCCATGTAGTTTCAGATTCTCTCTTGCCCATATTTGTCTCCTTTTCAGAACTTCACTGCTGTGTTTATGTGCTAACAGCTCACTTGTTATACTTTGTTCTGTGTTTCAAATATTATCTTATTGTCCAAGTCTGTGTTTGAAGACTGGGTACCCAGAGTATGCTTTAACTCAGGATTTCTTAACCTTGGCACTGTTGACATTTTGAGCTGGAAAATTTGCTGTTGTGGGGCTCTGTCCTGGGTAGTGTAGAATATTATTTAACAGCAACTTGGCCTCTGCCCAACGAGAGCCAGCAACACCCCTCCTCCCCCTCATGACCCAGAGTGTCTCAAGACGTAGCCGAATGTCTCCTGGGGCACAGTTACCCTCAGCTGAGAACCACTACTAGAACTCAGTTACTTTGTCTGCACTGCTGAAGCACGGGAGTGGATTCAAATCCACACAGAGTGCAACCAAATGAACCTATTAAATAGCCCTCCAAAAATAACCAGGTACAGTTTTGCATTTCCTTTGTGTTAGCCAGAGATGAGCCAGGCCTGGGACCTGGCTGAACTAAGGCATTGCAGCCTGTGGTTTTACCCAGCAGTTCCCTTCAAGTGATACTGATACCATGGGTTTGGGCAAAACTAGATGGTCAGTCCAGAGAAGGCGATGGCACCCCACTCCAGTACTCTTGCCTGGAAAATCCCATGGACAGAGGAGCCTGGTAGGATGCAGTCCATGGGGTCGCTATGAGTCAGACACGACTGAGCAACTTCACTTTCACTTTTCACTTTCATGCATTGGAGAAGGAAATGGCAACCCACTCCAGTGTTCTTGCCTGGAGAATCCCAGGGACGGGAGAGCCTGGTGGGTTGCCATCTGTGGGGTCACACAGAGTCAGACACGACTGAAGCGACTTAGCAGCAGCAGCAGATGGTCAGTCACTTGTTGATTTGATTGAACCCCTGGAAAAGGGGCTCCTTTCTGTACAGTCTGTCCTTTTCTTTTCTCTACCTGAGTGCCCAGGGGCTCTGTGGTCCAAGTGAATGATTTTTGACATAAAAATGAACTCAGAACATTAGTCTGCAAAGTTTACTAAATGCAGCTGAATATATGGGTCTGCTTACCACTTAAAGAAAAAAAAATATATATATATATATATATTTATTTGGCAGCATCGGGTCTCAGTGGTGGCAAGTGGGACCTTCACGGAGGTGCACTGACTCTCTAGTTGTGACGTGTCGGCTCAGAGCACAAGGGCTCAGTAGTTGGGGCTGCGGGCTTAGTTGGCGTCTTGGTTCCCTAACCAGGGATCAGACCCGTGTCCCCTGCTTTGCAAGGCAGATTCTTAACCACTGGACTACCAGGTAAGTCCCTGGTGACTACCTTTTGACCAAATGAATAAGTGAAGTATTTTTCATATTTCACAAAATTGATTTTTCCCTTTTCCAGGGAGTTGGTGAGTTGTTTTTTTTTGTTTGTTTGTTTGTTTTTTCAATATTGCAGGGCATGTTTCTTTATTTAACATCTGTGATTTTAAAAGTTCCTTCATATGAAGTAGGAGAATTGATCTGGATTAAAAGTCACTGACTATGCTATCCCAGATTCTCATCCTCTCAGCTCATGTAGTAACAGCTGACCCAATAACTGAAGACTCGACTCCAGACCTGGGGCTCTTTCTGCCGTATCACACTGTTCTCAGTGGAAAGATTTTGTCAGCCAGACAGGTTGGACGCTCCTGTCGAATTGCGAGAAAAATTATACAACTAATGATAAATGATGATTTCTTATAAACAAAGTTTTAATAAATTTAAAGTACCTTATATTGCCTTGGAAGTGGCTCCAACATTCTTTGAAATTTGTCCTATTAAAAGAAATACAATAAGCAGTCCATAGCTAGTTTTGAGATAGTAAAATTTGATGTAAATAAATGAATTTAATAATTTAAACTTAATAAATTTATTTTGATTTAAGTGAATTTAATAGGTGGCAAGTAGTGGTAAAGAACCCACCTGCCAGTGTAGGAGATGTAAGAGACAAAGGTTTGATCCCTGGGTCAGGAAGATCCCCTGGAGGAGGGCATGGCCACTTCAGTATTCTTGCCTGGAAAATTCCATGGACAGAAGAGCCTGGCAGGCTACAGTCCGTGGGGTTGCAAAGAGTTGGACAAGACTGAAGCGACTTAGCACAGCACAACAGGACTAAAACTTCCTGAGATGTTGTGTTAATGGCTATTAATGAAACCCTTACTTTTTATTAAAAATGATCTGTATGTGAAAATACTTACAATAACAAGTGGGGGGAAAGGATACTAAATCATAACTGTAATACAACGGTTAACTTGTGCATAGAAAAAAGGATTAGCCAGAAAAGACCAAATTGTATCACATGGTTGATAATTCACATGGAAATATCAGTAATTTTTTTAATATATTTTCCAAGGTTTATGTACTTTCTAATATTTCTGTAATAAGTTTGTAATTTTTTTAATCATAGTAAATGACTTTTAATCCTTAGACATAAACTTGCATATTTTATATAATTGCTATTAATAATTTATATAATTGCTATTAATGAGAATAAATTTTATACTTTGCTTTTTTGACTTATAAATATGTTTCCATAGTTCAAGACTTAAAATTACTTAAGCTGAATAATATAAAATTTCTACAATGCATAAAAGAAGCTATTAACAGTAATTATCTTGGGAACAGGAACCAGCCCTCACATTTTATGTCTTTATACTTTTTGTGCTTTTACCATGTGCATTTATTACTCATCTAATAAATAAATGCTAATGCTTTTTATTGATTATGTGTTTCTGGGCTTCCCTGGTGGCTCAGAGGTTAAAGCGTCTGCCTCCAATGCAGGAGACTCAGGTTTGATCCCTGGGTCAGGAAGATCCCCTGGAGAAGGAAATGGTACCTATTCTTTACTAAAGTAGTAAATTTATAGCTTATTTCCATATTGCTAGACATATAAAGATAGCCCTGAGTTTTCATAATTATAGAAAATACTGCAGGGATATGTTCTGGTGCAGTTTTTTCTTTGACTCATTAATCCTAAATAAGGTCAAAGGCTCTCTCAGTTTACTGGCTCCCTGTTGCTGTTGCCATTGTGGACTCTGGAGCGGCTGAATCAGTTTATCCTGCCATTAAGGATATACAGGTATTGGTTTCCCCATAGTATCATCACGTTAGGTAGTGGAAACGATTACAACTTTAAATGCTGTGATGAAGGTGGTCACAGAGAGCTATCAACTATCTATAGAACTCGCTTTGTATATGTGGATTGCAGTTGTAGTTTATCTTTTCTGTGAATCCAGAGAAGCGTATAAAAACTTTCAAACCCTTTCTCTCCCATTTCTTATTTCTTGAATAAACAGAATCAAGCTATAGAAGTCGCCTGGGGTCACCAGCCTGCATTCTTGAGCTGGGTGGAAGGCAGACATTTTAGTGATGGAGGTGAAAATGTGGCTGAAATTAACAGACAAGTTGGTCAGAAACTTGGACTCTTAAATGGGGCCCAGGTAAGCACAAACTGTGATGACCGTGACTTTTTAAAATGTTATATAGCAAAAGAAGTGAAAGTTCGAATGTATGTTTTAGGGAGGTAAGATGACACCTAACTTGTGAGCTACTATAACCAGGGTAAGATATCCAGATATGTCTGCTACCTGTCATGTACTCTGTTAAGTCCTTGTCCAATAGTCTCCCATGCTCGCTAGCTGATTTTCTAGTCTACCTTTTATTGTACTCAGTTTCCAGGTTCCTAAATTTGTTCAGTTATTCTTTATGAATTATTCAGTTTTACTTACTATGCTTAGATTGTAAACTCCAAAGCTTAAGGACTCATGTCTGTCTCCACTTTATCATATTCACCAGTTTATGTTTTTAAATATTTTAAACTGCAGAAGTAACACATATTCAGTACAAATATTTTACAATTGAAAGTAAAAAATGTTTTTCCCTTTCTCTAACCCCAGCCTCGGAATGAGTGTGTACTGTGGGGTCTCCCTAGACCGTTAGGAGTTAAAGAAGGAGATCATACATATTTTCTGCAATTTTCCCCCCACAAACTGTATCAGAGATCCTTTCCATATGTTAAGATAATATGCATTGAGCATCTCTGTATATGTATGAAATGAAACCTTTTTTTGGTGGGGGGCCACAGTGGAGCATGTGGGACCTTAGTTTCTCTACCACTGGACTGCCAGGGAATTCCCAGAAATGAAATAGATTTTCAAAACTGAATCGCCAAGTCTAGGGTGCCACACATATAAACATTTGATAGATGGGGCTAAATTGCTTTCTATTACCAGTTTCTCATGAGGCTTCCCAGGTGGCGCTAGTGGTAAAGAACCCACCTGCCAACGCAGGAGACTCCGGTTCAGTCCGTGGGCCCAGAAGATCCCCTGGAGGAGGGCATGGCACCCCACTCCAGTATTCTTGACTGGAAAATCCCATGGACAGAGGAGCCTAGCGGCTATACTGTCCATAGGGTCGCACAGAGTCGGACATGACTAAAGCGACTTAGCATGCACACATCAGTTTCTCAAAATAAGTTTTAACTTATTTTGAACACAGGTTAGTTTTGTTCACGCGCATTTCTGATAATGAGAGTAAGCCACTGATGAGAAATCCATTGGCCTAGCAGTAGTCTCTTGCTTACCTTAAATTTTTGCTGGAATCTTAAAACTTGAGCACCAGAGTAGCCTTACAAATCACTGACTTTGCTGCCTTGTTCTACAAGCCTAGGCAAATGGACTGTTTTGCCCAGGTTTCCATAGCAAGCTATGGAAATAACTAACATAATTCTGCTCTCTGTGTATATGGCACTTCTCTTTAGGAAATATCCAAACCCTGAACAGTCCTGCTTGTTTTTCATTCCCATCTGCTCTAAAGTGAATTTGCTGTCTAATTTGCTGCACATTCCCTGTATGGACTGCAGCGGCTCCACTAAGGCCCCCGTCATCGATGGGGCAGGAAGTGGACTGGCTTGACTGGACACCAGCTTCTCGCTTTATGCCTCCTCAGAGTCCCGCCTTTCAAGTAGTGTATGTGGGAGGCGCCAGGGGGAACAACTGGGGAGCGGGCAAGACGCTCGGGGAAATTCTGCTCCAACCCACAAAAGCGAGAGGGAGCATTTACTCCTCGGGGGCTCTGGATTTTACTCCTCTAATCCCCAGAAATGCCCGTAGAAGTGGAAAGAAAGTGAGTGGATTCCAGATTCCTGAGAGACACTAACCTTCCTGTGTCTCTGTAGACTGGAGTGACAGAGGATTTGTTTCAGTATATTTTAGCTGTGAATGATTATACTTCTGAATAATTCTAAATGATTGGTTCTGATCTCTATTTCAGTGTGTGACTAACTTTTCCAGAAGCACCATGGCTTGAAGTTTGTTGCGGAACATCTAGAAGCAATAGTATTTATATACTAGATCAAGCCATGACTTGATGACATCATTGTTTTTCTTCTATTTTTTAACTTACATTTTTTTCTTTAAATGGTTATGTTTATGTTATTTTTTAAAATGTGTATTGTGCTAGGATGTATTTCCCTTTATTTTATAGTTGTGAATTTTTTTTTCTAAAATGCTGAGTATATCAGCACCTACCTAAGAAGAGCTTGATAAATATTTGTCAAATAAAGGACTACACACACACGTGACTACAGAGCTAAAAGAGAGAAGTTCCTATTTTCCAGGGATATTAAAAGTCTTTTAATGGTAGTTTTATCCTTTAATTTTTTTTCCAGGTGTTTCTCAAGCCTTGTTCCCATGTGGTGTCTTGTCAGCAAGTTGAGGTGGAACCCCTTTCAGCAGATGATTGGGAGATACTGGTAAAGAAAACAAAATGAGAACTATCCAAGTTTAAGGTCAAACTACTTCAAAATATCAGTGTCTTGTATGTTTTTTTGAGTATAGTTATTTACAGGGCTGTGCTAATTTCTGCTGTGCAGCAAAGCAACTCAATGATGCACATACATACATTTCTTTTTGTTCCCTTCCATTATGATTTACCCTAGGAGATTGGATACAGTCCCCTGTGCCGTACAGCAGGGCCTTGTTGTTTATCTATTCTATACGCAATAATTTGCATCTGTTAGTCCCAGATCCCCAGTCCTTCCCTTTCCCTCCCCTGCCCCTTGAGCAACCACAGGTCTTTTCTCTCTGTGAGTCTGTTTTTGTTTAGTACATATGTTCATTTTGTGCCTTATTTTAGATTCCACATGTAAATGATACCATATGGTATTTGTCTTTCTCTTCCTGATTTACTTCACTTCGTATCCAATAGCTAGTTGCATCCATGTTACTGCAAATGGCATTGTTTTGTTCTTTTTTACAAAAGAACAAAAGTAGTATCCTGCTGTATATGGACACCACATCTTTATCTGTCCTTCTCTTCCTGATTTACTTCACTTCGTATCCAATAGCTAGTTGCATCCATGTTGCTGCAAATGGCATTGTTTTGTTCTTTTTTACAAAAGAACAAAAGTAGTATCCTGCTGTATATGGACACCGCATCTTTATCTGTCCATCAGTTGATGGGCGTTCAGGTTGTCTCCATATCTTGGCCGTTGTGAATGGTGCTGCTCTGAACATAGGGGTGCGTGTATCTTTTTGGATTATAGTTTTGTCTGGATATATACCCAGGAGTGGGATTGCTAGATCATATGGTAGTTCTATTTCTAGATTTCTGGGGAAACTCCATACTGTTTTGTTGGCTGCACCAACTTACGTTCCTCCCAACAGTGTAGGGCGGTTTCCTTTTCTCCACACCCTCTCCAGTGCTTGTTATTTGTAGACTTTTTAATGATGGCCATTCTGACTGGAGTGAAGTGATACCTCATTGTAGTTTTGGTTTTGGTTTCTCTAATAATTAGTAATGTTGAACATCTTTTCGTGTACCTACTGGCCATCTGTATGTCTTTTTTGGAGAAATGTCTACTTAGGTCTTCTGCTTTTTTTTTTTTTTTGATTGGCTGTTTTCTTGAATTATATGAGCAGTTTATATATTTTTGAGATTAAGCTCTTGTCAGTTATATCATTTTGCAAATATTTTCTCCCACTCCTTAGGTTGTCTTTTTATCCGTTTTTTTTTTTTTTTCCTGTGCAAAAGTTTGTAAGTTTGATTAGGTCCCATTTGTTTATTTTGTTTTTATTTCTATTGCCTTGGGAGACTGATCTAATAAAACATCGGTACAGTTTATGTTAGAGAATGCTTTGCTTGTATTCCCTTCTAGAAGTTTCATGATGTCATATTTTGTGTTTAGGTCTTTAAGCCATTTTGAGTTTATTTCTGTGCGTGGTGTGAGGGTGTGTTCTAACTTCATTGATTCACATGCAGCTGTCTAACTTTCCTAGCACCACTTGCTGAAGAGACTTTGTCCCATTTGATTTTCCTATATTCCTGTTGAAGATGAATGGATTAATGGACCATAGGTGTGTGGGTTTATGTCTTGGCTCTCTATTCTGTTCCACTGATCCACATGTCGGTTTTTGTACCAACACGCATTGTTTTGTTTATGGTAGTATTGTCTGAAATCTGGGAGACTTACGCCTTCTGCTTTGTTTTTTCCCTCAGGATTGCTGTGGCGCTTCTGGGTCTTTATGGTTCCATATAAATTTTTGGATTATTTCTTCCAGTTCCGTGAAAAATGTCATGGGTAACTTGGTACGGATTCCATGAAGTTTGTAGGTGGTTTTGGGTGGTATTGCCATTTAACAATATTAATTCTTGCAGTCCAAGAGCATGGGATGTCTTTCCATATCTTTGAATTCTCTTTAATTTCCTATATTAATACTTTATAGTTCTCAGCGTCTAAGTCTTTCACCTCCTTGGTCAGGTTTATTCCTAGGTATTATATTTTGGTCCAAGTTTAAAAATATTGTTTTCTTACATTTCCTTTCTGATACCTCACTGTTAATATATAACAAATGCAACTGATTTTTAAGTGTTAATTCTGTATGCTGCTACTTTGCTGAGTTCATTCATTAGATCTAGTAGTTTTTGTATGTAGACCTTAGGGCGTTCTGTATAAAGTATCATGTCATCCGCACATGGGCTTCCCTGGTGATAAAGCATCCGCCTGCAGTGCAGGAGACACAGGAGACTAGGGTTCAATCCCTGGGTCAGGAAGATCCCCTGGAGGAGGACATGGCAACCCACTCCTGTATTCTTGCCTGGAGAAACCCATGACCAGAGGAGCCTGGAGGGCTACAGTCCTTGGGGTCACAAAGAGCTGGACACAACTGAGTGACTTAGTAGGGATGCATTTGCATATAATGACAATTCAACCTCTTCCCTTCCAATCTGAATACCTTTTATTTCTTTTTCTGTCTGAGTGCTGTGGCTAGGACTTCCAATATTATGGGGAAGAAAAGCAGTGAGTGGGCATCCTTGTTTTGTTCTGGATTTTAGCAGGAATGCTTTTGGCTTTTTACCGTTCAGGGTTACATTGGCTGTGGATTTGTCATAAAAGGCTTTTATTATATTGAGATATGTTCTCTCAATACCCACTTTTGAAAGAGTTTTTATCACGTTGTTGCTGTTCAGTCACTAAGTCGTGTCTGACTCTTTGCAACCCCGTGGACTGTAGCACACCAGACTTCCCTGTCCTTCACTATCTCCTGGAGTTTGCTCAAATTCTTGTCTGAGTCAGTGATGCTGTCTAACCATCTCATTCTCTGCTGCCCGCTTCTCCTTTCGGCTTTAATCTTTCCTATCAGGGTCTTTTCCAATGAGTCAGCTCTTCGCATCAGGTGGCCAAAGTATTGGAGGTTCAGCATTGGTCTTTCCAATGAATATTCAGGATTAATTTCCTTTAGGATTGACTGGTTTGATCTCTGGTAGTCTTAAGGGACTCTCAAGAGTCTTCTCCAGCACCACAATTCAAAAGCATAAATTCTTTAGTGCCCAGCCTTCTTTATGGTTCAGCTCTCACATCCATACATGACTACTGGAAAAACCATAGTTTTGCCTATACTGACCTTTGCAGCAAAGTGATGTCACTGCTTTTTATCCTGCTGTCTAGTTTTGTCATAGCTTTCCTTCCCAAGAACAAGCATCTTTTAATTCCATGGCTGCACTCACCATCTGCAGTGATTTTGGAGCCCAAGAAAATAAAATCTGTCACTGCTTCCACTTTTTCCCCTTCTGCTTGCCGTGAACTGATGGGACTGGATGTCATGACCTTAAGTTTTTGTAATGTTGAGTTTTAAGCCAGCTTTTTCACCCTAACTTTCTGCAATTAAAGGAATATCATCTACATACTCTGAGGTTGTTGATATTTCTTCCAGCAATCTTGATTCCAGCTTGTGATTCATCCAGTCCAACATTTAGCACAATGTACTCTGCATATAGGGCTTCCCTCGTAGCTAAGCTTGTAGCTCAGCTGCAATGTAGGAAACCCTGGTTTGATTCCTGGGTTGGGAAGATCCCCTGGAAAAGAGAGAGGCTACCTACTTCAGTATTCTTGGGCTTCCCTGGTGACTCAGTCAGTAAAGAATCCGCCTGCAATGTGAGAGACCTGGGTTCAATTCCTGGGTTGGGAAGATCACCTGAGGAGGGCATGGCAACCCACACCAGTATTCTTGCCTGGAGAATCCCCAGACAGCGGAGCCTGGTGGGCTGCCGTCCGTGGGGCCACTAAGAGTTGGAAACAACCGAGAGACTGAGCACAGCCAGCAGCACTCTGCATGTAAGTTAAATAGGCAGAGTGCCAATGTACATCCTTGCCATACTCCTTTCCAAATTTTTAACCACTCCATTGTTCCACATCCAATTCTAACTGTTGCTTCTTGACCTACATTACAGGTTTCTCAGGAGGCAGGTGAGGTGGTCTGGTATTCCCATCTCTAAGAATTTTCCAGTTTGTTGTGATCTACACAGTCAAAGGCTTTAACATAGTTAATCAAAGTGAAAAAACTGAAAGTTGCTCAGCTGTGTGTCTGACTTTTTGCAACTCCAAGGAATTCTCCAGACCAAAATACTGGAATGGGTAGCTGTTCTCCTCTCTAAGGGATCTTCCCAACCCAGGGATTGAACCCAGGTCTCCTACATTGCAGGTGGATTCTTTACCAGCTGAGTCACCAGGGAAGCCCTAGTTAATGAAGCAGAAGTAGATGTTTTTCTGGAATTCCCTTGCTTTCTCTATTATTCAACGAATGTTGGCAATTTGATCTCTGGTTCCTCTGCCTTTTCTAAACCCATCTTGTACACCTGGAAGTTCTCAGTTCACGTACTGTTGAAGCCTTAGCTTGAAGTATTGTGACCATAACCTTACTAGCATGTGAAATGAGTGCAATTGTACAGTGATTTGAACATTCTTCAGCATTGCCTTTGGGATTGGAATGAAAACTGACCTTTTCCAGTCCTATGGGCGCTGCTGAGTTTTCCAAATTTGCTGACATATTGAGTGCAGCACTTTCACAGCATCATCTTTCAGGATTTGAAATAGCTCAGCTGGAAATCCATCACCTCCCCTAGCTTTGTTGTTAGTAAAGCTTCCTAAGGCCCACTTGACTTCACACTCCAGGATATCAGACTCTAGGTGAGTGATCACACCATCGTGGTTATCTGGGTCATTAAAAACTCTTTTATATTGTTCTTCTGTGTATTCTTGTCACCTTGTCTTAATCTCTTAATCTCTTCTGCTTCTGTTAGGTCCTTACCCATTCTGTCCTTTATTGTGCCCATCCTTGCAGGAAATGTTCCCTTGATATCTCCAGTTTTCTTGAAGAGATCTCTAGTCTTTTCCATTCTATTGATTTCCTCTATTTCTTTGCACTGTTGGTTTAAGAAGGCCTTCTTATCTCTCTTGGGTGTTTTCTGGAACTCTGCATTCAGTTGGGGCTGTCTTTCCCTTTCTCCTTTACTTTTTGCTTCTCTTCTTTCCTCAACTCTTATAAAGCCTCCTCAGACAACGTCCTTGCCTTCTCGCATTTCTTTTTCTTTGGGATGATTTTGGTCATGCGTCCTGTACAGTGTCACAGACCTCCATCCATAGTTCTTCAGGTACTCTGTCTACCAGATCTAATTACTTGAATCTATTCGAGACCTTCACTGTATAACCATAAGGGATTTGACTTAGGTCATAGCTGAATGGCCTAGTCATTTTCCCTACTTTATTCAGTTTAAGTCTGAACTTTTATGCAATGAGAAGTTGATGATCTGAGCCACAGTCAGTTCCAGGTCTTGTTTTTGCTGACTGTATAGAGCTTCCCCATTCTTAGTTGCAAAGAATATAATCAACCTGATTTCGGTATTGACTGTCTGGTGACGTCCATGTGTAGAGTTGTCTTTTTGTGTTGTTGAAAGAGGGGCTTTGCTATGACCAGTGTGTTCTCTGGATGAAATTTTGTTAGCATATGCCCTGTTTTCATTTTGTACTTCAAGGCCAAACTTGCCTGCTATTCCCAGTATCTCTTGGCTTTCTACTTTTGCATTCTAGTCCCTTATGATGGAAAGAACATTTATTTATTTTTTTTGGTGTTAATTCTAGAAGATGTTGTAGGTCTTCATAGAACTGGTCAACTTCAGTTTCTTTGGCATCAGTGGTTGGGGCATAGACTTGGTTTACTGTGATGTTGAATGGTTTGCCTTGAAATGAACTGAGATCATTCTGTCATTTTTAAGAGTACACCCAAGTACTACATTTCAGACTCTTGTTGACTATGACAGCTCCTTCATTTCTTCTAAGGGATTCTTGCCCACAGTAGTAGATGTAATGGTCATCTGAATTAAATTCTCCCATTCCCATCCATTTTAATTTACTGATTCCTAAAATGTTGATGTTCACTCTTACAATCTCCCGCTTGACCATATGCAATTTACCTTGTTTCATGGACCTAACATTCCAGGATCCTATGCACTGTTGCTCCTTACAGCATTGGACTTTACTTTCACCACGAGACACATCTACAACTGGAGTGTTGTTTCCATTTTGGCCCAGATGCTTCATTCTTTCTGGAGCTATTAATAATTGCCCTCTGCTCTTTGCCAGGTAGCATATTGGACACCTTCCAGACTGTGTCATGTCTTTTTGCCTATTCATACTGTTCATGGGGTTCTCACGGCAAGAATACTCTAGTGGTTTGCCATTTGCTTCTCCATTGGACCACTTTTTGTCAGAACTCTCCACTGTGACCCATCTGTCTTGGGTGTCCCTGCATGGCAGGATTCATAACTTCATTGAGTTATTCGAGTCCCTTCACTATCACAAGGCTGTGATCTGTGAAGGAGTGTTAAATTTTGTCAGATTCTTTTTCTGGGTCTGTTGAGATGATCATGTGTTCTTTGACTTTTCTTTTGTTTCTGTAGTGTATTACATTGATTGATTTCCATGTGTTAAACTATCCTTGTGAATTTGGAATGCATCTCAGTTAGTAGTGGTGTATGATCTCTTACGTGTTGTTGGATTCAGTTTGCTAACATTCTGTTGAGAATTTTTGCATCTGTAGTCAACAGAGATACTGGACTGTGCCTTTCTTTTCTGATGTATCTTTGTCTGGTTTTGGTATCAGGATGATGGTGGCTATATAGA
The DNA here is from genome assembly GCF_019923935.1 of Bubalus bubalis. Classification (NCBI taxonomy): domain Eukaryota; kingdom Metazoa; phylum Chordata; class Mammalia; order Artiodactyla; family Bovidae; genus Bubalus; species Bubalus bubalis. Next base: position 9,545,095 of record NC_059164.1, on the reverse strand, counting down.
ATATCTTTTGGAGTGTACCCTCCTTTTCCGTCTTTTAGAAGAGTTTGAAAAGGCCCAGTATAAATTATTCTTTGTATGTTTGGTAGAATTCACCTGTGAAGCCAACAGTCCTAGAAAATGTTCCATGTGCACTTGAAAAGAATGTATATTCTACTTTGGGGGGATGTAATGTCCTGAAAATATGAATTAAGTGTAACTGTTCTATTGGGTCGTTTAGGATTCCTGTTGCCTTATTGATTTTCTGTCTAGATCTGTTCTTTGATGTGAGTGGGCTGTCAAAGTCTCCTACTATTATTGTCTTCCTGTCAGTTTCTCCCTTTATGTCTATTGTTTAGTCACTAAGTTGTGTCCAACTCTTTCTGACCCGGTGGACTGTAGTCATCCAGGCTCCTTCTGCCCATGGGATTTCCCAGGCAAGAATACTGGAGTGGGTTGCCATTTTCTTCTCCAGGGGATCTTCCCAACCTAAGGATTGAACCCACGTCTCCCGTATTAGAGGCAGATTCTTTACCACTGAACCACCAAGGAAGCCCTTATGTCTGTTAGTATGTGTTTTATGTATTTGGATGCTCCTGGATTAGGTGCATGTATGTGGACAAGTATAATATCTTCTTGTATTGCTCCTTCTACCATTATATGGTGTCCTTTATCTTTCTCTTTGGCCTTGTTTTTAAATCTGTTTTGCCTGATGTTAAGTATTGCAGTTTCTGCTTTCCTTTTATTTCTAATACATGAGATATCTTTTTCTGTCCCCTTACTTCTAATCTGTGTCCTTTGCCACAAGGTGGGTCTCATACAGGCTGCATATTGCAGCCTTTTTTTTTTTTTAATCCAGTCTGCTGCCACTCTGTCTTTTGATTGGAGTATTCAGTTCAATGACATTTAAGGTAATTATTGATACATATGTATGTATTGCCATATTAAACCTCGTTTTCCAGTTGATTCTTTTTCTTCCTCTTTCTTTTTGTGGTTTGATGGTTTACCTTATGCTTATGTTCTTTTGGGTTTTGTGCATTTCTTTTATGTTTTTGATTTGTGACTGCCCTGTTTTTTAAATATGTTAACCCTTTTGTATATCTGCTTGCCCTAAACTGATAGTCATATCTGCTCAAACATATCCTAAAAAAAAAAAAGAATGTGCATTTTCTTACTGTCCTTCCCCACATCTTATGATTTTAATGTCCTTTTTTATATCTTCATGTTTATCTTTTTGCTGTTGCTTGTATTTATCATCACTTTCACAAATAGATTTTTTCCTTTTTTTTGGATATTTATACTAGCCAGCTTAAATGATTTACTTTCCAGTCATGATTTCTCCCTTTCTATATCTCCTTGCTTCTTTTCTATTTAGAGATCTTTTAATGTTTCCACAGTTTTACTATTGGTGTATTCATTTAGTTTTTGCTTGCCTGAGAAATTCTGTATTTTTCTTCTTATTCTAAACAATAATCTTGCTGGATAGAATATTCTAGATTGCAGAATTTTCCCTTTCAAAACTTTGAATATATTTTGCCGCTCCTTTTGGCCTGCAGTGTTTCTGTAGAGAAATCAGCTGATAGGCTTATGGGGGTTCCCTTGTAATTAACTCTTTGTTTTTGTCTTGCTGCCTTTAGAATCCTCTTTAACTTTTGCCATTTTTATTATAGTATGTCTCGGTGTAGGTCTGTTTGGATTCACATTGTTTAGCATCCTCTGCACTTCCTATATCTGGATATCTGTTCGGTTCTTTAGGTTTGAGAAGTTTTAGTCATAATCTCTTCAAATACACTTTCAATCCCCTTTTCTCTTCTCCTTATGGAAAACATATTACACATAGATCAACGCACTTTGTATTATTATCCAGTGGGTCTCATATTGCTTTAATTTTTTTCATTTGGCTTTCTGTCTGCTGTTTCATGTAATTTCCTTTGTTCTGTCTTTCAGATCACTTATTCCTTCTTTTGCATTATTTATTCTGGTATTAATTACCTTTAGCTCAACTTTTATCTTGGCAAATGAATTTTCTAACTTTTCTTGGCTCCTTATAGTCCCTAGTTCCTTTCTATAGCAGTTTGCATTTCTGATGATAGCCTTTCTTAATTCCCTTAGCATTTTCATTGCCTCTTTTTGAAGTTGGTATCCATTAGACTGACGAGGTCTGTTTCACCATTCCTTTAGGGGAATTCTCTTGGTCTTTTAGTTGGGAGAAGTTCCTGCTTCATTTTACTTATATTTCTCTTAGTCTTTTAGTTTAGGAGAAATAGTCATGTACTGTAGCCTTGGAGGACTCTTTATATGTGAGGGCGTCCCTACATAGCTTGTGTGGATGTAACACTTCTTTGAGGGTTGTTTTCAGTTTGAAAGCTTGCTGTCTCTTTTCTCTGCGTGTGCTGTCCATTATCCACTTGATAAGGGGTGTGCAGGTGCTTGGCCCATGCACAGTCCCAAAAAGGCAAGGGCAGCAGTCGGCGCTCAGTCATGGGATCCTGGGTGGTGGCAGGGCGTGCTGCCTGCCGCAGTCTGCCGCTACCTCGAGTCTGAGGTGGTAGCGGCTGCTTGTGCCTACCCTGGAGCTCATGTAGGTGGTGCCCACACAGAGGGAGAGGAGTTCTGTGGAGATCCTGCGCCTCTCCTTGCATGCCCCCTAACAATATCACCTTACCTCTCTGGTGGGCCCAGGCTTATCCCCATATTCCCTTGGTTGGGGCACGTGACATGCTAGTCCCCTTGGGCTGTCCATACTGCCAACCCCAGTCCTCTCCCCAGTTCTGCCTCTGAAGCCTGAGCCTCAGCCCCCACCTGCCTCCGTGGATGAGCGTCTGAGACTGGGCAGGGCCTGGTGGCAGTACTGACCATCTTTGTGGGTCTGTCTCTACGTTGCCCTCTGTAAACCAGTTGCGATGCTCTCTGAGACTCCAGAGCCCCTCCTCTGTCCCCACTGATCTCTCTGCCTGTGACAGGGCTTCCAAGCGAGGAGAAACCTTTCCCCTCTCATAGCTCCTGTCCAGATTCCTTTCTCTCTCTCTCTCTTTTTCTTTGTTTTGTCCTTCACAGTTAAATGGAGATTTTTTGCCCCTTGGAAATCTAGAAAATGTTCTACCAATGTTCACTAGATGTTCTGTGAGAACAGTTGCACATGCAGATGTATTTTTGATACATTTGTGGGAGAAGGGGAGCTCCCCATCCTACTCTTCCTCCATCTCGATCTGATCCCCCAAAATATTGGTGTCTTTAGATTTCTTTTCTCTGAGTGGTGTCCTAAACCAAGTAGGTTTGCTTTATAAGAAAGAGTTGAGGTTTCCTTTCTAAACATGAAATAGACAAAATGTAAAGGGAACTGACCTTTTTGTTTATTTCTAGGAGCTGCATGCTGCTTCTCTTGAACAGCACCTTCTAGATCAGATTCGAATAGTTTTTCCAAAAGCCATGTTTCCGGTCTGGGTTGATCAGCAGACTTACATATTTATCCAGATTGGTAGGTGCTGTTGTAACACTTTCTGTCGTACTCTTCACTGTCGCGTTGACTCCAGAGCAGAGGTCAGTGCTCACTAATGACCCTTGTTTTCTGTACAGCTGCGCTGATACCAGATGCTCCTTATGGAAGGCTGGAAACCGACAGCAGACTCCTGATTCAGCCAAAGACCCGCCAAGCCAAAGAGAGTACATTTTCAGAAGCAGAGGATATACCTGGGAAATTTCATTATTATGGAAGAGACCAAAAAGGATTGACAAAAGAACTTCAAACCAAGCAACTTCAATCAAATACTGTAGGAGTCGCTGGGTCTAAAGAAAGAGAATCAGAGAGTAGAATTGACTCATCATTTATCCCAAGCTTATGGACTATGATAGGAAGCATTTTTTCTTCTGGGTCTGAGAAGAAACGAGACACATCCTGGGGGTTAACTGAAGTCAATGCTTTCAAAAACATGCAGTCAGCAGCTGTTCCTCTGGACAATATTTTCAGAGTATGCAAATCCCAGCCTCCCAGCATGTGTAAGGCATCAGCAACTTCTGTGTTTCACAAACATTATGCCATTCATGTATTTCCATGGGACCAGGAATATTTTGATGTGGAGCCCAGCTTCACTGTGACCTATGGAAAGCTAGTGAAACTGCTTTCTCCAAAGCAACAGCAAAGTAGAACAAAAGCACCTGAAAAAGAGAAGCAGATGTCAGAGCCTCTAGATCAAAAACAGGTTAGCCCAGACCATAGTCACAAAGCTGGCAAGGCCTGTGTGCTAAAGGTAGTCTGGAATGGACTTGAGGAACTGAAGAATGCCATTAAATACACCAAAAACTTAGACGTGCTTCATCTTGGGAAAGTCTGGGTTAGTATGTCTTTCTGTAAAAAATATTGTGTTAGTTGCTCAGTTGAGTCCGACTCTTTGCAACCCCATGGACTATAGCTCTCCAGGCTCCGCTATCCATGGAATTCTCCAGGCAAGAATACTGGAGTGGGTAGTCATTCCTTCTCCAAGGGATCTTGCCAACCCAGGTATTGAACCTGGGTCTCCCGCATTGCAGGCAGATTCTTTACTGTCTGAGCCACCAGGGAAGCCCCAAATTGTACTATAGTTGATTTACAATGTTGTTTGTTTCTGGTGTATAGCAAATGGTTTAGTATAAATCTTAGAAAATAATTTTATGTTGCTTGAACTTGCCCAAATTTTGAACTAAAATATTATAATATTTTATGCACAAGTTGAAAACCAGTGTAATAAATACTATTTAAAGTCCCCCCTCCTCTAGTCTTCTCTGGTGGCTCAGATGGTAAAGAATCTGCCTGCAATGCAGGAGACCAGGGTTTAATCCCTAGTTTGGAAAGATCTCCTGGAGAAGGAAATGGCAACCCACTCCAGGATTCTTGCCTGGAGAATCCCATGGATGGAGGAACCTGGCCGGCTACAGTCCATGGGGTCACAAAGACTCGGACACGACGGAGTGCCTAACGACAACAGCAGCCCCCGTGGGGACACATTCTGGTTGCAGGGTAAAGTCCTTGTTTGGGTAAGGTTTGTGTGTGTTTCTGGCGAATAAACTTGGACAGGTAAAGCTAAGATAGGTACAGGCCCAGAGAGGTCAAAATTACCTGCCTGGGGTAACAAGTCAGTAAGTAGAATGAGGATTCAAACCCTGGCAGGCTGACTCTTGAGTTCATGCTTCAAATGGAGTGCCCTACGAAGCCTCACATCTTTAATGCCTGAAGATTTGCTTCCACCTTCTTGAAAGCAAAGGAATATCTTGGTATGTACTGGGGGAAATGCCCAGTGTAGGGAGAGACCCACGGCGTGAGATGACCGGGGTTCAGAGGCACCCAGAAAGCTCCTTGCCCTGCTGGTACTGTTCCTTTACTGTGATGGCGAGCGAAAGTAGCGCAACAGCATTTCCTCTCCTCATCCCAACTTCAGATGCTAATTTTACAGGAAATGAGTCACCAGCCTCCTTTATTTTAACCTAATTTTGAAGGAAGATTATTGGAACAGGGAAGAACGATGGAAAGGAAAGGGAGTCTCCTTAGTAGGTTTCTTTTACTCTCACAGCTTGGACCTTGAGGTCGGTGACTTACAGGTTGTAATCTCTTCAGCCTACATCATTCTTAAAGCTCCAACCCTGCCTCATATTTTCTGTTATCTCTAATCTCTTACTCAAGAAGGTCCCACTGCATCTTGAAAATCATATTGTCTGAACTTGTTAATGGACCTGTCTGTTTCTGATAATCATTCTGCCATTAGGCAGGAAACACTGTTATTTCCTTGATGTTATATGGTGAGGATGGGGTGAAAAAGTGGTGGCCGAATCCTAGAGACCAGGAGAGACGGCGGTGAGGAGCCTGCACTCTGCGGTCAGGCTGGGAGGGTGGCCAGTGAGAGGTGGCAGTTAGCTGCCACCAGGAACTCAGGCTGGCTTAACCGGAGAGACCAAAAGTGATCACCTTCTGAAGAGGACGTTAAAGAAACAACTGTAGGGAAAAATTGAAATGTTAGTACCTGAATGCCCACCTATATTGTCAATCATGGCAGTATCTTATCATTCACCTGAGTTGATAGAAATTAATATCATTGTTTATGCTGTGGAATATTTCTTAATCAAGATTTTAACATTTATATTTTAAATTCATTTTTATATATTTCAGATTCCAGATAACCTGAGAAAGAGACTAAATATAGAAATGCATGCAGTCGTCAGAATAACTCCAGTGGAAATTACCCCTAACATTCCAAGATCTCTAAAACTACAACCTACAGAAAGCTTAGTGAGTTCACATTTATATGTTATATCACAATTATTTTACATGCATGGTAAAATTTCTAGTTGCTTTAGCTAAGTAATAAGAATGTACTCCTTTATTCTAGAAGGGCAAAGAAGTCTTATTGTCTTTTGGTTTTATTGTAATAAAACACATATAAAATGCTGTTTTAACTCTTTAACTGCAATTTAGTGCCATTAAGTATGTTTATGACATGAAACCATCACTATTTCTGAAACTTTCCCATCCCCTGAATAGAAACTTTGTGCCCATTAAGCAATCACTCCCACATTTTCCTCCCCCAATTCTCAACTGTGATCAGTCTCTGAATTTGCTTATTCTAGATCTTATATGTAAGTGGAATCATACAGTATTTTCCTTTGTGTCTCTGTTATTTCATTTAACATGTTGTCAGGGTTTATCCACACTACAGCATATATCAAACTTCATTCCTGTTTATGGCTGCATAGTATGCCATTGTATGTATATATACATGTTGTTTATTCATCTGTTGATGGACATGGGGTTATTTCTGTTTTTTTTTAAAAAGACTCTTGTGATCACTGCTGCTGTGAATATTGATATACAGATATTTGAGTCCCTACTTTCAGTTCTTTTGGGTACATACCTAGGAGTTGAATTGCTAGATCAAATGGTATTGTTTACCTATTTGAGAAACCAAAAAGTCTTTTTTTTTCCCCTGCTCTGGAACTTGGTTGCTGCCGGCAGGCGTTCTCTAGTTGCAGCGAGCAGGGGCTGCTCTCTAGTTGCAGCGCACAAGCTTCTCCCTGCAGTGGCTTCTCCTGTTGCAGAGTGTGGGCTCAGTACTCGTGGCGCTTGAGCTTAGTTGCCCCATGGCATGTGGGATCTTCCTGGACCAGGGATCAAACCTGTGTCCCCTTCATTGGCAGGCCTGGACCACCAGGAAAGTCTGCAAGAAGTCTTTAATACATGATATACATATAACATACATTGTGCCAATGCAAATATGGATAATTTGGCATTTAAAGGATTGATCTTTTTGCTACATCTGGGCAGTTTTTTAAGAAAATTCTCACGTTTCAGTATTAACAGTGCAGTGTAAAAGAGAGCTAGACTGTTTTACTTTTCAACACTTAATTTTGATAGAAACTGATATGGTCAGGAATTGAAGTATGGAACTTAATTTTAAAATCTCTTTAGAGTATTATCAGGTTTCCCTGATAGCTCAGTTGGTAAAGAATCTGGCTGCAATGCTGCTGCTGCTAAGGCGATTCAGCCGTGTCCGACTCTGTGCGACCCCATGGACTGCAGCCCACCAGGCTTCTCCATCCATGGGATTATCCAGGCAAGAACACTGGAGTGGGTTGCCATTTCCTTCTCCATGGCTGCAATGCAGGAGACCCCAGTTCGGTTCCTTGGTCAGGAAGACTCCCTGGAGAAGGGAAAAGCTACCCACTCCAGTATTCTATCCTGCAGAATTCCATAGACTGTATAGTCCATGGGGTCCAAAGAGTCAGACGCAACTGAGCGACTTTCATTTATTTTCTTTTAGAGTGTTATCATCTGTACCAACATAGATTACCAGTTCTCAGAGAATTGTAACACAGGAAAATTATTATATGTTTAAAAAATGCCAAACATGATTTAATCCTTCTCTAATAATTTGCATTATACTTCTGGATCCTCTGGATAATGATGGTCATTATGTCAAGGTCATTATAAAATCATTTTAACAGATCTTTCTGCTTGATGGAACCTCAGATAAAATAGTTTATATTTTGTGACTAGAGAAGAAGAAAACAAATAGAATACATGCCATTTCCATAATAGTATGCAACTGAGCATTTAACTTATTCACTGGTTTGTAGTTTTAACTTTCTGATTGTTTGGTCTTCAGTTGTTTTCTGATTTGTGCTTTGTGTTACAGTTGATTTACTTTAGAGTACAGTTGATTTACAGTGTTGTGTTAGTTTCAGATGTATAGCACATTGATTCAGTTCTACATATATCCATTCTTTTTCAGCTTCTTGTCCCATGTAGATTCTTACAGAATATTGACTGGAGTTCTCTGTGCTATACAGTAGTTCCTTGTGATTATTTTATATACAGTAGTGTGTATATGTTAATCTCAAACTCCTAATTTATCTTCCCTCCACCTTTGCACTTTGATAACCATAAGTTGTTTTTGGAATCTGTGAGTCTTGTTTCTGTTTTGTAAATAAATTTGTATCATTTTTTTAGATTCAACATGTAAGTGAAATCTTTTTCTGTCTGAAATAGAAGTAATTCAATTAGTATGATTTATGTCAGAGTGTTCTGGCTATGTTTTCCTCTAAGAATTTTTAAAATTAGATTATAGTTACTTTACAGTGTTTTACAACAAACTGAATTAGTTGTTTGTTTAGTTGCAAAGTCATGTCTGACTCTGTGCGTGCGACCCCATGGACTGCAGCAACCAGGCCTCCCTGTCCTTCACTATCTGCCAGAGATTGTTCAGACTCATATCCATTGAGTTGGTGATGCCATCTAACCATCTCATCCTCTGCTGACCTCTTCTCCTTTTGCCTTTAATCTTCCCTAGCATCAGATTCCAGTGAGTCAGCTCTTCGCATCAGGTGGCCAAAGTATTAGAGTTTCAGCGTCAGTCCTTTCAGTGAATATTCAGGACTGATTTCCTTTAGGATTGACTAGTTTAATCTCCTGCAGTTCAAGGGACTCTCAAGCATCTTCTCCAGCACCACAATTTGAAAGCATCAATTCTTTGGCACTCAGCCTTCTTTATGGTCTAATTCTCTCATCGATACATGAGTAGTGCAAAGACCCTGGCTTTGACTGTACGGACATTTGTCAGTGAAGTGATGTCTTTGCTTTTTAATACAACTGTAGGTTTGTCACAGCTTGCTGCCCAAGAAGCTAGCTTCTGATTTCATGGCTGCAGTCACTGTCCACAGTGATTTTGGAACAGAAGAAGAGACACTGTCACTGCTTCTACTTTTTCCCCATCTGTTTGCCATGAAGTGATGGGACCAAATGTCATGATGTTAGCTTTTTGAGTGCTGAGTTGTAAGCCATCTTTTTCACTCTCCTCTTTCACCTTCATCAGGAGGCTTTTTAGTTCCTCTTCACTTTGTGCCATTAGGGTGGTGTCATCTGCATATCTGAGGTTGTTGATATTTCTCCCAGCAGTCTTGATTCCAGCTTGTAACTCATCCAGCCCAGTATTTCGCATAATGTAGTGTCTAAGTTAAATATGCAGGGTGACAATATACAGCTTTGACTTACTCCTTTCTCAAGTTTGAACCAGTCTGCTGTTCCATGTAAGATTCTCTTGCTTCCTGACCAGCATACAGTTTTCTCAGCAGACAGGTAAGATGGTCTGGTATTCCCATCTCTAAGAATTTTCCACAGTTTGTTGTGATTGGCTTTCCCATAGTCAGTGAAGCAGAAGTAGTTTTTTTTTTTTCTGGAATTCCCTTGCTTTGTCTATGATCCAGTGAATCTTGGCAGTTTGATCTTGGTTCATCTGCCTTTTCTAAGTCCAGCTTGTACACCTGGAAGGTCTTGGTTTTTAAGTATTGCTGAAGCCTACCTTGAAGAATTTTTGAGTATAACTTTACTAGCATGAGAAATGAGTGCAAATGTATGGTAGTTTTTACATTCTTTGGCACTGCCCTTCTTTGGTTTGGAATGAAAACGGACCTTTTGCACTCCTGTGGCCACTGCTGAGTTTTCCAAATTTGCTAACATATTGAGTGGAGCACTTTTAACAGCATCATCTTCCAGGATTTGAAATAGCTCAGCTGGAATCCCATCACCAGTAATGCTTCTTCCTAAGGCCCACTTAAGTTCACACTCCAGGAAGTCTGGCTCTTGCTGAGGGACAACACTGTCTTTGTTATCCGGGTCATTAAGAGCTTTTTTTGTACACTTCTTCTGTGTCTTCTTGCCACCTCTCCTAAATCTCTGCTTGTTTTTTCAAGCTTCTGGTTCTTCGTTAAACATTCTTGTGCCTCTGTCTGTGCCATGATTCTTTTGTTGAGATCCTGAGTCATCTTTACTCTAATTACCCTGAATTCTTTTCCAGGCAGATTGCCTGTCTCTACGTTACTTAGTTGTTCTTCTGGGGTTTTATCCAATTTCTTTGTCTGGAACGTGTTTCTCAGCTGGGTCATACTTTCTAACTTTCTGTGTTTGTGGTCTCTGTTCCTCAGGCTACAGGCTTGTGGTTCTTCTTGCTTCTGGTGTCTTCCCCCTAGTTGGTGAGGTTGATCCAGGGGCGTGTGCAGGCCTCCTGTTGGGAGAGACTGCTGCCTGCCCCCCGGTGTGTGGGTCTGGGGCTTGTCTGTCTTTCGGCAGGGCTGTGTCAAAGGGTGTGTTTGGGGGCAGCTGTTGGCTCAGGGAGACATTTGGGCAGCCTGCCTGTTCCTGAGCTGGGCTGTGCTCCCGCCCTGGTGGTGGTTCTAGGGCGTCCCAGTGCTGGAGCCTGCAGGCTGTTGGGGATGCCAGGCCTCCGGGAGAGCTCACGCCCCTGAACAGTGCCTGGAGCCCCTGCCACCGCTGTCCTTGTCCTCACAGCGAGCCCCAGCCAGTCCCCGCCTCCCCAGGGAGCCGCCCACGGCCTGCGGGCAGTTCCGGCCCGGGTTCCCGTGGTGTCACTGTCTAGCCCTGCACCCTAGTGCACGTGAAGCCTTGCTGAGCACCGGAGTGGAAGCTGCACTGGCCTCCACAGACCAGAGACGCTGATGGCTCCTCCTCCCGGTGCCAGACCCCCGCCTGGGCCGCTGACACGGGGCCCAGAGCGCTGTCACTCCTGTGGCAGAACTTCTGCGATACTATGATTTTCCAGCTTGTGGGTTTCCCACCCCGCGGGTATAGGATTGGATTATATCACAGAAGCACCCCTCCTGCTGTCTTATTGTGGCTTTTCTTTGTCTTTGGATGTAGAATATCTTTTATGATAGGTTCAGGGGTTTTTTTGTAGATGTTTATACAGCAGTTAGTTGTGATTTAGCTCTTTTCTTGAGAAGAGGTGAGCTGAGGTCCTTTTGCTCGCCCTCTTATCTCTGTCTTGTCTCTCAGTATCTTTTTAAAAACCATGTGAAGGAAATTTAACATTGTCTTGATAACCCCAGGATTTTCAGAGTCAGATATTTTGCTGTCTATATTGCATTGATATTCTTAAGTAATCTTTAAACATATAGGCCACAGTATAAAAGTTTTTGTAATGTGGAACTTTTATGGCTCTTGACTTATAAAGTTCTGAGTTCTTTTTTTTTTTTAAGTTTATAGGAGCTCTGCTTTTAACGTGGTTATTGATCTTGATATTTTTTTTCAAAAACTAGGTCTTATGTACAAAAGTAATTAGCCACTGCTCATGAGTTTTGTGTTTTCCCTCTGGTATCAGCAATGGGGTATTCCCTTTCCTATCCCTAGTTGTGTGCTGTGGTGGGAGCTGTGTGACCTTGGCCGGTCTCTCTAGGCTGATTATATCATTTAGGACAGAAAGGTGTTTGATTCTAGAAGAACTATGAGTTGCTTTCTGATTCTGAAACTCTTGATTTTAAAAAGTTTTCATTTTCATGTTATGACTTTCTCTAGGTCTTTAATCCCATTTTCCAATAATATGCAAAGAAGTAACTGACTTATTTCTGTGATTTTTAAGAGTGGGAAAGTGATGCCTTTTCTTAGTTTAGCTTGCTTTTTTAGTGGTGAGCGTATTCTAAACCAAGCTTAATCAGTGGATCTAATGAATGAAGAGAGATAACAGACATGAGTTGTTATGTATGAGCTGTTAGATAATAGATATGGGAGTTGCAAAATGGTAGAAGTTTATTTTCCTAGGCAGATAGTGTCCTTCACATATGAATTTTGGTTAGTTCTGTTTTGTATTTCAAGAAGATTGTTTAAACTTAATAATATTAGTCTAAAAGCTTCAGAAATTAGCAGTGTTTTTCTTAGAATTTCTTCATATCTTTCGAACAGTTTATTAACACTCTACTTGTTGAACGTATCAGCCATCATAGAAAAAAAAGAAAGTGAGACTAACACACAAAGAGTTTGTTTTTCTCGTGTGCAAAGAAGTTTGGAGGAGCTCACAGTGGTTAGACCACGTAAGCACGATGCAGGCTCCTTCGATCGTTCTCTTTGTCATCTTTAGCCTTTGTCTCCTCCTCTTAGATGCAGGGTGTTTATGGTGGTGATAGACGTCACATCTGCATCCTTTCAGCAGAAGGAAAGGCATCTTCTTCTTGCAGGGTTTCTCCACCATTCAGTTTGGGAGAGAAGGCCTTCTCTTGGGTTGCTGATGGTAATTTGTTGGCCAGAGTGCAGCCACACACATGCACACACAGCTCCAAGCTGGGAACAGGGGAGCCCGCTCCGTGACTACAGAGTTTGCTTCACAGGAAGCAGGAGAGAATAGGGTTGGAATGGTTATCAAGTGAGCTGAATTATGCTCTGTGTATCACTGGGCATAGAAAAAAAGAGCATTTAAAACTTTGCCATTTGTATGAGTTTTTCTTCAGGCCGCACCATACTCATTGTACTGTAATGTCAAGTCCCAAACCTGTGCCTGTGACCATCGTTTTATTGGCAAGATAAGGTATTAAAATAAGAATGTTAAGTTCATGTAGTAGAATATCGCCACTGTTTCTTTCCTTTCCTCTGGCAGTCTGAAGACGTAAGTGAAGAAGACATAAAAGCTGTGTTCTACTCATGGCTGCAGCAGTCTGCCACTACCACAATTCCTCTCATAGTATCAGAGGAGGAGTACATTAAACTGGAAATGAAAGATGGTAAGTGTATTTTATTTGTTCTTTTGATATTTTTCCTATTAAAGAAGTTGGACAATTTTTCATTGTTTTTCCATCTTGTGATAGGTATGAACAGGAAACCTAATAATGATAATTAAACAGTAGATTTTATGTATCAAAGAATCCTTTTATTTAAATGTAAATAAATTTAAATTTTAAAGTATTTCATCTCAGCTTCAGTACTAACTACATTTATTACTTTCTTTTTAATAGGGGTGAAGGAGTTTTCTCTGAATATAGTTCATTCTTGGGAAAAGGAAAAAGAAAAAAATATTTTTTTATTGAGTACCAATCTGCTGCAGAAGATGACAATACAAGTAATTACATACTACTGAATATTTAATGATAATATTTTCACATGTGATTGATGCTAAAGTATGAATTTACTTGTTAAGACCTTGCATCCTAAACTGTATAAGAAACTCAAATGATAAGAGTAAGGAATAACTTGATTTAAAATATTTTATTCTGTAATCTCTTTAACTTACTTAAACAAATGATTGATTTATCCTAAATTTAAAATGGATGCTTCAGCAAAACTGTTCCAGGAATAGAATTGATCATGTTAACTGGCCAATGGATCATGATTTTAAACTCTTCTAGTATGGGAACAAATGAAAACTTAGCTGAGGGCGGGTAACTTTTTTTTTAATTCATATTTTTATTTGCAATTTTGCTGCACAGCCCATATTATTTTGTCAATTCTTAAAGTCTCAACTCTTCACAACTATTATCAGATTACTTTTCTTCCAGATATATGTTTAAAGTACTCTTTTTAGAACATTATGTTTTGGTTAGGATATTTACTGTCATTATAGAACTGAAGATGAATTAAAGTCATTTAGAATTTCAGTGGTTTGGAACTAGATATTATTTCTTTACTTTGGTGAAATACAATTTAAGGAATACCATTCAGAGACGATACAGATGGAAGATTGTGAAAAGAATGTGACATAAATCAAAATTGCAAATAAAGATATATCTCTAAACTGTATGAAGAAGACATTCTTTACTGCTTGTTAAATATTTATATTCCTTAGACAAGTAAATTATTATTGTCAGGGCTGTTTTAAGTAATAATCTTGCATGCAAAGTATATCTTTTCTCTCTGGTGTAACAGAATCAGCAATTCAGTTTCCTGGAACCCAAGAAAAGCAGGCAAAAGGTATTATTTTGACATGTAAAATTGATTTTTCCTTGCTACTATAGGTCCTTCTAGATCCTATGGTAAAAGAAGAAAACAGTGAGGAAATTGACTTTATTCTTCCTTTTTTAAAGCTGAACTGCTTGGGGTAAGAAGTTACGGCCAAACTGGCATGTTTAGACACATTTAACATTACCTGTTTTAGGGCTTTTATGTGTAAATATTAAAGTAGATGTCAGTGTTGTTGACTAGTCTTACTAATGTAATGGTAGATAGTTTTTTCAAGGATTGTTTCTGTTTTCACACCTGGCTTAGTAATTTGCCTTCTCTTCTGAGATAAACTGAAAGTCTGAAACTTATTAGAAATTTTACTTTGAGATTTGATCTGTGAGAAGAGAGCCAACTAGATATGACCTGGATCATACACACTTGAATAAAACAATAATTTTTTGAAATTAATAAATTCGCTTTGAAAGTTAAATCCAAAGACATTAGTTGAGTGTTTAAAAATATTTCAAATTAAGTTATTCCTTCACTGTCTTATAGATGTACTGATTGATGGGAATTATTTGTGTTTTCCTTAACTTTTAAGACAAATTTGAAAAGAACCTCCTCAATTTCTTTAGCTCTTAATACAGTATAAGAATCTCACATAAACTGTTAATTCTTAGAATTCGTCACAGAGGCCTTTAATGGATGTAGTAGTAGTGATTTGATTTTCTGTAATAGTATAATCTAGAAAGGTTTTAGTTAAAGGATTAAACTACAGAGCAACAATAATCTGCTTTTTAAAGTAAATAATCTACTTTATAAAGTAAAAACTCTTCAGGTCAGACTAATTTTAATAATTTATGATATTTATTATCAGAAATAAACTGGCAGAATCAGGAAATAGGTTGAAGTTCATGTTTGTGTAATCTTCAGATTGAAACTGGATTTCAAAGATGAAGTTTAAGAGGAAATAAGTCTTCAGTTATCCTAATACTTTAAAAGCACTCATGTATGATAATGTTGATTAACAAGCCAGAAATCATTTTGAGGGGGATATATGTGTGTATTAAGACAAATCCCCTTAAGGATTCCTATTTGGACAGAATTTCTAGTTACTGCACATATTTGAAAATAGTAAAATTAGTTTTAAAATCTGTGACTCAGATTTGGCATTAAATCATTTTACTTTCAAGTAAGGGGAAATTTCCAAGATTTTACTCTTTTTATAAATCATTAGCCTGCGAAGGAAAATTTCCAAATTGTTTATAGCTAGATTTTATCCTGTTTTAGCGTTTGATCATGCAATTTACATGTTTTGCAGAGGAGTGAATTCCTTAGGCGTCTCCTCCATGGAGCACATCACTCATAGCCTCCTGGGGCGCCCTTTGTCTCGGCAACTGGTGTCCCTTGTGGCAGGACTTAGAAATGGAGCCCTTTTACTCACGGGAGGGAAGGTATGTGGTTAAAATATGCTCATTTTCGTTAATTAGCATTTTTTTAACTTAAAATTGAGAAATATTTATGTGGCTGCGCCTGGTCTTGGCTGCAAGCATGTTGGGTCTTTCCGTTGTGCCCTACAGCCTCCTAGTCGCAGCCTGCAGGATCTAGTTCCCTGACCAGGGATCAGACCTGGGCCCCTGCATTGGGAATGCAGAGTCTTA
Organism: Bubalus bubalis; assembly: GCF_019923935.1. NCBI lineage: Eukaryota > Metazoa > Chordata > Mammalia > Artiodactyla > Bovidae > Bubalus > Bubalus bubalis. The sequence goes on along the minus strand of NC_059164.1, from coordinate 9,529,279 downwards.
GCCACTGGACCATCAGGGAAGTACCTGATTAGCCATTTTTAATTCCTCTCTCTTTGAGTTTTAATCATCTGTTATATAGGGTTGTTGATACGATAGATGGAAAGATTTATTCATTCACTAATATGTTTGAGTGCCTGCTATTAGATATTGAGAAAATAGTGTGGAATTGGGCGATGCTCTCCCTGCTGTTTTTCTATTTCAGTTGATATGATTGTATGAATTTTCTTTTTTATGATGTTGGTAGGGTGTTAAATCGGGATTCCCTGGTGACTCAGTAAAAAATCCACCTGTCAATGCAGGAGGCACAGGTTTGATCCCTGAGTTGGGAAGATGCCCTGGAGAAGGAAAAGGCAACCTACTCCAGTATTCTTGCCTGGAAAATCTCGTGGACAGAGGAGCCTGGCAGGCTACAGCCCCTGAGGTCGCAAAGGGTCAGACATGGCTTAGTGACTAAACGACAACAAAGCGTGTTAACGGGGCTGATTAATGTTGAAATGTTGAATCAGCCATGCAAATCTGTAATAAATCCCACCTAATACTGGTTTGTTATTCTTTTTATACTTTGCTGAGTTCTGTTTGCTGATATTCTGTTAAGGATTTTTGCATGTAAATTCACGATCAATATTAGCCTGTAGTTCTGCCTTTGGTTTTGCTCTCAGAGTAATACTGGCTCACAGAATGAGTTGAAAAGTGTTCCCTTCTGTTCTGTTTTTTGGAAGAGATTGTATAAAATTGATGTAAATTCTTTAAAATGTTTGGTAAAATCTCCACTGAAACCATCTGTGCCTAGAGATTTCTTTATATATTTTTTATAAATTCAAAGTCTTTAATCATCTGTTTCATTTTGGCAGGTGTTGGGTAGTTTGTAGTTTTTGAAGAATGTGTTTGTTTCTTCTAAGTTGTCAAATTTGTGAGCATGAAGTTGCTTGTAGTATTCTCTAACTGTGCTCTTTTAAAAAAATTTTTATAGGAGTATAGTTGCTTTACTGGAGAAGGGAATGGCAACCCACTCCAGTGTTCTTGCCTGGAGAATCCCATGGACAGAGGAGCCTGGTGGGCTACAGTCCATGGGGTCGCAAAGAGTCGGCCACGACTGAGTGCCTGACACTATAATTGCTTGACAATGTTAGTTTCTGCTGTACAGCAGAGTGAATCAGCTCTAGGTATACATATGTGCCCTGTTTTTTAGATTCCCTTCGCATTTGTGTGTGTCCCATTTAGGTCACCATGGAGCACTGAGTAGAGCTCCCTGAGCTATACAGTAGTATCCTTATTAGTTATCTACTTTATACATAGTATCAATAGTATATATATGTCAGTCCCAATCTCCTAATTCATCCACCACCCCTTCTTTCCTCACTCGATGCCCATAGGTTTGTTCTCTATGTCTGTGTCTCTGTTTCTGCTTTGCAGATAAGATCATCTATACCATTTGTCTAGATTCCACATATATGCATTAATATGATATTTGTTCTCCTGACTTCACTCTGTGACAGTCTCTAAGTCCATTCACATCTCTACAAATGACCCAGTTTCATTCCTTTTTATGGCTGAGTAGTATTCCTCTGTGTGTGTGTGTGTGTGTGTGTGTGTGTGTGTGTGTGTGTGTGTGTGCGCGCGTGCGCGCGCGTGCACACGTGCCACATCTTTTTTTTAACCCCAAGAAACATTTTGTATTGGGGTATAGCCGATTAACAATATTGTGACAGTTTCAGGTGAACAGTGGAGGGCCTCAGCCGTACATGTATCTGTTCTCCGCCAAGCTCCCCTCCCATCCGGGCTGCCGCCTGACACTGAGCGGAGTTCCTTGTGCTGGACAGTAGTGTTTTGTTGATTATCCATTTTAAATATAGCAGTGTGTACATGACCTTCCCAGAGTCCTTAACTGTCCCCTCCCCCTGGCAACCATAAGTTCATTTTCTAAGGCGGTGAGTTTCTTTCGATTCTGTCAGTAAGTTCATTTGTATCATTTCTTTTTAGATGCCATATACCAGGGATGTCATATGATATTTTTCCTTCTCTGTCTGACTGACTTCACTCTGTAGGACAGTCTCTAGGTCCATTCACATCTCTACAGATGACCCGATTTTATTTTTATGGCTGAGCGATATTCTGTTGTGTGTGTGTGTGTGTGTGTGTGTGTGTGTGCCACATCTTCTTTATGCATTCCTCTGATGGTCGTTTAGCTTGCTTCCATGTGCTGGCTATTGTAAATGGTGCTGCAGTGAATACTGGGCTGCAAGTGTCTTTTTGAATTATGTTTTTCTCTGGGTATATACCCAGTAATGGGATTGCTGGGTCAAATGGTAGTTCTGTTTTTAGTTTTTTAAGGAACCTCCATACTGTTCTCCACAGTGGCTGTACCAGTGTATATTCCCAACAGCAGCACGTCTTACTGTGCTTTTCACGGATTGGAAATCTGTTATGTCCTGTTTCCTGATATTGGTAATTTGTGTCTTCTCTTGTTTTAATCTTTGTCAGTCTTACTAGAGGTTCCCTGCTCTTTGAAGGGGCTTACAGTTTTCTTCTCTACCAATGCAGTATTTTTTCCAGGGCTGCAGTGTGATTTTTGTGAGTCTTTGTGGGTTTTTTTTTTTTTTTTTCCAATTCAAAATCATAAGGCTTTTTATTTCTATTCACTTTTAACTGCAGCATAATAACTTTTTTCCTCTTACTACCCCAGTTGCTTTCTTTTGATTTCTTACTTGAAATAGAGCAACTACTCCAGTTATCCAGGTTTCTACTTTAGTAAACTAGAAACAGAAGAACAGATTAAATCCAATGTAAGCAGAAGAAATAATATGAATTAGAGTAGAAGCTATTGAAGTGAAAACAGGAAACCAGTAGGCAAAATCAGTGTGAAACCAAAGGCTTTTTTTTTTTTTTTTAAGATCAGTAAAAATTGATAAACCCTTAGGCAGGCTAAGGAAAAAAAAAAAAAGAGGATACAAATTACTAGTATAAGAAATGAAAAGGGGGGCATCAGTACAGATCCCACAGACATTAAAGGGATGATAAGGCTCTATGCTGACCTCATGGGGTATAATGGGCAGGCGGTGGGGGCGAGGCTCAAGAGGGAGAGAATAAGCATGTACTTAGAGCTGATTCGTCTTGTAGGCAGAAACTAACACAACATGGTAAAGCAGTTATCCTCCAATTAAAAATAAATTTTAAAAACGGATAATAAAGTAGGAATCGTAATAAACAGCTTGTGCCCCTAAAAATTTTTAGCTCTATGCCTAAAAATTTGATAACCTAGATAAATAGACCAATTCCTTGAAAGACACAGGCTGCCAAAACTCACACAAGAAGAATAATGACAATATGAAATGGCTTACATCTATTAAAGAAATTGAGTCTGTGACTAATATCATTCTCAAACAGAAAGCACACACCCAGATGGGTGCGCTGGGCACACACCACCAAACTCTCAAGGAAGAAGCTGCTCCGGTTGTCTACAGTCTCTTCCAGTGGGTGGGAGCAGAGGAGAGTCTAGTCTATTCTGTGAGGCCAGCATCACCTAATACCAAAACAAGACAGGTGTCACAAGAAAACTACCAACTAAGACCCATCATGAACACAGATGCAAAAATCCTTAACAAAATATTAGCAAATGTGATCAACTAATGTATAAAAAGAATTATATACCACAATCAAGTAAGGTTTATTCCAGATATGCAAGGCTGCTACAGTATAGCAGTTACTCTAAATGTTCCTAAATTACCTATGTCAAATTTCAAAATATATCATCATGGTAGAATATTATTTCAAAAAACAATGTCCTGTTGACTGAGAAATCAGCCCTCCACCATGTGACTTAGGGGTAGCATGCTTAATGGAACTAGTGGAAGAACTACTACTCTTATGTAGTAGGACTCAAATTGGGCTTCCCTGGTGGCTCAGGCGGTAAAGCGTCTGCCTGCAATGCGGGAGACCTTGGTTCGATTCCTGGGTCGGGAAGATCCCCTGGAGAAGGAAATGGCAATCCACTTCAGCACTCTTGCCTGGAAAATCCATGGACAGAGGAGCCTGATAGGCTACAGTCCACGGGGTCGCAGAGAGTCAGACATGACTGAGCGACTTTGCTTTCACTTTCACTCTTCTGTACTTACTGGCAGTGACTTAAGGCAGTTTTTCAGTTTCTAACCTCGCCTTTTAGGATTAATCTCATTTAAGAGAAATGACGTATAAACTGAAAGGTACTAAAATGTGAATTACTTTGAGTGAGAGAAAAGGCCTTCTGACTAAACCAAAAGTATAACAGGTGGGACACACACTCCCGTACCCTAATCTCTTTATTCTTTAGGGTCCACTGACTTTAAAAATAAATGCAATTCTGTAAACTATAATGATGGTACTATTGTTGAATGCTTGCTAAATTTAAGACTTGACACAATAAGCTTGGCTAGTTTTCCTGCTCACAGTAATGAAAAGCAAAATATTAGAACTGGTGCAGGGCTATTAAAAGCTAGGCAGGGACTTCCCTGGTTGTCCAGTGGATAAGACTCTGCACTCTTAATGCAGGGGGGCCCAGATTCGATCCCTGGTCAGGGGACTCGATCCCACATGCCACAGCTAAGACCTGGCTGAGCCTAAATAAATAAATAAAATATATACGTTTAAAAAAAAAGCAAATCAAAGCAACAATGGTAGTAGCCTAAGGGAGTAAGCCTATATTAAAAGAATTATAGAAACCTAAGTGTTTGATCTTCTAGGGGCCACTTACAGCAATGTTTAGCAAAATTTAAATGTGTATACCCTTTGATATAGTATTGCTGCTAAGTCACTTCAGTCGTGTCCGACTGTGCGACCCCATAGTCGGCAGCCCACCAGGCTCCCCCGTCCCTGGGATTCTCCAGGCAAGAACACTGGAGTGGGTTGCCATTTCCTTCTCCAATGCATGAAAGTGAAAAGTGAAAGTGAAGTCGCTCAGTCATGTCCAACTCTTAGCGACCCCATGGACTTCAGCCCACCAGGCTCCTCCATCCATGGGATTTTCCAGGCAAGAGTACTGGAATGGGGTGCCATTGCCTTTAGCTTGTAGAAATTTATTCTGAAGGTGCAATCTGACAAATAAACATAACTCCATGGATATTTATTTTAGCTTTACTTATCATGGTTAAAAATCTGGAGTAACATAAATATACATCGGTTCACTTCAGTCGCTCAGTCGTATCTGACTCTTTGTGACCCCGTGAACTGCAGCATGCCAGGCCTCCCTGTCTATCACCAACTCCCAGAGTCCACCCAAACCCATGTCCATTGAGTCAGTGATGCCATCCAACCATCTCATCCTCTGTTGTCCCCTTCTCCTCCTGCCCTCAATCTTTCCCAGCATCAGGGTCTTTTCAAATGAGTCAGCTCTTCACATCAGATGGCCAAAGTATTGGAGTTTCAGGTTCAACATCAGTCCCTCCAATGAACAGCCAGGACTGATCTCCTTCAGAATGGACTGGTTGGATCTCCTTGCAGTCCAAGAGACTCTCAAGAGTCCTCTCCAACACCACAGTTCAAAAGCATCAATTCTTCTGCACTCAGCTTTATTTACAGTCCAACTCTCACATCCATACATGACCACTGGAAAAACCATAGCCTTGACTAGATGGACCTTTGTTGGCAAAGAAACGTCTCTGTTTTTGAATATGCTATCTAGGTTGGTCATAACTTTCCTTCCAAGGAGAAAGCGTCTTTTAATTTCATGGCTGCAACACCATCTGCAGTGATTTTGGAGCCCAGAAAAATAAAGTCAGCCACTGTTTCCACTGTTTCCCCATCTGTCTGCCATGCAGTGATGGGACTGGATGCCATGATCTTCGTTTTCTGAATGTTGAGCTTTAAGCCAACTTTTTCACTCTCTTCTTTCACTTTCATCAAGAGGCTTTTTAGTTTTTCTTCACTTTCTGCCCTAAGGGTGGTGTCATCTGCATATCTGAGGAATGACATTTCTCCCGGCAATCTGATTCCATCTTGATTCCAGCTTGTGCTTCCTCCAGCCCAGCGTTTCTTGTGATGTACTCTGCATATAAGTTAAATAAGCAGGGTGACAATATACAGCCTTGACGTACTCCTTTCCCAATTTGAAGCGTCTGTTGTTCCATGTCCAGTTCTAATTGTTGCTTCCTGACCTGCATATAGGTTTCTCAAGAGGCAGGTCAAGTGGTCTGGTATTCCCATCTCTTTCAGAATTTTCCACAGTTTATTGTGATCCTCATAGTCAAAGGCTTTGGCATAGTCAGTAAAGCAGAAATAGATCTTTTTCTGGAACTCTCTTGCTTTTTCGATGATCCAGCAGATGTTGGCAATTTGATCTCTGGTTCCTCTGCCTTTTCTAAAACCAGCTTGAACATCTGAAAGTTCACAGTTCACGTATTGCTGAAGCCTGGCTTGGAGAATTTTGAGCATTACTTTATTAGCGTGTGAGATGAGTGCAATTGTGTGGTAGTTTGAGCATTCTTTGGCATTGCGTTTCTTTGTGACTGGAATGAAAACTGACCTTTTCCAGTCCTGTGGCCACCGCTGAGTTTTCCAAATGTGCTGGCATATTGAGTGCAGCACTTTCACAGCATCATCTTTCAGGATTTGAAATAGCTCCACTGGAATTCCATCACCTCCACTAGCTTTGTTCGTAGTGCTTCCTAAGGCCCACTTGACTTCACATTCCAGGATGTCTGGCTCTAGGTGAGTGATCACACCATCATGATTATCTCGGTCATGAAGATCTTTTTTGTACAGTTCTTCTGTGTATTCTTGCCACCTCTTCTTAATATCTTCTTCTTCTGTTAGGTCCATACCATTTCTGTCCTTTATCGAGCCCATCTTTGCATGAAATGTTCCCTTGGTATCTCTAATTTTCTTGAAGAGACCTCTAGTCTTTCCCATTCTGTTGTTTTCCTCTATTTCTTTGCATTGATCACTGAGGAAGGCTTTCTTATCTCTCCTTGCTGTTCTTTGGAACTCTGTATTCAAATGGGTATATCTTTCCTTTTCTTCTTTGCTTTTCACTTCTCTTCTCTTCACAGCTATTTGTAAGGCCCCCTTAGACAGCCGTTTTGCTTTTTTGCATTTCTTTTTCTTGGGGATGGTCTTGCTCCCTGTCTCCTGTACAATGTCACGAACCTCCATCCATAGTTCATCAGGCACTCTGTCTATCAGATCTAGTCCCTTAAATCTATTTCTCACTTCCACTGTATAGTCATAACTGTGGTGTTGGAGAAGACTCTTGAGAGTCCCTTGGACTGCAAGGAGATCCAACCAGTCCATTCTGAAGGAGATCAGCCCTAGGATTTTTTTGGAAGTGATGATGCTAAAGCTGAAACTCCAGTACTTTGGCCACCTCACGCTAAGGGTTGACTCATTGGAAAAGACTCTGATGCTGGGAGGGATTGGGAGCAAGAGGAGAAGGGGACAACAGAGGATGAGATGGCTGGATGGCATCACTGACTTGATGGACGTGAGTCTGAGTGAACTCCGGGAGTTGGTGTTGGACAGGAAGGCCTGGCCTGCTGCAGTTCATGGGGTCGCAAAGAGTCGGACATGGCTGAGCGACTGATCTGATCTGTATAGTCATAAAGGATTTGATTTAGGTCATACCTGAATGGTCTAGTGGTTTTCCCCACTTTCTTCAATTCAAGTCTGTATTTGGCAATAAGGAGTTCATGATCTGAGCAACAGTCTGCTCCTGGTCTCGTTTTTGCTGACCGTATAGAGCTTCTCCATCTTTGGCTGCAAAGGATATAATCAGTCTGATTTTGGGATCAACCATCTGGTGATATCCATGTGTAGAGTCTTCTCCTGTGTTGTTAGAAGAGGGTGTTTGCTATGACCAGTACATTCTCTCTGCAGAACTCTGTTAAATATACATCAGGAAGGGTTTTGATAAGCACGTTATGGTCCAGTACATCCTCAGAGTGGCATTGTACTAGGGGGCTGATGTACCTCTATGTCTGTTGATAAAGAGGACAGTGATTTATTGTAAACCCTCAGGAATACTGTAATCCCAGCTTAATAAATTTGCATAAAATGTGTGTGGAGTGTCTGGAAGGAAGATATGGCAAAACAGTGGTTAGTAATTTTGTGAGGTGGGGTGGTTTCAGATGTTTTTTTAACCTCTATCTCTAGGTATCTATAGTTATGTTGTATTTTTTGAATGTTATTTTTATTTTTTTAATTTTTATTTTATTTTTAATTTTATTTTATTTTTAATTTTATTTTATTTTTAAACTTACATAATTGTATTAGTTTTGCCAAATGGTTCAGGGTGGGGAACACATGTATACCTGTGGCGGATTCATTTTGAATGTTATTTTTAAATTAGGTATGTGGATTTTCTTCTTTTTCCCCAGTTTTATTGAGATGTAATTGTTATATAGCATTGTGTAGTATATACTTGATTGATGAGACTGGATGTTCGTGATTACCACAGTGACAGGCTGTTTCTGGGACTGAATACATTGAGCGTTCTTACGACACAATTACTTTCTAGGGAAGTGGAAAATCAACTTTAGCAAAGGCAATCTGTAAAGAAGCATTTGACATATTGGATGCCCATGTGGAAATAATTGACTGTAAAGCTTTACGAGGTATGAATATGGTAATATTCTACATATATGTCTTTTTTGGTAGAAAGAAATGTTACTATTTAATGCTGCTAATTAATAAATAGAAATAGCTAATCTTTATTTAATTTTTCTGTCATTTGGTAATTGAAATTACTTAGAAATTTTAGATCTTTGGCAGTCTGATGTTTTTAATAAAAATCTTAAAACTCCCCATATTTGCTGGAGGCTCTTTTTTCCCTAGTCAAAACTTTGTAGACAATAGTCCTAAAAAATGCCAATTTGCACAACTCTGAGAAAATTAGTATTTAGTATATATTCTAATTGAGATTAGATTAGATTCAGTATATTAGATTCTGATTAGAACTCTAATCAGAAGTATAGATTACTTCTGAATTGCTTTGGGGAACTAGTCGGGTGACTGTTTCAGGGGAGGGAAAGTGGGTGGCTGTAGACAGCAGAGAGGAAATTTACAATTTACCATACACAGCTGACTCTTGAACAGCGCATGTGTTAGGGGTACCAACCCTCCATGAAGCCACAAATCTTCGTATGACTTATAGTCAGTCCTTTGAACATGTGGTTCCACTGCATCCACGAATTCAGCCAACCTTGAATGGTATAGTATTGTAGTATTCCCTATTGGAAAAAATCCACATATGCATAAGTACACTTGCACAGTTCAAACCTATGTTGTTCAAGGGTCAGCTGTACACTTATACTTCTGAAAGTCTGTAATATATTATTATCCAATTGTTTAAGAATCAGAAAAATTTTACTGAGTAGTTAGTTTTTTCTCCCCTTGCAACCACTCCTACTAGTGGTAGTCTAGTCATTATATTCTGTTTATTAATCTAGTATATAGTAAGAAACTAAGAAATAGCCTTTGAAAACCCATTACTTCATATTCTATAAAGGTGGTTTTTAGAGACCTTGTCCTTATCTTAGAGTCTTGCTTGCAGCCTCATGTGAAAATTTTAAGTTTGAAGTAACAGGAACTCTTGACCTTTCTTATGAATTGGTATGTTCTCTATTCTTTGAAAATGAAAAGTTTGTAATTCACCATGAAGATGGGAGTCACATTAGTAATTTAAATACAGCAATTCTAGGATCTTGAGGCAGCTACATTTGTGTTTGCTTTTGTCTGATTCTTGACCCCTTATTTTCATTTATATTTTCCCACATCCCTGTTTTTATTTTACTGTTTTGTTATAAATAGGGATCTGAAATTCTCCATGGAATGAACAAGCGCATATGTATAGAAATTATAGTAGCATAGTCTTTCAGTTTTATAAAATTCAGTACTTTACTGAGTCCTTTGAAGCTGTATTAATTAAACTGTGTTAATGACTAACAATTTTAGTGATTGGTATATTAACAAAATACTGTATGGATTAGATTTGCATAGTCAGATCAATATTGAGCTTTTCTAATGCTTTCAAGGGCAGCCTGAACTTTCCCAGCCTTCAAATAACATTAAAACCATTTTATATCTTCTGTGTTAAGGAAAAAGGCTTGAAAACATACAGAAGACCCTAGCAGCAGCTTTCTCGGAGGCGCTGTGGCGGCAGCCTTCCGTTGTTCTGCTGGACAACCTGGACCTTGTCGTTGGGCGCTCTGCTCTCCCGGAACACGAGCGCAGTCCGGAGGCCGTTCAGAGCCAGCGGCTCGCCCACGGTAATGCACACAGCTGCTCGGTGGCTGCAAGCCTTCTCCTTTATCAGTCAGCGTCTTTAGTGTTAGTGGTAAAGCTGTGCTGTTCGGAGAACAGGATATGTGCTGTGTAATGTGTTGCTTTTGAGGCCTCTGGGAGCACTGTATAATTGTGTAGTTATCCTGTATTAGCAAGATCCATAGAAGAGCAATGTGAACATTCTCCAACCTCATCATTAGTCTTTGGGGCCGTATTCTCCTCTGGAGTGGGTTGCCATTCCCTTCTCCAGGGGATCTTCCCGACCCAGGGATTGAACCCAGGTCTCCCACATTGCAGGCAGATTCTTTACCATCTAAGCCACCGAGGAGGTTCTCTCTTCTCCACTTATTAGAAATTGCTGAACTGTACAGCTTTACGTTTGCTCATTTGACAAATAGTTCTCTGTTGCTTGTGCACAGTCTGTAGTCTGAGAGTCTTGCAGAGGAAATAAAAGGAAACAGTGTTAGTACAGAAGACTCATAGTTATGGCAGCTACCATGTGTTGGCTGTGAGGGTTGCTTTGTATCCCCATGCAGATACTCTCCTGGTTTTACAGGTGAGTAAATGGAAATTCAAGCTGATGTAATTTGACCAGGAAGACACAACTAGGAGGTGGGTGGGTATGTTCTGCTGGAAGGTGTGCAGGGTGCGATAGGAGCACACGTACTAAACTGGAGGTGGTTGGGTGAGGAGTTATCAGGGAAGGTTTCTGAGAGCCGTTCATAACTGGGATGAGTTTTGATGGAGGAGTAGCAATTGGCACAGAGCAGCTTCAGGCTAATGAAGGCACAAAGGAAGTGTGATCCACCGGCAAAGGTGCAGAACTCCAAGAAATTCCAGTGGAGCTTGGGGTTCTAGGAGAGGATGGGATCAGGGGTTGGAGGATTTGACAGCATTCATCTGCATCAGGGTTCTTAAGAGATGAATACAGAATGCAACCATAATGGCTGGATTACCATAAATTAGTGTTAATTTCACATTTGGAATCTTGTAGTGTCTGAAAGACTTGCTAGTCTCGTGTTTAATTTCTAGGTCAGGATCAGATATATGTTGTTAATGCCTGTTTCGTTTCTTACCTCATACCAAACCTTTCTTGAGCTAGGGTAGAAAGAGATTGTCCAGAAAGCCATAGGTATATAAGCTGTATTTTGCTTGCTCAATAGAACAACAATATGAAAGTTTATCATCCTTCTATAATATTTATTTCAGAGACTCCTTTTCATTTACCTATTAAGATCCAGAAGTTTACCTAGTAAGAACCAACCTCACTAGGTATGGTTCTGAGTACACAATATTTACCTTGCTTCCTTTGCCTCTAATAGAGTAACTGGAACCTGGCCAATCCTAGGTCCTCAGTCTAGGTAAAGAGGAGCCATACCATTTATACTCTACTTTAAAGGTCAACTTTAGGTTATTATTTTTAATTAGTGTATGATTTTAAAATTTCACTTTTATATAATAAGCTTTTACACTGTGTTGCTTAATTCCAGGTTTGAACGATGTGGTGAAAGAATTTATTTCCATGGGAAGTTTGGTTGCGCTGATTGCTACAAGCCAGTCACAACATTCTCTACATCCTTTACTTGTTTCTGCTCAAGGAATTCACTTATTTCAGTGTGTCCAGCATATTCAACCTCCTGACCAGGTAACTACTACTTGTGAAGAGTGTTGAAATGTGTCCCCTTTTATATAAATTATTTATCAATTGTATTAATGATTATAACTTTATTAAAATGTAATGCTTATGTTAGTGATCTTAAGAAGACTTAAAAATCAACCTTCAGTGCATGTTTTACTTAGATACGAAATTTTCACCTGTAACCATCTGAAATATTACCAAGTACTTTCCAAGGAAATATCTTTTTTGAAAATAACATTTCTTCTTTTTTTCTTACTAAATTTTTTTTTTTCCATTTAAAGAGAAACAAAAAAAACCTAAAAATTCTGAACTGCTTCATTCTGCATCAGTAAAATCTGTAAATACACTATGGAAATTAGAATTCTTTTTACATTTAGTGATATACAGTTGACAAGAACAATTATATATATTTAAAGTGTACAACAGTGATTTGATATACATTGTGGAATATTTACCACAGTCAAGTTACTTAACACATCCATTGCCTCATGTATTTACCTTTAAGAAATTCTTCTTTTAAAAATGTGACTAGCTAAACTTTTTTTTAACAGCACTAATATTCTGCACCCACTATGATTCTGACATCCGTTTCCAGTATGTGGGGTTTCTTCCCCACACCACCAAGCAACTCTTGGAGACCAGGTGGATGTCCTACAGTTCAGCCTGATTCTGACACTACCCAGAGATAGCGTCAGATTTCACGGGTTAAGGGCTCAGTCCCATAAGACTGCCCTCCACATCAGATACCAGTGGCACCCGTGCTTCTGACTGGTTTTCCGTCAGAGGTTCCCATGACTCCCTCTTTGGCTTCAGTTAATTTTCATAGCAAGTCAGAGAACTTGGGAAACTAGTTTACTCAGTGGATTACCAGTTTGTTACAAAGAATATGAACAGATACAAATCAGCAGTCAGGTGAAAAGACACACAGGATGAGGTCGGGAGCAAAGGAGCTTCTGTCCTCGTGGAGTTTGGGGCTTGCTCTGGTGGCAAGTGGAAGTGTTCGGGTCTCCAGCCTGAAAGTGAAAGTGCTCCTCCCTCAGTCGTGTCTGACGAGTTGCGAGCCCATGGACTGTCGCCCGCCAGGCTCCTCTGTCTGTGGAATTCTCCAGGCAAGAATACTAGAGTAGGTTGCCATTTCCTTCTCCTGGGGATCTTTCCAACTCTGGAACTGAACCCAGGTCTCCTGCATTGCAGGTGGATTCTTTACTGTCTGAGCCACCAGGGAAGCCCTTCTCCAGCCTGGGAGCTCCGCGGACCCTGTCCTTTTGGGGTTTTATGGGAGCTCTATTACATAGGTATCGTTAATCAAATCATTGGCATAGACTCAGCCTCCAGTCCCTCTCCCTCCTGGGAAATCAGGGGTTGGGACTGAAAGCTCCAGTTCTCTAGCCTAGGGAGGTTACTGTGGCAACCAACCCCCTGTAGTCAGGTGTGCTCCAAAAGTCACCTCGCTAACATAAACTCAGATGTGGCCGAAAGGGGTTAGGAACGTCAAGACACGATTATTACTCTTATCATTTAGGACATTTTAAGGGTTTTAGGAGCTCTGTGCCAGAAGTGTGACAAAGACCAAATGTGTATAAGCACATACAACACATCGTCTCCTTTGGGGCTTACAGTCCTGATGGCTTTAGTGGCAGTGCACTCCAGGAATGTTTCCAGACAGGCAACCATATTTTAACTTTCTGATTAAAATTCTTACCTAGCATCTACGCTAAAAGTACTCAGCCCCTATGCTAATTAACTGTTCCTGTAGTTAGGGTGTTTGGGGTGGACGTGTGCACGCTGCTGTATTAAAATGGATAACCAACAAGGACCTACTGTACAGCGCAGGGCACCCTGCTCAATGCTGTGTGGCAGCCTGGATGGGAGGGGAGTTTCGGGGAGAATGGACCCACGTGTATGTGTGGCTGGGTCCCTTCACTGCTTACTTGAAACTATTACAACATTGTCTTGTTAATCCGCTATACCCCAATACAAGATAAAAAGTTTACTTAAAAAAAATCACATTGTACACTTTAAATATCTTATAATTTTATTTGTCAATTATATCTCAAAGCTGAAGGAAAAGAAAAGGATAAAAATATACCTGTTATTAAGCAAAGCAGAACATAGCGGTATCGACCACTAAATGTTTTTAGAATTATGTTTTATGGGAATAACGACAACATAATGCTCTTAAAGGAGCCAAAACACAAACCTTTTTACTGGAGAAAGAAAGAGCCATCATTTATCAATGTAATTCTTTTTACAGCTTTATTAAGGTATAAAAAAATTGAAGACAGCAAACTTACTATTTAAAGTGTACAGTTTGGGAGTTTCCTAGTGGAATAGCGGTTAGGATTCAGCTCTTTCACTGCTGTGGCCCAGGTCCAGTCACTGGTTGGGGAACTGAGATCCTGCAAGCCATGTGTTGCAACCAAAAAAAAAAAAAGTGTACAATTTGATCGGTTTTAACATAGGTATATACCATGAAACCATCACCACAATTAGGGCAGCAAACGTGTCCATCCCTCCTGGGTGTTTCCTTAGTGGCCTTTGCGGTCACCCCTCCCCCAGTCTGTCTGCAGCAAACACAGTCTGATTTCTGTCCCTGCAGATTATGGCAACCGGATTTTCCTCAAAATACGTGTACAAAAGTTTACACTCAAGTAAAATTATAAATCTGAATTTCGTGTTTTTTTCCTTAGGATCAAAGATGTGAAATTCTGCATGCTATAATAAAAAATAAACTGGACTGTGACATGAAGAGGTTCACCGGTCTTGATCTGCAGCGTATAGCTAAAGAAACTGAAGGGTTTGTGGCTAGAGATTTTACCATGCTTGTGGATCGAGCCATACATTCTCACCTCTCTCATCAGAATGTGTACACCAGGGAAGGTACGTTTTATTGCTAAAACCAAAATTTGGTTCCTTCCTTCCTTGTGGAGAAATGTAATTGTAGTAAGGTAAGAATTAAATCTAGTCCATGTTAGCATTCAAATAAGCAGGTATTTGAATAGAAAATGGGCATTTCCAGCTAAGTTGACAGCATTTTTTTAACTGAGTTAAGATTGGCTGTGAAATCAGATGGGGAAAGACAAATACCACATGATTCTATTCATGTGGAACATAAAAAACAAAATGAATGAACAGACCAAACCAGACATAAATATGCAGATGTGAAGAACAGAGTGGTGGTTACTAGAGGGGAGGGCAAGCTGGGTAAGGGAGGCAGCTGTACGAGAATTCGTGTACAGATATGACCACCAAAAGAAGTTGTGTTTATTTTTAAACAGAATTAGTTTTAACAACATTGGACTTCCAAAAGGCGCTCCGAGGATTTACTCCTGTGTCTCTGCGAAATGTCAACCTGCATAAACCTAGGGACCTGGGCTGGGATAGGATCGGTGGACTGCATGACGTTCGGCAGATACTAGTGGATACTATCCAGTTACCAGCCAAGGTACTTAAAAAAGAATTGAGTACCTCCTGCTTCCTGTAAAACCCCCGAATCACTGGCTCTGGCTGTATGTGTTGGCCTGCCCAGTCTCAGTTTGACCCAACAAGAATTTATTGTTACCAAATAAACGTCCAGTCCTATTTTGGGCACTTGAACAGATTTTTTAAGTATTCGATACGGTCCTTGCCCATAAAGCTGGGGTGATATTTATAGTAAATAATTTTTTTAATTTTTTATTTTTGACTGCACTGGGTCTTCATTGCTTTGTGGGGGTTTTCTCTAGTTGAGGTGAGCAGGGCCTGCTCCTCATTGCGGCGCACGAGCTTCTCGTTGCGCTGGCGTCTCTTGTTGTGGCGCACAGGCTCTGTAGGGCACGCGGGCTTCAGTAGTTGTGGCACGTGGGCTTAGCTGCTCCAAGGCATTAGAATCTTCCTGGACCAGGGATCAAACCCATGTCCTCTGCATTGGCTGGCGGATTCTCATCCACTGTGCCACCAGGGAAGTCCTCTAGGAAAAATACAGTTTGATGTGAATTTCAGGGTTCTTGGATTTTTCTTGAATAATTCAATTTCACTGAAGCATATGAGCCATCAGCTACAATTGAGCAGAAACAGAAATAAACTAGAAGGTGGGAGAGTCATTGAGGCCCCAGAACTGATGGAGTAAGCCAGATTTTGGGTGACAGTCTAGAAAGGCAGAGTTAGCAGGCAGCACCGACCAGGCTGACCGTTCTTTAGATCAGAAGTAGAATCTAGAAGGTGGTGTGTTTGGATGAGAAACCTGAGCATGAAGGATCTTTGCTGATATCAGGGACCCGACCAAAGAGAGAAAGAAATGGGTAAGGCCCTCAGTTACATGTAAGTCCTGGAAACTCTGGTGGGGACTGGGATGTACTGAGTGGCACCCACGACTGGGGGTTAAAGCCTGTGTGGAAGGACGTGGACGGGGGACGTGGCCTTCAGGGTCATGACCCGAAGGCTGGGTCTGGGCATCAGCATCAGTGTCCAGGCATGTGAGGCCATCTGCACAAATGCTCACTTTGGGACCTCGTTCAGATTAGAATGGAGGTCAAGATGAGGTTGGAATTTTGTCAATATATGGGACTAAATAGACGTACCCAATAGAGGAGACCCAGTGGGCTTCCCCAATGGCTCAGGAGTTAGAAAATCCACCTGAAGTGCGGGAGACATGGATTCAATCCCTGGGTCGGGAAAACCCCCTGGAGAAGAATGGCAGCCCACTCCAGGATTCCTGCCTGGAGAATCCTGTGGACAGAGGAGCCTGGTGGCTGCAGTCCACAGGGCCGCACAGAGTCGGACACGACCGAGCTCAAGCTCACATGCTGCCCAGAGGAGACCGGGGGGTTGCTGACAGAGCCAGACAGCTTTCTTGCTGTTCAAAAAGCTTTCTTGTTCAAAAGTTTTGAAACATGTTCAGAAAGTTTTCTTGCTGAGAAGCTGGTGGTTTAGAGGGTAAAATAGAGCAGTCAAATTACTTGCTCAGCATAGAATTTCCTGGGAGATTTTACTATTATCATTACACATGCTTCTTTATTATTTTCTTTCCTTGACTGAGTATATTTGAATAGGTGTAGCAGTCATAGCTTGCCCCATGAGCCATACAAGCTGAGGGCAGTATACTTATTTTTATTTTCTTAATGTAGCACTATTAAAATGTTTGGGGGGATAAAACAGGAAAAGTGGAAAGAAGTTCAGATCCATTTGTATGCATTTTATGTGGAATGTATTCCATGGTCCAGTGGGAAGAGTCTGTGTTAGTCCCTTTGAGTCCATTCTTTAAGTAGGAATGTGTTTCTGCCGTTGCAGTGTTACAGAGGTGGCAGTTGTTACCATCCAGGGCCTTTTTTCTGTACACTGATCTTTAGCTTCTCAGTCATTTGTTTTAGAGTTGAGCTCTTTGTCATATTTTTGTATTTTTCAGTACCCGGAACTATTTGCCAACTTGCCCATACGACAGAGGACAGGAGTACTGTTGTATGGTCCTCCTGGAACAGGAAAAACCTTACTAGCTGGAGTAATTGCACGGGAAAGTGGAATGAATTTTATTAGTGTCAAGGTATGTTTGGTGTTTATCTTTTTTCTTTTTTTTTAATTGAGGCAAACTTTACATCCTTATTTTGCAGTGTACGCTTCAGTGGCATTTAGGGCCTTCACAGCGCTGCGTAGCCACCGCCGCTCTAGCTGCAAAGCTTTTTCATCACATTCTCCATCCCCTCCCAGTCCCCTGGCAGTCACCAGTCTGCTTTCTGTCTCTCTGGATTTGCTGTTGTAGATATTTCATAGAAAAGGAATCATGCAGTATGTCTTTTGTGTCTGACTTCTTTCACGTAGCATAATGGTTTCAGGGTTCATCCAAGTTGTAACATGCCTCAGTACTTCAGGACTGTGATGGCTGGATGATCATCAGTCTTTTTCAAGTTGGTGTGGATATGCCATAGTTTGGTGAACCTCTGGGTTGTGCCCACTTCTTCGCTGTTATGAATAATGCCACTGTAAACATTTGTACATAAATTTTTGTGTGGACATATGCTTTCAGTTCTCTGGAATACATATATGCCCCAGAGTATAACTATATATAGTCACTCATATGGTAATTCTATGTGTAACTTTTTGAGGAACCACCACACTTTTTTGGTGACTATACTGTTTACATGTGTAGCAGCGTGAGAGTGAGTATACCTATGTTTCCATATCCTCGCCAACCCCATTTGTTTCTTGATAGTGGGTTAGTCTCATATTTGGAAAACTATTAATAGTAGAAGCAGTGATCAGTCTGTTAAGCTGTGTGGGAAATTGAATAATGAGGCATCTTTCTTTTGTAGGGCTTATTATTAATATGTTTTTGCTCAAGGCAGCAATAGAATTATGTATAAATATTCAGATAAAAGAGCCAACTTGAAGAGGGAAGAAAAGCTAGAGGACTAGGGCCTGGAGACCACTCTAAGGCAGAAGGTGAAATTTTTATGTTTCTGTTGTTTGTTGTCTGTATCTCACCCTTGCTGCCTCACACCAAGTTTAAGTTTTCTCAGACATAGGGTGAATATGGTCCTTAAAAGGACACGCTAGGATGGGGGAGCCTGGTGGGCTGCCCTCTATGGGGTCTCACAGAGTCGGACACGGCTGAAGTGACTTAGCAGCAGCAGCAGATCCCCAGGGAGTCACCAGGTGGCGCTAGAGGTAAAGACGCTGCCTGCTAATGCGTGAGATCCCTGGGTCTGGAAGATCCCTTGGAGTAGGAAATGGCACTCCACTCCAGTATTCTCGCCTGGAAAATTCCATGGGCAGTGGAACCTGGCAGGCTAGTCCATGGGCTGCAAAGAGTCAGACTTCACTGTGCATGGTGCGGACCATTTTGAGTAATGCTTCTCACTCCACCACTGGTGTGTCATTGTGGTCTGGGATGTGATGTCTTATTTGTAAAGTTTCAGCGCCCCAGCCATATGTATTTGCCAAAGAGCAATTACATTTTTTTTTTTTTTTTGAGCGATTACATTTCAAGGCAAAGGAATCATAAGCAAATTTCTCCCCTCCCCTCCCTGGTCTGGAAGTAGGGTGTTTCTGTGAAACGTTTCCATAAACCAAAATGGTATAAAGCAAACTCACAATCAGACACATCCTGCAAATGGATGAACAAAGCAAACTGAGGTAAAAGCACAGCTGCTCACAGACGCGTTCCAGCTGTGACAGAAAGCGTGCGGAGAAGCTTGGTGAGCCACGCCTGCTGCTGGGGCGTGTGCTGCCGCGGTAACGGTTCACCGCCAAACACTGAATGCTGCCCTCACTCTCTGCTCTGTTTCATAAATGTGAAGGGTTTCTTTGGATTTCTTGTTAGTGAAAACAGTTACTAATTAGGTCTTTCATGAATGCAAAGTAATGTAAAGTGAACTTCAAAAAGAGAGGGGAGAAAAAAAGAGGGAAACCCTACATTGTAATCTTATTCAAAAGTGATTTACAATCTGAAAGCCAGTTTAGTAATTTGCAGTTGTGTTATATCTACCCTCTTTATCACATCAGTTTTTGTGAGCTGGTTACGTGAGTATCCTGGCATTGATGGAGAGCAATGATCATATTCTTTTTTACTTGTCACTAGAATGTCGTTTTATTGTGTTTTTTTAAAAATAATTTTCAAGATTAACACTTGCAAATATTTTGTATTTTGGATTGTTCCATTAAGGAGGACATCTCATCTCTCCCCTTTAGTAAATCTTCAAATCACAGTTGGGATGAGCTCTCAGTACATAGGTTTCAGTAGAGAGCTGAGGCTGTGGGTCAGGGTGGGTCCTGGGAGGTGAGCCTCAGAAGCAGGCTTTGCACGGACACCAGTATGCTGCCTTAGTTACTTCTTATTTCATCGTTTATAGTTCTGTATACTGAGAAAATATAACTACGTACTAGTATATTAATAGATATCAAATGATAGCTGAATATTAGAAATTCTTCATTGTGGTCACATATCCTGATCATATTTGGTCTTTTCATGGTAAATGATTTGTCATTGGAGACCACGTTAGCCTTGTTCAGTTTTTTTAAATGTCCCAATTTAAGGAAAAACTGTCCTCATTATTGATTTTGTTATATGTAGTAAAGCTTGTTTTGAAAGTTTTTTCAGTTGACTTTTAGGAAAAACAATATATTCTTTAAATAACATATCTATTTATTGAACAAATAAATTGGTTTCAGTAATTGAAGATGCTGATTAAAGAAATTCATGTCTCACTACATGTTTTTTGGAGTCTCCAAAGATTTGAGACAGATAGAACATTTTCCTCTTTTAAACCATTCATTACTTTACTAAATGAATTATTCAGCACTTACCATGTAGCAGGCACTGAAATTGGATTCGATAATAAAGCTGCCTTTTCTGAGTTTATATTCTGTTACTGGAGAGAGACAATAAACAGACACAGTTAATGCATAACACACTGTCAGGGGGTCGTAGGAAGACAGTCAAGGAGGATGTAAAGTGACCGGAGTGGCTGTAGATGGGGTTGTCAGGCAGGGCCTTTCGGGTAAAGGCCGACAAAAAATGTCCGATATCTGAATGAAATGAAGCAAGAAGCCGTGAGACTCTGGGGACAAATGTTCTAGGCAAAGGAAACATCAGGTATAGAACTTGTGGTATGATATTTATTCCACTCACATTAATTTTTTAAATGTATTTTGGAGAAACCCATTTAAACGTTTTCTATTGTTACATTTAGACTTAGCCATGGACAAAAATACTTTGTTTTTAGATAGTTTTGAATTCATTATAATTTAATTTTATTTTACCTAACAGGGACCAGAGTTACTCAGCAAATATATTGGAGCAAGTGAACAAGCTGTCCGGGATGTTTTTACTAGGTTAGTACCCTATGAATGTTTTTTTAACTAACTCTGTGGTTATTTATCAGTCAATACTTGTTGATCTTGTTTTTTTAAAAATCTGATTTTTGAAACCTGTGATTTAATGTAGGTTATTAATAAGCTGGAGAACAAAATTTCAGTTTTACCAAATACTACTTAAATATACAACATTTTTCATACTAAGCTTTAGAAATTATTTGGTTTTATATTTATAATAGAAATATTTCTGAAATGTTGAAAGTGAAATCATTATCGGTTAAAGTATATGAAGCACATAATTGCTAGTTTTATCTCTCTTATAAGATTCCATGTGGCCAACTTAATTAAAATAGAGTATAATTATTACTGCATTTATTTTAAAATACTTGTGAATACAGAAGCTAATATTTAAGAGTGAAAATAATACTTAAATGTGATGGGATTACAGAAAGCTTATAAATGAAAAGGCCACTTTGTTCCTTTACTAAAATTTTATTATAAAATATGCAGTTAGAATATATATAACATATCTATATATTTTAAAGAATAACAAAGTGAACTCTTATTTCTACCACCCAATTTAAGAAAAGAATATTGCCAGGAAGGCCTCATCACAGATAAAGACAGTCAACCACATACTGACCAACAGTTCAGTTTACCAGAATGATATTACAGTTATAAAATTGTATCTAATACTGTAACTTCAAAATACTTAAGGCAAAAATTTATAGAGCTCCAAAGAGAAACTCACAGATTTATCTTCATAGTGGAAAATTTTAACACAGTTCTCAGTTATTAATTTAAAAATAGTAAAGAAAAAAAGTAAAAACTTAGAAGACTTAAACAACATATTCAGCAAGATTGATGTAAGGATATTTAGAACATGTGCCCAACAATTGGGGAATACACTTTCTTTTTAAGCACACCTGGAACATTTTTGAAAGTTGGCCATATGTCAGGCCATACATAGCAGTTGTAAGTTTCAAAGAAATAATGTAATGTGGACTCTATTCTCATTTTAAAACAAGTTAAAATAAAGGATAAGGGTCCCCCCAATACATTTAGCTGGGCTTCCCTGGTGGCTCAGACAGTAAAGAATCTGCCTGTGATGCAGGAGATGCAGGTTTGATCCCTGGTGTGGGAAGATCCCCTGGAGAAGCACATGACAACCGACTCTAGTCTTCTTGCCTGAAGAATTCCATAGACAGAGGAGCCTGGCGGGCTACAGTCCATAGGGTCGCAAAGAGTTGGACACACCTGAGCGACTAACACTTTCAGACTGGAGAACCGGAACACTTCCACTTGCCATCAGACCAAGTCCCAGTGATGAAAAGATAATAAGAGGATATTATGAAATAATAATATAAATTTTATGCGAGTATATTTGAAATTTGGGCAACATAGATAAAATATATTTGACCAAAGTCAAGCAAAGAAGAAACAAAATCTGAATATTCTTGTACTTGTAGGGAAAAAATGAGTCACTAGTTAAAAATTCTTGCACAAGTTGAACATCAGACGTCTTTGGGTTTTTAAGAGAGTTTTGCCAGACATTTAAGGCACAGATAATCCAGTCTGTTGTCGGTGCCAGATTTATCTTACTTGCCATGTATTTAATAAAGATTTTTTTTTTAAAGCAACCTGACAGTTATTTTGTATTAAGGGCGATTCTTCAGATCTCTGGTCTATCCTTTTACCAGAGATGAGATTTATTTTCATTTTATAAGGTTCTCTATAAAATAATTTTAGTCATATGTTTTTTTTTCTAACTTGAACTTTGTTTAGTTTTGTTAATTGACTAACTTTGTATTAATTAAAAAGAAGGTAACATAATAAGCATGCCGAATTTTAAATTCACAGAAGACATGAAGAGACATTACACAAAAGAAGTGCAGGTGGCCAAAGCATATTAAAAAGAGTTTACTTGTAATAAGGATCAAAGAAGTTTTTAACTTATTGAATAAGACTGGTCCAGAAGGCACAGATCTTCCCTGACTTCTCTAAGACCTGGTGTACTAACAGCAAGATAATTACCATTTCTTAAGGGTTTGTTGTGAAGAATTAAATACATATATATGTATGTATATACAGATATATATATATATGAAATTGCAAACATATGAAATTGCAAACTCGGAGGCCCTCTTCAACTATGAGATACTGTTTGTTTCCCCAGAGCACAGGCCGCAAAGCCCTGCATCCTTTTCTTTGATGAGTTTGAATCCATTGCCCCTCGACGTGGCCATGATAACACAGGGGTTACAGATCGTGTGGTTAACCAGTTGCTGACTCAGCTGGATGGAGTCGAAGGCTTGCAGGGTAATAATCGTAAATACAGAAATACCTTCTAATACCAGATTCCCACAGGATTTAGTAAAGTGTTTTCTTTTCCCCCCAGGTGTTTATGTGCTGGCTGCTACTAGTCGCCCTGACTTGATCGACCCTGCCCTGCTCAGGCCCGGCCGACTAGATAAATGTGTATACTGTCCTCCTCCTGACCAGGTGACAGTTTCATATACCTACAAACGCTCCACTCTTTCCTTGTGAGCTTTACTTCTGCCAGGTAACAGCAGTTGTCCTTAGAAGACCAGTTTCCGGCACAGGCCCTAGTCACTGTTTTCTTACAGCATGAAAAGATTCTGAATTAGATGCAAAGCCTTTCTTTGGCCCAGCCATCCCGTGCAGACTCCCATCTGAAAACTTTGTGTTAGCCAGATGGAAAAAAGGGCAGGAAACCAAGTATTGCTGTCCGTGTTCCCTGTGTTCAGAGATCACACAGCTCATTATCTAACAGAAGACTGATACAGAATCAAGCATAGTAGTATAGGAAGCATCCATGCTGGTCATGTAGAGAGATGCCTTTTAACCAGTCTAGTCCTGTGTTCCCAAATTTAGAAACGAATGGATAAGTGAAAGAAGAAATAGACAAATCAATAGTCACAGGTATAAATGTATATCACATGTAGCGATTATTTTTTCTTTTTGAAACATTTCTTGGCTCCTTTGCCCAGATCTAGAAGATAAGCACTAAGCAATGATCTACACTGAATAGTTGAGAGTGTTGATTTTCATTCATTTTCCTCCCTGTGTTCCTTCTGTTAGACAAAAGTACCAAGGAGGATAGATGTAGTCTGGTGGTACGTTGCTCAACTGATTTGTAAAACTGATTAGATACATGAAGTGAACGTATAAGGAAAATCTTGTTAGATGCACAGTTGAAAATATTGTATTCAATGGTATTGTTAAGTCAGTGAGTTTTTCTCCCTTCAGGCGTCACGTCTTGAAATCTTAAACGTGCTCAGTGAGTCTCTACCTCTGGCAGATGATGTGGACCTTCAGCACGTGGCCTCGGTGACCGACTCCTTTACGGGAGCTGATCTGAAAGCGCTCCTTTACAGCGCCCAGTTAGAGGCCCTGCACGGAAGACTGCTGTCCTGCGGGCTCCAAGTGAGTTATCGGAGGAGGCTGTTACTGTGGGGTCTACGGTGATGTGAGCAGTTCAGTGTCAGCTTCAACCTTAAAAACAAATTTTATTTTTGAACAACTTTAGTTTAACTCTATAGAGATTCACCTTTAGTCGAGTGTGCCGTGATTGGGGTACTGGCTTTGTAGAGAATTTGTACTTAAATGAAGAATTTGGTGTCTGTTTCTTTCACCTTACCTTACTGTTGGCAAAATATAGTTGGTGTGTGGAAGGGTATCCTTTGAATTGAGGTGTCAGGAATTATATTGAGATTTCAGATTTTTTACTTTTTTAAAAAAAATCATCAAATAGTTGTTTTGAAGCTCAGGTTGCCCCAGGTCCGGCCAGGATGAGCCCCTTCGGATGGCTTCTGTGCTTTTGCACTGTATTGTCCTCATTCTCTGATCATTACTTCCCTACAGGACAAGATGGTCTAGGTTTATCCTGTACTTTTGGTACTCCAGCCCCAGAAAGTTTTTTCTGTAAGGATAATATTTTAATTTTTGCAACAAAGAATTTGAACTCTGCCGTATTATGGACTTTACCATATATTTTCTAGGAAGACTTTTCCTATATACTCCTCTCCTTCACATTTTGTTGGAAGTTATTGCAGGGACTAAATTTAGATACTTCCAAGTTTGTGCTACTTATTTTGGTAAGCCACGAAAGGTGTTTCCTCCCCCGGCCCCACTTCACTAGCAGAAAGGGTGTTTATTTGTAAAGCACTCTATAATGATGCATCAACCATGTTTTAGAATGCTTTCTCATTTCAGAATAGAAAAATATGAATTTAAAGAGACATGAAAATAAAATCCAGAGGTCTGAGTCCTAGCTTTGTTAGTTTTGGGGGAGATGGTTGGCCAATTACCTATGTATTCCATTTTGTCTTTCCTTATTTTAATAGTTAAAATTATGTGATAAGCCTCAGAAGCATTAGAGAATCAATAAGAACTTTTGTAAAAAGGGCCTGGAGTTTCCTCGATTTGTTAGAATGCTGTGTGGTTTATTTTGAATTGTGGATTATTGAGAGCTTTACAGCTGGTTGTCCTTTTGTGTGTTGTAGGATGGAGGTTCCAGCTCTGATAGTGACCTGAGTCTGTCTTCGATGGTTTTTCTTAACCACAGCAGTGGTTCTGATGATTCAGCTGGAGACGGGGAGTGTGGCTTAGAGCAGTCCCTGCTTTCTCTGGAGATGTCTGAGGTGCTTCAAGATGAATCCAAGTTCAATATGTACCGGCTCTACTTTGGAAGCTCTTACGAATCAGAACTTGGAAATGGAACCTCTTCTGATTTGGTAACTTGTGTAGTTGTACAGTTTTGAAATAGGAAGCCATATGTTGATTCAGTTTATGTCCTAACTAGCCCCCATGTTCTTTCTGGTTGGTGTGACTCCGTCAGTAAAGCAGTCTTTCCATACGCTAATCAGTCATTTTCATTCCTTGTGAAGACAGGGCTGGCAGTAGGGGGAGCCGAGGTAGCCAGGGGTTGTGATTACCCTTTGGTTTCTTTCAGGTTTTTCTCTCTTCATTAGCAGCTTTAAAACATCTTGAGTAGCAGATCAATTTTAGGTTAAATTCTATTATTGTAGAACAGTTGAGGATAATGAGAAATTTGGTATGATCTCAAAAATTCTGACAACAAAATATTATCTTTTGGTACTACTTCTGGTAGAAAGTATAAGCATAGTGAAAAAGTTATTAGTAATGTTTCCACAGAGAAATGTTTAGATTAAGTTTGTGTGTTTTAGTGGCTAAGTCGTGTCTGACTCTTGCGATCCCATGGACTGCAGCCTGCCAGCTCCTCTGTCCATGGAATTCTCCAGGCAAGAGTACTGGAGTGGGGTGCCATTTCCTTCTCCAGGGGATCTTCCTGTCCCAAGGAATTTGAACCTGGGTGTCCTGCATTGCAGGCAGATTCTTTGCCGACTGAGCTACGAGGGAAGCCCAGATTAAATTTGGGCAATACCATTTTTCTAAATTAAAATAGCATTCTGCACATCTCTCAGAAGACAGTGATTTACTGTTACTTTATTGGTAAACTTAACATTTTTACAAATATTCAGTAATTTTTTAGGTAGATTTCCTTAAGTAGGTTTTAAAAAATAGTAACCCATTTTTAATTCTCAAGAATAGTAAGCAGTTTTAATTCTAGTCTTTGCTTTCTGTTTCTTAACATGTAGAAATGCCCCATAACCTTAGTATACCCTCTCATTAGAGCATTAGTGGTGGATTTATAACAAAGCATTTAAAAAAAACAACACCCTGCATGATGGCAGTTTTCACTCTGGTGGTTCAACCACGTAGGTGTAGATGATCCTTTATAGAATATGAATGTATTTTAACCTGCTTATATTTTAGCTAGTTACAATATAAGCTTACCCGTGTTAAAGTTTTCCTGCTGAAAGTTTGTCATTTTATCTTTGATAAGTACATAACTTTTTTCTCCCTTGCTCTTTTTCCTTCCCGCCCATCTCGCATTATTATACTTCACCATGCAGAGCTCACAATGCCTGTCAGCACCAAGCTCCATGACTCAGGAGTTTCCCGGAGCTCCTGGGAAAGATCAGTCACTACGACCTCCATTGTTCAGAACGGCCTCCCAAGAGGGTTACCAAGAACTCACACAGGAGCAGAGAGATCAACTGAGGGCAGATATCAGCATCATCAAAGGCAGATATCGGAGCCAAACTGGAGTAAGGCTTTCCCCCTTCATCGGAATTGTAAAACTTCTTACAGATTGTTTTTCCTGTTTTTGATATGTATTTTTTTGATTTGTAAATGCGCTCTCTTTATAAAGGGCTGAAACACATCGACCGGTCAAACAGTTACGTGCTAACAGTTTTTGGTAATTTTATGAGAAATGGAAGGCATAGTCCCAAGAAAATGGCAAAAGCAAATAACATTCTTTTTCAAAAGCAAATAACTCTTTTTCATTATGTCCCTTAGTTAACTTTCTGTCATTTTATTTTTTGTTTAAGGAGGATGATGCCCTTAACCCACCAGGACCCATCAGAACCAGTTTGGCTATTAGCCAGTCACATTTAATGACTGCGCTCAGTCATACTCGGCCGTCCATCAGTGAAGATGACTGGAAGACCTTTGCTGAGTTGTAAGTAACAAATTCTGATTCAGAAGTATACAAACTATTACAAGCGACAGTTCTTCAAACTTCTAGAGTTCTTTTTCGAATCACAAATATGTGGAATATTTAAAAGCCAATTCAAAAACATTTGCTTAGCAGCCATGCATTCAAACACTCAAAAATGTCAGGAATAAAAAAGTCAAAAATAAATTTTTATTTTTATATAAATGTGTGTTTATATAAATCAGACTTATTCAAATGGTTAATGGATTTTTTAAATTTTAAAAACAAAAAGTATATTAATGAAACATGATTTCTCTCTACAACGATCCCCATTTCTAACTTAAATAACCACAGTAAGACTAAACTGTTTTCAAATTAAATCTAGTTTCAATAAACTTGGCCTGATTATTTACATAAGTTCAGCAAGAATAGTAATTGACTATATAGGTGCTTTTTGCTGGAAATTTTTAGAAGGAATCTCAGTTTGATGTTTTAGAAGACTTGATGCCTGGAAGCCAAGGTAAGTACTTACCATAACATTTTGCTTGCAGTAGCTATATACTGCTGCTGCTGCTGACCCTCAGACAACATGGACTTGAACTACAAGAGTCGATTTTCAGTAAACATGTACTACAGTACTACACAATCCATGGCTTGTTGAATCTGAATACAGAGGGCTGACTGAAGATTTATGTCTGTTAGTGAGGGGTGGGGTTGGTGCACCTCACTCCTGTGTTGTTAAAGGGTCAGCCGTATTCAGGTGGCTTAAATTCCTCTCTTTTGGAGGTCCCCAAGATACCCTGAAGTCCCTATACCTGCCAGGAAATGACCTTCCTAAACTCATCTGGAAAGGTTACTGGGAACTCTGAAAAAAAGGTACCAGGCGGGTTTTCCAAGGGGCGTTATTGGTTCCATAAAATCAATCTTAGTTTCTTAGAACTGGTCTTTGTTCTCTGTGCATTCTCACATGTGACATTACAGTCAAAGCCTTGGTAAGACAACTGGTGCTTCCAGCTGTGTCCTGTCACAAGGAGAAAGGATTCTCATTGAACTTACGGAAATAACTGTAGCCAGAGGAATATTCATTGAGAGTTTCTGAATTCTGGAAGGATCAGGTAGAAAACATGTTTCATTTTTGTTCACAAAGGCATATTTAACCAAATTATTGATAGCTTAAAAGAAAAAAAGTTTTCCTTAAATCTGGAAAAAATAAAACAATACTTGATAAACCCAAAGTCATAAAAACTATATTGTCCTCAGTAGTTCATTCAGTCCCATGTAATTAATTTTTATGGATCTTTTGTTAGCAGTTTTATGAAGCCATCAGTTTCTCCATTAGAGTTCTAACAAATTCTTACCTAATTCAGTGATATAAACTGAAAATTATCAGAAACCAGCTCTTGTTAGAGTAGAGTACGTCCCATGAGTCTCACTGAAGATCTAGCACTTTTGCAGGAACACTTTTACAATAATTATAAATGACAAAAGACTTAAAAATGGCTGTGGTTAAAGATTTGATGAAACTCTTTACTATAGAATTTGGGGAAGTTTGTCAAAAATATCAGGAGGTTTTAAAACACCAGTACTATCTTACGTATCTTACTGTTAAACAATACTTACTCCCTTAACCATAGTTTGCAGGCAAATGCAGAGTTACATAGTTGTAAAAATGAAACACTTAAGACTTTCTTAAGACATGAGGTGTAGGGAATTCTTTGGATAAAATAGGATTTTGGTTTCTAAAAATGTTTTCTATGAAGACTACTTAAAAAGGTAAAGAACCTTTCATAGTCTCAGCAGTAGCAGACCAATAGCCAAAAAAATTTTTGTCCTGAAGAACAGTTTAATATCAGTAGTATATAAACTAAAACTTTTTTTTAAAACCCCATAGTAAATTCATTCCATTTTTCCACCTTGACTACACAAAGTCAGTCTCTCTCTGCAAGTTTCTGTATTCGTTCAGTTTGTCCTTTATTCTTTCCCATTCTGAAACAGTCAGAATAGAGTTGCATAGCTGTTTTCCTTGTAGTTTCTCAGTTCTAAAGACATTAATTAGAATCCTTAACACAAAACTTAACTTGTGATTTTGAACTGTTACACTGGCATTTTGTAGCCTGGTGGATTACTGCACACATTTCATAATTTCCAGAAGATACACCTTAGCAGTACAATTCTTCAGTGTAGAATAGGACACATTTCTTTATACTTTGAAATATTTTTATTTTCTACATTGTAAGAAGCCAAAAGTAAATAATACCATGTTCAGTAGTTAATGTTTCAGTATTTTATATTTAAAAATGATCTAGCTATCCAGTGAATTTTCATCATTTACCAAAACTAAGGGTTTAAGTTACTGAAGAGATTATGGAAACAAAGGAGACATACCATAAAAATTACTACTTATGTTCACTTATGAAAATTTTATGGGCTATTAAAGCAGTTAACTGTCATGGCACGTTTCATAACAGATATACTTTAACTTTTATTTACTGGACAGTATCCCAGATCCCTTTATTTGGATTAGTTTGTATTATGTTTCTGAGAGTTGAGAAATCTTAGTGTTTTCTTTAAGCCGATTAAGTAGATCATTTTACAAATTATGGCAATATTCATCCAAAATACCATATATACATCGATATAGCAAACACAAACAGATCCTGTTTAATTTCCATCCCCAAATTTTAGCCTTGGGAGGTTTTTTTTAATTGGAATATTTTACTGTGTTGTTAGTTCTTATACAGAACGTGAATCGGGTATTTGTATACATGTATCCTTTCGCTCCCTCTTGAGCCCCCCTTCTGCCCCACCCCTCTAGGTTACAACGGAGCCCCCAGCTGAGCTCCCCGTGTTACTCAGCAGCTTCCCACGAGCTGTCTTACACATGGTAGTGTATATATGTCAGTTCATCCCACCCTCCCCTTCCCCCCACTCTGTGTCCACAAGTCCCTTCTCTACATCTGCTTCTCTATTCCTGCCCTGCAAATAGGTTCATCATATATGCACTTAACGATTCTTTTTAGATTCTAGACTCCACGTATATGCAATAACATACAATACTTGTTCTGACTGACTGCACTTTGTATGACAGACTCCAGGTTCATCCACATCACTCCGTATGACCCAAACTCATTCCTTTTTAAACCATGGGCGTTGTTACGTGTGTGTGAAAGTCGCTCAGTCACGTGCAACTCTTGCAACCCCATGGACTGTAGCCTGCCTGGCTTCTCTGCCCGTGGACTTCTCCAGGCAAGAACACTGGAGTGGGTTGCCGTTTCTTCCTCCAGGGGATCTTCCCGACCCAGGGATGGAACCCAGCTCTCCTGCACTGCAGGCAGATTCTTTACCATCTGAGCCACTGGGGAAGCCTAGGAATTTTTATGTCTGTATTTTTTAAAAAGCCTCTCCTGTTGCTTCTCCTTTTTTCCCCCCAGTCTCAGGTGATTGTGGACAGTTGTTTTAGTTATCTCCTAGGATATGTACAGGGACAGAGGAAGAAAGTAAGTTTTCTGCTTACTTATGTTCAAATAGTGTTGATTTACAGTGTTAGCTTCAGGTGTACTACATAGTGATTCAATATTTATAGATTACACTCCATTTAAAGTTACTGCAAAATAATGGCTACATTTCCGCAAAATAATGGCTACATTTCCCTGTGATGAACAATACAGTCCTTGTTCCTTATTTTATACAGAGTAGTTTATACCTCTTAATCCCCAAACCCTGGCTTGCTCCTTTCTTTCCTTCTCTCGTCTGGTAACCACTAGTTTGTTCCCTGTATCTGAGTCCATTTCTGTTTTGTTTTATACATTCATTTGTTTTTTTAGATTCCAAAGTAAGTGATAATAGTATTTGTCTTTTCTGGTGGTATTCTCTAGGTCCATCCATGTTGTATCAAATGGCAGTGTTTCAGTCTTTTTTACTGGCTGAGTAATATTCCTAAGTAATATTCCATCTTATTAAGCCAGTTGTTTATTGATGGACACTTCTGTTGCTTCCATACCTTGGCAATTCTAAATAATGCTTCTTTGAACATTAAAATACATGTATCTTTTTAAATTACTATTTGTTTTTCTACTATATTACTATATTTACTCTATTAATATTCTATATATATATAGCAATATAGAGTATATTAATACTATATAGCATTACTATACTATATTACTAGTATTACTATACTCTATATAGTAATATCTAGTATACTAATTAATACTAATTACATTCTGGGTATAT
Source organism: Bubalus bubalis (assembly GCF_019923935.1). Classification (NCBI taxonomy): domain Eukaryota; kingdom Metazoa; phylum Chordata; class Mammalia; order Artiodactyla; family Bovidae; genus Bubalus; species Bubalus bubalis. The sequence continues at coordinate 9,497,825 of NC_059164.1, read as the reverse complement.
ATACCCAGATCAGAATTGCTGGTTACATGGTAGTTCTAGCATTCTGGTCTTCGAGGCACGTCCGTCCTGTACGCGCCTCCATTCCGTCTTCAGTCGTGGTTACATCAACGCTCGTTGCCACCAGAAGTGTCAGACGGTGCCCTTTTCCCCTCGTCCTCGCCGTTACGATCTGTAGTCTTTTTGATGATAGCCATTCTGACAGCTGTGAGGTGGTATCTCACTGTGCTTTTGGTTTGCATTTCTCTAATTAGGGATGTTAGCCTTCTATCTGTATGTCTTCTTTGGAAAATGTCTGTTCTGATCCTCTGCCCATTTTTCCTCAGGTTTCTTTGATATTGAGTTGTGTGTACTCCTTACAGTCTGGGTGTTAACCACTTACTGGTCACATCATTTGCAAATATTTCTTCCCATTCGGTAGGTTATCTTTTTGTTGATTATTTCCTCTTTCTAGGAGTCTGGAGGTACATTTATTATCAGAAGTCTAGAGTAATTATTTACAATTTCCTATCTTTAAATAGTTCTAACATCCTGATCTTTTACACTATCTGCAATCATTTTGAGGTGAATAGGGGAGGTCTGGGGGTTGGTAAAGAGAGGTGAACTTTTGAATTGTTTCCAAAGCCACATTTCTGATTTTGCAGAGACCAATTTGTAAAATATGGACAGTTTCTTATTTCCTTAAAAAACTGGATGGCAGCCTGAAGCTATCAAGGGCCTGACCCATCCAACTACATGAAGAAGATCTTTAATTATGAAGGAAATCAATCAAAAGATGTTGCCTCTAAGAGACCTACCTTAGGGCAAAGGACATGCACAGATTAAAAGTAAGGGAATGGAGGAGGATGCCATCTCAAGATGGCAGAGTAGAGGGATGTGAGCTCACCCTCTTCCTGCAGAAACACCAAAACCACAACTAACTGGTGAACAACCATTTACAAAAAAAATTACTGGAACCTCCCAAAAAAGAGATTCTACATCCAGAGACAAAAGACACAATAAGATGGTAGGAGGGGCATTATTGCAAATCCCATACCTTCTGGGTGGGTGAACCACAAGCTTGGAAACAATTCTACCGTGGAAGTTATCCCACAGGATTAAAAGTTTTAAACCCATATCAGCCTTCCCAGCCTGGGGGTCCAGCCCCCAGAGAATCTGGCTTCGAAGGCCAGTGGGGTTTGATCACAGTATTTCTACAAGATGGGGAGAAACACAAAGTCTGCTCTTAGAGGGCACACACAAAGTCTCATGTACACAAAGACCCAGGGGAAAAGAGCAGTGACCTGATAAGAGACAGGGACAGACCTACCTGCTAGTACTGGATGGTCTCCTGCAGAGGTGGGGGGGAGAGGTAGTGGCGACCATGACTCACTGCAAGAACAAAGAAAGACACTGGCAGCAGCGATTCTGGGATGTACTGACTAGCATGAATCCTCCCCGAGGCTGCCATTAGCCCCTGCAGGCTCCAGTGCTGGGCGCCTCAAGCCAAACCACCAACGGGGCAGGAACACAGCCCCACCCATCAGCAGACAAGCGGATTAAAGACTCCCTGAACATGGCCCTGTGCACCAGAGGGACAAAATCCAGCTTTACCCACCAGTGGACCAGAATAAGCCCTGCACAAACGTCTCAGACAGCCGCAACCACCAGAGGGCAGTCAGAACTACAGTCCTGCGGCCTGTGGAACAGAAACCGCAATCACAGAAAGTGAAAGTGAAGTCGCTCAGTCGTGTCCAGCTCTTTGCGATCCAGTGGACTGTAGCCTACCAGGCTTCTCCATCCATGGGATTCTCCAGGCAAGAATGCTGGGGTGGGTTGCCATTTCCTTCTCCAGGGGATCTTACCAACCCAGGGATCGAACCCAGGTCTCCCGCATTGGAGGCAGACTCTTTAACCCCTGCCTCAGGGAAGCCCCAGAAAGTTAGTCAAAATGAGATTGAAAAGGAATATGTCCCAGGTAAAGGAACAAGATGACACCCAGAACAACTAAGTGAAATAAAGACAGCCAACCTACCAGAGGAAGAATTCAGAATAATAGTGAAGATGATCCAAGATCTCAGAAAAAGAATGGAGGCAAGGATTAAGAAAGATACAATAAATGTTTGCTGAAGACCGAGAAGAACTAAGGAACAAACAGATAAACAATATGAAATGAAAAATACACCAGAAGGAATCAATAGAATAAGTGAAGCAGAAGAACAGATAAGTGACTGAAAGATAATAGTGAAAATCACTGCCACGGAACATAACAAAAGACAGAGACAGTCTAAGAGACGTCCAGGACAATATTAAAGGCACTGATATTTGCATTACAGAGTTCCCAGAAGAAAAAGAGAGAGAGAAAGGATCTGAGAAAATATTTGAAGAGATAATAGCTGAAAAATTCCCTAACATGGGAAGTGAAATAGTCACCAACATCTAGGAAGAACAAAGAGTCCAGATAGGAAAAATCCAAGTAGGAACATGTGTAAGGAACATGCTGAAACACATATTAGTCAAACAAAGATTGAATACAACAAAAGAAAAATTACAAACATTAAATATAAAAGCAACAAATGCCATCCAAGGGAACTCCCATAAGTTTATCAGCTGGTCTTTCAGCAACGGGAATAAGACTAGGATGCCCAATCTCACCAGTTTTATTTAACATAGTTTTGGAAGTCCTGATCATGGCAATCAGAGAATAAAAAGAAACAAAAGGACTCCAAGTTGGAAAAGACATTAAAATGTCACTGTTTGCTGTTGAAGTGATACTATACATAGAAAATCCTAAAGACACTACCAGAAAACTACTAGAGCCCATCAATGAATTCATTAGAGTTGCTGGTTGCAAAATTAATCCACATAAATCTGTTGCATTCCTAGATACTTACAATGAAACAAAAAGAGAAATTAAAGAAGCAGTCCCATTTACCATCACAGCAAAAAGAATAAAATACCTAGGAATAAACCTAAGGAGACAAAAAACCTTTACTCTGAAAACTGTGAGACATTGATGAAAGAAATTGAAGATGACACAGATGGAAAAATATACTATAGTCTTGGACTGGAAGAATCAATATTGTGAAAATGACTGTACTACACAAGCCACGCTGCACATTCATTGTGATCTGTATGAAATTACCAATGGCGTCTTTTACAGAACTAGAACAAAGAGTCTTAAAGTTCATATGGAAACCCAAAAGACCCTGAGTAACCAGAACAGTCTTAAGAAAAACAGCTGGGAGAATCAGACTTCCTGATGTCAAGACTATATTATAAAGCTATAGTCATCAATACAGTATGGTTCTGGCACAAAAGCAGACATATCATCAGTGGAACAGGATAGAAGCCCAGAAACATAAACAATGGAGGAGAGAGAGTCTGTTCAATAAATGGTGCTGGGAAAACTGGACAGCTCCACGTGAAAAAAAAAAAACAAAAAACATTTTTTAACACCATACAGAAGAATAAACTTGAAATGGATTAAAGGTCTAAATGAAAGGTCAGACACTATAAAACTCAGAGGAAAACATAGGCAGAACACTGACATAATTCACAGCAATGCCTTTTTCAATCCATCTCTCAGAGTAATAGAAATAAGAACAAAAATAAGCAAATGGGACCCAATTAAACTCAAAATCTTTTGCACAGCAAAGGAAACCATAAGCAAAAAGAAAAGCGACCCACAGAATGGGAGAAAATATTTACAAATGAGAGTCGACAAGGGATTAATCTCCAGAATTTATGAACAGTTCATGGAGTTTAATATCAAAATAAACAACCCAATCAAAAACTGGGCAGAAGACCTAAATAGACATTTCTCCAAAGATGACATACAGATGGCAAAGAGACATAATGGAAAGATGTTCAACATCACTAATTACAGAAATGCAAATCAAAACTACAATGAGGGCTTCCCTGGTGGTCCAGTGGCTAAGAATCTGCCTTGCAATGCAAGGGACATAGGTTCGATCCCTGGTCTGGGAAGATCCCACGTGCCACGGAGCAGTTAAGCGTGTGTGCCACAACTACTGAGGCCCGAGCGTGCGAGAGGCTGTGCCCTGCAACGAGAGAAGCCACTGCAGTGAGGAGCCTGTGCACCACCACTGGAGAGCAGCTCCCACTTTCTGCAACTGGAGAAAGCCTGTTCGCAGCATCGAAGACCCAGTGTAGTCAATAAATAAATTCTATTTAAAAAAAAAACTACAACAAGATATCACTTTACAGCAGTCAAAATGGCTGTCACCAACAAACCCCACAAACAATAAGTGCTGGAAAGGGTGTGGAGAGAAGGGAGCCCTCCTCCACTGTTGCTCAGAATGTACACTGAGACAGGCACTGTGAACAGTATAGGTGTTCCTTAAAAACTCAAAATAGAGATACTCGATGATCCTGAAATTCCACCCTGGGCATATATTTGGAGAACAATAGTCTGAAAGAGTACATGCACTGCAGTGTCCACTACAGTCTACTTACCGGTGCCAAGACATGGAAACAACCTAAATATCCACTGACAGATGAGTGGATGTAGAAGATTTGGTGCACACACACACACACACACACACACACACACAGGCATATTACTCAGCCATTAAAAAATGAAATAATGCCATTTGCAGCAACATGGATGGACCCAGAGATTGTCATACTGCGTGAAATAAGTCAGACAGAAAAAGACAAATATCATACATTGCTTTTATATGGAATCTAAAAAGAAAATCATTCAAATGAAAGGGAATGGACAAAGATACTCCATCCAAACAGAAATGACAAAACAGGGATTGCAATTCTCATATCATACAAAATGGACTTTAAAACAAGATTATAAAGATAAGGACATTAATAAAAGCATCAATACGTGCAAAGGATATGACACTTGTCAACATATGTGCACCTAATATGGGAGCACCCAAATGTATAAAACAAATACTAACAGATTCAAAGAGAGAGAATGAAAGGACCACAGTAAGAGACCTTAACACCCCCTCACATCAATGGGCAGACCTTTGAGACAGAAAGTGAATAAGGCAACAGAGATCCTAAATGATAAAATAGCAGTTAGACTTAATTGATGTCTTCAGAACATAACATCTGAAAACAAACCAACAAAAAAACCAAAATACAATCTTTTCAAGTGGACATGAAATATTCTCTAGGGTTGATCGCATCCTAGGACACAAAACAAGCCTCAACAAATTTAAGAGTATAGAATTATTTCAAGCATCTTTTCTGATCATAATGGCATGAAACTAGAAGTCAACCACAAAAAAATGAGAAAAAAAATTACATGCAGACTAAACAATATGCTACTAAAAACCAAGTGGTCGGCAAAATCGAAGAAGTGAAGTACTTTGAGGCAAATGACAATGAAAACAGAACCATATAAATCTACGGGATGCAGCGAAAGCAGTTCTTAGAGGGAAGTTCACAGCAATACAGGCTTCTTTACGAAACAGGAAAATATAACAACTTAATCCACCACTTAAAGAACTAGAAAAAGAACATTCAAAATATCACAATGAAGGAGATGATAATAAAAATCAGAAGTAAAATAGATGTAAGAAACATAGGAAAAGATCAATAAAACCAAGAGCTGGTTCTTTGAAAAGTAAACAAAATTGGCCAGGCTTACTAATGAGAAAAGAGGGAAGATCCAAATAAACAAAATATGAAAGAGAAGAAATCACAACTGATACCTCAGAGGGGGAAAGGTAAGAATACTATAAACAGTTGCTGTTTAGTCACTAAGTTGTGTCTGACTCTTTGCAACCCCATTTTTGGGGTTGCAGCAAGCCAGACTTCCCTCTCCTCCAGTGTCTCCCAGAGTTTGCTCAAGTTTATGTCCATTGAGTCGGTGATGCTATATAAACATCTCATCCTCTGCCACCCTCTTCTTTACTTTGTTCTACTGTGAACATACTCTGTTCTACTGTGAACAATCATATGTCAACAAATTTGACAGCATAGAAGAAATGGATCCCTTTTTAGAACAACAGCCCACCAAAACTGAATCAAGAAGAAATAGATAACCTGAGCAAACCAATCACTAGAAATGAAATAGAATCTAATTTTAAAAACTCCCTTCAAACAAGAGCCCAGAACCAAATAGCTCACTGGAGAATTGTACCAAACATACCAAGAAGAAAGCACATTGATCCTTCTCAGATTCTTCCAAAAGATTGAAGAGGAAAGAATACTCCCAAAGATATTCTTTGAAAGCACCATCACTTTGACACCAAAACCAGACAAAGACACAACCAAAAAAGAAAATTACAGGCGAATACCTTTGATGAATAGAGACACAAAACTTCTTAACAACACATTAGCAAAGTGAATCCAACAACACATGCAAAAAGTCACACACCATGACCAGTTTGGATTCATCTCAGCGTCACAGGGATGATTCAGCTTCTGAAAATCAATGGGATGCACCACATCTGGATGACAGTAAAAGTGACTGGTGAAAGGAATCCAGATTGGAAGAGAAGTAATCAAACTCTGTTTGCTGATGACGTGGTACTATATACACAGAAAATCCTAAAGATGCTACCAGGAAGCCATAAACAAAATGAAACACAACCTACAGACTAGGAGAAAATATTTCTCCTAGGGATGAACTAGGAGATGCGACTGACAGAGGGTTAATATTCCAAAATATACAAATAGCTCATACAGGTCAACAACAAAAAAACAATCAACCCAATTGAAAAATGGGCAGGAGACCTCAAGACATTTCTCCTAAAACATACATATGGCCAATCGGCACACAAAAAGATGCTCAGTATCACTAATTTTTAGAGAAATGCAAATCACAACTAGAGTGAGGTACCTCCTCACACCAGTCAGCATGGCCGTCATTAAAAAATTCTACAGATAAAGAATGCTGGAAAGGGTGTAGTGAAAAGGGAGCGCTCTTACACTGTTGCTGGGCATGTAAATTGATACAGCCACGATGAAAAAAGTATGGAGGTTCCTCAAAAAACTAAAAATACAGTTGCCAAAAGATCCAGAATCCCTTTCTTGGGTATATAGCCAGACAAAACTATTAATTTGAAAAAATACCCAAGACCCCTGTTTACACAGCAGCATATTTATTATAGCTGAGACATCAGTTCAGTCACTCAGTCGTGTCCGACTCTTTGCAACCCCATGGACTGCAGCACACTGGGCCTCCCTGTCCATCACCAACTCCCAGAGTTTACTCAAACTCATGTCCATTGAGTCAGTGATGCCATCCAACCATCTCATCCTCTACCGTCCCCTTCTCCTCCCGGCCTTCAGTCTTTCCAAGCATCAGGATCTTTTCAAATCAGTCAGTTCTTCACATTACTGCTGCTGCTAAGTCACTTCAGTAGTGTCCGACTCTGTGCGACCCCAGAGATGGCAGCCCACCAGGCTCCCCCGTCCCTGGGATTCTCCAGGCAAGAACACTGGAGTGGGTTGCCATTTCCTTCTCCAATGCATGAAAGTGAAAAGTGAAAGTGAAGTCGCTCAGTCGTGTCCGCCTCTTAGCAACCCCATGGACTGCAGCGCACCAGGCTCCTCCGTCCATGGGATTTTCCAGTCAAGAGTACTGGAGTGGGGTGCCATTGCCTTCTCCATCTTCACATTAGGTGGCCCAAGTATTGGAGTTTCAGCTTCAGCATCAGTCTTTCCAATGAATATTCAGGGCTGATTTCCTTTAGGATGGACTGGTTGGATCTCCTTGCAGTCCAAGGGACACTCAGGAGTCTCCTCCAACACCACAGTTCAAAAGCATCAATTCTTTGGTGCTCAGCTTGCTTTATAGTCCAACTCTCACATCCATACATGACTACTGGGAATACCATAGCTTTGACTAGATGGAACTTTGTTGGCAAAGTAATGTCTCTGTTTTTAAATATGCTCTCTAAGTTGGTCATAACTTTTCTTCCAAGGAGTAAGCGTCTTTTAATTTCATGGCTGCAATCACCATCTGCGGTGATTTTGGAGCCCAGAAAAATAAAGTCTGTCACTGTCTCCACTGTTTCCCCATCTATGTGACATGAAGTGATGGGCCCGAATGCCATGATCTTCATTTTCTGAATGTTGAGCTTTAAGCCAACTTTTTCACTCTCCTCTTTCACTTTCATCAAAAGGCTCTTTAGTTCTTCACTTTCTGCCATAAGGCTGGTGCCATCTGCATATCTGAAGTTATTGATATTTCTCCTGGCAGTCTTGATTCCAGCTTGTGCTTCTTCCAGCCCAGCGTTTCTCATGATGTACCCTGCATGTAAGTTAAATAAGCAGGGTGACAATATACAGCCTTGATGTACTCCTTTCTTGATTTGTAGCCAGTCTGTTGTTTCATGTCCAGTTCTAACTGTTGCTTCATGACCTGTATACAGATTTCTCAAGAGGCAGGTCAGGTGCTCTGATACTCCTATCTCTTTCAGAATTTTCCAGTTTATTGTGATCCACACAGTCAAAGGCCTTGGCATAGTCAATAAAGCAGAAATAGATGTTTTTCTGGCACTCTCTTGCTTTTTTGATGTTCCAGAAGATGTTGGCAATTTGATCTCTGGTTCCTCTGCCTTTTCTAAATCCAGCTTGAACATCTGGAAGTTCACAGCTCATGTATTGCTGAAGCCTGGCTTGGAGAATTTTGAGCATTACTTTACAACGTGTGAGATGGGTGCAATTGTGTGGTAGTTTGAGCATTCTCTGGCATTGCCTTTCTTTGGGATTGGAATGAAAGTTGACCTTTTCCAGTCCTGTGACCACTGCTGAGTTTTCCAAATTTGCTGGCATATTGAGTGTAGCACTTTCACAGCATCATCTTTCAGGATTTGGAATAGCTCCACTGGAATTCCATCACCTCCCCTAGCTTTGTTCATAGTGATGCTTCCTAAGGCCCACTTGACTTCACATTCCAGGATGTCTGGCTCTAGGTGAGTGATCACACCATTGTGATTATCTGGGTCTGAAGATCTTTTTTGTACAGTTCTTCTGTGTATTCTTGCCACCTCTTAATATCTTCTGTTTCTGTTAGGTCTATACCACTTCTGTCCTTATTGTCCCATCTTTTCATGAAATGTTCACTTGGTATCCTAATTTTCTTGAAGAGATCTCTAGTCTTTCCCATTCTATTATTTTCCTCTATTTCTTTGCACTGATCACTGAGGAAGGCTTTCTTATCTCTCCTTGCTGTTCTTTGGAAGTCTGCATTCAAATGGATATATCTTTCCTTTTCTCCTTTGCTTTTTGCTTCTCTGAGCTGAGACATGGAAACAACCTCAATGTCCATTGACAGATGAGTGGATAAAGAAGTTGCCGTGTGTGTGTATATATGTGTGTGTGTGTGTGTGTGTGTGTACACACACCCCGGAATATTACTTAGCCAAAAAAAGTGAAATATTTGCATTTGCAGCAACATGGATGAACCTGGAGATTATCATACTAGGTGAAACAGGTCAGAAAGAGAAAGACCTGTAGACGTATACAACCCCAAGGCTGGCTGTTGTACCCCTTTGTGTCTTTTTACTGTCATCTTTCCATAGGCAGCATAAGATACTTGATACTTGTTTAGCATTAGTGCTCTTCATGTGTTTTTCAAAAACAAGTTTTCTCCAGTTTAAAGGATCCATCTGGCCACTGACAGATAGGGTCTTAATGGTGACTGTAACCTGCAACCCTTTTTATGGCTTAACCATGAATGACCATAAGAAGTGTTCAAAAAGAGTGCAAAAGACGTAGGTTTCAGAAGATCCACAAAGTTTACTCACAGAACTAGCCAAAGAAAGCAAAGTGCTTCGTGGTCACAGGCAGTGAGAATGGGGCAGTGAGGATGGAGTCTCCCGTCTCCCACCAGAGTGCGTGGTGCCGCCAGCTGCAGCCCTGCCCTTCGCTGCACTCACAGGAGCTCCTGGAGCGGGACTTCCCTGCACCAAGAAGACAGTGACGCTTGAGCCAACAAAGGCCCCTGTGGGCTGGGACACCTTAAAGCCAACTCCCTAAGAGGTGGCACAGCTGGACAAAGAGATTGCTGCTTATCACTTCTTGTCTCAGATCCTGAGTTTTCTTGATGCCCATCAGATTCAAGCTGATAGTTAATCTTGTGGCTGGCTTCTCGCTGGTTAAGCCTCAGAGAGTCACAAACCCATACCAGTCACAAAGCCAAGCTCTCAAGACATAGAACAAGGGGAAACCTCACCTGTTTAAATAAAGGGGACCCACTGCAGTGTGTCTAAACAAATGCACATCTATTAGAACCATGAAGTCACCAGTCTCTGAGGCCAGTGGGCTCGAACAATGGGCGTAAATTAGAACCTATCCCTGGCGGCTCAGCTGGTAAAGAATCCGTCTGCAATGCAGGAGACCCTGGCTCGATCCCTGGGTTGAGAAGATCCCCTGGAAGAGAGCATGGCAACTATTCCAGTACTCTTGCCTGGAGAATCCCCATGGACAGAGGAGCCTGGCGGGCTAAAGGCCATGGGGTTGCAAAGAGTTGGACACAACTAAGCGACTAGGCACACAGCACACACTGCGTTTCCACTCCTTGGTTTTCTTCCTCATGAGAAGTGACACAGAAGCCAGACGGAAGCAAACAACAGCCGTGTTTGGGGAGAATTGGATCAACAGAAAACAAGAGTACTCAGAAGATATCTTTTCCAGAGTTGCTGTAGCTAAGGCACTAGTTCACACAAAAATTTTTCTCCTGCTTCTGAATTTAGAAAAGGACTCTCCCCACTCTCACTTCCACTGAACCTGCAGGCAGAGACCCAGGACACTGACGTGGTAAGGATTCTGGCCCTTGACTGGCTCTTGTCAGAGGTCCCAGGATCTCCCACCTGCAGCAACGGGAGGCGTCCATATGCACCAAACTGCAGGGGTAGCAAAACTTTCCCTTCTCGGTTCTTTGGCTTCTCTATAATTGACTGACATAAGATGTTAACAGGTGATAAACTAATTTTGTAGCTACAGGAACCCCATAAAAATAAGACTCATTGGCGGTCAATGAGCTGAGGCCTCTGTAGTGTCCTGAACTGAGGGAAGGGATGGGGCCTGAAGCTTCAGAGGTGAGGAGGGCAGTTCACAAGGAGATGAGTCGAGCAGACGTTCTCCCCGCCACACAGATAAAAAAAGTTATGTCTGGTAGAGGCTCTGTCTGGTGCGGGCCCCAGTCTCAGTTATTTAAGGCAGTTAAGGGAGAGGTAAAAGGCTTTCCTGGGTCTGCTGGGTCTTGATTTCCTTCAAGAAATTATTTCAAAATAACCCACGTGCCAAAGTGGTTCACTAGGGGGCCATATTCTGCTCCCCTTCAACAAAATATGTGCTTATTGTAGAAAAATCAGAAAACAAACGGAAAAAAAAAAAAAGCAGTTTCCCTAAACCTCATTACCTCCCAAATCTTATTTATTTGTATGCTTATGTTTTCTGTTACTAAAATAAGACACTCTGTACATATTGCTGTATAGTAGTCGCCCGTCCATCCACACATCTTTAACATTCTTTCACATTTTAAATAAGTTTACTATTTTGTCATTTATATAGTACAGCTATGGTGTAACATCCAGTTTTTGGACATATAAGTTGCATCCAGGTTTTCACTATGAGCAATGTGATAAACGTTCTCTTACCTCTGTTTGCACATATCCTTAATTATTTCACTGGGATAGAAGTAGATTTGTCGCATCAGTTTACTCACAGTTTTTTTTAATGCTTTCGAAATCTACTGCCAAATTGTCTTTCAGAAATGTATGTAGCAATAGCAATATAGTTATAGTACCAGCTTCACCATACCCTAAGTTAAATATTTTAGTCTCTCTCTAAACTTGGCCACCTCATGCAAAGTGTTGACTCATTGTAAAAGACTCTGTTGCTGGGAGGGATTAGGGGCAGGAGGAGAAGGGGACAACAGAGGATGAGATGGCTGGATGGCATCACCGACTCGATGGACGTGAGTCTGGGTGAACTCCGGGAGTTGGTGATGGACAGGGAGGCCTGGCGTGCTGCGATTCATGGGGTCGCAAAGAGTCGGACACGACTGAGCGACTGAACTGAACTGAAACTTGGCCAATTTCGAGAAAAGCTGTATACATCTTAAAATTTTACATTTCTCTGATTACAGTATAGCCTTTGATCATTGTCATTTGTATTTTCTCTTTTCTAACTTGCCTCATTGTTCCTTTTCTGTTGGAGTGTTCAACTTTTAAAAACTCTTATAAGAACTTTTATAAGAACTGTCTTTTGTTTCTTAAAAACTTGTTTGCAGCAATCCATTGTTTTATGTTTTGTAAGTTCAGCATTTATAAGTATTAAATGTTATCTCTTTTTTTTTTTTTTTTTTAAGGTATGAAAGCTTTCAAAATCCAAAGAAGAGAAAAAATCAAAGTGGAACAGTGTTTCGACCTGGACAGAAAGTAACCCTGGCATAAACTATGCTTCTGATTCTGCGTGTGTGTGTGTGTGGTGTTTGTCCCTGTGTTGTAACACTGAAAATGATGTCTGTACATGTCTTTTTAATTTAACTTGTTAATCTATAAAAACAAAGATTGGTAAACCTGTTATCTAATGATCAGGATTATTTGACAGTAATACTTTAAAATAGAGATATTTATAATATCTATTATAAATAGATTCTGTATTTCCTATATATATGCAAATTCTTACTGAAATAATATTGGCCACATGGAATAACTGATTTTTTTCTCCTTTGAAGAAGAGAGAATGTAATTAAATACATTTCTTAGAATTCACGGTTGCATATTCAACATCTTTCATTTGATAACTTTTATGCTTAGCACCTTGATTATTTTGGAAATAAAAAATTCAGTTATCTACTGATCCAATGATCTGTTCTTTTTATCTGAAAATGTAGAATTTGCACACAGTTTAAATAAATTGAGTTGTTCCTTCAATGAGAAGTGAAACGACATCCCCTAACATACTACATGCAGCTGCAAGGCCAGGAGCTTGAATGATGTGCAGTCCTCCCCGCCAGCTCCGTGACAAACCCATCCTGCCGTGCTCTGATCTGTGAACTAACTGTAATGTCACTACCATCAGCACAAGCTGTATAGCATAATGTGGTAAGGGCAAAGGACAAAGGTCAGTAGAATATGCAAACAAACACATAAGAGAGCAAACAGAAATGTATCGGCTGTAACCACTGCCCTTCTTGCAACTAGTCATTTGGTCATGACTGATAGGTTTTATTTCTCTCTTCCATTATTTATTCCATGTTCCTCTGACTTCCTCCCTCACGTTAGTGGATTAGAAGCTTCCCTGGTGGCTCAGCTGGTAAAGAATCTATCTGCCTGCAATGTGCGAGACCTGGGTTCAATCCCTGGCTTGGAGAAAAACCCCTGGAGAAGGGAATGGCACCCCACTCCAGTATTCTTGCCTGGAGAATCCCATGGACAGAGAAGCCTGGTGGGGTACAGTCCATGGCATCACAAAGAGGAGGACACAACTGAGCAGCTAACATTTAGTGGATTAGAGGCCTTTATAAGTAGGGTGGTCTGAGCTGTCATTTCCATCTTTGCCTTTGGTGACCTAAGATTGCAGGTGTTCTCCATTAAATTAACCATGCACACTCAATATCAGAAGGTTCCAGCCGTTCTTCTCCCATCACCCACTGTATAGCATCAGCTTCGTATTGACTCAGCCAACATTGTAAATCCTCCTCTTTCAAACCACCGGAATCATCACTATGTTCCCCTCCCAGAAGCATGCCTCCTTTGCTTACCTCTAAATCCACAAAGCCCAGAATCACAAGAAAGGCAAGCAAAGATGTTTGAGTCACTAGGAATTAACTGAGACATGTCATTCTCCCTCGCACTTCGGTTCCCAGCTCCTTAGCGCCTTCTGTTAAGGCCACGGGCACTGGTTCACAGTATGTATACTGTGTACTGCATCTTGCAGAAAGCAACTCCAACTTCACAGTCAGTTATCTCCCCAGAAGCCCAGCTGTTTCCGGGTGAGGGGAATTTACGTTCAGTCTAGGGAATTCACTATAAAGTGAGTTTTGTGATCAGGAGCAAATGCCGTAAGGCATAGTGTAATAGTGTGAGAGTGTGTGGTGAGTCCGTGAAAGAAATGCTGGGCTGGAAGAAGCACAAGCTGGAATCCAGATTGCCGGGAGAAACATCAGTAACCTCAAATAATGCAGATGACACCACCCTTATGGTAGAAAGTGAAGAAGAACTAAAGAGCCTCTTGATGAAAGTGAAAGAGGAGAGTGAAAAAGTTGGCTTAAAGCTTAAAGTTGGCTTAGTTCAGAAAACTAAGATCATGGCCTCTGGTCCCATCACTGCATATGGTGACTGCAGTCATGAAATTAAAAGATGCTTGCTCCTTGGAAGAAAAGTTACGATCAACCTAGACAGCAATATTAAAAATACAGAGACACTACTTTGTTAACAAAGGTCTGTCTAGTTAAAGCTATAGTTTTCCCAGTAGTCATGTATGGATGTGAGAGTTGGACTACAAAGAAAGGTGAGCGTCAAGTAATTGATGCTTTTGAACTGTGGTGTTGGAGAAGACTCTTGAGAGTCCCTTGGACTGCAAGGAGATCCAACCAGTCCATCCTAAAGGTGATGAGCCCTGAATATTCCTAAGAAGGACTAATGCTGAAGCTGAAACTAATACTTTGGCTACCTAATGTGAAGAACTGACTCATTTGAAAAGACCCTGATGCTGGGAAAGATTGAAGGCGGGAGGAGAAGGGGATGACAGAGGATGAGGTGGTTGGATGGCATCACCGACTCAATGGACATGAGTTTGAGTAAACTCTGGGAGTTGGTGATGGACAGGGAGGCCTGGCGTGCTGTGGTTCATGGGGTCACAAATAGTCAGACACGACTGAGCGACTGAACTGACTGAACCTGGCTTCCCAGGTTGCTCTAGCAGTAAAGCATCTGCCTGCAAATGCAGGAGACCTGAGAGACTAGGGTTTGATCCCTGGATTAGGAAGATCCCCTGGAGGAACACATGGCTACCCACTCCAGTATTCTTGCCTGGAGAATCCCATGGACAGAGGGGCCTGGCAGGCTGTAGTCCATAGGGTCACAAAGAGTCAGACATGAGTGCTTCTTAGCCTAGCACCCAAGGTCTCTACCTCCAAATATATTCTTTAGATTTTGCATAAAGAAGAAAAATACGTAGTTCTTGTCTGAGCCTTCTCCTTCTACACTGACTTATTATTGTCTCCCTGGGGCATGTAGGGACAGGACAATAGAAGGAGCTTCCTTTTACAAGGCTGATCCCATGCAGATGGAGGTGATTTGGGTATTCAAGCAAGGGACACCAGCTGGGCCACTATCAAGCAAGATTTCAAAAGGCTGGGCATAAAAGGGACTCCAGTTTCTTCCATGTGTCCACATCCCAATTACCAGGAATTCAACTCTTTTCCAATCAATACCTGTTGAGGTCCTTTAATGGACCGGAACCTGGTGGTCCAGAGTCGACAATAAGAAAGTAAAAGAAAGAGGCTGATATTCCTTGGTTTATGCAGAAAACCAATAAAGCCCTTGATACAGGGCTTGTGTTGCTCATGAAGGCACTGGGCGCTCTCTCGAGGGGGTGAAGTCACAGTTCGCCTTCTCGAGAGGGTCTTAGAAGCCTGGGCGGGAGAGCACGACGCGTTTCTACACTCCAGAGAATTAGCTGGAAAGAGAGAGAGAGAAAGACACGGGGACCCAAGCTCTGATGGAACAAGGGTGTTTTATTCAACATAGTGTGGGTATATATACTGTCTTACAAGGTAGCTTCATTCGGCAAAGATAAAGATCAAAAGCCAGACTTACAATTTATCAAGGAAACATAAGGCAATCCATATCAAAGAGAGAGGGTTGTAAATAATCACTTTTACCCTATGGTTCATAAAAAGGAAGAGGGTTGTAAATAGTTACTTATCACCTTATGGTGAAACTAATGAAGGAAATGCATGCATTCCTCAGTCGGAGCGGTTTGCCACCCCTCTTAATTCCTGAATATTCAGGAATTAATAAGGAACAGAGGATTCATGACAGATCCAAAACAGCACACAAGAAGCCTCCTGTTA
The DNA here is from genome assembly GCF_019923935.1 of Bubalus bubalis. Lineage (NCBI taxonomy): Eukaryota > Metazoa > Chordata > Mammalia > Artiodactyla > Bovidae > Bubalus > Bubalus bubalis. The sequence continues at coordinate 9,481,822 of NC_059164.1, read as the reverse complement.
AATGCTTCCTGACAAATACCTAACTTTTTCATAAGAGATCTAAAATGGCTGTGAACTCAACGAATAATGCTATCCAGTAAACTATGGGATCAAACTCCTGTTTTCGTGCCAGAATTTGGCACAAAAACAAAAATATAGATCAATGGAACAGAATAGGAAGCCCAGAGATAAGCCCACACACTAATGGTCACCTGCTCTATGACAAAGGAGGCAAGAATATACAACAGACAAAAGACAGTGTCTTCAATAAGTGGTGTTGGAAAATGGGCCAGCTATGTGTAATAGAATGAAATGAGAACATTCTCTAAGAGCATATGCAAAAATAAAATGAAAAGAGAACCCTTTTACGCTGTTAGCGGGAATGAATTGGTACAGCCACTACAGAGAAGAGTATGGAAGTTCCTTAAAAAACTAAAAATAGAACTACCATATGATCTAGCAATCCCACACCTGGGCTATATCTGGAGAAAACCATACTTCGAAAAGATACATGTCCCTCAATGTTCATTGCAGCACTATTTACAACAGCCAAGAAAGGAAGCAACCTAAATGTCTTATCAACAGAGCAATGGATACAGAAGGTGTGATATATACGTACAGAGGAATATCACTCAGCTATAAAAAAGAATAAGACAATGGCATTTCTAGCAACATGATGGAAGAAGAGTTATGACCAACCTAGACAGCATATTCAAAAGCAGAGACATTACTTTGCCAACAAAGATCCATCTAGTCAGTTCAGTTCAGTCGCTCAGTCATGTCCGACTCTTTGCAACCCCATGAATCACAGCACGCCAGGCCTCCCTGTCCATCACCAACTCCTGGAGTTCTCTTAGACTCACGTCCATCGAGTCAGTGATGCCATCCAGCCATCTCATCCTGTGTGATCCCTTTCTCCTCCAGCCCCCAATCCCTCCCAGCATCAGAGTCTTTTCCAATGAGTCAACTCTTCGCATGAGGTGGCCAAAGTACTGGAGTTTCCGCTTTAGCATCATTCCTTCCAAAGAAATCCCAGGGCTGATCTTCAGAATGGACTGGTTGGATCTCCTTGCAGTCCAAGGGACTCTCAAGAGTCTTCTCCAACACCACAGTTCAAAAGAATCAATTCTTCAGTGCTCAGCCTTCTTCACAGTCCAACTCTCACATCCATACAAGGCTATAGTTTTTCCAGTGGTCATGTATGGATGTAAGAGTTGAACTATAAAGAAAGCTGAGCACAGAAGAATTAATGCTTTTGAACTGTGGTGTTGGAGGAGACTCCTGAGTGTCCCTTGGACTGCAAGGAGATCCAACCAGTCCATCCTAAGGATCAGTCCTGGGTGTTCATTGGAAGGACTGATGTTGAAGCTGAAACTCCAATACTTTGGCCACTTGATGCAAAGAACTGACTCATTGGAAAAGACCCTGATGCTGGGAAAGGTTGAAGGCAGGAGGAGAAGGGGATGACAGAGGATGAGATAGTTGGATGGCATCACCAACTTGATGGACCTGAGTTTGAGTAAGCTCTAGGTGTTGGTGATGGAGGGAAGCCTGGCATGCTGCAGTCCATGGGGTTGCAAAGAGTTGGATACGACTGAGCAACTGAACTGAACTGATGGACCTAGAGATTATCATAGAAAGCAAAATAAGTCAAAGATAAATATCATATGATATCACTTATATGTGGAATCTAAAAATGTGATGCAAATCAACTTATTTATGAAAAGAGTCACAGACTTAGAAAACAAAAAACTTATGGTTATCAAGAGGGAAAGGTGGGGAGAGGAATAAATTAGGAATTTAGGGTTAACATATATACTATTATATATAAAATATATAATAAACAAGGATCTATGGTATAGCAGATACCATAGCACAGAGAACTCAACTCAATACTATGTAATAACCTATATGGGAAAATAATCTTTAAAATAATGGATATATTATTATTAACTGAATCAAAAAGATTCGACACTGAAAGACGAACCCCCCCCTGGTTGGTAGGTGGCCAATAGGCCAATATGCTACTGGGAAGAGCAGAGAAACAGCTCCAGAAGGAATGTAGAGGCTGAGCCAAAGCAGAAAGAACGCCCACTTGTGGATGTGTGATGGCGAAAATCAAGTCCGATGCTCTAAAAAACAATATTGCATAGGAACCTGGAATCTTAGTTCCATGAATCAAGGCAAATTAGAAGAGGTCAAACTGAAGATGCCAAGACCGAACATCAACATTTTAGGGATCAGTGAACTAAAATGGACTGGAATGGGTGAATTTAACTCAAATGACCATTATATCTACTACTGTGGGCAAGAATCCCTTAGAAGAAATGGATTAGCCATCATAATCAACAAGGAGAGTCCGAAACGCAGTACATGGGCGTAATCTCAAAAACGACAGAATGATCTCAGTTTGTTTCCACGGCAAACCATCCACTGTCACAGTGATCGTCGGTGCCCCAACCGCCAGTGCCAAAGACGCTGAAGTTGAACTGTTCTATGAAGACCTGCAAGACCTTCTAGCACTAACACCAAAAAAGATGTACTTTTCATTACAGGGGACTGGAAGGCAAAAGTAGGAAGTCAAGAGACACCTGGAATAACAGGCAAGTTTGGCCTTGGCGTACAAAATGAAGAACAGCAAAGGTTAACAGTTTGCCGAGAAAACGCACTGGTCATAGGAAACACCATCTTCCACCAACACAAGAAACAACTCTATCCATGGATATCACCAGATGGTTAATACTGAAATCAGATTGATTATGTTCTTTGCAGCTGAAGATGGAGAAGCTCTATGCAGTCAGCCAGAAGACAACTCGGGAACTATCTGTGGCTCAGATCATGAGTTCCTTATTGCAAAATTCAGACCTAAATTGATGCAAGTAGGGAAAACCACTAGGTCATTCAGGTATGACCTAAATGAAATCCCTTATGATTATACAGTGGAAGTGACAAATAGATTCAAGGAAGTAGATCTGATAGAGTGCAAAGCAATCAACACATTCAATGCAATCCCTATCAAAATTCCAATGGCATTTTTCACAGAAGTAGAACAAGCAATCCTATAACTTATATGAAACCACAAAAGACTTCAAAAAACCAAAGGATCTTAAACTTATCTGGAGGCATCATACTCTCCGATTTAAAACTATAATATAGTAATCAAAACAGTAATGGTACTGCCATAAAGACAGACATATAGATCAATGGAACCTAACAGAGAGCCCAGAAACAAACCCACATATTTATGGTCAATTTACGACAAAGCCAAGAACATGCCATCGTGAAAGGACAGTATCTTCAGTAAATGGTACTGGGAAAACCAGACAGCCACACGCAAACAAATGGAACTGGAACATTATCTTGCACCACACACAAAGTTTAACTCAAAGTGGATTAAAGACTGAAATGCAAGACCCGAAATCATAGAACTCCTAGAAGAAATAGTGGGTGATCTCCTTGACACAGGTCCCGGTGACAATTTTTTTGAATTAAAACCATAAGCAAAGGCAACAAAAGCAAAAATAAACTTCAGCAAAATGAAAAGGTAAACTACCAGTATCAGACAATACTTGCAAATAATATTTATGATAAGGGATTAATATCCAAAATATACTAAGAACTCATTCAACTCGACAGCAAAAATAATAAAATAATCTAGAAAATGAGCCGAGGACCTGGACATTTTTTCAAAGAAGACATACAGATGGCCAACAGGTACGCGGAAGGATGCTCAACATCACAGATCAGGGCAATGCAAATCAAAGACACGACCAGATGACCACTCACATCTGTTAGAATGGCTGTTATCAGAAGCACAAGAAATGAAAAATGCTGGCAAGGGTGTGGAGAAAATGGAGCCCTTGTGCACTGTGGATGGAAATGTAAATGCATCCAGCCACCACAGAAAACAGTACAAAGGCTTCTAAAAAAGCTAAAAACAGAACTACCGTACGATCCAGCATTCCCATTTCTGGGTCTTTGTCCAGAGAAAACAAGAAACACTAACTCAAAAATATACAAGCACCGCGGTGTTCACTGCAGCATTATTTACAAGAGCCGAGTTGTGGAAACAACCTGTGTCCATTGATGGGTGAATGCATAAAGAAATGGCAGTACATGTGCACAATATTAACCAGCCTTCTGAAAAGATTTAAATAACTAAAAAGATTTAAATCTTATAATTTGCAGCAAGATAGATGGACCTTGAGGGCATTATGCTAAGTGAAATAAGTCAGAGAAATAAAACCATACAGTTTCACTTATGTGGAGAATCTAAAAAAATAGTAATAAAAACACGACCTCATATACAGAGAATGAATTGGTAATTGCAAGAGGTGGAGACAGGGAGTGGACAGGGGGCGAAATGGGTCAAGTCAAAAGGTACAAACTCCCAGCTGTCAGTCATGGGGATATGATGCACACACAGCACGGTGGCTGTAATTAATAACACTGCATTGTACATCTGACAAGTTGTTAAATCTTAAAACTTTTCCTCACAAGAAAAGTCTGTAACTACGTATGGCGACATACTAACTAGACTTATTGTGGCGATCATTCTGTGATGCACACAAAAGCCGAGTTGCTGATGCTGTATGCCTGAAACTAATGTGTGTCAGGTATAACTCAGTTTAAAAACATTTTTTAAAGTAAACAAATAAGTAAATCACATTCTCTTGGGGAAACGCTGCTTTCAATCGCCCTTCTTAAATGAAACATCTCATGCGGTGGGGAGGCTCCCCAGGACAGCCACTGTAGTTCCAGGCTGTCTCAGCAAGATGCTGCCGATTATGTACTTACAGCCTCTGGGGCCACAGTTCTCAGATGCAGATCAGGCAGCTGTGCTGCGAGGTGGGAGCTCAGTTCTGAGACTGAGGACTCCACTGCTTTAGCTACACCTGGGTCTCTCAAATCGTGCGTTGCTCCACAGTGCACCTTGTTAGTTCCATGGAAAATTTCTTGAGCCTGGCAGGTGACAGGCGTCAGTCCAGCCCACTCGTGACCAGCTTACCACGGCACAGGGGTCTTAGGCGGCCAGAGCTCTACCAGCTCTGCCTGCGACTTTGCCGTGCCGGCTTCGCACTTTCCACTGGTAACAGATCTGTTGTTTTTTTCTGAGATTTCTTTTACAGTGGTGGACGCTGTAATGACTTTAAATATTTTGAGTTGTGCCTATCTACTCAAGATTGTGCCAGCTGGTGAAACCACCAGATACTTCTTGTCTCCACTTACTTCCGCAAGTCCCACAACAGTTTACACTTTGGACTTACCTTGAGGCTTCGCGAGTCTCCTCACAGTTGCCATCTTGCTTCCTTTAGGTTGACGGGTTCCCATTATTATTCCTTGTTGAAATGATCCCAATTCAACCAGACTTAGTGTTTCTGGCTGTCTTTTTTTTAATTGCTGTGTGACTTTATTACTCTAAACATACAATAAAAAAACAAAAACTAGCCCAAATACATCAAACGATAGCACACGTAAACCCAAGACAGGCCAGTGCCACCCGTCCTTCAGAGTTACGGGCACTGATACTGACGGCGAGGCCAGCGTGCTGGCTGTGGGGGGAGAGGGGCAGGAGAGGGGTGAGGAGGGGCAGCCCCCGCCCGTGTGTGTGTGTGTGTGTGTGCATCAGCTCGCCTGCACCCGTGGGCACCTGCGGGCGGGAGGGGAGAGGGGCAGGGAGCCAAGGGGCTGGGGGGTGCGGCCCCGAGCATGGCCTCTGCTCACAGGCTCAACCAAAGAGAAAGCAGTCATCTACCACCGAGTGCCCCACTCAGCTGAGCCTCAGGCTGGGCTGTGGCCACCCCAGAGCCGTCCTCTCCAGTCGTCCAGCTCCTCGGGAAGCCAGACCCTCTCCTGCCCACCAGGACAGTGTCTGCACCCAGGACCTGCAGAAGCCCCCACCTGGCTCGAGGTCTTGCCGGGCGGCTCTTCCCAGTGGGGCACCCAGGCTGAGCGTCCCTTCTGCCTCTGTTACCCAGAAAATTTATCTTTAAAAAAAGACAAGGTTATCTCAGATGGGACCCGCAAGATGACCCCTCAGGTGCCCCAGAAGGAACCAATCACAGAGCACGGCTAGGGGCAAGGACCTGGCAGGGCCTACCTGAAGCGCTCACCTTATGGAGCAGGTTGGCCGCAGAGTCCCAGTGCCATCGCCCCCAAGACCTGGGGTTTTCACACTCAAATTGTCCTCCAGGAAGGATCCAGACAAACTTGAAAAGCTCAGAAGGCAAACTAAGCAGCCTGGAGAGTGGCAAAGAGGCAGTGAAATCAGGGGCTTCCGGGCTCCCTTCGCCACAGTTTGGGAGCCCACTGACATTTCCAGCAGCTGTCTTCAGGACCCACGTTGTTGCTGTTCAGTCGCCCAGTTGTGTCTGACTTTTTGCCACCCCATGGACTGAAGCAAGCCAGGCCTCCCTGTCCCTCAGCATACCCTGGAGTTTGCCCAGGTTCATGTTCTTTGCATCATGGATGCCATAGAGCCATCTCATCCTCTGACGCCCCCTTCTCCTTCTGCCCTTGATCTTCCCCAGCATCAGGGTCTTTTCCAATGAGTTGTCAGGACCCGTATCCTCACCAAAACTGTCGAGTGACAAAACTCAAGCAATTTAGTAATGATTTGGGGGTCCTTTGGTCAAGGGAAAACAACCCACGGATTCAGGACCTCCCAGCAGCACAGCCTCCTCACAAATGCCTGGCAGGAGCTTCATCAGCCTTAGAGGCTATGTGGAAACAGCCTGATTGGTCAGGGGGCTTCATTAGGAGGCGAGCAAGCCCCGAGCTCCAGGGTCAGGTAAACGAGCCACAGCGGAGCTGCAGTGTAGTATAGAGTGCTCAGTGTATATCGGGTTCCCTGACAGGGGACTAGTTGCTTTTAACAAAGCTAACTGGTATAAACAGGCCTTTGATGAGCTTCCTCAATTACCCCAAAGCAGGTGTAGAAACTGAAGTCTTTATCAGCTGCATTTTATATACAGAGAGAACTAGCCTGAGAAGTGGTTCTCACTGCTGGAACTGTAAACATTTTTTTGGCTTTTTTCTTAAATTTTACTAAATTCTTTGCAACCTAACGGGGTCCCAGTCTCACGCCCACAGACACTGATTTACTTAGTTGCTTGCAAGAACTTCCCAGCAGGGTTTCCTTTTTCATTTTGTATTTTTTTGTTTTTAGTTGTTAAACCTCCACAGGGGATTGTAATGTGCTCCTGATTCACTGGTATAAATTCGTGGGAGGACAAGGAATCTAAAAACATACTCAAAATCCATATAAGTCTTAAAATATAAAACGTGGATAATCCAAGTGTGATATTTGTGAATTTGCTAGGTACAAAAGTACGGGCAAGTGACTATGGAGGAGAATGGATAGAAAATGAATTTTCCTTCAGCAAGAGATGATGGTGTTGGCCTTTGTAGTTCAGAACCTCTTAGTCCTGTTAATAAAGCCACAGCCATGAGGACCACCAAGTATGGTGGGGGTCCCGAGGGTCCCGGGTGAGCGGACGATGGGCCGCAGCCCTGGGCCTCTCCCCAGCCCTGATGTGGCCGCCGTTTTGAAACCCTGACAGACACGAACATGTCCTAAATGCAGCCCCACTGTGAGACCCGAGTCACGAAGCTGCCCACGTCTCCCTCGTCCAAATTTAGGGCACTGTTAAGGACAAACAGGAATTTAAAATAAGACGCTTAATTCTGTCGAAAATAAGGCAAGGGATTTTCCTTTAGGTCTGAGTATTTACCTTAGAAAACTTGTGTTTTCTCACACTCTTTGAAATGTATTTTTAAGAAACTCAATAAGCCTTCGTCAGGTTCGCGCTCTCAGGGCCCTGGGAGCCATGCCTTTGACCTGTAACTGTCAGGCCAGGGCACCCCATCCTCCAGCTTCTGTGGAGAGGAGGAGCTACACTTCAGTGCCGCAAACTGCTCAAGTCTTCCTGTCATACAGACGTGCGTGCCCCTTTCACCCCTCAGAAAGTCAATCAGCTAAGGAGGTGGTCACCCCACTCACCAGGGAAATTCAGCGAGAGCCACATGTGACCAACGGCGCCGTGTGGTTCTCGGATGACCACTTACCGTTTATCTGAGAACACGTGTACAGCGACTGTACCTGCCTGGCCGCACAAAAGGGTCTTTGTGCGACCTTTGTTTTTGCGACCTTAGCCAAATGCCTGTGATGGAGCAGCGCGTTCTAATTTAACCCTCAGTCAATAGTGTTTTCTTTCTCTACTACCTTTTTGGAGAAGACGTCTGAAGTGAGAGTTTTTTCGAACTGTATATTTCCCCAACAGCACCTTCGTTCTTTAAAGTGATGGTCTTTTTAACTTGCACATTTCCTATCCACGGTGAGAAGTACTAAAGGTACAGGTGTTTTTGTCAAACTTGCTCCCTTCCACAACAGGTGGAACACAGAAGTGAGAGGAATTCCAAATAGCGATATTGTCACTAGAAGCTGAGGCTGATTGGAGCTGCTGTCTGTAATTGAGTAATTACTTCAAGCCAGTCTGTCATGTTCAGTGAGAAATAATGGTTCATGATTCCCACTTCTTGAAAGAAAAAAGAAAAAGAGAGGTTTTTTTTAAGTTTTATATACACATTGTTAGGAATTAAAAATGTCAATAACCCAATGTGTTCATCTTTCCCTTTGTGACATCTTTACTTTTCAATTAAAAGAAATTTACCAAAATAATACACGTATAGTTATTTTTTTTAAAAGGCCAAGGAATTCTAAATAGTTGTAATGAAAAACAGCAGTTCTTTGCTTTATCCTTCACTGTCTCCGTAACTGTATCAGGATTTACAGAGCCACGTACTATTGCAGAAGTATTACCTTACACAACGACTGGAGCCCGCTCAACAGCCTGTGTAAGGCTTCTGCTTCTGTGTCCGGGCTCGGCTCTAACATCCCCAGGGCAGGCAGTCTGGAGGGAAGATGGGCGTGGAACGAGAGCAAGGACAAACTGGAGCCTGCATTCGTCCCTCAGCCCCTTGGCGACGGGGCTGGGAACACGGTCTGCGGGCCACATCGGCGCAGACCTTCCATTATAGGGTGAGAGACACAGATCTACACTATGAGTAATAGGAGCCATTGGTGTTTGCTAAGGAGGCAAATGAAAATTCAATCTTAATTCTAAAGATACTACACAAGTATCCACCAATTTATAAACAAATGGTCAGTTTATACACTGGTTTAAAAATATTTCATTTAATAAATACCTTACTTTGTATTCATTTTATTGATCAGTCATTCTTTGAGTATCCTGATATCTATTACATATTGACGACAAATCTGTCAACCAAATGAGGAGTACAACAACACTAGGGTCTTCTACTTACACCATTTTGGGGCAGAACCCTTATTTACATGAAACAAATGAATGAGATAAATTCAAAGTCAATATATTGGGAAAAATACATTTTAATCCACAACTCTTAATACTAGCATTTAGTTATTTACAATGGTATTTACAATCAATTTTACAACAACTTTTGTGAAGAGAGATTAACTATAACATACAGCCATGTATCTACAATATACAGGTCATAACTTTCTTCCAACTAATAAACCGTAACTGTGTATAAAAATGGTAACAGTTAAAACTGCTACAATTCAAAATCACTGTAATTAAATTAGATTCTGGTAAATTTTCCTGGGGTTGGGAAATAATGGTCAGCTCAGAAGAGGAGAGGAGGCAAGTACATGTAAACCCCACTTTCTCCCACTTTGAAGCTGGTGCTCCCTGACGCAGCTGACCTGCCCTTGAAGTAAAATCTGTCCCTGAATCCTGACTAGAATTCCTGTGCCTGACCTTCTAAATCTCAAACACTGTTTTAGGCCTGTTATGATGAATCCACAGCAGATGGCTTTAACTTTGGGGTGGACTTGTTTTTAGATACCAATGCTCAGTCGCTCAGTTGCCGTCTGACTCTTTGCAACGTGTCCAGCTCTTTGTGACCACATGGACTGCAGCACGCCAGACCTCCCTGCTGCTGCTGCTAAGTCGCTTCAGTTCTGTCCGACTCTGTGCGACCCCACAGATGGCAGCCCACCAAGCTCCCCCGTCCTGGGATTTTCTAGGCAAGAGTACTATAGCAGGGTGCCATTGCCTTCTCCGCCAGACCTCCCTGTCCACCACCATATCCCAGAGTTTACTCAAACTCATGTCCATTGAGTTGGTGATGCCATCCAATCATCTCATCCTCTGGAATCCCATTGTCTTCCCATCTTCAATCTTTCCCAGCATCAGGCTCTTTTCAAATGAGTCCGTTCTTTGCATCAAGTGGCCAAAGTATTGGAGTTTCAGCTTCAGCATCAGTCCTTCCAATGAACACCCAGGACTGATCTCCTTTAGGACGGACTGGTTGGATCTCCTTGCAGTCCAAGGGACTCTCAAGAGTCTTCTCCAACACCACAGTTCAAAAGCATCAATTCTTCTGCGCTCAGCTTTCTTTATAGTCCAACTCTCAAATCCATACATGACTACTGGAAAAACCATAGCTTTGACTAGATGGACCTTTGTTGGCAAAATAATGTCTATGTTTTTTAACATGCTGTCTAGGTTGCTCATAACTTTTATTCCAAGGAGCAAGCGTCTTTTAATTTCATGGCTGAGTCACCATCTGCACTGATTTTGGAGCCCCAAAAAATAAAATCTGTCACTGTTTTTATTGGTTCCCCATCTATTTGCCATGAAGTGATAGGACTGGATACCATGATCTTAGTTTTCTGAATGTTGAGCTTTAAGCCAACTTTTTCACTCTCCTCTTTCAAGAGGCTCTTTAGTTCTTCTTCACCTTATGCCATAAGGGTGGTGTCATCTGCATATCTGAGGATATTGATATTTCTCCAGGCATTCTTGATTCCAGCTTGTGCTTCTTCCAGCCCAGCGTTTCTCATGATGTACTCTGCATATAAGTTAAATAAGCAGGGTGACAATATGCAGCCTTGACATACTCCTTTTCCTATTTGGAACCAGTATGTTGTTTCATGTCCAGTTCTAACTGTTGCTTCCTGACCTGCATATAGGTTTCTCAAGAGGCAGGTCAGGTGGTCTGGTATTTTCATCTCTAGAAGAATTTTCCAGTTTGTTGTGATCCACACAGTCAAAGGCCTTTGCATAGTCAATAAAGCATAAGTAGATGTTTTTCTGGAGCTCTCTTCCTTTTTTGATGATCCAGCAGATGTTGGCAATTTGATCTCTGGTTCTTCCACCTTTTCTAAATCCAGCTTGAACATGTGGAAGTTCACGGTTCGTGTACTGTTGAAGCTAGGCTTGGAGAATTTTGAGCATTACTTTGCTAGTGTGTGAGATGAGTGCAATTGCACAGTAGTTTGAGCATTCTTTGGCATTTCCTTTTTTTGGGATTGGAATGAAAACTGACCTTTTCCAGTCCTGTGGCTACTGCTGAGTTTTCCAAATTTACTGATCATGGTCAAGGGTTCTGACAAAACGTGGTCTACTGGAGAACGGAATGGCAAACCACTTCAGTATTCTTCCCTTGAAAACCTCACGAACAGTATGAAAAGGCAAAAAGATAGGACACTGAAAGATGAACTCCCTGGGTTGGTTGGTGCCCAATATGCTACTGGAGATCAGTGGAGAAATAACTCCAGAAAGAATGAAGAGACAGAGACAAAGCAAAACACCACCCAGCTGTGGATATGACTGGTGACAGAAGCAAGGTCCAATGCTGTAAAGAGCAATACTGCATAGGAACCTGGAATGTTAGGTCCATGAATCAAGGCAAATTGGAAGTGGTCAAACAGGAGATGGCAAGAGTGAACATCTAAATTTTAGGAATGTCAGCAAACTAAAATGGACTGGAAATGGTGAATTTAACTCAGATGACCATTATGTCTACTACTGTGGGCAAGAATCCCTTAGAAGAAATGGAGTAGCCATCACAGTCAACAAGAGTCTGAAATGCAGTACTTGGATGCAATCTCAAAAACGACAGAATGATCTCTGTTCATTTCCAAGGCAAACCATTCAATATCACGGTAATCCAAGTCTATGCCCCAACCAATAATGCTGAAGAAGCTGAATTTGAAAAGTTCTATGAAGACCTACAAGACCTTCTAGAACTAACACCCAAAAGACATCCTTTTCATTATAGGAGACTGGAATGCAAAAGTAGGAAGTCAAGAAATAGCTGGAGTAATGGGTAAATTTGGCCTTGAAGTACAGAATGAAGCAGGGCAAAGGCTAACAGAGTTTTGCCAAGAGAACGCACTGGTCGTGGCAAACACCCTCTTCCAACAACACAAAAGAAGACTCTACACATGGACAACACCAGATGGTCAATACTGAAAATCAGACTGATTATGTTCTTTGCAGCCAAAGATGGAGCAACTCTATACAGTCAGCAAAAACAAGACCAGGAGCTGCTCAGATCATGAACTCCTTAATACCAAATTCAGATTTAAATTGAAGAAACTAGGGAAAACTGCTAGACTATTCAGGTATGACGTAAATCAAACACCTTACAACTATTTAGTGAAAGTGACAAATAGATTCAAGGGATTAGATCTGATAGAGTGCCTGAAGAACTATGGACAGAGGTTCGTGACATTGTACATGAGACAGGGATCAAGACCTTCCTCAAGAAAAAGAAATGCAAAAAGGCATAATGGAGGCCTTACAAACAGCTATGAAAAGAAGAGAAGTGAAAGGCAAAGGAGAAAAGGAAAGATAAACCCATTTGAATGCAGAATATACCCATTTGAATGCAGAGTTCCAAAGAATTGCAAGGAGAGATAAGAAAGCCTTCCTCAGTGATCAATGCAAAGAAATAGAGGAAAACAATAGAATGGGAAAGACTAGAGATCTCTTCAAGAAAATCAGAGACACCAAGGCAAATTTTCATGCAAAGATGGGCACAATAAAGGACAGAAATGGTATGGACCAAACAGAAGCAGAAGATATTAAGAAGAGGTGGCAAGAATACACAGAAGAGCTATACAAAAAAGATCCTCAGGACTTAGATAATTACGATGGTGTGATCACTCACCTAGAGCCAGACATCCTGGAATGCGAAGTCAAATGGGCCTTAGGAAGCATCACTACGAACAAAGCTAGTGGAGGTGATGGGATTCCAGTTGAGCTATTTCAAATCCTAAAAGATATCAATGCTAATGACCTGTTAATCATTTTTATGGCTGCCCAATGTTAGTCCTAGGTGCGGTCAAGAAACTACTGCTCTCTGGTGCCTACACAGCATATTTCCTGTGTCTTCAGTGAAGCTAACTGTCCACACTATAAGCCTAACATTTTGATGAAGCCTCGTCCCGACTGAGAAGGTAGGTCAGAGCAGTGAAGAGCAGCTCTATTAAAATCAACCAGATGATTCTGAATTTCTCCCTACTACAGAAGACTTAGAGGAAAGTTTTTAAATGCCTGGGCTAATAAAAATCATCCACCAGTCCCTTTCCTTAATAAAGCAGTCAACAGTCTGTTAATATATTTTCTAGATAATAAAATAAAGCTTTTTTAAGAGATACTGTGAGAGATATTGTTGATCACAGCTATATTTTACTTGATTTAGCTCTTGGTTAGAAATTTGTATCTAAATTAATATTTTATTCTTATAGAAAAATACAGTCCATTTTATGAGTTTCTAGAAATAAATTAAGGAGAAAAATAGACACTACATGTTCCTAATAGTCTCCCTGGAAATGACAGTATTTGCCTGGGAGGATATACACACTTAATGTGTATGTAATACTTCATTTCAAAATATATTTAATTCTTTTCTATCTCTTTTAATTTTCTAAGTGACTAGTAATACACAAGCTAGTGATTAGTCATTTTTCCATCCAAGAATTTCATTAAAGAAACATGTGGCATGTCTTACAGTGGTACAGATACAAGGGAACTGGAAATCCAGGTTTACTTTTTAAACTATAAATGGTTGGCAACTGTTTCCTTTATAGTTATTGCAGGAGTAGGTCCAACATGAGTCCATATATAGCCCTTCTCTGGTCTGGTGGGAACTGTGGGAAATGGTGATGAACGTGACTTGAAATATTCAGAAGGTGCATGACAGACAAATTCCAAGTATTCCATCTTCCTTGGAAGATCCTCCTCTGGTCCTGGAAGGGAGCCACAATTTACATTTTTGAAGATATGTATCATTTTCATAAAAATTAAAATTCCTAAACACTACGAGAAACTGGTCTGGTGCTAACCTGACATTAATCCTTGAAATATATATTATTTTGAAGTTACTGCCTATCATTTTTTTCTGCTTTTAACTGCTTAAGGAAGACAGTATTCTCTCCAAAATATAACTCAATATAGAAAGGATTCTAAAAGTGATATTTAGCCTTATATAATGTCTACTATATGTCTGCTGCTGCTGCTAAGTCACCTGAGTCGTGTCTGACTCTGTGCGACCTCACAGACGGCAGGCCACCAGGCTCCCCTGTCCCTGGGATTCTCTAGGCGAGAATACTGGAGTGGGTTGCCATTTTCTTCTCCAATGCATGAAAGTGAAAAGTGAAAGTGAAGTCGCTCAGTCATGTCAGACTCTCAGCAACCCCATGGGCTGTAGCTCACCAGGCTCCTCCATCCATGGGATTTTCCAGGCAGGAGTACTGGAGTGGGGTGCCATTTCCTTCTCTGCTACTATATGTCAACACTGATCTAAATACTTGACAGATACATCAATGCTTTGAATCCTCACAGCAACCCTCTGAGTTAGGTACTATGATTATTCCCATTTTACATGAGGGAAAGAGGCGAGAGAGATGAAGGAAACTGCCTGAGATCACACAGCTAGTAAGTGGCAGTCCTATGAACCCAGACAGTCCAGTTCCAGAGTCTGGGCTCTGAAACTTTATGATATATGGTCTCCTTCAGAACATTAGGAAGAGGAGGTGAGAGAGAAGCCCAAGAGGTGGTTCAGGCACATTACTGCCTCTGCTGACAATCGGATCTGACGGGACAGGTAAATAAAAGTTCACTCTTGTATGTACTTACAAGCAGAAGACTAAAACTGCTTGGCCACGTGTCAAAACTTGACACGCAGGTGAGAATAACAGTTATACTTTATTTGTCCTTCCATTCTCTCGGAAAAATACCTTTTGTGTTTTTTCTTAGAATGAAAAAGTAATGTATGCTCATTGCAGAAAGGCTGGAAAGTTTGGGGGTAATTTTAAAACTCTAAACACTTTCAAAATTCTATTTATCAACAACTTCTTCCTGTGAGTCTATATCAAGAATCAATTCTTTGGTCAGCCTTGAAATCAATGAGTACGGTGGCTGCCATTTCAACCACCGACAACAATATAACAGGTTACAAATGGTCCAGGATGATGTGTGTGATATGTAGAGGAACACATGTTGAGAATGTGTAAGATGTTGAAACATAACCATGACAGTTCCTCTAGAAATTATTTTTAAGTAACTTTTTGTATGTTACCTAAATAATATAGTTCTTGAGCAATAAATTCTTTTAATAGAGTTTAACCCTGGGTCACCCAGAAAAATCTTATCCACACAGCTTTTTAGTAGGTGCATGCTGCCCCATAACTCAAAATAATTGATAGCCTCAAACCCCAGCTTTATAAAATTTCATATTTTCTGTAAAATTATCTTTTTTGTACTTATGCTTCTTTGATATGGACTGAATTGTATGCCCCCAAATTCATTTGCTGAAGTCCTAATCCCTAATGTAGTAACATTTGCAGAGAGGGCATTGAAAGAGGTAATTAAGGGTAAATGAAGTTGTAAGGATGCAGCTCTCATCCTATAGAATTGGTGACCTTATAAGAGGAAGAGACGCTAGGAGTGTACGCACACAGAGGAAAGCTCATGTGAGGACACAACCAAAAAAGTGGCTGTCCACAAGCCAGGAAGAGAGCTCGCACCAGAAACTGACCCTGACAGCACCTCGATCCTGGACTTGCAGCCTCCAGAACTGTGAGACAGAAAAATTCTGTTGTTTAGCCCATTCAGTTTATTGTATTTTGTCATGGCGGCCTGAGCAGATGAACAGTTTCACATAATAACGGAAAATAAACTGGTTCAAGAACCTGTCTGTCCCTGTCTAACTCACCCACGATGTAGGACGCAGGGTCGAACTGGTCCCTGGGGCTAGCGAGAGTGGGAATGAGCCACGTCAGCGCTGCACTCTTCTCACAGTACTGGTCCTGGATAAAACCTCTGATCTGAGCATAGTAAGGTTTTCCATCTTGTTCATCAATTACAGAAACAACATCTCCAATTTGGTAATAGACTCCCTGGGAGAAACAGAAGATAAGCCTATATTTAAAAAAACAGAACAACACTACAGGTGCGAACTGAAACTTCCTTAATATGAAAACAACAGTTTTCTAAGTGGTCAACAGAAGGTCTTTGAGATGGTCTGATGCGTTGACATTTACATGGTTGTGATTGATGCCAATTCTAAAGCTGTTTCTTTTTTCTGTCTTTGGCTGTGCTGGGGTTTGGCTGCTGTGCACTCCTCACTGGGGCCTGTGGGCTTTCTCCAGCTGTGGTGCACAGGCTCTCTTGTGCAGCCAAAGGGCTTCTTATGGTGGTGTGTGGCCTCAGCAGTTGCAGCACATGGGCTCTCTAACTGTGGCTCACTGGCTTAGCTGCCCCTAGGCATATGGGATCTTATTTCCCTGAGCAGGGATCAAACCCGGGTCCCTTGCACTGGAAGGCAGATTCTCAATCAATGAACCACCAGGGAAGTCCCTAAAGTTGTTTCAATTTTGAATGAAAAAAATTTCACATACACATGATGACTTGCAGCTGGAGAAAACATGTGTTTATAAAAATAATTGTATATCACAATAGTACAATCCCTACTCTTTTCGCCAGAACCACTGCACTGGACAAAGTTAAGTGACTTGCTAAAAGCTCCATAAGGCAGCACCGCAGCGGAGGCGCCGATACCAGCCCAGGAGTCTACCTCTGTACAGTCTTGAAAAGCAGTGCTTTTATCAAAACAACTTCACCTCTCCCCCTCACCACGGACTTCCAGGAGCAGCCAATCCCCACTACTGCCTTTCTCCTCTCACTTCTTGAAGGCATTTTTGAACCTCTGTGCCCACTCCCATCTCTGTGTCAGGCTCCATCCTCTATTTGTCCAAATCTCTCCTCTCCCTCCTTAACCGTCAGTGTTGACAGGTTGACTAGGATGGCTCGTTGCCCTGGCTCCACACCACACATTTGGATTTTAAAAACAATTCCCATAATCTACATTAAAAAATACCTAAGATCCTCATATAGTATTTCCATAGGCAACTTCCTCTTCCCACTCAGCTCTGGATGTTATATAATAGCCATGTATGGGGGAAAAGAGCTTAGAAAGGAACAAAAAACACAATCATACCTTATACAGAGTAGCGAAGACCTTTAGACTAACCCAAAATTTTAGTACCACATTATGCCTTCCAGGTGGCTCAGGGGTAAAGAATCCACCTGCAATGCCGGAGATGGAGGTTCAGTCCCGGGGTGGGAAGACCCACTAGAGGAGCAAATAGCAAACCACTCCAGTACTCTTGCCTCGGAAATCTCATGGGCAGAGCGTGGCAGGTTACAGTCCATGGGGTCACAAAAGAGTTGGATAAGTGACTAAACAACAACAAAAATACAATACATTCAAATCTTCCTTCAATAACTATGATGCTCACCTTGTAGAAGATTGATTCTGCAGTGATTATGGTGGAAACGGACTCAGGAGCTTTGATAGGCTATGAAAAAACAGAAGTAAAAATATTAGCACATTCATAGTGTGTGTGTGTGTGTCTGTGTGTGTGTGTAGTGTGTATAGGCATTTTTCCAGCCACATATGAGTTCTGTAATCTGAGAAATACTAAAGTTGTTTGGTGACAAGAACTGCAGTGTTAAAAAAATAAAAATCTTCTGAACATTGCGACAAAGCATTGTCTGAATATTTCTGCTGTTATTTCCGTTACCTTTAGCTTAAAAATTGCTGAGAATCAAAGGACAAGCTCCTGATCATGTGGCTGAGACCTAACAGAACCCTTCTCAGAGCTTTACTGCACGTAACAATCTAGTTTTAAAAAGTATCTGTGGCTTTAATGGCCTGAGCATGACAGAGGTGGAAATAACAAACAAGTCTCCTCAAAGACATTTTCCATCTCAACTTAACTATAGCTATAATATCATCAGAACTAGTTTTCTAACAAGTCTGAACCAAAGGAAGCTTTCTTGGGAGTTACTAGTAATTTGCCACCATTCAATCATCATCGAAATTTCTTCTTAAGCTGTAATACACACTTTTATGCCATGACACAGTAACTAGGCCTTCCCAAATATGTCTTGATATCATCCTTGAAGAAAGTGGTTACAAGAAAAATTGATATTAAAATACTTTCAGAAAACATATTCCACCATACATAAGAGGAAAAGGGTGTTTAAGTGTGTACAACTATAATCAAGTATTCACATATTTTGTCTAGTCAATAATCACATTTTAGAAAACAAATTTATTAAAATCCTAATAAATTAGAAGCAACAATGGCACCCCACTCCAGTACTCTTGCCTGGAAAATCCCATGGACGGAGGAGCCTGGAAGGCTGCAGTCCATGGGGTCACTGAGGGTCAGACACGACTGAGCGACTTCACTTTCACCTTTCACTTTCATGCATTGGAGAAGGAAATGGCAACCCACTCCAGTGTTCTTGCCTGGAGAATCCCAAGGATGGGGGAGCCTGGTGGGCTGCCGTTTATGGGTCGCAAAGAGTCGGACACGATTGAAGCGACTTAGCAGCAGCAGCAAGGTCATATAAAAACACATTTGGATATTGTCAAAATTACAGATCTTGGTGTCCTGGGTTCCCCCTCACCTTTGCTTAAATACTGGAGGGGTTTACATGACTTTCATTTTCAATCTACATACAAGTCGGACATGACTGAAGCAACTTAGCACTCTCAAGAAAAAGAATCCACAATCTGCACAAGAAAATAATGCAAGGCCTCTCTGAGGTTTTTAAATGAATATACCCAGCTTCAGAAAATGCCTCTACTGGTGAGTGAAGCATTTCTGGTCTGAAAGCAGAGAACCATATTGAGGCTTAAAAAAAAACCCAAAAAACAGTATCGAATGCTTTGCCCAGTGTGTTTGACCACTGTCCCTTGTATTTACAAAATCAAAAATAAGCTTTCAGTTACCCCAGCACAAACCTTACAACGATCTACTTTCTTATAAAAGAAGAGATAAAGAAGATTTAGTAAAACTTTTGATTCATATTCATCAAGTTGATCACTGTAAATCAGTAAGAAACATTTTTGGGGGGCCATATAACAAGCAAATACGGAACTGAATGAATTCCAGTGTTATTATTTACTTAAAGCTTTAGAAAAGAAAAAAAATGCCCACACCAAGAACTGTAATCCATCTCATCTTTTGCATAGAGAACCCAATAAAATGTGCTCAAGATTTAGGTTTCCTTTAGAATCATGTTTTATGTTCCCCAGGGGGGGGAAAAACTAAAATAAGGAAAAGAGGATATCGTTAACTTTATAAAACAGTAAGCCTCCTAAAAGAGCTCCTTCCCTTTCTGAAAGCCTGGATCAGTCCCCAGAAGGCTACAGAAGAGCTGCCAAGCGCAGAGTCCAAGTTCAGTGGTGAGAGATGAAGGCGGTGGTTGGTCACACTACACACAATGCCACAATTACGGTACAAGACACTGTCCACAATCATCTTACATTTTTTAATTTAAAAATATGTCTTCTCCCTTTCCCTTTAGTGGAAACTTTCTTTTCAGCAGCTGGAGCAGATTTGTATTTAGTGTTTCTGAGCCGAGCGGACCTCCTGTGAATTTCCTGCTTACTCTGTTACATAAACAAAGAACAAAAAGAAGAGAAATAAAAAGTGTAGAAAGGTTGCTGTCCTGATACAACCATCTTACAAGGATCCCAGAGTATGCACTTTAAACGAACATTTAAAAATAAATTGAGTGCAACTTTTCTTTTCATGCTGGGTAATAATCAAACGAACTGGATTAATTTAAAAAGGGAGAGCCACAGGCAAACATCTCCAGAGACTTCAAAAAAATGTGTGAACTACTTGTAAAAGGGCAACGGGCAGCAAGAGGAGTCAGTCTACGCCAAGGTAAGACCATCGGTTGCGTTTATGACACAAAATTCCTTAAAAACTCAACTCTCCTAAGCCAGAGAATGGGTGTGGTATGCCACCTCCTGCCGTGGAACACTTATGTTACTACTGAAAATGACCTGATAATCTTTATAACATGACATTATGACAAAGAAAACTTTATTAACAGGGAAAGAGGTCCAGTAGCCGTGACCCTGTAGACATCTCTGTGTAAACGTACGTAAGTACCCTGAGATGTCCGGGTGCTACCCAAAGTATCACAGGGGAGGGATTTCTGAGGGGTTTTTCCTCTTCCTGCTTCTCTAGACTTAACTTCTCATGAGAAAAGGGGCTGAGAAGGGGTCAAACCAACGACGACCTTCCTGTCGCGGACGGGAGGGGGCGGCCCGGCCCAGTTTGCCGGGAGGGCGCCGCGTCGGCCTCCGCCCGCGGGAGGGGCCGCAGGGGCTCACCTGCTTGCCGCCCCCGCCCCCGTTGCTCTGCGGAGGGGCGGCCGAGGTGCTGGCGAAGGTCGCGGCGCTGAAGCCACCCCCTGTGCCGCCGCCGCCGCCCCCTGTGCCGCCGGCCGCCCCCGGGCAGGAGCCCCCGCCGCCTGCGCCGCCCCGGCCTGTGCAGTGGTGGCAGAGGATCTCCCCCTGCGGGCCCTTCTTCCACATGGAGGACGACGTGGTCTTGCAGACGCTGCAGGTGGGCTTCAGGCCCAGCGGCATGGTGGCCGGCTCGGGCGGCCCCCGCGGGCGCAGCGACACGGGAATGGCGACCGCCGACTTCGGCGGCCCGCGGGCCGGCCCGCCACTCCCACTGACAGAAGAGCGGCGCGGGCGCGGCGCCGAGCTGCCCAAGCCGGGACCGGGCCGCGGCAGCCGCCCCCTGGAGGCAGGAAGCCGGTTCCGCCCGCTCCACAGCCAGCCCCAGGCTCGGCAGCTCGAGGCGCCAGGAGGCGGGGCGGGGCGGGGCGGGGCCTGGGACGACAGCCTGGCCTCGACCTTAGGGGGTTTCCGGTGACGGGCGGGGCGGGGCGGGGCCTGGGACGACAGCCTGGCCTCGGCCTTAGGGGGCTTCCGGTGACGGGCGGGGCGGGGCGGAGCGGGGCGAGACGACAGCCTAGCCTCGGCCTTAGGAGGCTTCCGGTGATGGGCGGGGCCGCACACTGGCCTCCCGCCTGACCGGAAGTGCATTGCCGGGAATTACTGGGACTGCGGCGAGGTTCACGCGCTTTTCGGCCTTTTAGGCCTACGATTGACTTATAAAATACAGGACGCCTAAGTGAATCTAAATTCCAGATAAGCAGCTAATAACTTACTAAAGCCAATGTATCCTATGCAATGTTCGTTGTTTATCTGAATTCAAATTTAACTGCGCAGCCTGTATTTTTAATTTTCCAAGTCCGGCACTCCTACTTAGGACCTCTTTACGCTCTTTAAAATTATAATTTACACCCCATGTACGTTTGCTTATAAGGGACATTTGAGTATTAGGAGTTGAAACATTTTAAAACCCTGGAGACCATGCATACGTTCATGGCACTTGAGTGGCGGTGTCATGTTGAGTCCGATAGCCTCTGAGCATTAGGCCGGGGAGATGGTACTGGTTTGGCATTGTTGGGAGGCAGATATGGCCCCGAGAACCTCCAGAAAGGGTCTTGGGAGCTCCCTGGACCGCACTTGGGAACAGCTGACCTAAGACAAGGGCATCATGAGAGTCCAGCCTTCTCAATTAATGCCGCTGGTCAGTACCAGCCTGGCCAGGGAAACGAGTCTCTACCCAGCCTCTCTCAGTGGAGCGGTGGTTGCCTGCCTCTCTTCGTGATCCTGGGTTTCCTAGGCTTGAAGTTCTCTCACACCTCTTGATGAATATGTTGGTGGAGGGGTGTGGGAGGAAGAAGAAAGCTGTATTGACTGCCTTATCAAGTTGTGAAACTGCATTTAGGGCTTCTGCCGATTGTGGTTTAAGATATTATCCCTATTTTACTCTTAACTGATGATCAACAGAGGGACTGTGATTTGGCCTGGATGCCCGGGTGGACACTGGTCTTGAAAGCACATCTGGACAGGGCTCTGCCGCAGCCCTGCATCCTGAGCTGCGGCTCTGGTCATCCTGGCTCTGAGTCTAGGGTTCCCCAATAGTGGCCACCTCATGCGAAGGGTTGACTCATTGGAAAAGACCCTGATGCTGGGAGGAATTGGGGGCAGGAGGAGAAGGGGATGGCAGAGAATGAGATGGCTGGATGGCATCACTGACTTGATGGATGTGAGTTTGAGTGAACTCCGGGAGTTGGTGATAGACAGGGAGGCCTGGCAGGCTGCGATTCATGGGGTTGCAATGAGTCAGACACAACTGAGCGAATGAACTGAACAGTACCAGAAAAAATTAACTACATTTCAGACTGTTATTGGGTATAAGAGCAATTGTGAAAGTGGCTGAGAATAGGTACACAGTGTGGTCTCACTGTAGAAGGCTGCACTCCGTGAGAGGCATCTAGATATTAAATTCTATGCTTCCTAATATATCTCTGCTGCTAGTACACCTGTCTTTGCACCACCTCCTGTGAGATTACTGCCTCTCATTCACGGAAAACTTTGGCCCCTGGCTCACCAGCTTCCTCTCCACCAGAGACACCATCCTGTCTGGGGCCCACATCCACATGTATAACCATTCAATGTCCTCTTTTCTCCATTCCTCCTCATTCCAACATCTCCATCTCCTGTCCTTGTCAGCTCCCATAGCTCCTGGTTACACCCTCTACCCTTCTGAGATCATCAGAAAGAACCACATTTTTTCCTTGGTTTTTAAAAAAAAATTTTTACAACCTTTTAAAATTAAGTATAATACACATACTGTAAAGTATCCAAATGCATCTAAATACAGCTTATCACAAAGTCACCGCACTGGGCCAAACAAATCAAGAAATAGAACATTAGCCCCTCACGTGCTCTTTATCCAGAGATCACCACTATACTGATTTTTAACAGATTTTGTGGCTTCCCTTTGTCAGGGTAAGGAAGGTCCCATCTATCCCTGTTTTCATCATGAATGTGTAGAATTTTATCCAACAGTTTTC
Organism: Bubalus bubalis; assembly: GCF_019923935.1. Taxonomy (NCBI): domain Eukaryota; kingdom Metazoa; phylum Chordata; class Mammalia; order Artiodactyla; family Bovidae; genus Bubalus; species Bubalus bubalis. Next base: position 9,458,696 of record NC_059164.1, on the reverse strand, counting down.
TGTATGAGATGATCATAATGCTTTTCCTCCTTTTTAAAAAATCGTTTATTTTTCCTCTGTCGGGTCTTTGCCACTGCGCATGGACTTTCTCTAGCTGTGGAGTGGAGGCTGACCTCCAGTTGTGCGTGGGCTCCTCCTTGCCTAGTGGCTGCTCTTCTCACAGAGCGCAGGCTCTAGAGTGCTCAGGCTTCATAGTTACAGCATGTGGACTCAACAGTCGTGGCTCATGGGCTCTACAGCTTGGGCTCAGTGGTTGTGGTACATGGGCTTCGTTGTCTGTGGGATCTTCCCAGGCCAGGTATCGAACCCGTGTCACCGGTATTGGCGGCAGATTTTTATCCACTGTACCACCAGGCAAGTCCTGCTTTTTCTTGTCTGTTAATAATGTGAATTCAGGTTTCTGAATGTTAATACTGCCACTAATGGAATGAATCCAGCATGGCTATTGTGTACTATTCTTTTCACATATTGCTGGATTACTTTACTAATATTTTAAGATTTTTGTATCTGTGTTCATGAGTGAGTTAGGCTTATAATTTTCCTTCCTCTGTCAGGCTTTGGCAGCAAGATCATGTCAGCCAAAGAAAGGACTTTGGATTTTATTCTCAGTGAGATGGGAAACCAAAGCTCTTCTATTAATATTTACTGATATGAAAAGATTTCAGATATAAATTTTCAGAGGGGAAAAAGCAATTTATAGAACAGTGCATAGAACATGATCACTGTATGTAAATTAAATATCTATGTACATGGTGTGTACCTGTTTTAGTTATTCAGGCAAAAAAATGTTGCTAATTGATGCACAGAGGTGGTGAGACAGGCTTACACTTTTCTTTTTGCACCCTTTTTTTTCTTTTATAACAGCTTTATTTAGCTACACAAAACAGTCCACCCTTTTATTTTAAAGTATACAATTCAGTGGGTTTTAATATATTCACAGATTTGTACAACTATCACCGCTATCTAATTTTCGAACATTTTCATCAGTCCAGATAGAAACTATCCATTAAGTAACCATTAAGTAGTCAAAGGGTTAAGTCAAATCTCCCCCAACCACTAATCTACTTTCTTTCTCTGTGGATTTGCCTGTTCTGGACATTTTGTATAAATGGAATCACACAATATGTGGCCTTTTGTTTGCACCTCTTTATCATTTGAAATATTTCTTACCACATTGTGTTACTTTTATTTTTAAAACAGAGGAAAAAGTATCAAAAGGAAAAGAAGGAAATTGGTGGTTTCTTGGTCCTAAAAATCCTCTGCCACCTGGAGGTGATAGGTCACAGCAGACAGTATCTAGTCAAGGACTGGCAAGCAGACCTCCTCTCAGCATCTCAGTCCCTTCCTTGTCTGTAAATTGGGGAGGGTATCACCCACCCCAGGGCTGCAGCAAGATTTGATCAATTATCACGCCTGGCCCATAGTTCTCAGTCAAAACGTAGGGCTTGTCTTCCGAGCAGCAAAGCTATAGTGTCACAAAGCTCCTATGCAGATGTACTGGAGTGTTAACAGAATAGACCAGTGTGCTGCAAGGATAAATAGGACTAGGTGATGGGGGAGGGGTGGGGTCAAGTTGGGAGGTGAGAGAAATGGGCAGGAGAGAAGGACTCAGGAGGACACTGTCAGTGAAAGCCCTGACCCAGTCCTGCTCCCTCGTGGGCGCCTCAGCAAGAGCCGGAGCCACTACTGGCCAGGCCAGGGCTCCCTGAGGCACCACGGAGATCTCAGATTGAAGAAGGAGAGCGAGAGACCTAGCTTGGACGCAGGGGAAAGAGACGATTTGGTGCCTATGGGATGTCTGAGAAAATTCTGCAGGTGGAGTGTGTCTGTCTGTATGTATATTTGTGAGTGTGCAAGCTGTGAACACAAAAATGAATACCTCCCAAGATCTTAACATTCACACTATGGGAAAGAAAGAAAGCTGAGCTTTCTCATTGTCATTGTGTGGTCTAATTTGCATGATTTAGGTGCTGCATGCTTCATTAATTAAAACTCTTTTTAAAATGCATAAAATATATTCCAGGGCCTGTTTCAAACAGATGCGGTTCACCACATTTTGTATCTTGGTTGTGTTTGGAAGGCAGAGTTCCTTGTCCAACCACACCCTTGTCCTGCATACCTCAAGGGCACACAGCCACTGAGTCTCCTTTACCTGCCTGTCAAATGAGGGTAACGAGAGAGCACACCTCCTGGGTTAGTGGGAGGATTCAGTGAGTTAGCACAAGTGAGTGGTAACAACTCTTCCACCTGGTCACTGCTTGATTTCATGCCAGTCCTGAGGCTAATAAGACAGGAGGAGGCATTCTTTTGACCAGGCTGGTCAAATGTATACCCCTCTCCCCCACCTACAGTCTTGGAAAAAGTGTAATTAACTCAAGTTGCCTATTAACATTGACAAACTAGAGAAAGAATGTGTGTGGACTGGACAGGGTGAGACCTATGGAACTGCCAGAAGAGAGAGAGGGCCAGGGTAGGTGTTCCTGCTGACCTCGTCTTCAATCCTCAGGAGGGGTGTCATGGCAGCCCTGTCTGCCTCTGCAGTCACACCTTCTGTGCAATAACCCAGAACTTTCTTTCTGTTCTGTGTGTGGGGCCCCATGGTTCCCACGCCAATGCCTCGGTTCAGGGTGTTCTCCTTACTGGGAATGTGGGTCCTCTCAAGGCGTCGTAAGGACCCTATCCATCTTCCCAGAATCAGCTCAGGCATCATTTCCTCCAGGAAACCTCATGCTAGGAGTCACAGCCCTCCCCCACCCCTACCGAACTAAGTAGCTGTTCCTTGCCCTGCCTTCTCCCTCCTCTTACCCTAGGGTGCACCTTCGTACCCTTGTCTCCTTCACTACACCAGGAGCATGTTGAGGAAAGGAAGTCTGCCCTTTTCCTCTTTGTGTTTCTTCTACCTCCCCACATCTTGCATTGTTTGTTGTTGTTGTTTAGTCACTAAATCATGTCCAGTGCTTTGCGACCCCGTGGACTGCAGCCTGCCAGGCTCCTCTGTCCATGAGATTTCCCAGGCAAGAGTACTGGAGTGGGTTGCCCATTTCCTCCTCCAGGGGCCCTTCCTAACTCAGGGATTGAACCCAAGTCTCCTGCATTGGCAGGCGGGTTCTTTACCACCGAGCCACCAGGGAAGCCTGCACTCAGTAGGTAGGCATCAATTAGCAGTCTAATGTGTGTGGATTAACATATCAGTCAGCCTTTTCTCAGCTGAATGAACAGCCTCAGTTCCAGGCGGTGCCTACGCCCATTCCCCTCCTCACTGCCCCCACCTCATCGGCTGACTTCTCTCACCAACCAGCCTGCATCGGGCCTCCCTGGCTCCTCCCTGGCCTGCAGCCTGAGCAGGCATCCCCCTGCACCACAGTGGGCACTCAAGTTGCCCATGAACATCATCATCCACCACTCAGCACCGGCTGGATCACAAACGAGTCTTCCTTATTTGAAATAACCATGCGGGATCCCTGGTGGAGCTTCCTAAGCATCTTCCTTCTGTTTGGGAAAAAGTGATGATGTGGTGAGGAGGACACCTTGTCTTCTGGTTGCCTCTGCTAAGGCCTCGGGACCCTCCTTGACACGGAACCGGTTTGGAGATGGCGGAACAGGCGTCCCTGAGACTCAGCACCAAGTGCCTTGGCCATCACCGGCCACCAAGGGCCCAGCAGAGGGACCTGACTCAGAGCCCATCTGCCAGGTAGCGGGGGTCCTGGCCCACCCCGGCCTCCAACTGCCACTCCCCTAACTGTCACTCAGAACTTTGCTTCTCAGTACCCGCACCCGTGCCTGCCTGCCCTTCGAATGACTGCTGGCTCAGGAGCCAACACGGCTCTTTGAGGACTGGGTGAAAGCCACATTGTGCGATTCAGGTATCCAACCACTGTAGTTTTATAAGGCAACCTCAGCTGTCTTTGACTCTTGTTCCTTTGGTTTTGGTCTCGAGAGCTCTTCGAATCTTGCTGCCTCTCTACCTTCTGATTTGCGGGATGGCTGGGGAACCAACTTGGTTGTTTGAGCATCTTTTAACCTTTCTCAGCTGTATGTGAAGACTGTTCCTCAGAGGGGTTCGGATTTTATCAAAAAGAGAAATATTTTATTTACCCGAGGAAATGTAACTATCTTTTTAATATAAATAATAAGTTTTCATTATAAAAATTCATACAATTCAGCATATCCTTCAATTCTGCTGTGTTAGTGATAACCCATTCCTCCGATGTTGGATATTTAGCCTGTTTTAAATTTTTTGGAGTTACAGTGACTGATATAATGAACTTCCTTACACATGTATTGTTGCCTGTTTGTGTGGGTATTTTTATGAGGGAAATTCCTAAAAATATAACTGTTGTGTCTAAAGTGGCACACATTTTAAATTGTGATTAATGTTGCCAAATTACTCACCCAAAAAAGTCTGCACACCTGCCAACTCCTGTGAAATTATGTTAGGGCTGATTTAGCCACTGGACACAAGATGCATTGCCGAGGGCCCACAGTAGTTTTGGGGGTTATGAAAACTTTTAAAATTTCTTTTAAAATGAGAAGAAAAATGAATACAATAATAGTGAATATAAAATATACAGTGAATCCAGCCTGGATTATATTTTTTATACTAATGAAACCGTTAAAATATACTCCTTCATAGTTTATTATGGAGGTAGGACCCAGGAAGCCAAATATGTATAGGCCCCTTACCAGTCATAATGTGGCCCTGGCTTATCCATTTCTCCACATCCTTGCAATTCTGAAAATTCTTTTTTTAGTTTTTAACAGACTTTTATGCTAAACAAACAAAAACATTTCACGATTGATTTTCTTTTCTTTGACTATTTGTGAGGTGTAGTCTCCTAAGTTGATTGACCATTTAAATTTCCTGTATGAATTGCTTACTTATGTTCCTTTCTCATCCTTCTATTGACTTGCTCACCTTTTCCATGTTAAGTTCTTTTTACATTATAGTAAATATTGCAAATTTTATTTTCAGAATTTTTCATTTCAGATTTGTTGGTATCTTTTTATGATGATATTTGAAGTGTTCCTGTACCCCAGACCTGTCAAGCATTTGTTTCATGGTATCATTCTTATAAAGGCTTATATAAATTTCATTGATATTTTCTTATTTGGCTATTAACATTTATTATAATCTTTCATTAATCTGCAATGAATTATTGTAAAAGATGTGAAATAGCTATTAAACTTTGTTTTCCAAGAATAGCTAATTGTTCTAATACCACGAGACAATGGAAATACCACCTGTACCAAATATTAAATTCTTACATATATGATTCTATTTCTTGAATCTCTTCCATCCTGTTGATCCATTTATCTGTTGCCCTGTGAACACTGCACTTTTAATTATTTAACTTTATTATATTTTTATTCCCTTTTCCCTCTTAGCCAAAATCCTCTTTCAAATTTTGTCTTGATTATTCTCACACATTTACTCTTTCTGGGGAGATTTAGAGTTATGTTTTTAAGTACTGAAAAAAATTTCAATAAGTTTTGTAAAATTTAGAGATTAATTTGAGAAGAAGGGATAACTGTCTACAAGAGAGTCTGCCTCCCCAGGGGCATGGATGCCAGCCCCACCTGGTCCATGGTTTGCCCAAGCCCTCGCCATCTCATTCATCTCCTCAGACATTTCCATGGTTCCTTGTGGGGTAGGGGGCCAGTAGCAGGGGCCTGCCTGAGTCTGCATATCCCCAAGAGGTGAATGGGGCCCTTTTCCTTTGCCATAAATGGTCTGCGTGGTACTAGTTTTCTGAGAACTCTGTTCTGTTGAGGAGCGCTGTGGCAAAGCCCGCCATAGTCTCTTGCTGGATTTCTGGTCTCTGCTTCCACTTTTGCTTCCTCAGGTCCACTCTCCACACTGCACCTCCTATAACCTTTCTAGTCAGATCCCCACAGCCTCCTGCTGGAAAATCTTCAGCGATCTCCCCATTGTATTAATTACTTATTGCTCCGGGCACAAATTACAACAAACGTAACACCTTAAAACAACACAAAAATTTGTGATCTTAGAGTTCTGGAAGTCAGAGGTCAGAAATAAGTTTCACTAGGTTAAAATCAAGATACGTTCCTACGAATAGAATACATTCCCTGACCCTTTCCGACTCCTACAGGCCTCCTGCACTTCTTGGCTCACAGCCCCTTCCTCCACCTTCATAGCCAGCTGCTGAATCCCTCTGGCCTGTGCTGCTCTCGTCCCATCTCCTTCCTGATGCTGATCCTCCTTCCTCTTATAAGTATGGTGATCAGGACCCTTGTAAATCAGTTGGGTCCACACATATAGTCCCACCTCACACTCCTTAACTTATTCACGCCTGCAGTGTTTCTTTTGCCACACGAAGAAACCAGTTCACAGGTTCGGGGGTTAGGACATGGATACCTGTGTGCGGGCGTGCCCAGTCTCTAAGTTGTGTCCGACTCTTTGTGACCCCATGGACTATAGCCCGCCAGGCTCCTCAGTCCATGGGATTTTCCAGGCAAGAATACTGGCGTGCGTTGCTTTGGGGGACTGCTATTCAACCAAGGCCTTCAAGATGAATTTGACTCGCCAGCCCCACAGCAATCTGCCCCTTCCACTCTCCTGTTTCTAACCTCACTCTGCTTTCCCCTTCCAACTCCCCAATTCCATCCACATGAACCTCTTTCAGTTTCTGGAACCTGCCTCTCTGCTTCCTCCAGTCCTGGTCCAGATGGACTCCTCTGCCTCAGAAAACCTTCCCCTATCTCTTTACCTGACTGACTCCTTCTCATCTCCCCACCTCGGCTTAAGCCTCACTAGAATTCTCTGGAGGCTCTTGACTGCCTCTTCTACTCCTTGCATCTTCTTTGACACTTTGTTACTCTCATAATATCCTCCATGTTTCTGGCCCTACTTCTATTGCCTTTTATATGATTGCTTATTTGATTATCTTCTCTCCCAAAATGCAAGCTCTTTAAGGGCGAAGGTGACAAGGGCAACTCAACGTAAGAGGGAGTTTATTCACTCACTGCAGAATAAATCTATAAACATATTACTTTCATAATAGAAATAAAGTTATTTTAATCTATAGTTCTCATATTAAAACTATTTGTTCATCATTTATTCAACCAGTATGTGTGGAGCAATGACTTGGAAAGTACAGAGCGAAGGGAGTTAAAATAAAGAAAAAACATCATCTGATGTTATGAAGTTGCTAAGGTGGTAGAGGTACACTCATAAGGACCTGAATAACAGTGTTCCCTCTCCAGGAAAATGGACTTGGAGGTCAGTGAACCAATAGACTTTAGTTCTGGAGATCATCAACATCTGGTTCGGAAAGCTGCAGATCCTTATACTGGGGGCAAGTCTGCTCGGTCCTATGGAACTGCACCTTCAACTCAGGAGCCACGACAAGCTCATGGAAATCCACACTCAAGAGCTGATAGGCGAGCAGATACCTATGTGGTACAGATTTCACCAGAGACTACTACAGACGACAACAACCCTGGCCCATTTTCAGAAACAGCTGTCCGCAGAGGTAAGAATAAAGAAATGGCCTTTTTGGAAGAGAACAGCAAAAGTTTTCTTAAAATATTTCCACAGGGTGGGTTGTAGGATTTAAATTTGCCTTTAGTTTTTCCCATCATGCTTTACCATGCAACAGGATATATGTAAGAACACATGGCTCCCCAAGTTTTCCAAGGCATTCATAAACTCATGATAGACATATTATGGTGAATAAATTGTGATTTTCTTAAGAAAGGTGAATTAGTCATTGAACACAGACTGTCTTAACTTACATACAAAGTGATACCATGATACTGTCTTTAGTTTTAAAGAATACTAATTCAGAGCCCTACATATTAATTCTATATCAGAAATACATTCAGGTGTAACAGAAGTCCAAAAAACTGTGGCTTAAATAAATGAGAATTTTTTTTCTTTCATGAAATATGAAGTTGGAAGTTAAGCAATTCAAGGCAAATGCTGTAGGTCCCAGAAAACAATATGCCATGCTTAGGGCTTCTTCTAACTCCTTCTAACTCAATGGAACTAAGCCATGCCATGTGGGGCCACCCAAGATGGACAGGTCGTGGTGGAGAGGTCTGACAGAATGTGGTCCACTGGAGAAGGGAATAGCAAACCACTTCAGTATTCTTGCCTTAAGAACCCCATGAACAGTATGAAAAGGCAAAAAGATAGGACACTGAAAGATGAACTCCCCAGGTTGGTAGGTGCCCAATATGCTACTGGAGATTAGTGGAGAAATAATTCCAGAAAGAATGAAGAGACAGAGCCAAAGCAAAAACAACACCCAGTTGTGGATGTGACTGATGATGGAAGCAAGGTCTGATGCTGTAAAGAGCAATATTGCATAGGAACCTGGAATGTTAGGTCCATGAATCAAGGCAAATTAGAAGTGGTCAAACAGGAGATGGCAAGACTGCACATTGGCATTTTAGGAATCAGTGAACTATAATGGACTGGAATGGGTGAATTTAACTCAGATGACCATTATATCTACTACTGTGGGCAAGAATCCTTTAGAAGAAATGGAGTAGCTACCATAGTGAACAAAAGAGTCTGAAATGCAGAACTTGGATGCAATCTCAAAAACAACAGAATGATCTCTGTTCATTTCCAAGGCAAACCATTCAATATCACAGTAATCCAAGTCTATGCTCTGACCAGTAACACTGAAGAAGCTGAAGTTGAATGGTTCTATGAAGACCTACAAGACCTTTTAGAACTAACACCCAAAAAAGATGTCCTTTTCATTATAGGGGACTGGAATGCAAAAGTAGGAAGTCAAGAAACACCTGGAGTAACAGGCAAATTTGGCCTTGGAGTATAGAATGAAGCAGCGCAAAGGCTAACAGAGTTTTACCAAGAGAACACACTGGTCATAGCAAGCACCCTCTTCCAACAACACAAGAGAAGACTCTACACATGGACATCACAGATGATCAACACCGAAATCAGATTGATTATATTCTTTGCAGCCAAAGGTGGAGAAGCTCTATACAGTCAGCAAAAACAAGACCGGGAGCTGACTGTGGCTCAGATCATGAACTCCTTATTGCCAAATTCAGACTGAAATTGAAGAAAGTAGGGAAAACCACTAGACCATTCAGGTGTGACCTAAATCAAATCCCTTATGATTATACAGTGGAAGTGAGAAATAGATTTAAGGGACTAGATCTGATAGACAGAGGGCCTAATGAACTATGGATGGAGGTTCATGCAATTGTACAGGAGACAGGAATCAAGACCATCCCCAATAAAAAGAAATGCAAAAATGCAAAATGGCTGTCTGGGGAGGCCTTACAGATAACTGTGAAAAGAACAGAAGCTAAAGGCAAAGGAAAAAAGGAAAGATATACCCATTTGAATGCAGAGTTCCAAAGAATAGCAAGGAGAGATAAGAAAGCCTTTCTCAGCGATCAATGCAAAGAAATAGAGGAAAACAATAGAATGGGAAAGACTAGAGATCTCTTCAAGAAAATCAGAGATACCAAGGGAACATTTCATGCAAAGATGGGCTCAATAAAGAACAGAAATGGTATGGACTTAACAGAAGCAGAAGATATTAAGAAGAGGTGGCAAGAATACACAGAAGAACTGTACAAAAAAGATCTTCACAACCCAGATAATCACAATGGTGTGATCACTCACCTAGAGCCAGACATCCTGGAGTTTGAAGTCAAGTGGGCCTTAGGAAGCATCACTACGAACAAAGCTAGTGGAGGTGATGGAATTCCAGTTGAGCTATTTCAAATCCTAAAAGATGATGCTGTGAAAGTGCTGCACTCAATATGCCAGCAAATTTGGAAAACTCAGCAGTGGCCGCAGGACTGGAAAAGGTCACCTTTTGTTTCAATCCCAAAGAAAGGCAATGCCAAAGAATGCTCAAACTACTGCACAATTGCACTCATCTCACACGCTAGTAAAGTAATGCTCAAAATTCTCCAAGCCAGGCTTCAGCAATACGTGAACTGTGAACTTTCAGATGTTCAAGCTGGTTTTAGAAGAGTTAGAGGAACCAGAGATCAAATTGCCAACATCTGCTGGATCATCAAAAAAGCAAGAGAATTCCAGAAAAACACCTATGTCTGCTTTATTGACTATGCCAAAGCCTTTGTCTGTGTTGATCACAATGAACTGTGGAAGATTCTTCAAGAGGTGGGAGTACCAGACCACCTGACCTGCTTCTTGAGAAATCTGTATGCAGGTCAGGAAGCAACAGTTAGAACTGGACATGGAACAATAGACTGGTTCCAGATAGGAAAAGGAATACGTCAAGGCTGTATATTGTCACCCTGCTTATTTAACTTATATGCAGAGTACATCATGAGAAACGCTGGGCTGGAAGAAGCACAAGCTGGAATCAAGATTTCTGGGAGAAATATCAATAACCTCAGATATGTAGATAACACCACCCTTATGGCAGAAAGTGAAAAATTAAAGAGCCTCTTGATGGAAAGAGAGTGAAAAAGTTGGCTTAAAGCTCAACATTCAGAAAACTAAGATCATGGCATCTGGTCCCATCACTTCATGGCAAATAGATGGGGAAACAGTGCCTGACTTTAGTTTTTTGGGCTCCAAAATCACTGCAGATGGTGACTGCAGCCATGAAATTAAAAGACTCCTTGGAAGGAAAGTTATGACCAACATAGACAGCATATTAAAAAGCAGAGACATTACTTTGCCAACAAAGGTCCACCTAGTCAAGGCTATGGTTTTTCCAGTAGTCATGTATGGATGTAAGACTTGGACTATAAAGAAAGCTGAGTGTCAAAGAGTGAATGCTTTTGAACTGTGGTATTGGAAAAGACTCTCAAAAGTCCCTTGGACTGCAAGGAGATCCAACCAGTCCATCCTAAAAGAGATTAGTCCTGAGTGTTCATTGGAAGGACTGATGTTGAAGCTGGAACTCCAATACTTTGGCCACCTGATGTGAGGAGCTGACTCGTTTGAAAAGACCCTGATGCTGGGAAAGATTGAAGGCGGGAGGAGAAGGGGACGACAGAGGGTGAGATGCCTGGATGGCATCACCAACTCAATGTTCATGAGTTTGAGTCAACTCCAGGAGTTGGTGATGGACAGGGAGGCCTGGCGTGCTGCAGTCCATGGGGTTGCAAAGTCAGACACGGCTGAGCAACTGAACTGAACTGAGGCCTTCTTAGGACCTGGATGACTTGATGATGGACTCTGAGCTTCAAACTTCACTGCTGTCTTCCCATGTGGCCCTCATCCTCTACCTTGTTACTGGAAAGATGCCTTTTGAAACTCGTAGTTGGCAGCTGAGTCGCCAATGGCCTTTATGACTCCCTGACATGGATAGCACTTTGTGTTGGTTGTTGGCTTTCTTCTTTTGGCTCGAATTTCTCATCACATGGAACTGGGTCCCAAGAAGAGGTAGACCAGATGGACAAGCCCCAGTGTGTAAGCAGTTTATGAAGCTTCTGCTAGTCAAGCCAGTGCTAATGTTTCACTGGCCAACATGTCATGTGGCCAAGCCCAGCATCAGTGTGGGAGGGAACTACACAGGCTTTGCCCATTATAAATTCTTATTTGTCTTCTTGTAATTGGAGTGTAAGTGTTCTTCATGTACTAGATCACTTTACAGATACATGATATGCAAATACTTTCTCCCAGTTTGTGGGATTTTTTTTTTCACTTTCTTGATGGTGTCATTTGAAGCACAAAGCTTTTGCCTTTTTTTTTTTTTTAAGTGAGAATTCTTTTTTTAAAATTAATTTATTATTATTATTTTTGGCTGTGTGGGGTCTTCATTCCTGCCCATGGTCTTTCTCTAGTTATGGCAAGTGAGGGCTACTCTGTCGTTGTGGTGGCTTCTCTTGCTGCAGAGCTTGGGCTGTAGATGCAGGGGCTTCGGTAGCTTAGTTGGTGCACAGGCTTAGTTGCCCCACAGCATGTGGACTCTTCCTGGACGAGGGATTGAACCAGTGTCCCCTGCGCGCAGGCGGATACTTAACCAATGGAGCACCAGGGGAATTCAAATCCACTTTTGATGAAATCCAATTTTTTTTTTCCCCTTTGCTTGTGTTTTAGGTATCATTATCTAAGAAAACATTGCCTAATCCATGCTCACAAAGATTTACACCTATACTTTCTTCCAAGAATTATATTTCTTGTTTATGTTTATGATCAATGTTTAGTCTGTGTGTGTGTGTGTGTGTGATATGCCCAAATTCATCATTTTGTATGCATATGTCCAATTGTCCCAGCACCATTTGCTCAAAAGACGCATCTTTCTCCACTGAATTGTCTTAGTATGTTTATTAGAAATCAATTGGCCACATTTGTGGTCAGTTCCACAAATGTAAGGGACTGTTTTAGGGCTCTCAATTCTATTTCATTGATCCATATGGTCTAGTCTAATAAGGCTGGGTCACATTTAGTATCTATTCTCTTATAGTTCTTGATACATACTAGATGTGGATTTAAAGTTAACTAAGCAGATATTTTAATGCAGTAGCACACATTTGGGGATATATGTTCTGGCATATCTCAGTGCTATTTCTTTATTGTCACACTTCCAATGCACAGAAACTGCCCAGCAGAAGGACACATTGACAATCCTATAAGTCAACTTTAAGCAGCATTCTTTTTTTTTTTCCTTTTAAAATTGGGATTGTTGTTCAGTCACAAAGTCGACTCTTTGCAACCCCATGGACTGAAGCATGCCGGGCTTCCCTGTCCCCCACTAACTCTCAGAGTCTGTCCAAGTTTATGTCCATTGAATTCGTGATGCTATCCAGCCATCTCAGTTTCTGCTACCCTTTTCTCCTTTTGCCTTCAATCCTTCCCAGCATCAGGGTCCTTTCTAATGAGTCAGCTCTTCTTATCAGGTGACCAAAGTATTGGAGCTTTGGCTTCAGCATCAGTCCTTCTAATGTGTATTCAGGGTTGATTTCCTTTAGGATTGACTGGTTTGATCTTGCTGTCCAAGGAACTCTCAAGGGTCTTCTTCAGCACAGTTAGAAAGCATCAATTCTTTGTCGCTCAGCCTTCTTTATGGTCCAACTCTCACATCCATACGTGACTACTGGAAAGACCAGCTTTGACTATATGGACCTTTGTTGGCAAAGTGATGTCTTTGCTTTTTAATACACTGTTTAGGTTTGTTACAGCTTTCCTTCCAATAAGCAAGCATCTTCTAATTTCATGGCTGCAGTCACCATCCACAGTGATGGGATAAGTTGGGAGAAGCCCACAGAAAAGCAAATGGTCATTACCAATGCCATATCTGGAGGGCTCTGGAAAAACCCATGTAGTTAGCTGGAAGTAAACATAGATGCTAACACACCCTGAACTCTGCTTTGGCATGCCACTTGCTTGAAACTCCTTGGATATACTTACCATTAGTCAGATTATGCAGTTTCTGCACAAGTAGGAGGGAAGGGAGTTGCTAAAGACAGGGAGGGTGGAGAGAAAAGTGGTGGAGCAGCCCTGCAGACTCCCTGCAGAGGGGTGAACGCCCTCTCCCCCGGCAGTCCCTGGTGCGTCACTGGCTCCATCTATGCAGGGATGCTGCTGGGTCCCTAAGGATGGGCTGGCGACATTCTGAGATTCTCAGGTCACTTTTGGTCCTTAGGAGGATGGGGTGTGCACAATACGGAATCAAACCCCTGAATTTGGTCTTTAGATTGTGGGGGCTCTTATGGATGAACCCTTGCATCTCCACTAAAATGCCTCTTACAGTCTGGACTGAGTCTTTTCTGAGAGTTCTGCAGAGCTGTACTGTCACACCATTGGCCAACTCTAAACTCACACTCCCTCTCCTGTCCTCAAGAAAATCAGAGGAGAAATTTATTTCACTAACTGTCAAAAATAGGTAGTTACATTTTATACTTTTACTTTTGAATACTGTCTCATAAAAATAAGTTTCTGTCTCCTCAGCTTTCATCGTAAAAGTGTTATTCCTCCTGTCCATTCAGCTTCTGATCACTGGGGCAATCGTCAGCCTGTTTGTTTTCTGGTAGGTCTTCATTACTGATGTAGATGACCTATTAAGTTGCCCACGTTAATTCTCACTATTTAGCTTGACTGAATTTTGATCATTAAAAAATTATCTATTTTTTCCGTAATCATTCATGTGTGTCTGTGCTCAGCTGCATCTGACTGTGACCCCATGGACTGTAGCCCTCCAGACTCCTCCATCCATGGGATTTTCCAGGCAAGAATACTGGAGTGGGTTGCCATTTCCTTCTCCAAGGGATCTTCCCAACCCAGGGACCGAACCTGTATGTCTTGTGTATCCTGCATTGACAGGCGGGTTCTTTTCCACTGGGCCACCTGAGAAGTCCAACCATTCATAGGATATACCATTTCTATGGCTTTGTTTTTCTGAGGCAACTCCTAGACCAAAGTGTTAGTAGATTTCTAGAGTTTCACTTTAACTTCCTAAGCCAAAAAACTTTTCCCTTACTCTTATTTTGGGTACCATTTTCTTTTTTATTTTCCCTGAGCTATTTCCACAGACAAAATCGAGTAAAGGCAAAAAGGTGAGATTGTGAAGGCCTTGAAGGCTAGATCTCTGTTAAATGCAGAAATTATTTCAGGGAGTATGATCCATCACTGCTTAAACTCATCCTTTGGAAATCTATATTTTAGGCAAATATATGAAAATTTTATTACTTTTGTTTATATACATATCTCAGTATTTTAAAATAAAATCGTCACTGGGACATTTGCATTTATGCAAATTTCACTTACTACTTATGACTGTACTTTTTATGACCCTATTTTTAGAAGATACAGTTTATCTTTATCTTACAGTTTAACAGTTATGTTTCACTCTTTCCTTTCCCATCTGTCATTGTCAACTACTTAGGGTTTTCCCCCTTTCTTCTCATGAGATTGTTTAATTTATACTTAAATATTATACTAGTTAGCAAAATAAACTACTTATTGTGTAAGACAATATCTTTTTTTTTTTTTAACCAGGAAGGCTTTACGATCTTGGGTGGTCAAGAATCCTTGGTTCACTTACACACTCTTGTAAGTATTATTGGATTAAATAAAAAGTATTCTTTCTACTAGCTATCAGTTGATGTTCTTTATTGAAAATTAGGTAAAGGTAACAAGACTCTTGAGAGTCCCTTGGACTGCAAGGAGATCCAACCAGTCCATTCTGAAGGAGATCAGCCCTGGGATTTCTTTGGAAGGAATGATGCTAAAGCTGAAACTCTAGTACTTTGGCCACCTCATGCGAAGACTTGACTCATTGGAAAAGACTCTGATTCTGGGAGGGATTGGGGGCAGGAGGAGAAGGGGACAGCAGAGGATGAGATGGCTGGATGGCATCACTGACTCGATGGACGTGAGTTTGATTGAACTCTGGGAGATGGTGATGGACAGGGAGGTCTGGCGTGCTGCGATTCATGGGGTCGCAAAGAGTTGGACACGACTGAGCGACTGAACTGAACTGAACATATTCTTGTAATGACAAAATTATAGAGATGAAAAACAAGCAAATTAGTAGTTGCTGGGAGTTAGGGCTTTATGAGTGTGTGTATATGTGTGTGTGTTACCATAAAGGGATGGTACACTAGCTTAATGATGAGATAGTTCCACACCGTGATTGTGGTGCTGGTTACATGGCTCTGCACACAGATTTGTGTCACAGGTCTGTGACATAGCATTACATATATACACGCTATACCAATGTCGCATACTGGTTTGGGTATTCTACTTTAAATATGTAAAATGGGGGGCCAACTGGGTCAAGGGTACACAGGACCTCTGATCCTTTGCAATTTCCTGTGAATCTACAATTATTTCAAAGTAAAAATATTTTTTAAAGAACCCACAAACTGTGTGTGGATGGCAATGGGAAAGGTTAGTTTTAAAACCAAAAAAAAAAAAAAAAAAAAAGAAGAGGTAAAGATAATAATCTTTATTTTTCTTTATAATACTTATCATCAGATCAAACATCTCTGTATTTCTCTACCTGTAATATATCACATGATATAAGCCCTGGAAGCAAATAACACATGGTTTTAAATTCTCCCCAGGCCAGCCTTTTTTGTTGTATTTATTGTACTCGCCTGCTGTGGGAATCTCCGCCGCCAGGTGCCTGCGAATTACATTCTCCTGGGATTGTTTGTAAGTAAACCTCTTTAGCATCTGTTGTCATTCACCTCTGAGATATATTTTCATCCCATTATTCCTTTTTTTGTGGAAAAATCTTCCTATGGAATAAGAAGATTGAAATTACTTGTGAGATGTTCTCTTGGATGAATTTTGAAGTCAACTTACATATGAGGTGGACTCCACACCCTTTTAACAAGCTAGAGAATTTGGGGACCTTCGGCTACTCCTTTGGGCCGGCACACTTTCCTCTGAGAGGCCTGCTCCCGAGTCTCCCAGGACAGTTAACCCGACTGTCCTCTGTCAGGCACAACAAACTCATTTTGGTATGGAGAGTGAGTTCCACATTTAGTTCACAAATTGTGTGCAAGAAATGTAACCTTCTCTGTAAAATGTATTTTACTTCTATTTCCACGTCTCCTGACTATGTTGTGATTGAGGTTTCTGTTCTGTTAATGTTTATACCAGTTGGGCCAACACTCTTGCCTCCTGGAGGCAGTGATCTCACTGACAATAAGCATTTGCTCCTCTTAGGAAAATTCCTTGCTCCTCTGAGGAAATCTCACTGTGGTTCAATGAGTTGGAAAGAAAGTCAGACTCTATGCAATTGCTCCCACGAACTGCTGACCACCCTTCCATGAGAAGATTTACTCACCAATTCATTTGCTTCTCACCTGGTTCCATATCAGTGTTGAGGTAGCTTATAAAAATACAACGTAAGAAGATAAGTTGGTGGGGAAATCTGATGGAAGGAAAAATAAGGAAAGACAAATGAAGCCAGAGGTGAGATTAGCGCACAAAATGCCTAGTCCCGAGCGTTTGAGTTTGATCAGCTTAGATTTGGATCTGCGCCTCCTGGTGGTCAATGTGAGTAAGAATACATGGGCAACGGTGTTTCTCAGCACTCAGAATCTTGGCATCTTGCAACCCGAAAATCTGAGGATCTTGCATTGTCTAATGTGAATTACATGTTGGGAAGAATAGCTTCCTCTTGTCACTGGAGAAGACAGAGCATCTGGCCAGCTGGGAATGTCCTCAGGCCCTGGAGCACTGCCAACTGCAGTTCTCAGCGCCCTGCTGGACAGTCGTGGAGCCCGACGGTGGGCCTAGGCATACCATCACTGCCTTCTTGGTCTCATCCTCCGGCTTGACTGCCTCTGGTTCTCAGCTCCCCCGTCTCCCATGCTGCCCCATCCCTGGTTCATGTGGACCAAGGGAACCCTCGGACCCCTATACAGTCCCCACACTGCCCCGGTGCAGCCCACTTCAGAGTTGAGGATTGGCACCTACCAGTTCAGCTGCGTGCTCTGTAGGTAAGTGTCCTCCAGCCCCACCCCCAGGTACTGAGGTCTCAATCCTCATCCCACATCTGAGGTTTGACACATTTTGTTCTCATTCAAGCACTATGGGAAAGGTCAGTACTGAAACAGTTTGCTGAGGCGTTAATAGAACTAGCACGTCCTGCTCTGATAAAATGTTAAGATTTGTGTGGATGGTCCCATTTGATTAATGACAGTATGGTCTACAGATAAAGCTTGTACCTTGGTTTCTACATTCCTAATTAATAACATATTCAGTTTAACTTGGGCTTCCCTGGTGGCTCAGAGGTTAAAGTGTCTGCCTGGAATGTGGGAGATCTGGGTTCGATCCCTGGGTTGGGAAGATCCCCTGGAGAAGGAAATGGTAACCCACTCCAGTACTCTTGCCTGGAGAATCCCATGGAGGGAGGAGCCTGGTAGGCTACAGTCCACGGGGTTGCAAAGAGTCGGACGCGACTGAGTGACTTCACCTTCACCTTCAGTTTAACTCACTGAATATGTTGAAAGTTACTATTGTATTCTAAGAACTTTTTACTCATATGAGAATTTTTTCTTGTCAGTCTTAGGGAGAACATTAAGAAAATGTTTATTTCCATTATTTCCATGTGGCATAGCCTATAGCTTTGTGCGCTAAGATCATGAATATTCCTGCTAGTTCCCTCTAACCTGGCAGAACACACATACCTCAAAGCGGCTCTTCTGGATTTGGCGCCTTGGGAAGCAGGCTTCTGATTTATTGTGAATTTTGTTTTTTAGACAGTTCTTCAAGGTTTGCTGCTAGGAACCGTGTCAGTGTAAGTCTTTGATACACATCTTTTCATTTGTGTGTGCGTGCTTTTCTTGTAATGTTACGTGAATGATAATCACAGTCTCTGGTTTTAGCTTCTATCACGTCGAGGAAGTGTTATGGGCAACAGGAGCGACTGCTCTGGTGACGCTATCACTCAGTTTATTTGCTCTTCAAACAAAAGTACGTATTTTTGAAGCAGCTTTCTGTCATAGGCAGTGTGTGATTATCTTCCTCTGCCCGTCCTGACCCACCCTGCTTCCTCCTCCCCCTGGCTGGCTGCTTTCTGTGGGCCTCACCTCCACCAAGCACTCGTCTTCTGCCTTCTGGCTTTCCTAGTGACCTTGCTAAAAACATAAGAGGGGCTTCCCTGGAGGCCCAGTGGTTAAGACTTCGCCTTCCCGTGCAGGGGGTGTGGGTTCCATCTCTGGTCAGGGACCTGGGATCTCACACACCTCGCATACAAAAGAGAAAACATAAAGCAGAAGCAATACTGTAACAAAATTCAATAAAGACTTACAAAGATGGTCCGCATCAGAAAAAATTTTAAGTAAAAGGAAACAGGTAAAATTAATTTGAATGATATATTTCATTTAACCCAATATATATGAAGGGTTATTATTTCAACATTTAATCAATATAACAAAAGTAGTCATTTTACATTCTTTTTTTTTCCAAACTAAAATTCAAATCCAGTGTGTACTTTCTACTTGCAGCCATCTCAGTTTGAAGTAGCTCTATTTCCAGTGTTTATTAGACATGTATATTGAAAGCTCAGCTCTAGATGCATTTTCTTGGCAGACATCAGGGTCACCTGGAGAGCTTGTGAAACGTAGACTGCTGAACGCCACGCCTGGAATTGTGAAGACAAGGTCTGGGCTGGGGCTCAGTAACGTTCACTTCCCAGGCACTGCCGATGCTTCCGGCCCAAGAACCAGCCTCGGTGACCTGGTACTTTATTCTCTTGGTGTGCTGAAGGCAGGGAGTGATATAGGGAGATAGAGGAATTAGGAAAACCCGCTTGCAAGAAAACACATTGGATTCGAGGATCTTCTTTTGCTTCCTAATCCAATTTTTTTCAGGTCAGAAGATGCATATTCCTCTTTCTTTTAAAAATGCTAATCTTCTCTAAGCTGATTTGGTTATTGATTCATAAAAGCACATTAATAAATTCTAGGTTTACAAAAGGATCATTAAGTTTTGAAAGCTTAGTATATATATTTCTACTGAAATGTATACACTGAAATTGATACATACAAATGCGAGAAAGGTACCCAGTTAATATCTTTGTCTACTGAATGCCATTAATGTATTCTATGCACATGCTTTTAAAAATATGAATGATTATGATCATACTATACTTACAAATTTACATCCTACTTATTCAGTGTACATTTTTTATTAGGGAAAATTTTATAAAGATATACACACAAATAGAATATTTTAACAAACCCCCATGTGCCAATTACCTAATTTCAAAAACTGCAAATTTGTGGCTCCTGTTATTTCATCCATGCCTTATCTTTTCTCTCTCCTGAAGAAGCACGATACCTTTATGTAGTATTTTTTGGTGTGTAGGGCTAATGGATTTCCATGGTTCTCGGGATTAGCCAGGGTACATTGTTAGCAAATGGGCCAGTTTCTGCCTAGGGGATATGAGATATATCTCTAAATACCCTGAAATTCCTATGGATGATAATTGAATCGTTTTTTGTTTTTTTTTTTTGTTTTTTTTTATGTTTCCTCAGTGGGATTTCACTTTGCTAAACGGAATGCTGTTTGTTTTACTCTTCGTACTTATCATCTATGGAATTATCTTAATCTTCATTCGAGCATATGTAAGTGGGCCCTCCGTTGAAACCCTCAGAGGACCGGTAGAATATCGGGTGAAGTGCTGGTTGTGTGGTGAAGCAGACACCAGATGGGTGAACCTTGCAAAGACACTGGTGGGAGAAAGGTCTATGAATAGCGTGGGGGTGACAAGGGCCGTAAGAGCTATCAGAACATGACAGCACATGTGAGCCCCGTGGAGGAGAGGGACGTAAGAGGGGAGCTTGCTGGATGCTGTGCCGTCTAAGGAGGCTTTGGCAAGCCCATCAGGGGGTCCTGGGTCTCCCAGGAAGGCTCTGCTGCCCCCTACCAGTGATTGACAGGGGAAAGCATGACCCAGGAAGGAAACCGCAGTGGGTCGCACTGTGCGGCCACCAGGGCCCTGGTCAATTACATGCCCCTCCCCATAGCTGGAGGTCTCCAAGGTCGCCTGCCACACCTGTGTGGTGGGGGGACCATTGAGAGCAGGTCTGGGTGTGAAGATCGAGCTCCAACCTGAGACAACAGCTGTCCTCCCCTAAGAGAATCACGGAGGTGACCAACCCACAGGGCAGATCAGATTCCAACTTCCCTACATGGTGCTGCTTGTCTGAAGTAACGAGGGTGCAGAGATGGGCAAGCATGGATGGGCTTGCTTTTCTGACAGCAGCAGCCTAGAGGAAGCTCCTCGTTTTCCAATTCCAGCTTTCTTCCTTCCATTTTTTTTTTTTGCTTTAATATATTCATTGCCTTCTTACTAGATATCATACATAGGCCTATATGTTTTTCACAAAGTCATCAAGGTTAATTCTCACAACATTCCTGAAAAGTACATATCTAATCTTATAGAAAAGAAAACAGGCTCAGAGAAATGAAAGAATTCACACTCCACACTGCACCCAGGGAGTAGATGACAGGAGTGGGGTTAGAGTGAGGTCTGTGTGATCTGGTGGTCACACCCTTTCCACCACACACACCGTCCGTGGACTGAGTCCGGTGTGCAAGTGGACAGGCGGAATGAGAAGGTCTGGCCCCACGTCTGGTAGGGGCCTGGAGTGGCCCCTGTATGGAGACCCTACTGGAAGCCAGGCTCACAGAGGACTGGCCTGGGGCTTGTGACCATCTGTCTAAAGCCCCAGGGCCAACTTGGTCCTGCTGCTGAATTAAAGAGTTTCTGTGGCAACAAGTGGTGTTGCTAAACGGACTTCAGACACAGAATCAGTATTTCTGCCTGGATTTTGGAGATAGACTCAAAGATGTCATAGATACGTCTTTAAAGGCCATAGTTCTCCATTTATTGTTACTGATGGTGGCACAGATACTGTAGTAATAATACACATATTTATGTGGTGGCTGGGTTCCTTACATCTTTACCATGCCACTCAGGAGCAGTTAAGAAACTGTATTTCCTACTAGATACATGAACCCTAGTTTGCATTCTAAATTTCCTGTCACAAATACCAATAATATATAATCTTAAGCATATGATTAAATGGAAGTTGGACAGCTAAGCATGCACGCCTGATGGGCCCTGGCAATTCCGAATCCTTCAGACTGCAGGTGCCAGCTGTCTTCTCACACCCAGCTCAGTCTGAGAACAGGGGGCCTCACGCAGTGTATTGCTGGCCCCTGGTTTCTCTTTTTCCTCAAGAACCTTCTCTGGTTAGCAGAGGTTCCCCATCTCTCATCCTGAGGAGTGAATGCCATTGTGTTTCTCAGATGATGTACACCACTTCCTTAGTCTCTTCTGCAGCATTTAGATCAATTTGTCACATATGCTGATCAGGGCTGTTTTGGTGGCAAGGAACACATACCACTCAGATCGGCTCAAGGCACAGGCCCAGAGATGCTCATGGAGCTCCTAGATGGGAAGAAGAGCCAGAATTCACAGAAATGGAAACCCCACCGCCCTTTCTGGGTCATCTCAGCTTTAAAGCACTAGCTAATCCAGCTAGTGCTAATCACACAATGGCGGCCTGGATCCCTCTATCGTGAGAACTGATTTCTACCTGGCCCAGAGGATCTCTATGATCCTGATCCTGTAAGAGGTTCCTGGTCAGGCAAGAGATTCACTGCTGTTGGAGTGGCATCTCCCACCTCTCGTCAATCAGCTCTAGCAAGGCTGTGTGAGGGTCACAATATTCCTGGAGCTGAGGAGAGGGTACTCTTTCTAGAAGAGCTGTGTGGATGGGGCAAAAAAGGAAACATACTCAGTATATCCCATTTGCCTTACTATGCATGAGATGTTTAGTACTTGCTCGATGACCCTTACTTGATATACATAATGGCTAGTTTTCACCTCCTCGCTGAATGGAATTGAGTTGATACTGTCGACCGACTATGTTCAAGAGAAACTAATTTCCCCACAGCTTTGACTTTCTAAGCGTCTTATCTAACAGCAGTGACCTAAGTGACCCCCTGTGTTGTTCCCCACCTTGCTCTTAACATATCGTTGTATCCTTTCTTTTTGCAGTGGTTGCATCTATTGTATGCTGGACTTGGAACTGTGATCTTCTCACTCGTACGTCCATTTCTCCCTTTCTTTAATAAAGAATATGAATGTGCATTGACAGGGCCTTAAGACCTCTCCTAGGCCTGGAGTCAAGCGGAGTCAGTAATTCACTGGGAAGCCCTCCCGCTGACTTGCTCCTTCTTTCTTCTCATCCTCTTCCTTCTCCTTTTTACTTTTTATAAAGACAGTTCTTCTCAGAGTAGCTTTAGGTTCACAGTAAAACTGAAAGGAAGATACAGAGATTTCCCAGCCTCCATACAGGCATCACCATCCCCAATGTCAATATCTGCCACCAAAGTGTACCATTTACTACAATTGATGAACGAACCTACATTGATATATCACAATCACCCACATTAGGGTTCACTCTCTGGTGTTCTACATTCTACGGGTTTGGACAAATGTATAATGATATGTACCCATCATTGTAATACCATACAGAGTATTTTCACTGCTCGAAAAATCCTCTTTGCTCCTCCAAACTGATCCCCAACCCCTGGCAACCACTAATCAGGTTATCTTACTGTTTCCAAGTTTTGCCTTTTCCAGAATGTCATACAGTAGGAATCATATAGCATGAAGCCTTTTCAGATTGGCTTCTTTTACTTAGCATGTGCACTTAAAATTCCTCCATGTCTTCTCATGGCTTGGTAGCTCATCTCTCTTTAATGTTGAATAATATTCCACCATCTGGATGTACCACAATTTATTTATTCTTTCATCTACTGAGGGGCATCTTGTTTGCTCTCAAATTTTGGCAATTATGAATAAAGTTACTACAAACATCCGTGTGCAGGTTTTTGTGTGGATGGATGATTTCAGCTCCTTTGGGAAGATTCCAAGGAGCACATTTACTGGATCATACAGTAAGAGTATGTTCAGTTCTGTAAGACAGTATTCCAAAGTGGTTGCAATATTTGCATTCCCCACTAGCAGTATATGAGAGTTCCTGTTGCTTCATGTCCTCACCAACATGTGAGGTTATCCGTATTACAGATTTTGGCCATTCTAATAGGTGCATAGTGGTACCTTATTGTTATTTTAATTTGCATTTTCCTGTTGACATAAGATGTAGAGCATCTTTTCATATGCTTATTTGCCATCTATATATCTTCTTTGGTGAGGTGTCTATTAAGTTCTTTGGCCCATTTGGTAATCAAGTTGTTTGTTTTCTTACTGTTGAGTTTTAAGAGTTCTTTGTATATTTAGGGTAACAGTCCTTTATGTTTCTCTTGCAAATAATTTCTCTCAGTTTGTAGCTTGTATTATCATTCTCTTCACATTGTCTTTCACAGAGCAGAAAATATTAATTTTAATGAAGCCTAATTTACCCATTACTTCTTTAATGGATAATACTTTTGGTGTCATATTTAAGAAACTATCACCATACCAAAGGTCATCTAGATTTCCTCCTATGCTACCTCCTAGGAGTTATATGTTCTACATATAAGTCTATTATTCATTATTTTTTAAAATTTATTTATTTAATTTTTTTGACCATGGTGCATGGTATGCAGGATCTTGAGCAGGTATTGATTCTGCGCCCCCTGCAGTGGAAGCACAGAGTCTTAACCATCGGACTGTCAGGGAAGTCCCTGTTATGAGCAATTGTGTGAAAGATGTAAGATCCGTGTCTAGATCCTTTTTTTTTTTTTTGGCATGTGGATGCCCAGTTGTTTCAGCACCATCTGTTGAAGAGACTAGTATTGCCTTTGCTCTTTATTCTCTTCTGCTGATCTATATATTCGTTAAGTCTTTATCTTGATTACAACTTTCTAGTAAATGTTGTTGTCTGGTAGCATCAGTCCTCCAACTTTGTTTTTCTCCTCCAGTATCATGTTGGTTATTCTGGGTCTTTTGTCTCTCCATATCAGTTTTAGCAGTGGTCTGTCAATATCCATGAAATAACTTGCTAGGGTTTTGACTGGGGTTGTGTTGAATCTATAGATGAAGTTGGGAACAACTGATATTTGACAATATTGAGTCTTTCTATCCATGAACATGGAATGTTTCTCCATTTATTTAGTTCTTCCCTAATCCCATTTGTCAGAGCTTTATAGTTTACCTCATACAGTTCTTGTACATATTTTGTTAGATTTATATCTAAGTATTTACTTTTTTTGGATGCTAGTGGAAATGTTTTTGTGCTTTAATCTCCAGTTTCACTCATTCACTGCTGGCATATAGGAAATCAATTGACTGCTGTATAGTAACTTTGTATCCTACAACCTTATTATGATTGTTCATTGAACCCCTAAATGTGCCTGGGGCTGCAAATCTTGATCAGGGCTTCCCCTTGAGCTGGCTGTCTCTGGCATGGTGTCCTGAGTCCTCTTTCCCTGGGGCCAGGGGGCAGATAGCTTGATCCCAGCTCACTTTCCTCTCCCACTTCCCTGTCTGCCTTCAAACGCATACCCTCACCAGGGAGGTGCACTCTGCACTCCTCACTACCAACACATGAAATGATTAGGAGTCATTATCTCTCTTACAAGAAGAAATAAGATAAAGTCAGGAGTTCTTAGGGGGAAGGGAGAAAGAAAAGCACTTTTCCATAGAAGTTAGGACTCCGGGGTGACAGATGGAGGCTAGGGGCAAGGCTGGAAGCTCAGCTGCTGGGGGCCTTTTTTTAAGGATGACCAATTGTCCTGGTTTGCCTGGGACTGAGGGGTTACTGAAGACACATGAAGTCCCTGGGCAAACTGGAGTGGTTGGTTCATTCTAGCTTTTTCTGCACAAAGTTGCTGAAATCAGACATTGGGAGGGGGAGGATAAGTGGGATGGGACTCAGTGGTCCAGGCGAGGGAGCTGCCTTGGCAACCCCAAGCCTCAGGTTTGACTCCCTTCTCTACCACTTGCCACAGAGTGATCTTCCCTTCTTGGAGGCTCTGTTAATCTCATCTGCCTCAGCTAGGTCGTTCCTACTTTATATGAGATGATGTCTCTCATGAACGGATAAGAGGCTACCTAGAAGGTGCCCAATTCTTCCTTTTCCTCATGTTCTTTTTTCCTCTTCCCCTCTTCATTCTTAGAAGCCTGAGTGGGAACCAGGACCCAGGGAAAGCTGGTAACCTGAACTACTGGGGATGGGTTTCACTGTAGTGGCTGTTGTTCTAAAACGGCTTATTTTCAAGAATCTTTAAAACCCCAAGAACTCCCTGTAGTGCCAAGGTTGCCCCGCTGCCTCACGGCACTGGACTCCGAGTCCGCAGTCTGGATAGAAAGGCCCGAGGAGCTGCCTGTTTTCCCTTCCTCCCTCTAACGCACTTGCGCTGCCCACATTTGCTCACTTTGCAACAAACACAAGGGTGAGAGGGCTCTCCAACTTTCTTCTTGATGTTTAAGAAGCCTGTAATTTTACCTACCACAGCTGAGCTAAGACGTTTAATTGGGGGTTATTTAACCATACATAAATCTTCTCCTCATTCTATTTTGGAAATACTGACATCATCACAAAGCCATCTCCAATGTCAAGCTTTGAAAAATGCTATCACCCAAAGGAGAGTCCAGAACTACTGCCGTGGGTAATGTGTCAGGGAACCATCTATTTCTTCCTTCTTTGTTTTCAGTGAGAACATACTGGAAAGTCACAAACACAGGGCATTTTGTAGTTTCTCTCTGTGTCCAATCGGCCCACCTGGTCCACGTCACTGATGAGAGGCACAGAGGTTTCTGGACTTGGAAGGAAAGGAGGGGTCACAGATTTGGTCCTACTGGCTTCAGGAGAGTGAAGCGCTTGCTTTAATAGATAGAGCACCAACCTGGGGAGATTGTGAATGATTGAGGCTCTAAGAATAACATCTCTAGCTACAAATTTACTTTTAGTGATATATTTACTGATGGTAAGATGCTTTCCAGGTAATCTCAGGACACTTCTTTGATCAAAATGTACACTTTAAGTAGCTAATTCTTCTTTCTTTTCTTTAAGTACTTGGTGATGGATGTGCAGCTGATGGTGGGAGGGCGCCATCATCATTCTGACCTAGACCCTGAAGAGTATGTTTTTGCTGCCCTGAACATCTACATGGACATAATCAACCTTTTCCTTTTTATTTTGCAACTGATTGGAATGGGACGGTAGTCACATGGGCAAGGCTGGCTCACGCTGAAGAGAGGGAAGGAGGGACGGCTGTGAAGACTGCAGAGGTTATCACTCCATAAGTCCCTCTATTTTAAAAAATAATTTTAAAAATACTTTTTTTTCTTGTCAAATGAAAGCAAGCATTCGGTAGATAGTAGCTATAGCTGTTATATATTTTTTAGTTCCAGTGTTACATTACAAAACTTTCTGGTGGACATTTTCTGATTTTTATAAATTTAAAAGATGAGTACATAACTGCATACTAACAAATATTTGTAAGATGCTCATTACTTTGTTGAAGTTTTCCAGGTACTACTTAAAACTGTAAACAATGTCTGTCTACATGAATAAAACTGATTATAGAAACCTATATTTACTCCATTCTCTTCTCTTGATGTGGACATTTGGTGGGAATATTTTGCCATCTGACTTAAGAGTAAGGTGAACCAAAGAAGTCTGCCTTTCTCTTGGGTTCAAGTCAGACTGGAGAAGTAAATTCTATCTTGAGAGATCTGTTTCTATCTCAAACAAACATCTGCTCCCAGGCCAACCTTTGAGGTCTGAACTACTTCCGTGTCTGGCAGGAAGATAAGCGGGGGCCATTTCTAGCCTGGATGGATTGTGCGGGGGATAGGATGGGGAAATCAGATGACATCTTCTAGTCTCTCTGGATTTATCGTGGAGCTTTATTTCTGGGTTTAACTGAACACACAGACCTCAGATAAGACACATGGACTTAAGCAACAAGCACTATAGCCACATACACCCACCTGAATTTGATGACCTGCTCCAAATTAGCCATATCTCCACTCCTGCGGTAGAATTTCTTTATAGTGTTTGTGCTCTTATTACCAGCAAAGTCCTGAAGATTGATGTAACCTCTGAAATGTGAGCAAGTAGCAGAGAAAGGGACTTTACAGCCACCCAGAAAAAAAAAAAAAAAAAAAATCTAGGGCCCTGTAAAGCTCCTGGGTGGGGTTGTCTCAACAAATATCACCATGCGCACATATACCGGCCAAAGTCATGGGGAACTACTTCCATACGAGAAAGCAAATTCCCCTGGGAAGCTTGAGGTTTGCATATTCTTCTGGCATCAAAACAACCTTCCTGCGTATTATAGGGACACCTGGTCAATGTACTTCTCCATTGACATTTCTGCTGTCCCCACACATTAGACATTTGTTGCCTCAGCAATGCTCCCAACAGAGTCCACTCTGAGTCTACTGTACGTGCCATCACATGGAAGTCTATTATTATATTGTATTTAGATTGATAGTCATTTAGTTGTGTCTGACTTGTTGTGACCTCATGGACTGTAGCCTGCCAGGCTCCTGTGTCCATGGGGATTTTCCAGGTAAGAATACTGGAGTGGGTTGCCATGCCCTCTTGCAGGGGATCTTCCCAACCCAGGGATCAAACCCAGGTCTCCTGCATTGCAGGCGGATTCTTTACCATCTGGGCCACCAGGGAAGCCCCTGGTGGTGACTCAGTGGTGACTCAATTAAAAGAGATTCTAACACTCCTATGACAAACTTTTGACTTCTGCATTTAATAAGGACTCTGAGCAAGACATACCTTTTAGGGTCAGCCTATGAAATGAGTAATTACTTTGCTCTCAATGATAGAAATTCATCTTTTGAGAAGACAGTCCATGATTTGCCCGTGATGGGTAGCACATCTGTAAATCAACCCAAGGTGTCCGGAATGTGGCAATGGAAGCTTAAAGAAAAAGAATCCATAGAAAAATTTAGGTTATACTTTCATAATGCCCACAAATGCTGGGCCTATAATTTACTTTTAACTTTTGTTCTTTGTGTTATCCCAAATGGGTATTCCCTCATTTAGCTTTAGGCATGGTTTGCTGAGCAAATCTATCATACACAAATGAACCCTGGTGAAACTACTCATGTTAAAGGCTAGTATGCTGTTAGCCATGGCACTTCTAACACTGGTATGTCACTTAAAGAATATCAATGGCCCAAATGCCATGCCATGCGTTTGACACAAATGTTGGCAGTTCTGGTATCTTTTGCTTAATCAAAGTCCTTGAAACGAATGAACTGCTGAAAATGTAAAATCATCAATGGTTTGCAAGTTGTAGGACTCTGATAACTCATAATGCACTAAGGAAACGTTTATCTGATTGTTGCGCTAAAGCAGGGGTCAGCAAATGGACAACACATGCCAAGTTTAGCCTGTTACCTTTTAGATTTTTAAAATTTTATTTTGAAATAATTATAGATTTACAGGAAGTTGCAAAGGTACTTCAGAGAGTGTACTCTTGCCCCCTAGTGGTTCTCTCTTACATAATGTACAATATCAAAACCAGCGAACCGACACTGGGTGTTATCTATGTATAGCTGTCACTTTATCACACGTACACTCATGTAGCCCCTATGGTAACCAAGATGCAGACTGCACCATCACCACAGAGGTCCTCTTTCTATCCCTTTAGATAGACACACACACCTCCCTTGCCCTCCAACATCCCTGACTCGTGGTAACCACCTGTCGTTTAAAAATGTTAAATGGATGAAGCCATACAGTGTGCGACATTTTGAGATGATTTTAACTCAGAACGCCCCTGAGATCCATTCCAGTTGTTACAAGCTGTGTCACTAGTTCATCCTTTAAATATTCCATTTACTGCAGTAAAGCATGCCATTAATACAAGACATTCTGGTGGACTTCAGTCTGCTATGAACAATTGTGTACAGGTTTTGTGGACCTAAATTTTCACTTCTCTGTCATCAGTGTCCAACAGTTGATGCTTGGTCATATGGTTAGTGTAGTTGGTTTTTAGCAAAACTATTCAGCTATTTCCCAGGGAGGCTGTACTGTCTTACATCCCCACAGGCAGTGTATGAGTGATCCAGCTGCATCCTTGGCAGCACTTGGTGTTGATACTACTAACCACTTGAGCCATCCTGATACGTGTGTAGTGTGCCTTGTGTTAATCCCGCAGTCGTGTTTGACTCTGAGACCTCATAGACTATAGCTCGCCAGGCTCCTCTGTCCATGGAGTTCTCCAAGCAAGAATACTGGAGTGGGTTGCCATTTCCTTCTCCAGTAGCGTGTCTCACTATGGTTTAAACACGCATTTCCTACTCAGTAGGGATGTTAACATTTTTTTCAGGTGCTTATTTGTTAGCCATACATACGTCTTCTTTGGTGAAATGTCTTTTTTCCATTTTATATTGGATTGTCTATCTTTTTACTGTTTAGAGAGTTCTTTATATATTCTAGATATGTGGTTCGCAAACATTTTCTCGCAGTCTATAGCTCGACTTTTTCATCTTCTTCATAAGGTCTTTTGCAGAACAAAGCTTTACATTTTGATTAGGTCCAACTTATAAATTTTTCCTTTTATGGATCATGCTTTTGGTACCAAGTGTAAGATCCTTTGCTTAACCTAGAATGTAAAGATATTGTTATTTTTTCTGGTTTTTTTTCAAAAGTTTTATATTATCTATGATCTAGTTCAAGTTTTGTATAGTGTGTGATTCAGTGGTTCATATTTTTGCCTGCCTTATTTACCAGCACCGTCCCTCCTCTGTTGTAGCATCGTTGTACATTTGTCAAAATCAGTTGATGATATGGGAAGGAGGCTATTTTTGATTCTCCATTCTATCAATGTGTGTGTCTATCCCTCCGTCAGTATCAGTTTTGATTACTGTAGTTTTGCAAATGGGTAGAATGACTTTTCCCACTTTTTCCTTTTCAAAATAGTTTTAGCTGTTTCAGTTCCTTTGCCTTGCCATATTTTTAGAATACTTCACAATTTCAGAATTATTTACAGCTATAGGAAAATATTGCTGGGCTTTCCTAAAGTTGCTAATAAACAACTGAACCAAACCCAGGCATTTTGTGGACTGAGACCCCTGAGGAAGCCAGTGGTTTTTCTTTAGTAAATGAAGATATATACAAAATATCCCCCAAAGATAGCTACTGATTTTTCACGTAGTCAAAATACTTGTTGCAGCAGTCAGGTTGGCTATGCTCTCTAACTTACCGTTTGTTTGACTTGCAAGGCCTGTTGGGTCCATGTTGGTTACTAGGCAACCCACCCCAAAGTGGAGATGTCACATCAGTGACATCAGTGACTCCCAAGGCCTCCAGGGGTCAGGCATTCAGTTTCAAGAAGAGCCTAGGAGCCAACTGGAGTACTGGGTGGCTGTGTCAGGCAGGCTGCAATGTTATGCTGGGAAATGGCTTGAGTACTTGGGCTGCTACCAAGTCTTTAACAAAAGGAGTGATTTCACTTTCTCTTGTTGGACTTCTTTATTGTTTCATCTGGACCACAGGAGAGGGGACAAAGAAACAGAATGGGAAGGGACTCAGGCCCCATTCTCACCTCGATGCATGTTCAGTTCAGTTGCTCAGTTGTGTCCGACTCTATGTGACCCCATGAATCGCAGCACGCCAGGCCTCCCTGTCCATCAACAACTCGCAGAGTTTACCCAAACCCATGTCCATCAAGTCGGTGATGCCATCCAGCTATCTCATACCCTGTCGTCCCCTTCTCCTCCTGCCTCCAATCCCTCCCAGCATCAGGGTCTTTTCCAATGAGTCAACTCTTCACATGAGGTGGCCAAAATATTGGAGTTGCAGCTTCAACATCAGTCCTTCCAATGAACACCCAGGACTGATCTCCTTTAGGATAGACTGGTTGGATCTCCTTGCAGTCCATGGGACTCTCAAGAGTCTTCTCCAACACCACAGTTCAAAAGCATCAATTCTTTGGTGCTCAGCTTTCTTCACAGTCCAACTCTCACATCCATACATGACCATTGGAAAAACCATAGCCTTGACTAGACAGACCTTTGTTGGCAAAGTAA
The DNA here is from genome assembly GCF_019923935.1 of Bubalus bubalis. Lineage (NCBI taxonomy): Eukaryota > Metazoa > Chordata > Mammalia > Artiodactyla > Bovidae > Bubalus > Bubalus bubalis. Next base: position 9,427,278 of record NC_059164.1, on the reverse strand, counting down.
TGTCTCTGCTTTTGAATATGCTGTCTAGGTTGGTCGTAACTTTCCTTTCAAAGAGTAAGCGTCTTTTAATTTTATGGCTGCAATCACCATCTGCAGTGATTTTGGAGCCCAGAAAAATTAAGTCTGACACTGTTTCCACTGGTTCCGCATCTACTTCCCATGAAGTGATGGGACTAGATGCCATGTTCTTAGTTTTCTGAATGAGCTTTAAGCCAGCTTTTTCACTCTCCTCTTTCACTTTCATCAAGAGGCTTTTGAGTTTCTCTTCACTTTCTGCCATAAGGGTGGTGTCATCTGCATATCTGAGGTGTTTGATATTTCTCCTGGCAATCTTGATTCCAGCTTGTGCTTCTTCCAGTCCAGCGTTTCTCATGATGTACTCTGCATATAAGTTAAATAAGCAGGGTGATAATATACAGCCTTGACGTATTCCTTTTTCTATTTGGAACCAGCCTGTTGTTCCATGTCCAGTTCTAACTGTTGCTTCCTGACCTGCATATAGGTTTCTCAAGAGGCAGGTCAGGTGGTCTGGTATTCCCATCTCTTGAATTTTCCACAGTTTATTGTGACCCACACAGTCAAAGGCTTTGGCATAGTCAATAAAGCAAAAATAGATGTTCTTCTGGAACTCTCTTGCTTTTTTGATGATCCAGTGGATGTTGGCAATTTGACCTCTGGTTCCTCTGCCTTTTCTAAAACCAGCTTGAACATCTGGAAGCTCATGGTTCACGTATTGCTGAAGCCTGGCTTGGAGAATTTTGAGCATTACTTTACTAGCGTGTGAGATGAGTGCAATTGTGCGGTAGTTTGAGCATTCTTTGTCATTGCCTTTCTTTGGGATTGGAATGAAAACTGACCTTTTCCAGTCCTGTGGCCACTGCTGAGTTTTCCAAATTTGCTGGCATATTGAGTGCAGCACTTTCACAGCATCATCTTTTAGGATTTGAAATAGCTCAACTGGAATTCCATCACCTCCACTAGCTTTGTTCATAGTGATGCTTCCTAAGGTCCACTTGACTTCGCAATCCAGGATGTCTGGCTCTAGGTGAGTGATCACACCATCATGATTATCTGGGTCGTGAAGATCTTTTTTCCACAGTTCTTCTGTGAACTGAAGCAGGGCAAAGGCTAGTAGAGTTTTGCCAAGAGAATGTGCTGGTCACAGCAAACACCCTCTTCCAACAATACAAGAGAAGACTCTACACATGGACAGCACCAGATGGTCAACACCAAAATCAGACTGACGCATGTAGCAGTCCCTAGGTAAGAACAGCCCCACTGACTCTTATGCGACAGGGACCTGTGGGCACATAACATGTCAATTCCATTAGACCTTCAGAGCTGGGAGCAACGTGACTTTCAATCAGCCAAAGAGCTCCACTACAAGGGAAGCCTCCCTTCTCCACTAAGGAGAAATTCCCTTTTCCGAGCTGAAGAGTCTAAACTGTGTGAGTCAGGAGCTATAAACAAAAGGTGGCAAATGGATGCCACATCACCTTGTCCCTTAGCTGAGAGGGTAAGGAAGCTAGGGGTGGGGGAGGTAGGCTGCTGGGTGGGAAACTTAATTGTTTTGGTCTTTCCCCCCACCCCCACCCCTTGCTCCCTGCCAGTGCCTGAAAACCTGCAAAACTCTCTCTCCTATGGCAGTGGTGATGCCTGCCAGTATCAGAGGAAACTAGTCCAGGGGCTTCTTTCTTCTTCACGTGCACCTCTGTGCTCAGCCTGTAGTCCTTGGCACCTTCTGTCCCTCACAGGCACTGCTGGCCCTTTGTCATGAAAGCATTCCTTCTTGTCTGCATACCGGAGTTGGCAACAATCAAGGCATATTAGGACAGTTTCCACCATTCAGCCTGTAAACATTAACTCAACTCCTGTTCAGTAAAAGCTAGGCCAGTGGGGACACTTGTCCTCCCCCCATCTTTAATCCATCTTGATTGACAGCACTGACTACCAGACTGATTCCAGGGAATCTAATATTCCCAAACCTGGCCCAATGGTTCCCCTTCCAGAAAAGCGTCTGTCAGCATTCCAATCCTTGCTGCTGAAACCATCTGAGGTTTGACTTTATCCAGTAAGTTAGCCTGTCAGTTTTGTGGATGCTGACGGAAGACACAGGATCCTTGATCAGAGGCGTGTGCAGCATGCAGAGTGAGTATCTGCATATTTATGTCCGTTTTCCAGGTCCCTAGTTCCCACAGGCAACACCGTAGGCCTGGATGAACGCCAAGCACGCAGCGGTCTGTGTCACAGCTGAGGAAGAGAGAGCAAGAAATCCAACACTTTTACAGCAAACCTGCTTCTTGTCCCCAAGCTTACTAGAGATATAAATGCTGAGAAGTGGCTCAGGCAAACCCCTCATCAGTTCTCGTAGTCTTGGCACACTCAGCAAGATGTGTAGGCACTTCAGAGGCCCAGGAGAACTGGACTGTCTCATCCCATAACTACCATTTTCTGTACTGTTTACTCCTCATGAATCTTTCTCCCAGCTTGTCTGTGAACTGATGCCTTGTAAAGGCTAGGCTGGCTAAGAGATGATATCTATATCCTGATCAGGAATATTTTCAAGTTACAGTTTTAAAGACTGAATAAAAGTAATTTATTCATAAGTTTGGCCACCACTCAGTTGGTTGAGAGAAGGAAATGGCAAACCACTCCAGTATTCTTGCCTGGAGAATTCCGTGGACAGAGGAGTCTGGTGGGCTGCTGTCCATGGGGTCGCACAGAGTTGGACACAACTGAAGCGACTTAGCATGCATGCATGCATTGGAGAAGGAAATGGCAACCAACTCCAGTATTCTTGCCTGGAGAATCCCAGGGACAGGGGAGCCTGGTGGGCTGCCGCCTATGGGGTTGCACAGTCGGACACGACTGAAGTGACTTAGCAGCAGCAGCAGTGTGTCAGCCACTTGTCATTCCTAAGTACAACAGAGAGCTAAATTTAGGAAACTCTTCTGGTCCATCTTTCTTTAAGCATGACTAGACCCAGTTCTTAGAAGAATGATCACATAATAATCTAGAAAGACCTGCTTCTGCTAAGTCACTTCAGTTGTGTCTGACTCTGTGCGACCCCATAGACGGCAGCCCACCAGGCTCCCCCGTCCCTGGGATTCTCCAGGCAAGAACACTGGAGTGGGTTGCCATTTCCTTCTCCAATGCATGAGAGTGGAAAGTGAAAGTGAAGTCACTCAGTCGTGTCTGACTCTTAGCAACCCCATGGGCTGCAGCCCACCAGGCTCCTCCTTCCGTGGGATTTTCCAGGCAAGAGTACTGGAGTGGGGTGCCATTGCCTACTCACATCTTTCCAGAAAGAAATCTACTGGAGAGAACGGGATAATGACTGACAAGGCAGTAACATACTGTTGCTAGGTGATGACCTTGTAATTACAACCACAGCCCAGGGCTAAGATACAATTACTACTCAGCCCCAGAGCCAAGCACATGAATACTTTTCTCCTATGGAGTTTAATTTCAGCCTGAAAAAGGAAAAAACCCAAATTGGTATTATCATGTGATATTTAGATTCTAAAATTTTACTCTTTACTAATTTACTAACTGTAACTTTTCAAATTATGACCAAATTTCAGTAAGTCTGAGACTGTAATTTCATAACAGGTAAGCCACAGTACGTGCTATGTCACTTCAGTTGAATCCGACTCTTTGTGACTCGATGGGTTGACTGTAGCCCACGAGGCTCCTCTGTCCATAAGATTCTCCAGGCAAGAATACGGGAGTGGGTTGCCATTTCCTCCTCCAGGGGATCTTCCCGACCCAGGGATCTAATCCTGTCTCAAGCACTGGCATGGGGCTTCTTTACCACTGAGCCACTAGATTTTAATTTCATTAACGTCAGCAACATGATCCAAGGACTAAAAAGGGAACAGAAATGAGATCAGTGGCTGTAATAAACAATATTTAAGGAGTAATTCTGCATACTGACACTGGAGTTAAGCTTGGGATCCACAAACTGACAGGCACAAATAAAACGACGACTCTTGGAGGTTACCATGCGCACATGCTGTGAAGTGTCAGCTGGGGGTCTGGGACTTGTGTCTGAGCACTGAAGTTCAGATGCCGGGGGCTGCTGTAATTACTTAGACGGAAAAGAACAATTAAATGATTGAGAAGCAGGCATTTCTATTCATATGGCATAAAAAATTTTTCCTATCCTAAGCAATTTCACAAACTATCTTAAAATTCTTTTTCTATGTCTCTATTAGAGACTTCAAGGAAAAACCATAAGTTTTCTTCTGAAAGTTGTTACAGTGATTAAAAATAATGAGTGCTGAAGTCACAATGTTTTAACACATTATCATGCAACGTTTTAGGCTTATCTCTGGGGTATAAAATGCTCAGTAAGTGGGCTAGTATAGAAAATATTAGGAATTAATCTATTACATGTAAGAACCAAATTAACCCCATCATATTAGAGGGAATTTAATGTGAAGAAGATTAGCTTCCTGACTTGGTTAAACAAAGTCTATAATGAGACAAAAGTGAAGTAGTTTAAGTAATAAATGTTTAATCAAAGAATTTTACATATTATTAACAGCATTCATTTGGCCAAACATCTACACGTTTGTAGAATCCTATTGTATATAAAGTGGGAATGTATCAAGTATAGACTATGAAAGTGCAAATAACAAGTCAAGGTTAGAGTAATTTTTTCTTACATTATAAAATTAACTTGTTTACAAAATAGGCTTTGCCAAACTTTATTTCTGAATCGTAAAGTCAGTGACTGTGTTTTTAAAATATGTACCAAGGAAATACAAATTGGATACTGATCCTTTTCATGCTCAGGAGAGACCACAGAAACACAGGGAAGTGCACACGCGTGTGGAACCAGAAGCCTCGACGACACTGCCGGCACGGCGCTCTTTCCCCGGCACCGCGGCTCTGCAGCCGCCTCAGTGTGGCAGACTCCTTCTATTGAAAAACTACAGCTTGATCTAAAAACTGATTGGTGTTGATATTTTCAATCTAAATTAAACTGGTAAAAAAATCCTTTAATGGACTATTTCAGTTTCACATACAGTAATACACTGTAGATAAAGGTAATATTTTCCCCAACTAATTTTAATAGGGATTGATATCAATCAATGTTTCTGACAGCTGGGGAAATAAAAACCAATGTGGACTTCCGATATCCATGGCACAGGAGCAATTCCCACACAGTTTATCCTAAGGGAAGAGGGGAATATTAAATACTCTAATATAATGTCTGAGCCATACGATTCGAAGTACAAGGAAATTCCAAAAGCAGGGTTTGGGACAAAAAGTAATCAAAAATTGTTAATTACAGCTCATGTGGATATTAATACGAACATAACCTTTCACCCATCCCAGGACTTGCCTGTACAAACTTGGTACTGGAATTTTGGTATCTGTAGATTTCTGATAAGAATCTGGCAAAACATTAAATAGAGTGTTGCATATCTATTTGGCTTATGTTAAGCTAGTTTTCATATTATGTAAGTAAAACAGCGATTCCAACAGTTTATTCTAGTTTTAATTACACACTGTACCACTGTATCTTAATTACAACTAAGACCAGCATTTTCTTCACAGTAAGACACTGGTAACTAGGAAGTTGATTTTTTCCAACACTAAACAGTAATCACACAGCAAATGAGTATTGTGCAATAGAACAAACACGTCAGCATTTGCGATTTAGTCAAACAAACCGATTGAACATTTAGTTGTTATATTTACTGTAAAGGCAAGGCCATGGGTGGTTTTATGGAGGTCTTTGCAATTCATACAGCATAGTTACTTCAGAAGAGACATTGAAGTTGGAATTACTTACTTGACTGGCAACTACCCATTGAGGTGAGGCAAAGGCACGGTAACATGTTGCGCAGGATGCTTTACTGAGTTGTTTTTTTTTTTTTTTTTTTTTTTAATAATTGTGGGATTTACTATAACTCATGAAAACTCCACTTTTTTTTTCTATTTTATAAAACACTTACCATTAAAAGTAATTGCACCCATTAGTAATTAGAATGCACTGTAAAATTGTGAAAACAAAGAACTATGATTGCACTTCCAATAAAGTGTCTCTTAAAATACAGCACCGCTGTTGCTAATCAACTGTATTTTAATATTAAAATAAACTGTTTTGAACAGCAGCATTAGATTTAGTTAACTTAAGCTACAGGCTACATTTATTTAAATGCAGTCTCCATGGCAACAAAAGCCCACTAAATTCTGGAACATCACTGCTACCAAGTGGCACCTTTTACTTCCAGGAAGGCTGAGACTGCTTGGAAGCCCTCTGGGACACCGCACACCTGAACGCCTTGTTAGCGCACGAGTCAGAGTTTGGCACAAGTGGACTGCAAATAGACATGAAAAGAGATCTCCGATTCATGTGAAATTAAAATTAATTACACTGTGGTAGACGCAACGCTAAAGAGAAGCCTTGGCTACCTCAATTCACACCGCTCAGACAAAAAGGAAGAAGGAAAGTTACAGAAGAGCACAGAGAGATGGAGGAATGAAATGTTAGATCTGTCCAAAATAACTTCTGAAATGAAGAAAACTTTCAGTTTTTTTTTTTTAAAGGAAAAACCACCCAAGGATTAGAAAGTAAGCCTTTCATTTAATGTTCAATTTAAGTACTGCTGATCTAAACAGAGGACTGCATTTTCTTGAATGTGGAATCTAAGCTATTTATTCCATTTGTGTTAATCTCTCCGGCTCTTCTGTTTGTCAGCATGAAGGGGAAAAGCTATCCAATTAAATACAGAAGAAATTCCCTGTCAGGTTAAAATCAGAAATGAAGCTATACCATTCAAGGGAACTCCTTCATATTTAATCCTAATGTCAGTGGTTTATAATTAATTGGAATTAAGTGGATCAAGTCTCTGTAAAGCATACTCCACTAGCATACCATCTGTACCTGCAAGTCACTAGAGCCCCGAGATGTGCAGTTCATACTAAGTGGACTTGTTCAGGCCAGTCACTTGAGGTCTGAGGTGTCTGACTTGAAACATCGGAACCATCCCCCTTGCTGGCAGCCTCATTACCACTGTCGCCAGCTTGAGATGCTGCTTCCCCAGCCAGAATATTTCCCTCCAAAGCATTTTCTTCTCCTCTTTGGGTTCCTCTACCTTCACTGATCGCAGCATCTCCAAACACTGAATCTTCTGGAGGCATCAGTTCCACATCCCTCACACCTTCTGACTCGTCTTTGACACAGGGGAGCTGAGAATCTGCACTGATTTCTGTAGCTGCTGGAGGAATCAGAGCAATACTTTGAGGGTTCATGTCATGAAACCAAGCCATGATATTGCCAAGAAGATTGTCATTGATGTTGGCGTCCTGGCTGGCTGAGTCAGGGTCACTGGATGAGGGGAAGAATTCACTTCTTGCCTCACTGGGAGGGTGGGAACTCAGGGTGTCAGTTGAAAATGGGTCTCTTTCTGCTCCTAGTCTCATGAGGCTGTCACCAAGTTCCAACAGCTCAGAGCTGCTCAATGCAGCTCGAGGGCTATCTGTGTTCCTGGGGACGGAGTCCAGTCTGGAAGGTAAAGAGGTGCCTATTGCCCCTAAGGATGCTTCATTACTGAGAAAGTCTGTACTTTCTTCATCGATGGCCAGCCCAGATTCTTGCAGAGATAACTGTATTGCAAGAAGTATATTGGGATCGTCTTCATCCAAGGAACTCAGAGCCTGAGGCAACAGAAAGTAAAATTACTGCAAAATTTAAAAGGAAAAATGATTGAACCCAGTGAGGTCTGCCACTGTTCTTTTACCAAACAGATAATTAATAGTACCTCTATTTATACAGAAGAACTTTTTGACCTACTAGAATCTTATTTTAATTTTCTCCTTGCCCATGCTAAAGGGAAAATAAATTACTTAAGTGTAAATCTGAAATGGAAAAATCTTTCCCTGTAGTATAGCTCTGAAGCAAAGATTGTAGAAGGGAAGGGAGAAAAAGGAGAGCAACAGAAGTAAAAATAGGAAGCCAGGCTCAAGGGAGAAAGAGCAAAAGGCAGGGGCAACGAAGTTGCCCAGAAAGGCTACCTGAAGAGAGTCCTGGTTCTCGGAGCGACTGGCGGGTGTGTAGTCACGCAGGGAGGAGGTGTGCAGCGCACTCATAGATGCAGAACTTACCACGGAGGTGCCTGGCCTGCGGCCACCGCCACCTTCCGGGAGATCTGTGTCAAAGCAAGCAGTGCCAGAGAGTTTAGTCACATCAGGCCTCGTACATCTTTTTAACTAAATCAGTGACTTCTCTTTGAGCGCTGGTGAAAGCCCGGGGCCACAAGTTCACTTCATCTTTCAGAGATTTTTCATCCATAATGTCTCACCACAAGCAACAATATATATCTAACACAATTATTTCAAATCCATGATCAGTCTTTACAACTTTATTTAGATTATACATTGTTCTATTCATAAAGGCAAGTGCTACCAAGTGTTCGTTTTCTTCCCCTTAGGCAACAAGAAAGGTGTTTTAGTTTTCAGAGTTCTTAAAACTAAAGAATTTGCAAGTTACAATAGCCCCCAAAGCTAATCTTTAAGCCTGTCGATCCTGATATATTAAAGATGAGCTGCTGACACTGCTGTAGTTTGAAGATTTTCAATTAACAATTTAATATTTAAAGGATGATAATTTATCTTCACTACTAGGAATTTTAAAAATGTTGATAGGAAAACTGAGGTTAGGAGAAAAATATTTCATGAACACACTAAGAGTAACCAACAGCTACAATCTATCAAGTGCTATTTGTATTTAAGGGTTTTACAGACACTACCTAATGCTCACAACAAGCCCACAAGGTGACACTACTGTTGTTGCTTCTCTAGAATGAGGAGACCAAAGCTTGGAGAGGTTGGGGGACTAAAGCTTCACAGAGACATGCAGCAGAGCTGGAGACATGAGCTCAGGTCTGTCTGACTCCCCAGTCCATGGTTTTAATCGCCCTGGTTTTCTGCATCCTGTGACATTAGAAGCACCTGCATGCTGACTGTATACCTAAATTACAAACTCTTTCACAACATTTAGATTAGCCACTTTTTGAAGACATGCAAGAGAACTAAGAGAGTACAACAAACCCAATGCAAGGACTCACCTAAAGTGCTTTCACTTGGCTCGTCGGGGTCTGGAGGGTTACTCAGCAGACTGTGCACGTCTCCTCGCCGGCGCTGTTGTCTGTGCCTCCTCCGATACTGAAATTCAGCATATTCCTGCATAAACCACAGGTTATAAAACACGGGAGAGCATGCACATTTTAAAATGCAAATAAAACCAACCATACACTTTTTTTCCAGGAAAAAAAATGTGTGATTTTATACACATATTATAAAATCACTTGGCTTTAGAAAAAGAAACTTCAGGTTTTGCCATGCTAAGGAAAACAGAAAAGGTAAAATGGAAAAGAAAAATTTTACATAGCCACTGTAACTGTCTGAGTAAATTTGGAATACTTGCAAGCTCCAATGCTAGATCATAACTGAGCCTCATTTCATATGCCTGGATCTTGTTATCTAAAGTTATAACTAATATCAGAATAATTTTACTGATATGAGTTAGGCCCTCTCTGGAGGTCTGGTTTTTAAAAAAGGACTGTGATATATGCAACAGGAGGAAAAAAAAAAAAAGGAAAAACAAAAGCACAAACAGTTAAGTACTTGTTAAGATTGATGGATCTGGTATTCTTTGGGACTACTACAAACCATATTCACTGCAAAAAAGAATATGAGGTTACCTTTAAAATAAGGTACTACTTGGCTTCCTTCCTGTGTTAGCTCATATGTAGGGTGATCTACAGCCCAGGCAAGGCAAAGTGTTTTCAATTTAGCATATGGGAAGACACAGATGTGGGCAAATGTCCCCTAGCCTATTTCACATTTGTGATAACAGTTTTAAGTGGGTTTGCTATCACTGGAGGCAGAACCTGGGACTATCTGCTATCATCTGGGTACACATGTCCTTTTCCAGATTTTAGTGACAGACCAGTGTACATGATACAGCATGTGTGTGTTAGTCCTCAGTTGTGCCCAACTCTGTGTATTCTCATGGACTGCAGTCCACCAGGCTCCTCTATCCATGGGATTTTCTAGGCAAGGACACTGGAGTGGTTTGCCATTTTCTTCTCCAGGGGATCTTCCTGACCCAGGGATCGAACCCGGGTCTCTCGCACTGCAAGCAGACTCTTTACTGACTGAGCTACCAGAGAAGCCCTCATACCAGCATAAAAAGGCTAATTTTGAGAATCATTGTAGAATCTTTGAGTGATACACACTAAAATATGATTTTAGTTTGATTCGTGATTATCTAGTTACTATGATTATCTAGTTACTCTAGAATATTCAATATGATTATATTGTGAAAGTAACAAATAGATGAGAGTAAGTTTTATAATCCCAGTAAAACTTTCACATCGTATGACTCAGGTGAAATTCTCCTTTATCTATGTAAGTAGCTGGACTCTAATTAAAGAATGGAAGGCATCCTATCAGGTTGGAAATAAATGAACATAAGATACTACAAGTGTCCAGAGAGATTAACCAGGTTCTTTAAAATTTACTGCTGAGCTGAGGCATCGTTTCCTCTTTTCCTGGAGGCTGGTGATCTAAAACTGGATGACTATGTCATCATGGTTCACAGGACCACCAAGTACTACCACATTTCTCAGACAAAGATGGCAACAAAATATTATGCCAGTTTGAGACTTATCTTTGTGATCCACACAGTTAAAGGCTTTGGCATAGTCAATAAAGCAGAAATAGATGTTTTTCTGGAACTCTCTTGCTTTTTCGATGATCCAGCAGATGTTGGCAATTTGATCCCTGGTTCCTCTTCCTTTGACTATGCCAAAGCCTTTGACTGTGTGGATCTCAATAAACTGTGGAAAATTCTTCAAGAGATGGGAACACCTGACCTGCCTTCTTGAGAAACTTGTATGCAGGTCAGGAAGCAACAGTTAGAACTGGACATGGAACAAAAGACTGGTTCCAAATAGGAAAAGGAGTACATCAAGGCTGTATATTGTCACCCTGCTTATTTAACTTATATGCAGAGTACATCATGAGAAACGCTGGGCTGGAAGAAGCACAGCTGGAATCAAGATTGCCTGGAGAAATATCAATAACCTCAGATATGCAGATGACACCACCTTTATGGCAGAAAGTGAAGAAGAACTAAAGAGCCTGTTGATGAAAGTTAAAGAGGAAAGTAAAAAAGTTAGCTTAAAGCTCAACATTCAGAAAACTAAGATCATGGTATCCGGTCCCATCACTTCATGGCAAATAGATGGGGAAACAGTGGCTGACTTTATTTTTTGGGGCTCCAAAATCACTGCAGATGGTGACTGCAGCCATGAAATTAAAAGACGCTTACTCCTTGGAAGGAAAGTTATGACCAACCTAGACAGCATATTAAGAAGCAGACATTACTTTGCCAACAAAGGTCCGTCTAGTTAAGGCTATGGTTTTTCCAGTGGTAATGTATGGATGTGAGAGATGTACTATAAAGAAAGCTGAGCGCCAAAGAATTGATGCTTTAGAACTGTGGTGTTGGAGAAGACTCTTGAAGAGTCCCTTGGACTGCAAGGAGATCCAACCAGTCCATCCTAAAGGAGATCAGTCCTGGGTGTTCTCTGGAAGGATTGATGTTGAAACTGAAACTCCAGTACTTTGGTCATCTGATGCGAAGAGCTGATTCATTTGAAAAGACCCTGATGTTGGGAAAGATTGAGGGCAGGAGGAGAAGGGGATGACAGAGGATGAGATGGTTGGATGGCATCACCGACTCAATGGACATGAATTTGGGTAAACTCCGGGAGTTGGTGATGGACAGGGAGGCCTGGCGTGCTGCGGTTCATGGGGTCACAAAGAGTTGGACATGACTGAGCGACTGAACGGAACTTGAGATTTATCTTTAGAAAGAATTTGTTTACTTTGTACACTTGGTGATGGTACAAAGTTACTCAGAATTAAATAAACTATTTCATAGAATATACGTATTTCCATTGAAGAAAACTGAATAGTTGAAAAACAACTGTAAAAGAAACTTGTTATAATTATTCTGATAAAAAAATCAAATGGCATTCTCTCACCATGTAATAGACTTTTAAAAAATTGTTTTCATAAAAGTAAACTTATCTGAAAACTTCCATGGATTCCTAAGATCTCCAAGTAAGCATATGAAAGGCTTTAGTCAGAAAACTCCAATAGGTTTGAGAGTGTTATGGCTACAGAGAAGAATGAGAAGTTCTAGGATTTATAGGGGGAAAAGCTGCCAGGAGTTTTTTATTCTTGTAAATAATAACAGCCACCGTTTATTGAACACCAGCTCTGTCAGTGACTTAAACAGATGCTTTAATCTTTCCAGAACTTCCATGGGGGTAGATATCAGGATCCACATTTGAAAGATGAGAAATGAAGGAAGGTACAGCCTAAGCCGACCTTAAGTTATAGGGTTAGGCCTTGAATTCTGGTGTCCCTGAGACATCTTGATCACACTCTCTCCTCTGGGCTCCACTGCCTTTGTTGTTATTTTAGTTGCTCATTTGTGTCCGACTCTGTGCGATCCTATGGACTGCTGCCTGCCAGGCTCCTCTGTCCATGGAATTCTCCACGCCAGAATACTGGAGTGAGTTGCCATTTCCTTTTCCAGGGGATCTTCCCAACCCAGGGATCGAACCCATGTCTCATGGAGCACCTGCACTGGCAGGCAGATTCTTTAACACTGAGCCACCAGGGAAGTCCCACAGCCCTTAAAGTGGCACAAAACAAATATTGATGCTTGTCAATGACTCATTCAATTTAGCTTAAAAAGAATAAGATCTAATTAACCTTAACAAAAAATATAAATTCAACCTAAAAGTCTATTGAAGTTTGGTAACATTATTTTTTTCATAATCTATATAAAGGCAAAGAACTAATTTTCAAAGATATAATTTTGGTAGATACTTGATAATCACACACATGACAAATTTTAAAATTTCATGTGGCATGGTAATTCTTTGGATTTGCAATGTTTACACAAAAGCTTGGTGCTCAATGTGCCAAATACCTTAAAGAATAAAAAAGTTTAATTATTCTTAAGAATAAAATATTATTTATAATTTCACATTTTTTCAATCCCTAGAGAACAAGAGCTCAATAATTTTATTTAGAAATATTTACACGTGAGATAAAAAGCTTCTCTATTTTTACTAAAATGAAATTGTGTCAATCATATTAGTAGGCTCTCAATATTCAAGGACAAATATTTTGAAATTCTTTAAGTTACTGCCATAGTCAGAAGTCTCAAGATGATGCAAACCTGACTGTGAATATATTTTTGCTCTATTGTGTTTCTACCTTGATACTGAAATCTGTGTACTCTGTTTTTGATAACTGAAGCTTATTTATTCCTCCTTTAAGGTGGAAATTTTCCGAACTATCCCCAAAGCTGAAATTATAACACAGAAATATTAAAGTATAGGTTCCAGTAAAGAAAAGGTTCATAATTTGTTCTACAATAGAAAATCCATTAATATATCAAAAATTCTTTAAAAATTTAAGTGACTTTAAAATTTTCATATCAGAGCTCTAAGCACAAATTTTTCCTCAAGTCAATGCTGTTTTGGATATATCTACCAATATCAAAAGGCCACAAGGTGACTGCAAGTATTCTCAGCAGCTGAAAAGAGAAAGTATCTGATTTAAATAAACCACAGTCATTTACGAATAATAATCATTTCCATTGTCTTTCAGTTGCAGATATTATATGGGCTATAAATGATAAAGGTTTCATAGTTTACAAGAATTAAGTTAAAAGGTTATATCAAAGTGTCGAATGGTATACTGTTGTATGAAGAACAAAGTAGAGAGAACTGCTAAAACCATTTAAACTCAGACTTAGCAGTGACAGTGGCAATTTAAATCTCAGAAAATAGCAATATGTTTAAGATTTTCGCTTTATCTTGTTTTTATTGCTATTTGCAGTATTATGGACCTTCTTATTTTAAAGTGGGATATAAACAACAACAATGAAAACAAGATTGTGAACATCTTAAAGAGAAGCAAAAAGCAAATGATCAAAGCATTCTTTCTGCATAAAACATTAATGTTAAGCTTTCACCTAACTGACTATAAATCAATTCTAACAGGTTGTTTCAATAACTTAAAAAAATAGATTTTGTATTTATGCTTTTTATAAATTCAGACTGAAACAAGTAATATTATCATTAGAAATGAATTTCTAATACATAAAATTCCTATTTCTGTTAAAGATATTTTCCAAAAATATAACCTAAGTTGGTCTCCCATAATTAAAATTCAGTAATTAAAAATTATAAGAGGGGGTATGCATTTAATAGTGTGATGATAATTCAATACCATAAGAAGGTAAATGTAGGCTCTGCTGAGGCACTGTTACAATAAAAGAAAGAAAAAACATTGTTTACAGCCTCAAAGGGATATTTAGAGAATAGAAAAAGTGAAAGGGAAAGTGAAGCTGCTCAGTTGTGTCTGAGTCTTTGAGACCCCATGGACTTTAGCCTACCAGGTTCCTCCGCCCATGGGATTTTCCAGGCAAGAATAAACAAATGAGGGTGCAAATATAAGCAGGATTGCACTAAGGAAAATTATAACTGACCCAACCCAACCCAACCCAACCCCCACAAAACAATTACCTCAGGTGATGCAAATCCTAAATATTCCCAATCCCATGTTCCACCAGCAAAGCTACAAAGAAATCAGACACACCATTTGATTTCTTATCAGTACAACAAAGTTCAAATAATCAGACCCTTGTCCTTTGAACACTACTTCTAACTCCTTTGCTTGGAACTTGCTTAACCAAAGACCAACTACTGAATATAATTAAAATAATTCTTTCAAATTCTATGTTGTTTTATGTTTATGTAAAATGGTGGAAAATTAAAAATCACCATGCTATACCAGAGTATTTTTTATGATTGCTTCTATTTTTAAGTGTTTATATAAAAATAAGGGTCCAAGGAATTTCTAATCCTTATAATTAGTACAAACAAGAAAATATGCTTCAATTTATAATGTCAGTATAAGTATCTGAAATAAAACAACCAAACTCAACTGTTCTTTAATGGATGAGTATGTGGATCAATTACAAAACTTTACTAACATCAGATTTCTAATTTCCTCACAACTTTTTACCAGAAAATACAAGTATGACGATAATAAGTTAGCAAGGCTTCCAAATTCTACATCATGTCTATGACTGTCAAAATGACACATTACAATACTTGAATTATGAGTTCACTGAAGTGTGAAATTTACCTACCTTAATTTAGTCTGAGAAAGTACACAATGACCAACAAAAAATAACAAGAAAAACAGAAATAGTACTGGGGAAAAAAAAATCACCAAAAAGAAGTTAACATACTTTTATAAGCTATTGATATTTCAGGTATAAGTAACTTTCAGGAATATGAATCCCAGTTGGACAAAAAATACACTTGCTGCCTCTGTGGCTGGTGCTAGGGTGAGGTTCACAGTGTGCATCCTTTTTACCTGCGTCGTGGAGCTTCTGGTGAGTCTGCAGGAGCAACTCCCCGAGCCACAGACGCCAGGAACTCTTGCCTTTTCTGCTGTACGAGGCATGCCGCCTTGATGATCTTGTGGCGGGGTGTGCGAAGGTAAGGCCTATTGACTTTTTGGGCAAGGTCTTCAGTGACCATTTCTAGGTCTGTCTATGTTAAGAAAAAACAAACAAAAAAATTATAGGATAAATGGGTAAGTCAATAGCAAATTCAGTATCTATCTGGTTAAATCTAACTCTCTTTTGAAATCAGAAAGTAATCCAACTATCATAGTAACTTCCAATTTAACAAGTTTCTACTATGCAAATTTTAGGAAAACACCATTCATTCAACAGGCATTTATAGCAATGTAGTTGGTATGGATTACAAAGCAGTAGTGAGTACAGCAGCTGTATAAAAAAAGTTTATAAACTTGCCTGTGTGAAAAAGAACTAACAAAATTCAAAGCATTGTACATGCAAGTGAAGGCCACATGGCATAGACTTTATGTAAATGCTGAAGGAAGGTGAGGCAAGGCAAAACCTTTGGGATCTGGGGTTATGTCTGGAAGACCTCATGGAGAATACGAATATCAAGCATTGAAAGAAATACAAGACATAAATTAGTAGAGGGGAGTTTAAACGGATGATAAAAACATCCGTAGCAAGAGGAGAAAGTTTGGTTACTTCAAAAAAAGAGGAATGTATAATATACTTGGTTGGCTATACTCATGTCAGTTGGCTTAATTAAATGTTTTATTTTTTAAAAGTACGCTAAGTTTTTCTTTCAGTTGCACTGTTAAAATGAACTGGCAAATACCAATGTTCTCGTCTAGTAAGTGATGCTGTTAGTTTCACTTTTGAAGATAAAATTCTATCAGGCCAGATTTCAACCTCAACCAGTTTAAAATAAATAATTGCAGTGGGAAATGCTTGCCTAGCTCAGAGCTCACTCGAATCTGCATAGTGACAAATTCAAACATAAAGAAAATTTCAGTTTATTACTGTAACTTTTGTTTTATTTAAAAACCATTCTAAAAATGGAAACAAAATTGTTAATTACACTCCAGTAAGATAAAACTTAGTTGTAAAGTGGTTGAGAAAGGAGAAAACCTGTTTTTCATCATAACTGCATTTAAGTTTAATAAAAAAAGATATCTTACCTGCATGAGTTCAAAAATTTCTTTCTTTGTGCTTTTAAGTTCTAAGAAAAATCCATATGGATAAGAACACTTAAGAATGCGTCGAGTTTTTAAGAGCACATGAACTGCATCTTCAATGAAAGTGGTATCTGGACAGGCTCCTTCAGCTATAAAGTAAACCAGGCACGGTAAAAAAATTTCTTTGTAAATATGCTGTTATAAAATTAAACAACTAAGTTTTCTTAAAAGAAAAGAAAAAAAAAAAAAGAGACAAATCTCCAAGAAGAAACTGAAGAAGCTATATCATAATATTTACTTGAATCAGACTAAAAACCTATGTAAAACTCATACATTTTGCATTTATGTGACCTGCATACATTTATAAATGGAACACACCCCTGCAGTATCCCAGGAATGCAGTCCTAAAGGAAAGCATACAATGATCCTGGATTCTGTTCTCACCCTGTTTGTAAACAAATCTAGCTTTAAGTTCTAGGCTTTACTAAGTTTCTCAGGTTGTCCCTAGCAGAATTTAGAACAAATGCCTTCCTAAGTTCTTAAAAAAAAAAGAGTCTAATTATAAATTATGCTTCTTCAAAAATGATATTGTAAGGTAAAAGATATAACACTGTGGGGGAACAACTGGGTAGTGAATGCTATTAGCAGTAAATGAACACTTCAAGGAGAGAGAGAGCAGAAGAGGGGAAGAGTAGCTTCATTTCTTCCTTTCTGAATCTTCTTTTGATTCTTTCTTATATCTTACTATGCTGGCTAGAACCTCCAGAAAGTTGAACAGAAGCAGCAATTCAAATCTACAAGTATTTATTTTATATTTACATGTTTTGGGCACTGTTCTAAGTATTAGGGACACATCGGTGACAGAACATACTGTAGAATCTGTGAAGATTTTTTCTTTCAATTTTTACTGTGGACAGTTAACACTTCAAGAGTTTACTATTGGCTTGATATAGTTACGTCATTACTATGGTCTAAGAACTAGTAATTAACAAGGAGATTAAGCTGCTATTGATGCTTTTTGTCCCATTCTAAGCTATTTAGCTTACAGTTATTGTTTTAGTAAGGAAGTTATTCTCATGAAAAGGCTGTTAGTACTCACTACTTTTATAAAATGGACCAAAAAAACATAAAGATGATTGATTGCATTTTAGGCTTAAAACCTTTTATAGATAAGCTATAATTTAAAAAATATGACTTTTTAAAACAAACATGCCAGAACCTGTATGCTGTATAGTCACTGTGAGGTATTTATTATATTCTAATTATGTAACTAGTATTCAATCCATTTTTAGGAATGTTCTTTTTGAACTTCCATTTTAGGGACCATAAGTAAGCGCTATCTCATGCCTTTGCTTTTTGACTCCAATTTCCATTATTTACCAATGAGATGATTTTCTCCCAAACCCGTACTTGACTTCCATTCCATAAAGCACTCTGCTAAATTTCTCAAGAATCTTTGGGAGTTAGTCATACAACTGGACAGCCTGTGAATCCTGCTCTGTTGACTAGGTCAGGGATGCCTTTTCAGTCCATATACTTTTGCCCACATTGTAGAGCATCAACAATGGTGCAGAGTAAGCAAAACCATGATGTGTGCTGAGGAGAAGGTGAGGTAAGCCAGGTGGAAAACCTAATCAGGGGCCTCAAATGCTAAACTGCACTCTGGACTTCAAAGAACTCCAAACTACCAAATGAGCTAATGGAGATAATATATTCCTTTAAGGGTCTTAATCTCCTACCAAAGAAGTGATTTAAGCATGACAGATATTTTATATTAACTATCATATATATCACTTATAACTTACTTTCTTTGAGAGCTCTACTCAATTGCTCCATCTTTTCTTTGGCTGTTTTAAGAAGGCGTTGTTCTAACTAAAGGAATAGAAATAAACATATCATTTTCTTTCTTACTCACAACAGTATTATACAGTACATCTGAAATGATATAGGACATACCTGATAGCTATGTTCATGATTTTTAAATCTTGTATAATAGTGCATGAATCTGTCAAGTTCCTGAAATCGCTTGTGTTTTTTTTCAGCCTAAGAAACAGAAGTCCAAATGACTTTTATAACATAAACAAAAGTACTAGCTATTAAAATTGGGCTTTTTTTGACCACACAAAAAATTTTTATTAATAAAAGATAGTAATGCATACAAATTTGTTGCTTGCTTTGTTGAGAAAATAATAACCAATACATTTTAAACGCTTTCCAGGATAAAGTCTTGCATTTGTATTTTCTGTGACAAACCACTGAATCCACTATTCCCAAAGTGTGAGGTAAATATGTCTCTCAAGCCCTATGGTCATCAGATCTTCAATGTTTTATTATATTGTTTATTGCTATGGACAGAAATGTGTCTCCCATCAAATTCATGTTGAATGTCTAACCCCCAACGTGACTATATTTGGAAACAGGCCCTGTGATATCACCCTGTGAGGTGATAAAGGTGGAACAAGGTCATGAGGGTGGAGATCTAATCCAACAGAGCTGGTGCTCTTACAAGAAGAGGAAGGGACACCAGAGCTTGCTCTCTCTCCTCCCTGTGAAGACACAGTAAAAAGACAGCTGTCCGTAAGCCAGGAAGAAGGTCATCACTAGAAACTGAACTGGCATAGATCCTGATCCTGGACTTCGTAGTCTCAAGAACTGTGAAAAACACATTTTTGTCATTTGAGCCACTTGGTCTATGGTATTTTGTTATGGCAGCCAAGCGGACTAAGATACTATTGTATGAAATAACATATCATATTGTTGATATAATGTTAAAATTATTTTTAAGTCATTTTAGAGTTATGCTGGGATATATGTCTTCTCTGATATTACCCATATAAACAAGAAAAAATTAAAAAAAAAAAAAAAAGAGCTCAGGCTTATAGAGCCATTTTGTTTAAATTAAAGGCTATGTAAAAGTGTATTGAATTTAATGCCTCATTACAATAAAGGTAGGAAAAGAAGAAATGCAAAATACTTCCACTGGTATTAAGTGGCTTAACCAGAGGTCTTGGCTTAAACAGTTTTCTCTACCTCCACAGTCATTTCTTTGGATTGCTCCTCCACATGCTGAATGACTTCATAGCGAGTACATCTATAATATCCTCCAGTGGAAGAACTATGTTTTTTCCATTCTTCCAGACAAATCCAGCAAAAGTCATACTTGCACTGCAAAAGAAAACATATGTGCAAACATCTCCCCATGTTGGTATGCAAATTACTTTTCAACTTCTAGTTAATCAATTAGTTAAGAGATTCAACAATCCTGCCTGTGTGATCAGGGACACAAACCTTCTCAAAGACAAGCCCTCTGTTTCAGGTCTTCTCTGAAGGCCTTATCCGCACTATGGAAAGTTGTGGGGGTAGTTTAAAATTATTGTTTATAAGGATAAATTAAAATATAAATAATATTAAGTAATCTCAAGAAACCTTTAAAAATATCAATATGATACTCTTTCCAAATAACAAAAACAGATACTGACAAATGCTTCATTTTTCACGTGCATAGTAATCTTACTTTGGTCTCTAAAGCTCTACCTTTGACTTTGACAAACTGGTTTTGAAAATGGGAGTAAGTTAAAAAGGTCTTTAATCAGAACATCTAACAAAAAACCTATTTCTCATTAAAAAAATTCTTTAACTACCGTAATTTGCAAACAATGCCAAAAATACGAGCATTCCAGTATGAAAATATATCCTTTTTTTCTCTTAAATGCTTTTGGATTTTGAGTCAGAAAGATCTTCCTAATTTAAATCAATGTTTTCTCGCGGTACGTTTACAGCTTATTTTTAAAAAATATTTACATCTTTGATCTGTTCAGAATTTATCTGGGTATTCAGTATGAATTAAACTTTCTCCCATGCAGCTGTCCAGTTGTCTCAATACCATTTATTACACAGCCCACATATCTCTACTGGTTGGTGATGCTTCCTTTACCAACACTAAATCCCCATGTATGTATCTATTTCCCTGGGCTTTGTTTTGTTGATCTGTAGATTCATGTACCAGAGCTATGCTGTTTTAATTACTGAGCCTTTATAGTGTGGCCTACTATACTCAATTCTCTTGCCTGGCAAATCCCATGGACGGAGGAGCCTGGTAGGCTGCAGTCCATTGGGTCGCTAGGAGTTGGACACGACTGAGTGACTTCACTTTCACTTTTCACTTGGAGAAGGAAATGGCAACCCACTCCAGCGTTCTTGCCTGGAGAATCCCAGGGATGGGGGAGCCTGGTGGGCTGCCGTCTATGGGGTCGCACAGAGTTGGACACGACTGATGCAACTTAGCAGCAGTTCCTCCTCACTGCTCTTTTTCAGAGTTTTTTGGCTCTTATTTCGTTTCTCCATAGGAATTTTTGAATTAACTTGTCTAGATGAAGAAATAAAATCTGTTGGCATTTTTGCTGTAATCTTTCTAAGAACTTTGTTAGCTTTCCATTTGTTTGTCCACTTCTAAGACCTAAAGATAGGGGTCTTAACATTTTCTTCAGGTACTCTTACACATTTCTTAAGCTTTTTTCTAGATAAAGGAAGTCTTTTCTTTCAGCATATACTCTATCTGGATGTTGCTGGAACACGTGAAGGCTATTACTCTCTGCATATAACTTTTGTATTCTGCTAGATAATTAAATTTTTATTGTTTGCAATAGTTTTTCAGTTGATTCTGTGGGTTTTCTAGGTATACAATCATGCTGTCTGTAAAAAAAAAGAGACAATTTTATTACCTCATTTCTAACCTTTACATCCTCAATTTCTTTTCACTGTTGAATTATGTTGACTGGTATCCTCGGTCCAATGTTAATAATATTTGTGATGAGAGCATTTTTATGTTGTTCTCAATTTTAGAAGAGTACCACTAGTTTCCCTACTAAATACCATGTTAATTTTTGGACAAAGTAAATTTATTTTTGTCATACTTGAAAGGAAAATTTTGTGTATTCCTATTTCTTTGTGTGTCTTATAAAGAATGGCTGCTGAGTTTTTGTTAAATCCTTTTTTAGCATCTACAGAAAATTTACATAGTTTTTCATCTTGTATCTACTAAGATGAGGTACAGTAATAGCTTTTAAAATATCAAACCATTCTTATATTCCTGAAATAAACCCCATGTGATTAATTACTTTTTAAAAAATTAAAAACATGTTTTTTCATTTAGATATAACCGATGGTCAACTACTCTTCTAATGCACTCTGTTGGATTATATTCGCTAATATCTGTATTTTCTCCTCCAATATCTTATTTAGGACTCATGCATTGTTGTTCATAAATAAGACTGATCTATACTTTCAATGGGGATTCCAGGTGGTGTTAGTGGTAAAGAACCTGCTTGCCAATGCAGGAAACTCGAGAGAGGTGCGTTGGATCCCTGGGATGGGAAGATCCCCTGGAGAAGCAAATGACAACCCGCCCAGTGTTCTTGCCAGGGAAATCCCATGGCCAGAGGAGTCTGGCGGGCTACAGTCCTTGGGATTGCAAAGAATTGGACATGATTCAGTGTGCATGTGCGTGCACGCACACACACACACACACACACACACACACACAAACATTCAATATTTATCAAGCACTCATATCAAGGCTCTACTCATTTTATAATAATAATCTGAAAGTTTCCAGGTTTTTCCTTTTTCCTATTTGTCCCAGAAACAGTTCAAATCATATTGAAATTACTTATTCCATAAGTTTTGATAAAATTTTATTGTGAAACTGTTAGGGGCTATTGCTTTTAAAGAAGACATTGTTGAAAAAAACTCGTCTGGGGGGTGAGTTTGTTTGGATATTTTTTCTAGGGTTAGTTTAATAAATTAAATTTTCTTAGAAAATCAATCCATTTCAAATCCAAGTTCAAATTTATCTGAAAGAGTTGAGCAAAATTACCTATTATTATTTTACATTCTATGATAAGAAATTTTACATTCTATGATAAGAAAAAGAAAATAGAACTTTGATAATTTGTAATTTTTTAGTTGCAGCATATACATTTTCCACAGAACCAGATCAAATTTCAAGTGATTTAAAATGTGTAAGAATAAAATTTAAATAGTTTCCTAAAAATCATCTAAAGGGAAATGAATTGAGTTTTTTTAAAAGATGAATCTATTTTTATATTGCCAAATGTATCATTATTTTAAAATGTTTCACAATTTGATTCCAGATAGTAAAAACAATCTATTGAGTAATAATAAACACTGAAGAACTAATAAAGACATATTATCATTTAGTCATTGTGTTATAATATGGATTCAATTACATGTGACTTCTTGTTCTACCTTAAAAGTTAAAAAAACCTCTAAAAGCATAAAAACTTTTACTTTCTAGATGTCTCCTTTTATGTCATAAGAATGAAAGAATTACTCATCAGTTTCCTCTGTTGAATGCAAATACTAAAACAACAAAATTCTGTAAAAATTATCCTTCAGTTAAAAAAAAAATTATCAGAATGAGATAGGGCAGGGCCTGAGTTTGCTGGAAATAAATGTTGTTTAATGACGTACAGAAACTGACCATAAGAAATAGGTATGCATTTACATACATATAATTTTAAATCAAATATTAAAAAATGTTGAGCAACAACAACAACAAGACTATTCTTATAGAATGTAAGTAAGTGCTCCTTTTAATATGTAACAGAAGCTTAAGCAAACTTTAAGCTAAGTTACCCTGTATCATTAGCCTGATTAGTTCATGAAAATACTTATTTACTTGATATGTATTCATCAACTACTTACTGTTGGTGAGTGCTATAACTGAAATAGTGAGTGCTATGACTGAAATAAAGGTAACAACAGTGGATTTGGTCTTTTTATTAGTACCCCATCTGCTGATTTTTTATGGTCAACCTTTTGTTGTGTAAAAAAATTTTCTTTTACACATCTATGTAGTCTGTATCAGACTGTCCAAGAAAAAACTAATATGAATGTTGGAAATACAACTGCATATAAATGAAAGAATTTTGCCCCGATCAGCTGAACTAACAAGCACTCCTGAGCATTCAGAACACTGTACAAAGTTTTTCTTCTGAGGAAATCACTGCTGTCTCACTAAGACAATTCACTCATGTTAGTTTATTATAATATAAAATCATCTGGCAACTGTCATTATTTTTGAAGTCATAGTAATAATGATTATTAGCTTCAAGGTAAAAAATCAATAAGTACTTAAGATATTGATGTATTTTATCTAAATCTTAACTGTACGGGTTTCTTTCACATCCTAAATCAGAATAATTATATTGCTCTTCTCTCAATAATTTTAAATAAATATTTTTATATACATGGCATTTGCAAGGAAAAGGAAAAAAATTGAGAGTACAATTAAACAAAAACAGTCATGAAAGTAGGCATGGATTAATAAAATATTAACTTCTGGAATATTTCTTTTAAATATAGTAGTTTCTTTCTGTGCAACTAAGTCAGAAGGGTAACCTTTTAAAAGTAATTATTAATTTTTAGCCAAGTGACATTTTCACTTTCAATATAGTAATAAGTTACTTATTTAATTGATTGTTACTAGCAAACTTAAAGTCTGCACACTGCTTTGGGCACTTTTCTTATACAGGATTTAAATTTGGGCTTAAAGGGTTCGCTTGGGGCCTGATTTGAACCTCAAGACTAAGCAGTATGCTCCAAAATAAGTTTTGTAACATCTCTATGTAAGGTAGCACTTGATCATTTACATATTTACATATACACAGAACTCTCTGAAGATTATGGACTCCGGCATCTCTGATCTGGACAAGGACCATGGAATCCTTACCTTTGTTTTTAACATTCACCATGATTGTAAAAATTAGTAATATAAATCAACATTTACGTTAATTAACAAAGAATGTGGAATACGATCTCCTAGAATCACTCTGAAAGACAAGATTTTTATGCTTACAGTATTTTTCCTTTGGATTCACAATCAAATTAAGGTTCTAAACACAAAGCAAGTACAATCCTCTTTAACTTACCTTAGCACACTGCATGTGATTGCATCCCTCATTCTTCTGTATTGGAGACTTACAATTCGCACAAGGCTTGGAGTTAGTTAACAACCAGAGACAATTGGCAGCATCCTCATAAGCTTCACTGACTCCTACAACTTTGGGGTATTAAGCACAAATACAAAAATAAACAATTTAGTGTACAACTTCAGATGGAAAAAGACTCAAAGTTTTCTTTGCAGGTTGCCTCTCAATTTTAAATATATATACTTATTTTTCTATCAGAGTCTATGGCAAAGTTTTTAACCCATGATTATTTAAGATAAACTAAAAATGAATCCAATGACATGTCTAGAACTAAATTCATTATTTCCCCCCAATCTCCTTTCTCTACCTCCTGTGCTGGTAAATGACTGATTATCTACCCAGAATCAATCTAGGAAGAACATGATCTTGGACATCTTCCTCTTTGCCTCATCTGCTGTATCCCACGGGTTCTATCTCTTACTTTTTCATATCCATCTCCTCTCCATTTCCAGCTAGGATCCTCCAAACCTTTTTGCCTAGATAATTAAAACACAGAAACCAACTTAATCTCCCCAGATCCTTCTCCCTCATCCCCCAAACCCCACTAAATTGCCTCTGTAAAGTGATCTTTTAAAAATACAAATCTTTAAATCTTTTAGTTGTTCCTCACTGACTACAAGATTAATCAAATTTCTTCAGCAAAGAACACAATGGACTTCATGATTTGGCCACTGACTGACTACCTGGCAAGGTCCTCCCATCTGCTATCCCCACACCAACCTTATACTCTTCACCATCTTATAAACTATTTATTCTACTTAAATATGAGATCTGCAATCTTAAAGAATGTCAGGGTTTTTAAAGACTCTAAATTTTACATTTTATATTCTATAAATCCCTACCACCACCTACAGAGAGATTTAGGGGCTGGAGAGAGTGGCAGATGGGTAATTTAAAATTTATTTTTTCCTGCAAGATTGTCAGTACTCAAGTTTGCTTTCTAACTTCAAGTACAGAGGAAAGTTCTACGTTTTCTTCACTGAAAAGAGATTCTGAAAATCACTGTGAAATTCTTGAGAGTGGTCCATTCTATTAAGGCCCTCATTATATGCAGATTGTCTAGAAAGGGTGGGGTAAGAGGTTAGCCCTACTGAGGAAAGCAGGGGAGAAATCAACTCTAAGTTTTGAAGTCTAAAAGAAAAAGTCACTCAACTCCTAGATTCAAATCCCTGGAGAGGGAAGGGGACAAAGCTTTGCGGTCTGACCCTTGGGAAGTAGTTCTGCATATGAACTGGAAGCGCTGAGCACCAGCAGCAGCGCTTTGATGGAGTCTAGCAGTGGAGGGGGGATGGTGTCTTGCCACACGGAACCCTTAGTACCTACTTACCTAAGTTTGTGTCAACAATAGAACAGCAGCTACTGCTTGACTGTAAAGCACTGCTCTTCCACATAGCAGAGAGAAAAAACTGCGGCCATGAACTGCTCAGACTCCACTCCATTTCTAAACCCACCTGGGAAGATGGTTTCATTAGGGTGCTGGGGCAGAGAATTCTTTGATAATTTGGTGGAAAACAGGAGTTTCAGGAGGAACTTACTACCCTTCAGTTCAGTTCAGTCGCTCAATCGTGTCCGACTCTTTGCAACCCCATGAATCGCAGCACGCCAGGCCTCCCTGTCCATCACCAACTCCCGGAGTTCACTCAGACTCACATCCATCGAGTCGGTGATGCCATCCAGCCATCTCATCCTCTGTCGTCCCCTTCTCCTCCTGCCCCCAATCCCTCCCAGCATCAGGGTCTTTTCAAATGAGTCAACTCTTCGCATGAGGTGGCCAAAGTACTGGAGTTTCAGCTTCACCATCAGTCCTTCCAATGAACACCCAGGACTGATCTCCTTTAGGATGGACTGGTTGGATCTCCTTGCAGTCCAAGGGACTCTCAAGAGTCTTCTCCAACACCACAGTTCAAAAGCATCAATTCTTCAGCGCTCAGCTGTCTTCACAGTCCAACTCTCACATCCATACATGACCACTGGAAAAACCATAGCCTTGACTAGACGGACCTTTGTTGACAAAGTAATGTCTCTGCTTTTCAATATGCTATCTAGGTTGGTCATAACTTTTCTTCCAAAGGGTAAGCGTCTTTTAATTTCATGGCTGTGATCACCATCTGCAGTGATTTTGGAGCCCCAAAAAATAAAGTCTGACACTGTTTCCCCATCTATTTCCCATGAAGTGATGTGACCGGATGCCATGATCTTCGTTTTCTGAATGTTGAGCTTTAAGCCAACTTTTTCACTCTCCTCTTTCACTTTCATCAACAGGCTTTTTAGTTCCTCTTCACTTTCTGCCATAAGGGTGGTGTCATCTGCATATCTGAGGTTACTGATATTTCTACCTGCGATCTTGATTCTAGCTTGTGCTTCTTCCAGCCCAGTGTTTCTCATGATGTGCTCTGCAGATAAGTTAAATAAGCAGGGTGACAATATACAGCCTTGACGTACTCCTTTTCCTATTTGGAACCAGTCTGTTGTTCCATGTCCAGTTCTAACTGTTGTTTCCTGACCTGCATATAGGTTTCTCAAGAAGGCAGGTAAGGTGGTCTGGTATTCCCATCTCTTTCAGAATCTTCCACAGTTTATTGTGATCCACACAGTCAAAGGCTTTGGCATAGTCAATAAAGCAGAAAGAGATGTTTTTCTGGAACTCTCTTGCTTTTTTGATGTTCCAGCGGATGTTGGCAATTTGATCGCTGGTTCCTCTGCCTTTTCTAAAACCAGCTTGAACATCTGGAAGTTCACGGTTCACGTACTGCTGAAGTCTGGCTTGGAGAATTTTGAGCATTACTTTACTAGCATGTGAGATGAGTGCAATTGTGTGGTAGTGAATGAAAACTGACCTTTTCCAGTCCTATGGCCACTGCTGAGTTTTCCAAATTTGCTGGCATATTGAGTGCAGCACTTTCACAGCATCATCTTTCAGGACTTGAAATAGCTCAACTGGAATTCCATCATCTCCACTAGCTTTGTTCGTAGTGATGCTTCCTAAGGTCCACTTGACTTCACATTCCAGGATGTCTGGCTCTAGGTCAGTGATCACACCATCGTGATTATCTGGGTTGTGAAGATCTTTTTTGTACAGTTCTTCTGTGTATTCTTGCCACCTCTTCTTAATATCTTCTGCTTCCGTTAGGTCCATACCATTTCTGTCCTTTATCGAGCCCATCTTTGCATGAAATGTTCCCTTGGTATCTCTAATTTTCTTGAAGAGATCTCTAGTCTTTCCCATTCTGTTGTTTTCCTCTATTTCTTTGCATTGATCGCTGAGGAAGGCTTTCTTATCTCTCCTTGCTATTCTTTGGAACTCTGCATTCAGATGTTTATATCTTTTCTTTTCTCCTTTGCTTTTCACTTCTCTTCTTTTCACAGCTATTTGTAAGGCCTCCCCAGACGGTCATTTTGCTTTTTTGCATTTCTTTTCCAGGGGATGGTCTTGATCCCTGTCTCCTGTACAATGTCACGAACTACCATCCACAGTTCATCAGGCACTCTGTCTATCAGATCTAGTCCCTTAAATCTATTTCTCACTTCCACTGTATAATCATAAGGGATTTGATTTAGTCACACCTGAATGGTCTAGTGGTTTTCCCTACTTTCTTCAATTTCAGTCTGAATTTGGCAATAAGGAGTTCATGATCTGAGCCACAGTCAGCTCCCGGTCTTGTTTTTGCTGACTGTATAGAGCTTCTCCATCTTTGCAAAGAATATAATCAATCTGATTTCGGTGTTGACCATCTGGTGATGTCCATGTGTAGAGTTACTACCCATAGTGGCTGCTAATGAGCTCTGGAGGTAATGCTGTCTACAAAAGGTGCTGCTATAAAACCTAATTACTAAGTACAATGTCCGATTTTTGTTTAAAAGTAGTGGTCTTTCTCCTCCCTTTAGCAACAACGTTATTTTTAGCTCAGAGGCTCCAATATATTCTTATGACCTTTATTGTCCATTGTTACAATAAATAAAGCACAAAGGCATTTAAACAAAGCAGCTGTGTGGCCTGCAACATAACAGTTTTTTTCTCTCACCCTTGGAGAAAGAATGCTAGTTTCTGATTGCATTCTAGGGGATTACATGAAGTAAGTGGTGTTCAGAAAATAATCGACTATCAGAACAACAAATCCTTGTGCTAGAAAAAATGCCTTCACTACCAGAGCTCTGAGCAAGCTCATTTCGGACATCTGCCCTTTGTATATACTTTTCTCAGTACCTACAACACGTGTGCAAGGTCCCTTCAATCTACCTGGTGAGCCCTCTTCACCCCCTCAGACTTCCAAACTCTTTTTTCAGCTGCATGTGGATCTTGATCTTCTTTCCTTAATAATCCAGTCTCTTTGTAAGAAAAATTAATTTCATTTAATCAAGTATTACAGTATAACAATATATTAATAGAATCAACATCTGTTAGTGAAAACAAAGTTGCTTTTAAAGACTGAATTCTTAAAAACTATTTGAATTTCATTTAGTAACCATTATTATGTGTACTATGAAAAAACACTGGTGTTAAATTTTTATAAATTACAATTTCACAGAAAATATAATCATTCCTGTTTCTTGCTCTGATTAGCTACAATAGAGGTAGGTTCGGTAGTAAAAGACAGTGTTTCAACTTTATATGGAATTAATTCTTTCAATTAATAATTGAAAGAATATTTTCTCAGTATATTTTCTAGTATTTTTCTCATCAATTAGATTTTGTCACTCCTTTTAAGTCTCATAATTTAAAGACTCTGGAAAACCGGTGATAAGGGAGAAAACACTCTCATGAATCTACCAGTTCTGTTGAAAATTCTTATGTCAAATATATGTGACCCTGACCCAAACTAATATGTAAACCCAATACAGTAGTAAATCAAACTTTTCTTTTTTAGAGTATTATTTTTGTGTTAGTATATTTCACAATGATGTTCTACTTAAGTATTACAATTGGCCTATTATTGTTTGCTTTAAGTCTTACCATAAATTTCATACACTTAAATTAAGAGTTTACTGGTCACCACCAGCTTTCACTGTGGTGGGTATGCATCAGGACAGTGAGAAAGTTTTCTTAGCAACAGGGAATCTTCCCTGCAATCTTGGTGTTGGCTCCCTCTACAGTAGACCACTTGTGGGTGTCTTGGGTCTCTTGCTTCCTATCGAATTTTCTAAAGTTCCTCCATCTTTCTGAAATAAGATACCATTTGGGACTCTTTGAGGGTGACCTTCAGTTTTTCACTTGAGGTCTCCCTATCTCCAAGCACCAGAGATAGCCATGTATACACTGTGTGCACCATTTTCTAACTCTATTTGTCTTCTCTCTTCATTATCAAGATCTTTGTCTTATGCAAGAATATTCTGTCACAGTTCCACCAAAAAGCTGTACTGTACAAAAAGCTGTACATACAATGAAGTTATCTTATTTCTCTTCTATATACCTCTCCCCTCCCAAGTGTGGTGCTTGTCTTGTTCAAGCCCTTATATCATCTTACCTGTACATTCCGAAGTTACTGCAGAAACAGTGCTCTTACCTACTCCCTAATTCATCATCCACACTTGCACCTGACTGATTTTTCTAAGCAAACATCTTCAGTTATCATGTCCTTCCTTAAAACTCCTTTTTGGCGTCTCGGGATAAAGCGAGACCTCCCAGCATTACACACAACCCCACCCTGCAGGCGCAGTCTCATCTCTCACTGCATGTTTGTACTGGCTAAAGGGACTTGCTTGCAGTCCTTGGATATGCCGTGCTATTGCACAGCCCCACTGCACCAGAGCCTAGAATGCCCTTCTTATTTTCGTCTGTGTGAAGAACATCTACCATCTTTCAAGATATGGCTTAGGCATCAATTATTTTTATAAAGCTTTCCCTACCTCTCTCCTAGATGATCTGTTAACTAATCCCCTCCTTTGTTTCTCCTCTCCCTCACAATGTATCACAGGTATACTGTTCTCTAACAGCATCTCTAATACTTATTGTTCTGAGTTTTGTACACAGCTGTCTCCATCTCTAAAATGTAAATTTCAAGAGCATAGAGGGCATTCTATTTCTGTATTCTACCATAAAATAGCACTAAATTAATGGTAAAGACATAATGAAGACACCATTTAAAGGCAACAAGTTATTCCTAAGTTTTCTCAGCATCTGTTTTGAGCTGCAGACAGGCAATTGTTAAAATCCACCAGACATCTCCACACATATGTCTTGCAAGTAACTTGAGTGCAAAATGGCCACAACAAAATTCATTATTTTCCCCTGAAAGTTATTCCTCTACCTGAATCTCCTAAGTTGACCAATGACATCATGATCTACTCTCTGACCCAAACTAAAAACTTACCTTCCTACCTCTGGTCTATCCCTCCTTTAGTCTATCACTCCTAGTCATCAGTTATCTTAATAAACAATATCTTTAACCATGTTATTTCCCTACTCGAACACTGCATTCTACAGCTTATTCTGTTAATAGGATAAACTCAGACAATTTGGCAAGAACTCTTTCAATCTGGCAACACCTATCTTTCCAGCCTCATCTTTTGCAAATTTCTCCCATGGACCTTAATTTTAAACTCCACAGAATGTATAAAGATATGCAGGTAGGTGGGCAATAGCAAGCCATCTCTAATGGAAATACAGATGTTTCCAGGTGTCAGAAGCAGGAAAAGAAAGCAAAATCCAATCATCTTGCCATATTTAAATGTGTTAGAGGGTAATGGTATTAATCTCTCTATGGAACTCTCATACATAGACATAGTACACACAGATGAAGAACAGGGAAAATGGATGGGTAACCAGAGAGCAATGACACAGTCTACCTGGTATTCAGAGGAGAGATACAATGAACCAGGGGACCAAGAACAATCTATACAAACCTTTCTGATTTGGGAAGCTGGTATTCAGAAGATATTTGACTGAACGATCAATGTTCAGGAAAGCAATGATTAACCAGATATTACTATAAAATGTCCTAAGACTATCCAGCTGCCTCTGCTCCTGTTTAGAGAACATGCATTTTCTTAACACGTGAAAGAGATCGCTGTCATGGTCAGTTAATAAACTGGTATTCTAGTCTACCTAAGTTGCCTCTTTTCCATGGATCTGAATAATCCCGAGTAGTGCACAATATCATCTTGTGAATATAAAATGCTGAGAACCATTTTTTCAGGCAATGGTATACTGTCCAATATAATAGTAATACAAGGCTGAGGAACTGAAGGCTGCCAGCCAGTCTCTTCCAGTATTGCTTTAGCTGCTGACAGATATGCCTCTGCAGATATGCTAAAACTCAATTCATATCTTGCTGCTGCCAGGAGGATTCCTTAACATCCTCTGTCCCCAACCTAGTTAGTTGTTTTTGTACTCTCATCTAACCTAACTATGTTAGCTACCATATGATAGCGAACTGTAATATCTGACTGCTTCCCTACTAGCCTCTGTACTCCCTGGAGACTGATGTCATCTTTATTATGTGCTTTGCTCATAATAAGTGAAGATGAACCACATGAATTCTTAATCCTGATTTGCAATACCTTAAACTCCAATATTTAAAAAGTCAAAAAACTCCAAATGAGTTTTAATTTATATTAATTTAAAAGAAAACAGCTGTCATAAAATATGTCAGGGGGTAAAAAATTATGGCAAAGCAGATATATTTACCTATCAAACATAGGAACTGCTATTAGGAAGGCTAATTCAAACCTATTCTATTTGCCCTGTGTCGCTCAATCCAATCTGTTAGCTTCCTATCTGTGCAATGGCATAACTACCATCAGTCTCATAGCACTTCTGTGAGGATGAACGGAGAAACTATACTTAGAGACATCTCATTAAAAACTAGTTAAACAGACATCGCATTTAATCTAAGTAAATCTACAGAACCACGTAATAGCAAGAAATTGACTTGCCTTACCCTCCACTGGAAGCTTCCTCTCAGTACAGACCATGCATTTCTTCTCATGAAGTCTAGAAAAGCTGGCGAGCTCACTCCAGGATAAAAGGGAAGGACTACAGGAACAGAACTTAGAGTGACTTTATTTACCTTGGAGTCCTAATAAGTCTGTTAGAAACATGGAACCTGTCTATGCTTCCCCCTGAGATCTCCAAAATGATATTGGCTAGAGGGCTTAAAAGGGGAGCTCTCCACTAACAAACCTGAAATCTTTAGAAATGAAGACTAAGAAACAGGACCACGTTATCTTTGGAATGCTATTAGAAAATATATAGCTATCTAAAATTCCCCTTACGTTCTTCCGGTTTCATTTCAGTTATTTTTTGTAGCCAATTTTTCCACGTTTGGCAGTCACAAGGCTCATGGGCTTCACCAAGGCACTCCCTGAAGAGGAAAACATGGAAAAGGTAATTTTAAAACATGCTTCATCAACATCAAGATAAAAGAGCAGGTGGGAAGTACTGTTCTGAATGAAAAGTTGAGAACACCAAGGCACAGCGGCCCCTGAGAGATGAAGCATTCAGCTGAGAGAATGCAGCACGACTCTACAGCTCGGCAGCACTCGGCCAGCGCTTTCCTTCAGCGGTGCATGTATGCCCACATTTTAAAAAGCTCTAAACAGATTAACTAATATTTATAACAGTCCTTCAGCTTCCCAGGTGGTGCTAGGGGTAAAGAATCTTCCTGTCAATGCAGAAGACACAGGTTTGATCCCTGGGTGGGGAAGACACCCTGGAGAAGGAAATGACAACCTACTCTAGTATTCTTGCCTTCTAAATGCTGGCGTGCATTGTCATTTCCTTCTCCAGGGTATTTCCCTCATCCAGGGATCAAACCCGCATCTCCTGTGTTGCAAAGAGTTGGACACAACTGAAGTGACTTAGCACGCAGGCAGGCCTTAAGAGCGGTAAAGATATTTTTATCAGTTAGGTTCTGTCTCACTAACAGTTTAAATTTTTGCAATTCAAAGTATGTTCCCCTGGGGAACAGCACTGCCATTACTTGAGAGCTTGTTTACCTGCACAGGAGCAGACTGCATAAGACATACTGATTAGAACCTGCCTTTTCTCAAAATAACCGTATGACCCTTTTGCATTTTAAAGTTTGGGAAGTACTATTTTACATTACATTCTTGTCACTACTTTTACCTCTGAATCCCCAAGTAACAGCAAGGGCAATCTAACTTACTTTCAAGTGTTTGACAAATCCTAATTTTCTGTCCTATTGGCATTTGGCAAATTTTGATTTAAATAATAAAAACCCTATCAATGTATCATTGTAACTTAATTATATATTCTTTCTACAGGCATATAAAAGTCAAACATTAAAAATGACATAGAGCCTTTACAAACTGTTTAATTCAATATATTATAGTCTATAGGACAAACTGTTACAATTAATAACAAAATATCATTTTGGGGAAAGAAAAAGGCGATCTATAAGTGCCATCATCACCATTATCATCACCAGTGTCATTTTAAACAAAAATCTTATTTACAATTTAGCTTTGTTAAGAAGACTTGCTAACTGACAGGTAGTCTTACAAACAATTATGAGGTAACATTCCACTGTGTTAAGAATGTATCAATTCTATTTCATACCCATGGCTACTATTTTTGAAAAACAAGAGAGAACAAGTGTATGGAAGAATGTGGAAAAACTGGAACCCCTGTGCATTGCTGGTAGCAATGTAAAATGATGCAGCTGTTATGGAAAACACTTTGGTATATTTCCTCAAAGAGTTTCAACAGGATTGGAAACAAGGACTCAAACTTTTATGCCAATGGTCATAACATTATTCACAATAGCCAAAAGATGGGAACTAGACTGTTCATTGCCATATGACTGGATAAACAACGAATATATATACATATATATGTATATACACACACACAGCGAAGTATTAGTCATAAAAAGGTATATATATATACACACAATGAAATGTCAGTCATAAAAAGGAATGAGCTTCTGATACATGCTATAACATGGAAAGAATCTTGAAGACATGTTAAGTGAAATAAACCAGAGACTAAACGACAAATATTGTACGACTTCAGTAGAATAGGGACATTCATAGAGACAAAAAGTAGAATGATGGTTACCAGGAGATGTGGCAGGGAGGCAGGATGGGGAGTTACTGCTTAATGGTTACAGAGATTTTGTTTGGGATGATAAAAATGTTCTAAAATGGATGGGATGACAGTTTCACAACAGTGAATGTACTTAATGCCATCAAATTGTATACCTAAAAAAATTACTACGTACACCTTGAAAGAATAATTTTCTTAAATTTCTGATTATTACCATATCTGGTATTTGGGAAATCTTTTCCAAAACTGGTTTTATATAGCTCCTTAGTAACTTAGCTATAATTTAACAGCCTTTAAAAAAATATTGCGTTGATTAAAAGTGGAGGTAGATGTATTCGGTATATATTTTAGCACATATTAAAATCAACTCTGCTTTCCAGAAATGTAAGGGATATCTGTGATGACTGTTCATTTTAATTTGACACATATATTAGAATAAGAAATATGCCACAGATCTAAAAACAGTATTTCCATTTGTTGTCTGAAAATGGAATACAGAATCTATATTTCTCATGAATCATCAAAAAAACCCAAACGAACATAAAAAAACCACAGTGCAGAAATTTTACAAATCTGCAATATCTAAAACAAAACAAATGAAGTCAGTAAAATAAATTATTTTCAATAAGTTTAGGATTTCCCTCCTCCCCTGGCATATTCACTATTTTTTCCTAGTAGAATCAGCATCAGTATCAGTATGACTGACTGTGCTGCCAGCACATTTTCTGACAGAAAAAAAGAAAAATAATAATGGAGGAAGAAGTCCTTTGCTTTCAAATAGAGTCTGAAAAAAATGAATGCCATGTCTTTCAAAGGCCGTACTTGCTTATTAGTGGGCTTGGCTCACTGAGGCCATGCTGCATTAGAGAGCCGTCAGTTTTTCTTCTCTAGAACCTCACAGGAGGGCACAGGCGCTCCCTCAATCGCTAGCCTAATCAGTATGATCATGTCTGAGTGTTACAGCCCGTTGGCACAGTTTCTACCACTTTCCAATGCTGCTGCTGCTGCTGCTAAGTCACTTCAGTCGTGTCCAAAAGGAAGCTTATAAATAAAGGAGGAGCTAGAGCAAAAACCGCGAATGAGAGTGTTGCCATTGAATACTACTAAGTTTCTCTGAAAACTAAGGCATAAGAGAAAACAAGCCTGAACTTCTGCAAAGCACAGCAATGACAATGCTGTCAGACGTTAACAGGTGACTGATATCCTGTGGTCATATATGGATGTGAGAGTTGGACTGTGAAGAAGGCTGAGCGCCGAAGAATTGATGCTTTTGAACTGTGGTTTGGAGAAGACTCTTGAGAGTCCCTTGGACTGCAAGGAGATCCAACCAGTCCATTCTGAAGGAGATCAGCCCTGGGATTTCTTTGGAAGGAATGATGCTAAAGCTGAAACTCCAGTACTTTGGCCACCTTATGCTAAGGGTTGACTCATTGGAAAAGACTCTGATGCTGGGAGGGATTGGGGGCAGGAGGAGAAGGGGACGACAGAGGATGAGATGGCTGGATGGCATCACTGACTCGATGGACGTGAGTCTGAGTGAACTCCGGGAGTTGGTGATGGACAGGGAGGCCTGGCGTGCTGGGATTCATGGGGTCGCAAAGAGTCAGACACGACTGAGCGACTGATCTGATCTGATCTGAATCTAGATCTTGCCATGTGTAGGGAGAGATAGTATTCTGAGAGAAATAATGAAGATACTGAAAGTTCTGCTGACACTGGAAAGCTAAATTCCTGAAGAAAGTGT
The DNA here is from genome assembly GCF_019923935.1 of Bubalus bubalis. Lineage (NCBI taxonomy): Eukaryota > Metazoa > Chordata > Mammalia > Artiodactyla > Bovidae > Bubalus > Bubalus bubalis. The sequence continues at coordinate 9,390,854 of NC_059164.1, read as the reverse complement.
TAACCAAGACACCAATGACTAGTGGCAAATACTTTGACAAATTTGTCATCATATAGGCTAGTGGGAGAAAGCATTCTGGGTTCAGTTATTAAGGGCACAGAACTTGTTGGTGAACAAGTTAGAACAGAAAGGGCTATACTGTAGTGGGAAGAAAAATGCCTACTCCCACCTTCCCTCCTAACAATGAATATATTCATTCTATCCGGGCAGACATATCCTGGGGACAGCTCTCAGCTGATTCTGTCACATTTAGTTCTTAAAAAGAAGAAATTATTATTGGCATTTCTGATGGTTTTTACAATCATATTTAGAAAATATTTTTGAACTTTTGGGAGAAAGAAAGAAGCAAACCCTTTGCAAGATCTCTCTTGCAAAGCTTCCTTTTGCATGAGGCAGATTTTTTATCTTTGAAACACTAGATAAGGGCAGCGGAATTCTCCTTAGAACTTCTTTTTTTCTTAGAATTTCTGATTACAGGCAAAGCTATGAATATAGTCAGTGAATATGAGTAGGCAGCTATGTAAAACAAAAAATGCCAATTAATGGTTAGAGAAGTGAAGCAATAGAGAAATCCTAGAAAATACATATATCATATACCTACATATATCAATCTTGTAGCTTAAGGAATTTCAAAACTGAAAAGTAACAAGGTTAAATCTTGAATTGCAATCTTAGAAAATGATGATACTATTGGCTAAGTCCTACCATACTGCCAGCAGGAGGAGTAAATAAGCGTGATCTTAAATCCATGTGGCCATCCACAGACCCCTTAAACTGGGATAAAATTCCAAGTAGGGCCTGTGATTTTGGCATACAGTTTCCAATGCAGATTGAGTATACTCAGCCTAATATTTTGGGTATGAGAAAGAGTAAGCTGACATATTTCTCTAAACACTACACTAGAAATGTACAGCTTACAGCATCATGTATATGTATGCATATGTATGTTTTACAATCTAATCTATCTTGGTAGGTTTCTCTATTAGTTTCCATATTTTCAGTTAATCCAAACTTGCTACCTATAGCATACAAAGAGAGGTGGGGAAGAATACAAGAACATAAAAGCTAATCCTGAGTTAAAAAACTAATAAAAACTAGACCACAGAAACCAAAGTTTATCGTCTTAACTTCTACATATTTTACTAATTTGTGTTTTCTGTTTTCTAAACATTTTACTAATCTGTGGTTTCCATTTTTGTAGGCTCTTCAAAAACCCTCTTAATCAGTTTTTTCTAAACCAGGGAAGCTTACACGAACCAGAGAGCTCAGAAAATGATTTTCCGAAGGATAGTACATAATTAGTAACGTTCTAGGCTGAGTGCTTGAAGGTACTAGAACTTAAGTTTCTCAAGAAACTCACTTCAAATAAGTTCTTTTATTTCCTTATTTTAAATACTCTTACTTTAAATAAAGTAGGCTCATATTCATCTATGGATAATTTATCTACAATTAAGTTTATGTATATTCATTAACTCACTTCCCATTTCTGTTGCTGAATCCTTATCTCTTCTGCTGGGGTAATGAGGTGGAATTAAGGGTCAACCATTGAATAATAAAACATGTAAAATGAAAAATCTGTTGCTGCTGTTCAGTCGCTAAGTAGTATCCGACTCTTTTGTGACTCCATGGACTGGAGCCTACCAGGCTCTTCCGTTCATGGGATTTCCCAAGTAAGAGTACTGGGGAGGGTTGCCATTTCCTCCTCCAGGGGATCTCCCCAACCCAGGGATCAAAATCACATCTCCTGCATTGGCAGGCAGGTTCTTTACCACTGAGTCACTTCAGTCTAGTTCAGTCGCTCAGTTGTGTCTGACTCTTCGCAACCCCATGGACTGCAGCACGCCAGGCCTCCCTGTCCATTACCAACTCCCGGAGTTTACTCAAACTCATGTCCATCGAGTCGGTGATGCCATCCAACCATCTCATCCTCTGTCGTCCCCTCCTCCTCCTGCCTTCAATCTTTCCAGCTTCAGGGTCTTTTCAAATGAGTCAGTTCTTCACATTAGGTGGCCAAGTATTGGAGTTTCAGCTTCAGCATCAGTCCTTCTAATGAATATTTAGGACTGATTTCCTTTAGGATGGACTGGTTGGATCTCCCTGCAGTCCCAGGGACTCTCAAGAGTCTTCTCCAACACCACAGCTCAAAAGCATCAATTCTTCGGTGCTCAGCTTTCTTTACAGTCCAACTCTCACATCCATAAATGACTACTGGAAAAACCACAGACTTAACTAGATGGACCTTTGCTGGCAAAGTAATGTCTTGCTTTTTAATAAGCTGTGCCACTAGGGAAGCCCGAAAGTAAAAATTAGGCATGTGCTTTTTAAATGTTGTGTAAAACTACCGCATGTGGATACAGGTATGTGGATATACTCTAAATATTTATTCAGTATTTTGTTGCTATTTTACTTGTTGAATCTGATTTAGTTATGAAAGTAGTAAACACTGTTTTTCTTTTATTAATCATTATATTCAAGCAGTTAGCATAGAGGCCTAGAAAACTTTTTCTGTAAAGGATCAGTCAGTAAATATTTTGAGTTTTGCAGGCCACATGGTCTCTGCTACAACTACTCAATACTGTCACAGTCTGAAAGCAGCCACAGACGATAGGTAAACAAACTGACATGAGCAGGTATGGCTGTGTTCTAATAAAACTTTATTTTAAAAAATTGGTGCAGACACTACGTTGTTGACACCTGACCTAGAATTCACTGCTATATATAGGTTGGCAGTTCAAACAATAATTTTAGCTAATGATGATGAGTCTAAGAAATAGATCTTTCATGGTAGGGACACTTCCATAACTATGCCCTTTTACCATCTAGCAGTGCCACAATTTGACTTTGGATTCTGATAGGTATACTAAACAAAGATTAGTGTTTTATATCCACCTCAAATATATCCTTGCGTATGTGATAAATCTGGAAATGCGCAAAAAGCATTACAAATACTATTTCTTCCTTTGACCATTAAACAAAAACAAAAGTTATTATAATTGAAACTACTCTGAATAAAGTATAACGCTGATGTTAGACAAACACACAGTCAGGTGACTACACACACTGACTATACATCATAACTGATTTATCATCAGTTCATACTTACTGAGTACTTATCAGGCACTAGAAATTATATAAAACACAAGATACATGAAGTGGTTTCTAACTGGGACTGTGCAACAGAATCACATAAGAGTTTTTCTCCAAAATCCACTAAATCAGAATTTCACTTGTTAGGGTCTAGAATGAAAATATGGAAAAGCTGTTTTATATTAAACTCTGGGCATCCCTGGTTAAGTATCACTGCTAGACACTTCTACTTTAAGAAAAGATATCAAACTCTAAATATTTTCTAATCTAAGGTCAATAATTTGGTATTAAAGTTCAAGTTCATGGGTTCTAGCATCAAACAGAGACAGAGTCTAATCTCATTTCTGCCAGTTCCTAGCTATATAACCCAGGGCAACCACTCTGCGTCTAAATTTCCTTATCTGTAAAATGGGTATAATAACAGCATTCCATTCACAGCACTGCTGGGAGAATTCAGTATTTGAAAATTTTGACAAGGTGGTTGGCACACATCAAGCACACAGTAAATGTAAACTATCCCTACTGCATACATTTTTTAATAAATAATAACGGTATCAAAAATACTACTTAAAGGCATGACTCAGAGTATAAAGTCTCTTTAAAAACTGTCAGAAAGGTGACTAGGCTATTCCAACTTGTCCTGTACTGACCAGCAGAAGAGGTGTCCTTTCCCACAGTCCACAGCAGGAGCTCTGAGCAAGGGGAAGCTGAGTGTGTCAGACCCAGAGGTGTCTGATCCTTGTTTTGTCAGTCTGACTGCTCTTTCACAGCCTGGAGTAGGACACCATTTAATGGCAGGATTATTTTCAACAAAGGCCTGTTTAAACAGCAATAACAAAACATAAAAAAATATTTCAACTCTCAATTCTAACAGACTGTAAATGTCAATTTACTTCAGAATGAATGAAATGAAAAAACAAAGAGTAGTCAGTTTCAAGAAATACTTAAAACAGTACTGGAATGTATTAAATAAGAAAGAAAAAATGTGGCAATTACCTTAGTAATAATTTTTAAAATTTATGTATTATTTAATCTAAGAACCAAGTAGATTGATGACAGAGTAAAAATGCAACTACTCATACCGAAAATGTGTAATTTAAAAATGTTTTCTCACAATATGCCACTTTTCTGATGGAAAATAATTATAATAAACAGAATTTTATTTGAGGATTAGCTGTATTAGAATAATAAATTTCTACATGGTACTTTAATAATACATAAAAATCAATATTACAAACACAGAGTTATCATATGATCCAATAATTCCACTTCTGCATATATACCCCAAATAATTAAAAGCAGGGACTGGAATAGATATTTGTACACCCATATGCATAGCAGCATTACTGCTGCTGCTGCTGCTAAGTCACTTCAGTCGGGTCCTACTCTGTGAGACCCCATAGACGGCAGCCCACCAGGCTCCCCCATCCCTGGGATTTTGGAGTGGGTTGCCATTTCCTTCTCCAATGCATGAAAGTGAAAAGTGAAAGTGAAGTCGCTCAGTCGTGTCCAACTCTTAACGACCGCCTGGACTGCAACCTTCCAGGCTCCTCTGTGGAGTGGGGTGCAGTTGCCTTCTCCGAGGAGCATTACTAACATTAATCAAAAGGCACAAACAACTCAAATGTCCATGGATGAAAGTGTGGATAAACAAAATGTGCTACATACATTACTGGAATATTACTCAACCTTAAAAAGAAATTCTGATACATGCTACAATGTGAATGAACCTTGAAGACATTAAGCCAAGTGTAATAAACCAGATACATAAGGATAAATACTGTATGATTCCACTTACATGAAATAATATAATATTATATGGATATAATATGGTTTATAAGGACAAATGCTGTATGATTCTACTTATATGATTCCACCAGGCTTCCATGGGTCAGGAAGATCCCCTGGAGCAGGAAATGGCAACCCACTCCAGTATGCTTGCCTGAGAAATCCCATGGACAGCGGAGCCTGGCAGGCTCCAGTCCATGGGGTTGCAAGAGTCAGACATGACTTAGAGACTAAACCACCACTGCCACCACTTACATAAGATGCCTAGAAACACACAGAGACAGAAAACAGAACAGTGCTTACTGGTGGCTATGGGAAGGGGAAATGGGGCATTTGTGTTCATGGAAACAGAGTTTCAGTTTGGGATGACGAAAAAAATTCTAACCATGAAGGGTAATGATGGTTGCACAATAATGTAAAAGTACTTAATAACAACAAATTGGTCACTTAAATCTGTTTAAACTGGTAAAGTTTATGTGTATTTTATCACAATAATGAAAAATGTAAAAAAAACACCAATTTTATGATACTTTCTATGTTAAAGAAACAGCAGGACTTCTTTTTTAAAAGTCAATATATTAGGGTTCGGAGAAGGCAATGGCACCCCACTCCAGCACTCTTGCCTGGAAAATCCCATGGACGGAGGAGCCTGGTAGGCTGCAGTCCATGGGGTCGCTAAGAGTCGGACACGACTGAGCAACTTCACTTTCACTTTTCACTTTCCTGCATTGGAGAAGGAAATGGCAACCCACTCCAGTGTTCTTGCCTGGAGAATCCCAGGGACGGGGGAGCCTGGTGGGCTGCCGTCTATGGGGTTGCAAAGAGTCGGACACGACTGAAGTGACTTAGCAGCAGCATATTAGGGTTCAGACTATAAAAAAATCTGAACATGCCTGTTAAATCCCACAAAAAAGATTTGCATACAGTAATGAGTAACTCCTGAGTGAAAATAAAGAAGGGAAAAACAAGATGAAATAAACATTATACTTTATTATATGAAATGATTACTTGAAATATAAAAAAATCCATAAATTTCCAGGTTGATAATCTTTATTTCTAAATATTTATACTGAGAGTAAAAATATATCATTTAGAAAATTTAAAATAGCTACTATTTAACATGAATGTTTTTTTGACCAATTAGTTACAAAAGTTCAACACCCAAATCAACAAATAGTTCTGCACAAAAGTTTTATTTTCTGGTAAACTACTATTGCCACTTTTCACTTTTACTTCTATGATGATTATAAAACAATACTTTAGCTTAAAACTTTAATTTAGGCCACTACTCCTTTATTCTGAGAGACAAAAGCCAGAGTCCATTACTTTGCTTTCAAAAATAGAACAAAAATTAAAAATTTTAATATAGGTTTAATAAAATTTAAATTGTGGAGATTACACAGATAACTGGCAACATACCTTAATATCAAACTGTAGGTATCGTTTGTCCATCTCCTTAGAAACTACACTTTCTATTATATCCACAGGCACAAGTTGGAAGCAATCATATGCAGGGCAGAAAATGTTGTGAGCTTCACCTTCTTGAATTTTCAGATTCAAAAACCTAATACAATTGTCAATTGATAGAAAGAAAGGCAAGGATAGAATTTATTTGCACATTCTAAGAATTTTTCCTGATGCTGAATTTTGTTAGAGTATAATTAAAACACATCAATAAACAAAGTGTGCAATATCAACTGTAATATATTAACTCAAATAATTCACAAACACTGAGCATTTATTATCTGCCCAGCCATTCACTATATGACTATTTATTTATGCACATCTATGTTTTATACATTTTTTTACATTTGTTTGCTTTGTCCTCTTTAAAAACTTGAAACAATATATTTAAGAGTAAAAATTTAGAAATAAGTGATTTAGAAAGGTCATATTCGATTCTCAATATTCTACGCCTTTAAAAAAAGACAGCAATGGTATAGATTTAAGCCACACAAAAGTCAAGAGATTTTTGAGACGGCACTGGAATATAGTGTAACTTTTAGAAGAAAAGGTTTTCTATTTATATTTAGATAAACATTAAAATGTGTTTCATGTCCTACTCTAGGCACACTGGTTGAGGTAGTAGGGAAAAGGCATCGTAGAAAGTGACAGGAATCTAATCCAAGGTCAATTAAGTGGTCAAGAGCAAGATTTGGAATTAGAGAATTCCAGGCCTGCCACTAACAAGTTGTATGATCTTAAGCAATTATCATGTAAGTGTACTGTGCCTCAATTTTACTATCTATAAAATGGAGATAACAACATGCACTTCCCAGAATTGTTTTCAGATTATATGATATAATGTATGTGAAATATCTACATGGTGCCGGGCACAGAATAAAGAATTAAAATATTTTACTGATGGTTTGATTATTAAGAATATTTCCCATGGAAAAAGAAGAAACAAACTTTTGAACTGTGAATTTCCCTTGCCTGAGGAGATATATATTAAAAAAGAAAAAAATCACTAACACTGATGTCAAAGACCTTACAGTCTACGTTTTGTTCTAGAAGTTTGTGGTTTCAGGTCTTACATTTCAGTCCTTTAATCCATTCTGAATATATTTTTATGCATGGTATATGAAAGCAGTCCAGTTTGATTTTTTCATACGTGACTGTCTAGTTTGCCCAGCACCATTTACTGAAAATATTAATATTGTGTCTTCTCCATCATATATTCTTTGCTCATTTGTTGCAGATTAATTGCCCATGTAAGTGTGAGCTCATTTCAGGGCTCTTTTATTCTGTTCCATATAGCTATGTGTTTTTGTGCCAGGACCATACTGTTTAGGTAACTGCAGCTCTCTTGTTGTTCTTCAGTTGCTCGGTCGTGCCTGACTCTCTGCGACCGAAGGACTGCTGCACGCTAGGTTTCCCAGTCCTTCCCCATCTCCTGGAGCTGGCTCAAACGCATGTCCATCGAGTCAGTGATGCCATTAAACCATCTCATCCTCGGTCGCCCCCTCTCATCTTGCAAACTGTATTTCCCAGTATCACGGTCTTTTCCAATGAGTCAGCTCTTCGCATGAGGTGGCCAAATTACTGGAGCTTCAGCTTCAGCATCAGTCTTTTCAATGAATATTCAGGGTTCATTTTCTTTAGGATTGACTGGTTTGATCTCCTTGTAGTCCAAGGGACTCTCAAGAGTTTTCTCCAACACCACAGTTCAAAAGCATCAATTCTTTGGTGCTCAGCTTTCTTTATGGTCCAACTCTCACATCCATAAAATGACTGCTGGAAAAACCATACCTTTGACTATACGGATCTTTGTAGTAATGTTTAAAATCAGAGAGTGTGACAAATTTAACTTCATTCTTCTTTCTCAAGATTGCTTTGGCTGTTAAGGGTCTTTCGTATTTCCATACAATTTTTAGAATCATTTGTTTTAGTTACGTGAAAAATGCCCTCAACAATTTTTAATAGTGTAAAGGCATGATGAGACTAAAAATTTGAGAACTGCTAACTACAAAGCTGCTTTTTCAACAAAGCAGGAATCACTTCCTTTTAGCTCTGAACAGGTTCCCTGTGACGTCAGATATAATTTATCTTAATAGTCTCCTGTCACAGTGCACAATGCACATAGATATAGTTAATATATGATGATGTTTTAAAATTTTACGTATTCTAAATACTCCAGTGCGGCGCTGGAGTGGTGAATGGCTGAGAGGAGCTACCCCAGAGCCAAGGTCAGTAGCGGCGGCCATGAGGAGATACCCCATGTCCAAGGTAAGGAGCAGCGGCCGTGCTTTGCTGGAGCAGCCGTGAAGAGATACCCCATGTCCAAGGTAAGAGAAACCCAAGTAAGATGGTAGGTGCTGAGAGTGGGCATCAGAGGGCAGACAGACTGAAACCACAATCACAGACAACCACCCAATCTGATCACACGGACCACAGCCTTGTCTAACTCAATGAAACTAAGCCATGCCTGTGGGGCCACCCAAGATGGACAGGTCATGGTGGAGAGTTCTGACAAAATGTGGTCCACTGGAGAAGGGAATAGCAAACCACTTCAGTATTCTTGCCTTGAGAACCCCATGAACAGTATGAAAAGGCCAAAAGGTAGGACACTGAAAGATGAACTCCCCAGGTCGGTAGGTGCCCAATATGCTACTGGAGATCAGTGGAGAAATAACTCCAGAAAGAATGAAGAGACAGAGCCAAAGCAAAAACAACACCCAGTTGTGCATGTGACTGCTGATGGAAGCAAGGTCCGATGCTGTAAAGAGCAATATTGCATAGGAACCTGGAATGTTAGGTCCATGAATCAAGGCAAATTGGAAGTGGTCAAACAGGAGATAGCAATACTGCACGTCGGCATTTTAGGAATCAGTGAACTAAGATGGACTGGGATGGGTGAATTTAACTCAGATGACCATTATATCTACTACTGTGGGCAGGAATCCCTTAGAAGAAATGGAGTAGCCATCATGGTCAACAAGAGTCCGAAATGCAGTACTTGGATGCAATCTCAAAAATGACAGAATGATCTCTGTTCATTTACAAGGCAAACCATTCAATATCACTGTAATCCAAGTCTATGCCCTGACCAGTAACACTGAGAAGCTGAAATTGAACAGTTCTATGAAGACCTATAAGACCTTCTAGAACTAACACCCCAAAAAGAAGTCCTTTTCATTATAGGGGACTGGAATGCAAAAGTAAGAAGTCAAAAAACACCTGGAGTAACAGGCAAATTTGGCCTTGGAGTACAGAATGAAGCAGGGCAAAGGCTAATAGAGTTCGCCTAGAGAACGCACTGGTCATAGCAAACACCCTCTTCCAATAACACAAAAGAAGACTCTACACATGGACATCACCAGATGGCCAACACCGAAATCAGATTGATTATATTCTTTGCAGCCAAAGACGGAGAAGCTCTATACAGTCAGCAAAAACAAGACCGGGAGCTGACTATGGCTCAGATCATGAACTCCTTATTGCCAAATTCAGACTTAAATGAAGAAAGTAGGGAAAACCACTAGATCATTCAGGTATGACCTAAATCAAATCCCTTACGATTATACAGTGGAAGTGAGAAATACATTTAAGGGACTAGATCTGATAGACAGAGGGCCTGATGAACTATGGACGGAGGTTCATGCAATTGTACAGGAGACAGGGATCAAAACCCATCCCCATGGAAAAGAAATGCAAAAAAGCAAAATGGCTGTCTGAGGAGGCTTTACAAATAGCTGTGAAAAGAAGAGAAGTGAAAGCCAAAGGAGAAAGGAAAGATATACCCATTTGAATGCAGAGTTCCAAAGAATAGCAAGGAGAGATAAGAAAGCCTTCCTCAGTGATCAGTGTAAAGAAATAGAGGAAAACAACAGAATGGGAAAGGCTAGAGATCTTTTCAAGAAAATCAGAGATACCAAGGGAACATTTCATGCAAAGATGGGCTCAATAAAGAACAGAAATGGTATGGACCTAACAGAAGCAGTAGATATTAAGAAGAGGTGGCAAGAATACACAGGAGAACTGCACAAAAAAACCCAGATAATCACGATGGTGTGATCACTCACCTAGAGCCAGACATCCTGGAATGTGAAGTCAAGTGGGCCTTAGAAAGCATCACTACGAACAAAGCTAGTGGAGGTGATGGAATTCCAGTTGAGCTATTTCAAATCCTAAAAGATGATGCTGTGAAAGTATTGCACTCAATATGCCAGCAAATTTGGAAAACTCAGCAGTAGCCACAGGACTGGAAAAGGTCACCTTTCGTTCCAATCCCAAAGAAAGGCAATGTCAAAGAATGCTCAAACTACCGCACAATTGCACTCATCTCACACGCTAGTAAAGTAATGCTCAAAATTCTCCAAGCCAGGCTTCAGCAATACATGAACCATGAACTTCCAGATGTTCAAGCTGGTTTTAGAAAAGGCAGAGGAACCAGAGATCAAATTGCCAACATCTGCTGGATCATGGAAAAAGCAAGAGAGTTTCAGAAAAACATCTATTTTTACTTTATTGACTATGCCAAAGCCTTTGACTGTGTGGATCACAATAAACTGTGGAAAATTCTTCAAGAGTTGGGAATACCATTCCATCTGACCTGCCTCTTGAAGAATCTGTATGCAGGTCAGGAAGCAACAGTTAGAACTGGACATGGAACAAAAGACTGGCTCTAAATTGGGAAAGGAGTACGTCAAGGCTGTATATTGTCACCCTGCTTATTTAACTTATCTGCAGAGCACATCATGAGAAACTCTGGGCTGAAGGAAGCACAAGCTGGAATCAAGATTGCCTGGAGAAATATCAGTAACCTCAGATATGCAGATGATACCACCCTTATTGCAGAAGGTGAAGAAGAACTAAAGAGCCTCTTGATGAAAGGGAAAGAGGAGAGTGAAAAAGTTGGTTGAAAGCTCAACATTCAGAAAATGAAGATCATGGCATCCGGTCCCATCACTTCATGGCAAATAGATGGGGAAACAGTGGAAACAGTGGCTGACTTTATTTTCTTGGGCTCCAAAATCACTGCAGATGGTGACTGCAACTGTGAAATTAAAAGACATTTACTCTTTAGAAGGAAAGTTATGACCAACCTAGACAGCATATTAAAAAGCAGAGACATTACTTTGCCAACAAAGGTCTGTCTAGTCAAGGCTATGGTTTTTCCAGTGATCATGTATGGATGTGAGAGATGGACTATAAAGAAAGCTGAGCACAAAATAATTGATGCTTTTGAACTGTGGTGTTGGAGAAGACTCTTGAGAGTCTCATGGACTGCAAGGAGATGCAACCAGTGAATTCTAAGGGAGATGTTCTTTGGAAGGAATGATGCTAAAGCTGAAACTCCAATACTTTGGCCACCTCATGCAAAGAGTTGACTCATTTGAAAAGATCCTGATTCTGGGAAAGATTTGAGGTAGGAGGAGTAGGGGATGACAGAGGATGAGATGGCTGGATGGCATCACCGACTCAATGAACATGATTCCGAGTAAACTCCGGGAGTTGGTGATGACAGGGAGGCCTGGCATGCCTCAGTCCATGGGATCACAAAGAGTCGGACATGACTGAACAACTGAACTGAACTGAAATACATCAGAGCAGGTTTAACTATTTCAGGAGAATTAAATGACAGAACCCAGAAGACCTTACTGAAGAAAAGGTAATTTTTCTGTGAGCCAGGCTATCAATTTTCAGCAACATACAATTTCTCACTAAATTTAGAAGTATAACATAGTCTTGGTTAAATGTTAGTAAAAGAGGAAAATCTGGATCAATCTTGACTTATATTTTTATCTTGTAGGTCAGCTTCATACATTATATCCTAAGCTCCCACTCCACTGTTCATTACTGAGCTTAGTAAGATTCTAATAACTAACATTTACTGAGTGGTTACTATGTGCCAGGCACTGTTCTAAGCATTTTACATGTACTTATCCATTTAACAATTAACTGGAAACAGTCCTATAAAGTAATATGACAGTTACCATTTTATAGATTAGGAAATTGAAGCACAGGGAGCTTATTGCTTACTTAAATCAACAACTAATAAATAGCAGGAAGGATATTCTAGGTTGGACAGAAAAATACTAATTTTTCTTTCATCGAAGCCCTCGGCATAGATGCTTCAAAGCATATGTATGGACTGATGAAATAGAGGGTAGAGAAGAGTAAGGTAAGAGGTTTTCAAACTATCTAAAGTGAAAGTGAAAGTGAAGTTGCTCAGTCATGTCTGACTCTTTGCAACCCCATGGACTGTTACCTATCAGGCTCCTCCAACCATGGGATTTTCCAGGCAAGAGTACTGGAGTGGGTTGCCATTTCCTTCTCCAGGGGATTTCCCTAACCCGGGGATTGAATCCAGGTCTCCTGCGTTGCAGGCAGACGCTTTACCATCTGAGCCACATATTGTGTACTAAAAACTGTGCTACTGAGGATACAATGGTGAGCAAGACACTCCGTATTGAAATGCTAAAATTGCAGTGAAGGGCCAGGTATTGATTTGTCCAGCAGAAAATGAAAATATTCTTCAAATCAAATCAAGCACCACAGCTGTCATATTTTATTACATAAAAGATCCAGGCTTCAACAAAAAATTACACAGAAAAAGGAAAGTATGGGCCATACCCAAGAAAAACAGTAGTCGGTAGAAACTGTCCCTAAGGAAACATAGATACTGCACTTATCAGACAAAGATTTTAAGTTACATATTTCTTAAAAAGTCACATAAATGGAGGAAACAATACCTATAAAACTAAAGAAAATTATAAGAACAATGCCTCACCAAATAGGGAATATTAAAGAAAAAAGAACATATATAAAAACAAATTCTGAAGTTAAAAGTAAAATAACTGAAATGTAAAATTCACTTATGGGGTTTAACAGCAGATCTGAGGAGGAAGAAGAATCAGCAAATTTCAAAAAAGTTCAACTGAAATTACCTAGTTTGAGGGAAAAAAAGAATTTTTTAAAAAAAGAACAGGGACTTCCCTGGTGGTCCAGCGGTTAAGAATCCGCTTTGCGATGGAGGGGACACGGGTTCAGTCCCTGGTCAGGGAAACTGAGATCCCACATGCTGTGAGGCAACCATGCCCGTGCACCCTGGAGTCTGTGCAACACAACTGGAGAGCCTGCGTGCCACAGGGAGAAAGCCCGCGTGATGCAACCACGACCTGACGCAACCAAGTAAGTAAATAAAGAGAACAGATCATCAAAGATCTGGGCAGCAAAACCAAACGTACTAACATATGCATAATGGAGACGCAGAAGGAGAAGAAGGCGTGAGAAAGAGTATTTGAAGGTATAATGACTGAAAACTTCCCAAATCTGATGAAAAACATTCAACTATGTATCCAAAATGCTCAAAAAACTCTAAGCAGGAAAAGCTCAGTAAGATCCACTTCTATGATGAACAGCAAATCTCTATGACATCTTTGACTCTTGACTGACGCCTATACATCTAAACCCTATTTCCAGCTAAGTATGCCAGCGCACAACCCACACTATAATCGTCATATGCCTTGGCCAACACTCTTCCTCCTAAGCATCCCACAGTTCTCTAAGCTCGGTCTTAGTTGGAGTACCGCCATGCCACCCACCACCCAATCCACTTTTAACCTCTCCCTCATCTCCTTTTTCTTGGAAATTCCACCATTAATGGGGGGAAGGAAATTAGCATTTATTGAGGAAAACTTCCTATGGGCCAGGTGTAATCTCCCCTGCTTCACCTTTACCACCACCCTATCGGGGTCACTTGGATATCCATTTAAAACTAAACTACTTAAGGCTTCCAAAATACATCACACTGTTTCATGTCTTTGAGAATGCTGATTCTTTAGCACAGAGGTTGTCTGTCCTACTTCTTTGCCTCTAGCTAATTTTAACTCACACTTCAAGACCTGGTTCTATTATCTCTTCCAGGAAACTTTCCCAAGTAACACACACAAGACAATCTAAGGGCCTTGAAACATTCTTTCTTGCTTCTTAGACTGGGGAGTTTCTTTTCTATGTGCCGATGAAAGGATTGCAATTAATTTAAAATCTGTTTCATTCACAGATGAATCACTCAATCTGGAATGTGTTTTACTGACACTGCAGATACCTGACTGGACAAGAACTATCTGGTAGGGGTGAGGAGAACACTAGGTGGGCTGATAAGGGACCATGGAAAACAACAATCAGTCTTTCAAATTTAAATCTTACCACTAATTCCTCATGGCTAGTCTGTCATGAGTATGGGAGATGGTTCCTGTGATAGGAGTGTGGTGAGGAAGGTCAAAAAAATAAAAAAAAAAACTCAAGTAAATCTCTTAGGGGGACTCAATTTTATAGAGAAATGAAGGTCAACAATATCAAACTTGGTAGAACCCAAATAATACTTCCTAATGCAATTCAGTTGACAATTTTAAGCTAAATAAAGTACTAAACCTATGGAGGACTTTCTGTGCTCAGAACTAGGTCAAAGTTTGCTTTGTGTTATGAGCTCTGACCCTTGCCAATTAATTTATCTGTATCAACTGCACCCATCTGATCCTATCTAATTAGACTCAGAGTAGAATCTATGTTTTAAAAAGAATCAGATAATTTTATTTATTCTGATTTTTGAAAACCCTTTTTAAAAGGTTCTTTTATTCCCCCCTCCAAATAAAATCTTGCCTTATATCCCAATTTGGAAAACAGATAAGAGAAAAGGTGCTGTGCTGTGTGGTCAGTCGTGTCCGACTTTCGCGATACCAGGGACCATAGACCACAGGGCTCCCCTGTCCAGGAGACTCTCCAGGCAAGAATGCTGGAGTGGGTTGCTGTTTCCTTCTCCCAGAAAGACAGAAAGAAGATCAGTGTTTGCCCACAGACGGGAAGTGGAGCGGGGTGGTGGTGTTGGTGGTGGTGCAAGTATAAGATGGAGGTAGGAAGAGACGGGTGGGATGGATTTCAGGGGAAATGAGGAAACACTGGGGGGTAATGAGTATATTCATTAACTGGATTGTTTCATGACATTGTATGGTATATGGAGTCAGAGCTTTTTGAATTATTTAATTTGAATATGTGGCTTACTGTATGTTAATTATACTACAACACAGTTACTAATAAAAGAAAACCAGGAAACGTCCTCAGGTCCTTGTCTAACCTCACATGGTGCTCCCCAACTCCCTACACTTGGTACCCAGTTTTAAAAACTTTTATATAGTTTGAAAGAATAGTTTTAAAACTTTTGTCTAAAATACTAATGACATGCCTTGCTTAGGTCATCAATCAATAGATTATGTGTCTCTGGGGATAACCTAATATCATATTGCTCATCACACTGATCTTCTTCATTCTGTTTATAAACCTCTCTTGAAAAGTACATTAGAGTAAAATTAGTGGATGGTGAGAAAACATAAATTGGCAAGGTACTGGGAAGGAGGACAGAGACAAACATGAGAAGGAAAATAAAATTTCAATTTGTAATATAGACTAATCATACCTAGAAGAGACATATAAGTTTGAATTGATTAGAAAGGAATTTTAAATATCCGTATTCTTAT